>NC_064671.1:57223108-57930608 GCF_943734685.1 Anopheles coluzzii | reverse complement strand
ATTTTAGGACATACACGATCACATTTCAATTTACTTTTTCACTCACTTTTCTCGTCCCTTCACTAATTCTGAATATTTACGCTTCCTTAATAACCTTCGTCACTCTTGCGGATTTGTATCTGCTCCGTTCTCCTCGCTGGTTGGATTGCTTCTCCCGACGGTCTACTCTGTCTTTCATTGCACTTCTCTTGGCGTTCGCCCGGAGAGACTTTCGTCTCAGGGGTGCTCAATCGCCAAGGGTGTCGAACGGTTTCGTCGCAAAAGCTTATATTAAAGAATTTGCCTCGCATGCGCAGGGTGCATAGCTTATCGTTTATAGCCTTGAAATCTATGATTACGGATTTCAGCCGGGGACCTACGGCGCAACCCGTTCCGAGCACGTGGTGGCGGTCGTGGCAGCGTTACAGCGTTTATCAGCTATTTATTGTCAAACTAATAGCATCGGTTGGAATCAAGCGAAAGGAGATCCGAATTGTAGTTGATCGATCGCGTATTTTTGTGGCTCATCCGTGTCCAAGAAGGTACAACTACTGTTCCCAGCACGTCAGGGCAATTAACTCGTGACGGTGCTCTCATCGACGCGAGGACGATTGGAAGCCACTCTAGTCGTTTCGATCCCAAAGCCAACCAAATAAATAAGGCTATTTTCGTTGGTTGTGAGAATTTTGATTTATATGCTCTTTTGTACATTTGTTTATTTATTAAAATGATCCACGGACCTCAAAAGCCCACTCGATATATGTAGGACTACAATAAGAATATAACATATATAGTCACGAAATGCGCAAAAAATGCGCACGAAATGCGAAATGCGCGAAGCAAATTAATGCGATTCAACAAGCTAACGGTTCAGGCGAGATGCGCGAAGCAAATTAATGCGGCTTGAAACATTTGCTATCGTCATGCCGGGCTCATATGCATCAGATACCACATTCAGAGCAAGACATATACGCATAAAACGAGTCTCGGGAGGCGAAGGCGGTCCTTGTTTCTGAGATGGCCAGCATCGCCCGAGGGCGGAGAGTTCTTGCAGGCAGGTATAGCTGTATCGAAGAGAGCAAAGCCGGACAATCGATGCTACCTTTGAGAAGCCCAACGATAAAAGCCAGCCTAGCATTTCGTATCCGGTCGTCGAGTTGGGGTAACCCGAGCAACAAACACCTTGTTGTGTAGTCGTTGTTGTTGCCCCACGAACGGAGCGTGAAACGGGTAGCCCTACGCTGGATGGACTCCAAGCGCGCAACCCCCCGAGCAGAGGAGGGCCATCACACAACGCTGCCATGCCAGCACTGACCGAATAAGAGCACAATAAAGAGTTTTGGTGCTGACCCAAGCGAAATTTTTCGGGGATAATGAACATAAACTCATGCCATCTCTTTCTATTCATCAGCTCTACTCTCTCACACGCATCGATGAACTTTTACACATCTCTTTGTTCATTGTGCTATATTTGAAGGGCTTAAAACTGATAGATGACGATTCATGTTCATGAACTAGTAGTGGTCAAATGGTAATGGTGTAATGTTTGCACCATGGTCGACATGAGTTCAATTCCATTTTTATTGTTTTCATTGATGATTTAAAGTTTTGATTTCTTTTTAAAACATGCAGCTCCAGTAACTTCAGACCCCTTTACTCATTGTTAGAAATGCGTGTTTAATAGTCAATGTGTTATTTTTATTGTTTTATTTATTTCTTTTAATTCATTTAGTATCAGTACCCCTTCATACAACAAAACAAGCAAATAGCACGATCATGAATAATAATATGGTGGCGCAACTGGCAAAGTGATTCGAAGTAGAATTAGCGATGTGGTTGGTAGCATCAAGGATGAAGCATGAGCATGAATTGGAATATGAGGGAAGCGAATGAATCCGAATGTTCATTTCTATTTTTAACTCTTTTTTGCATGGGTTCATCCTTCACGTGTGTTCACTATCCCCGAAAATGATCTGTATTTCGCTGGTCTTTTCGGGGATAATTCGTTAACGAATTATCCCCGCAAAGACCAGCGAAAACCAGCGTGGTCGGGAGCTTGGGGATTGGGTCAGAGAGCTCGCGAGTTGAGTTAACGAATAAACCTAACAATTGACTGCATCTTGTCACAACGTGATCAAGGTGTTGCTCAAACGTGAGTTTCGCATCGACGAAAACATCCAAGTCCTTGACATAATCGACTCTCTGCAAAATATGCCCGGTTAGCGTGTGGTCGAAATGCACTGGAGAGCGCGATCGGCTGATGATGATGGTAACACACTTATCAACACAAATGGTTAAAGAGTTTCTCGTGCACCAAATATCGAAGTCTTCTAGTCAAGCCTGGAGTATGCGATGGTCGTCTGGTCCCTGAATTTGCCAAAAAATTTTGGTGTCGTCCGCGTAGAGCAGATAATTATCCCCAGGAAGGACCGTGGAAACATTTAAATAAGCGGGCCATTTTCGCAACGCGTGGTATGCTAGCGATGCGTAATTTACAATTACGTGAAAAGACCGTCCGAACATTTTTTCCCTCACTTCCTGATCCAACTTAATTTCCTAAATAATTGATTAACAATTAAATTTTACCCAACTATGCCTATAATCACATGGGCCTAACTTCAATTTACTTTAATTCATTTCATTTCTTACTGTTAATGAATTCAAATTAAATCTTACGCTCCTACGCTCATCCCTTATTTTACTTCCTATACTCTCTATTGTCGCTTACTTTCGTAAGCGAGATAAGACACGATACGCTTACGCACGCATCTGGGGCATTGCTCTTCCGTGAAGAGCAATTTGAGAGCGGCGCACCGTCCCAATAGGACAAAAGTAGAAAGCTTGGAGCAAAATAATCGTTTTTCTCTCTCTATCCTCTATACTGTGCTTGCTTGCACTCATGCGCGAGCGCTCGATTATATTCTATCAGAACTGAGTATTCGCTGTTCAACCTATGCAGTGATAATGTATATGTTAATGTACAGCAAAATTTGTCTCTGTATCCACTCCCCCACTCCCACACACCTACATACACTCCTCGCGCACTCTTAAAATGTAGGCGCGCACGCTACGTACAACACTATACAAAAAGTCGTTTTTACCGCGCGCATTGATCGAAGTCAATTTTTTTAATCAATCTGATCAAAGTTGTTCTGTTGACAGTGTTTGTAGCAATACCGCACTAATAGGGGTATGGTCCGACACCTCTTGAAGGTTTGGCACAAGAACCGCTGCCGGTCAAGGCCTGCCTGTACCCACTAGTCAAGTGGGCTTGGCTTTCAGTGACTTTTTGTTACCGTAGCAGGATAGTATGGGGGCACGGTCTATTCGGGGCTTGAACCCATGACGGGCATGTCGTACAGAACGGTAACATATCTCTCCAATAATCTCAATTTGGGTAGACGAGGAAACCCAACCCCTTATGAGGATGGGTTATATGGCTAAATTGAGCGAGGGGGAGGGGGAGGAATTTGGGGGACACAAAATGCAACGAAAGGAAACCAAAAGATTTCGATCCGAGCCAAACGATACCGACCCACGCAACCGAACAAGGCTAACGATTGGAAACTCGGGACATGGAACTGCTGGCCCCTCACAGCACCCGTAAGTACCCGCATTCTTACGGACGAGGTGAGGGCCCGTGGCTTCGGAATAGTAGCACTTCAGGAGGTGCGCTGGAAAGGAGTGACGGAGTCCCCTTATCGCAGTGATTGCATGATCTACCAGAGCGGTCGACATCGACTAAGACCATTTCCTGGTTATGGTAAAGTTACGCCAAAAACTATGCGTGACATATGAAAGAGCAACGAGACAGAGACAGAGAGAGAGAGAGAAAGAGAGAGAGAGAGATTCAAACCGCTTTACAACACGCACACCAGCAACTAGTAGAGGAAGGTAGGTAAAGACGGACACTGCGGGTAAGATGGACACTTCTCATAAATGCATGAAAAAGGTAATTTTCGAGTAATTCAACAATGTAGAATCCAAACTGAAGGTAAAACAACACATTTGAGAACATTTTTTGTGTAATATATGCAAAATTGGTTAAATTCACGAACAAAACAAATTTTCAATCGAGCACATCTTTATGGATCTAATTTGATTACTGCAGGTCTTAAGCTCTATAACTTGTATTGTTTATATTTTTGGAAGTTTTATTACATGAACGTTTTGTCATGATTTTTTTAGCAAAAAACTGGCGAAAGAACGAGAGTGAAAGAATTAAAAAATCTTGTTTTCTGCTGGTTTAAATATCCGGAACACCAAAGCGGGTAAGACGAACACATTGTCATAGGGAAAGATGGACACCCAATTTGTTGAGTTATTTAACTTTTTGTATCAATTGGTGATGAATATATTTCTTCAAACACCTTAAATTAGGGCATTTTGAAGCTATAAAC
Organism: Anopheles coluzzii; assembly: GCF_943734685.1. NCBI lineage: Eukaryota > Metazoa > Arthropoda > Insecta > Diptera > Culicidae > Anopheles > Anopheles coluzzii. The sequence continues at coordinate 57,926,229 of NC_064671.1, read as the reverse complement.
CAATCAGCAACTTAAGAAAGTAGGGGAAGTCGGGGTTGGTTCGACACTGCGGGTAAGTTCGACACCTTGTCGTTTTTGTATTTCTAAAACTTTTTGAAGACAAAAAACTTATACATATTATTTATGTCAACTGTTTCGAATATTTGAGTCACATTTCACTGATCAGAAACCTGTCAATTGTCAAAAAACAACAAAATAAACACATGGTGGTTCTGATTGACAGCCGATGTAAGTTTTACTTCTGGGACTTAAGGAATTGTGGCGTTATTTCAACAAAATTATAGTTTCCATGTTAATAGTATTGTTTTATAAATACTATTGATTAGTTCTGTATCACAGGGCGTAATTTTTATATTGAACTATATAATATAAAATGTCACTAAAACTTGTGCGGCCAATGGGGGTAAATTCGACACCCCACTTGGTAGTAGTGTAATGCTTATTTGTTGCATGCTTTTTTATATCGTAATTTGAAAGTGCCTGTATTTTATAAAGATGTCCCTTAACGATGTACGACAAACGTAATAATCAACCTGAACAAACACGCAATTAAAAATACCGTAGAAGCTTTAAAATTTAAGATGTCAACAAACCTAGGAAGTTATAATTATGGAATTTAGCTATTATTCTCTCACAGAACGTTTGCCAAACTCGGACTCAAAACATGTACTTTGTATATGGTTTAGGCTTATGAAAATTAATATTGTTATGGCTTTGGCCGTATTTTAGGCTTACTTTAGGCCGGGTAGGCTTAACTGAAGAAAAAAAATAGTCGCTGGTTTGGAATCACTTTGACCGATGTTCGCCTTTTGGCTTTCGAGTTGGCAGAGAAAAATAAAATTGTACACCCTTCGATTTTATAAAAAAAGAAAAAGATTACTAGAAGATGGCCAGGTTATTTTTCTAAAGGAATCTTAACCAATTATTCCGTAAACCAATTGCTATCGCCGCAGCTTCTATTATATGGAGTCTGGTCCGATGCTATTTGAAATGAAATTTTTGTTCTTGCTTGTATCTTCATTTTTTTCGTATATTTCTATAATGTTTTGTGTTAATTTTTCATAAAATTGATACGAAATACTTTGTTGAACTTCAATGAAAACTACAGGCCATCAGAATTTGTTATTTTAAAAGCTAAAACCAATGTGTCGAAATCACCCCCAAGGTGTCGATTTTACCCCATCATGGTGTCGAACTTACCCGCACTGCAGTCGTGACGCAACAAAAAACACACTTTTTATTTTTATCAAAATGTTATCAAAATCAATCCAGGAACCGTAGTTTCTCGTAAGATGTTACATAATACACCAAGAAAGCTTTTTCGATGTCTACTAGTAAGTTTACATTGGCAAAAGTATTGCAATCAGAGGAAAACCTTAAGGTGTCGAAACTACCCCCAGTTCCCCTATTGAAATATGCGAGGAATGAAACACCGGTCAAAATAGCAGTCATGCGTTATGCTATTACTCGCTCGACGCTGATGAGGTTCTTTACAAAATCCAATATTTTGTCACGACTTGGACAACTTTCATAATAAAAAAAAGATGAAGTACTGATATCAAATCGTTCAGGAATAGATGAGTGATTATATGGCTTTACAAAATGGGGTTCAAAAAGTTCAATCTTCAATGTAAAAATTGGCTGGACCTATTAACAAGTCCCTCAAATATGCTGTGGTCGCAGACTTTCTGCGGAATAATTTTCTAAAGCGATGTTTTAAATTGTTGTTCTGTAAGCTGATGCAACGTCCACTGTTAGTGCCCAATATTAAAAAAGATGCCTTAGATTCTGCATTCTACGTTCTATTAGAAGCGGTGCTTACAATTCCTAAATACACGGCAGAATGAATCGTCGTTGCAATAGGCCTAGAATTGATTAATAATCGCACCAGGACGTGGAAAGAATTGGTTAAAATACTGTAAAACTTTTCAATTTCCAACGTTTTCTAAAGGTGTCCATCTTACCTTTCATGGTGTCCATCTTTCCCATATCAGGTGTCCGTCTTACCCGAAAATTTCAAAACTGCACGAAAAAAATCGTGTTTTTCATTCATGAAAAAACGCAAAAATCTATAGAAATTTAAAAGTTTCAACACATTTTCTGATAAAACATGAGTGTAAGATAATGTATGCACATTTTCATGGTCGTTGCAGCTATATATCGTTAGATTTTTACCATTTCCCTTAACGTGTCCGTCTTTACCTACCTTTCCCTACTGATTACCGCTACACCACACGCACACCAGCAACTAGTACCGATCACCGCTACACCACACGCACACCAACAAACGCCGCACACACGTCTACTACTCCACCTGGTCCTGAAACAACATTATCACAACAGCATAACCCCCCGGTGAATGATACCTTGGAAGCACCGAACTCAACCCTTGTTTCTGGAACGCCCACCGTGCTTCATCTCCGCACCTGCACCAGTCCACAATCGATCTTTTTTTTTCAACTAAACAAAGTTCCGCTCTATGCACGTAACAAACACGCCAAGCCGCATGCTCAGACAACGCAACTCAATTAACATACCGTATACTCGCTTTATCCAACCGCCACAATGACAACGCTACCGCTGAGTATTTAAGCTGCTATTATCAAAACGTTAAAGGTTTGCGTGCTAAAACAAAAGAATTTGTTTATGTTGATGTTTATGTCCCCCTACCCAAGGTAAGGCCTCTAAACTCCAACGTTTCCAGTAAGGGATACCCCTTTTGACAAAGTATGATTCTACATCGATACATGTCAGCGAAACACTGACCTACCGCGACGGTACTCGAGGTACAGCTATCTCCTAACGCATTACATGGCGACCGTGACTATCTTCCGAACACATTACATGGCGACCGTAACATTATCCGAACCCATTACACAAGTTTGAAATTTTGAACGTTTGTAGCATATTGCTTACGTTGTATCCAGAGGAAACCAACTACAGTGGAGCGCCGTTAATCCGGGCTTCTCGGGACTAGACCTCGCCCGGATATGCAAATAACTGGGATAATAAATCAAATGATAAATATTATCATCAATGCCTGATAATTTTTTGGAAAATTATCTTATTTATTATAAAAATTACCCAGCTTTTATTAACTTCATATTTTTTCCATAAGAATATTTGAAATTTGCTTGCTTTTGTTACGACAGTGTGCTTTTTAAACCACTTTTTCAAATATCCTCCTCATAACGCAATGTCACGATTGTATTGAACTGTCATTTCTAAACCGCACGGATAACAGGGCAGCCCGATAAAAGGTATTAGGATAAACGGCGCTCCACTGTACTTGGCGTGGTTATCCAGAAAACTAATGAATTCCGCAACCCCATGTGCATCAAAGCTGGCTACGATAGTATCGTTCGTTCGGTTCTGGAATATTCGTGCGTAGTCTGGAGCCCAACTACTGCTTCTTCAATTGCTCGACTTGAGGCGATTCAACGTAAGCTCACGCGATATGCCTTTCGCCTACTTCCCTGGCAGGATCACAATAATCTTCTTCCCTATGCTGCGCGGTGCCGTCTTCTAGACCATAAACCTCTTTCGATCGGAAGACGCAATGCACAGTGCTCTTTCATCGCTGGTTTGCTAAAAGGCTCTATCGACTGGTGCATCGAGTCGATATCTATGTACCATCCCGAACACTTAGGTCTAGAGTGACTCTACGACTCGCTCAATCTCGTTTAACTACTGGTCGAGCTGACCCTATGTTCTGCATGTGGGCTGTTTTCAACACTATTTCGGATTGCTTCGACTTCAACATCTCAACTCAGTGCTTCAAGGAACGTTTCCGGCTTCTGCCGTGGCCGCAGTGAATTGCGATACAAATCTTGATTTTGTTATGTTTTTTTTGTGTACTGTTACTTATCTTAATTAGGCGATACGTCCCGTTGAAGATTAAACAATAAATAATAATAATAATAATAATAAAGATGCGAAACTTACACGGATAGGCGGTCGTACACATGACGGTTAAACGTAATCTTCAAAACAAAATGTTATTTACATTTTTAGCCGAGATTTCAGCAACAGAAATATAACCAAGATCTATGCCGATATTTCAGTTGTGCAGATCGCGGCAAAAATAAACCGAGATTCGGCTTTTTTTTCAACAGAGTGGGATTCTTCCTAACTATTATCAATCCAACCTATTCGTGCTTTTAAAATGTTAGTTTTAATTGTATTCTAAAAAAATATAAAACTAGGTGACAATTACCTGGTTTTCAAGATCCCGAAATTGTGAAGGCTGGGAAACGTTTAGCCCGGTGCTAATGTTCATCAACTTTCCATTCCGCCTGCTTCTAGAACGCCAACATTTCATTTGAACCAAACATCTTCTTCTTTGGCACAGCAACCGTTGTCAGTCAAGGCCTGCCTGTACCCACTAGTGAAATGAGCTTGGCTTTCACTGACTTATTGTTACCATACCAGGCGGACTATCCTACGTATGGGGGCACGGTCCATCCGGGGCTTGAATCGATGACGGGCACGTTGTTAAGGCCGGGCTACATTGATCGTACTCGCAAGCGTAATTTTGATTTTCACTAGCGCATCTGGCGGCGGCTGGAGGAAGCTTTTTTTGGTCATCGAGGGAATGGACCTGCCGGATCTCAAAATTTAGTAGTTTTTCCATCGTTTTCCATTGCAAAAATGGATGCAATGCGTGCAAGACATGTGTATCTACGTTTTACAAAACTTTTCTCCTCCGATTTAAGTAAAAAACATGGAAAATTAACGTATTTTCTGGAGCGGCTCCAAATTGTTTGGCAAAATGCTTCGGTCAGCCGCCGCCAGATGCGCAAGTGAAAATCAAAATTACGCGTGCGAGTACGATCAATGTAGCCCGGCCTTTAAGTTGCACGAGTTGACGACTGCACCACCAGACCGGCTCAAACCAAACCAAACATACATGTAGAAAAAATGAGTTTTTTCGATAAAATTTAACTCATCTTAGTTCATCAGTACTGATGAGAGTGAGATGAGGTTTTTATCAACAGCAATTATTCTTAGAACGCTATTATTTTACTTGTCCAATACTACTGTTCTTGCGAGTATAGCACATGTATTCACAATGTTTGTTGATTCCCAGCAAAAGACCAATGGCAGGCCCCTGAGCCTGCCACCAGCTTACGGGAAAGTTAACTGACAAGACCTGAGGCTTGCCACCAGGCTGAACGTGTTAACTTGAAATCAGTCAAATGTGTTTTTATGAATTGCTGTTAAATTTTTAATTGAATACCTAAATAGACACGAGTGTCGATTTTGTTTACCCATTTCCATACTTTTTATAAATATCAATGCATTGAAGGTGTTAAAATACTTTGATTGTACAATTCCCGCTGTGCAATGGAGTGATGAAAAATTGCCCAAATTTCGTCTATAAATTTCTTCGTACCAACAAAAGAATAACACATAGGGTAACTGTACCAGTATTCGGCAGTGTACTTAATTTTGACAGGGTAACTAAAAACGTGTAATTGCGCAAAAACGCGTTGAAAGTTGTATCAACACATATTTTTTAAATAGAGATTTGCTCATTTGTAATTCATGTACGAAGTATCAATTCATTTCCTTGCATAATTTTCAAAACATCAAACAAAATGTGCGGAGATCACAATTTTTCGGAATATTTGCTGTCAGCCAATAGATCGAGCGGATTCATTATTAAGAGAACCAGAGCACTTAAACAATGAAAGTGTGGTTTTATTAAAGATTCTATGGTTGCTGAATTTATACTATCCCGCTTGGAATTTTAAAGTCACTAAAAACAAGTAATTATTCTCTTTGAATGCTGCCGAAAATTGGTACAAGGTTAATGTTGATTTTTACAGTTCAATGCTGTGGGCTCCTGCCAAAACTTGAAACAATAACACACTTTTGATTTGTGATTAGAAAACTGCAATGCGTATGTCGACACAAAAGTGAGTGCATATATCAGGTGGACTTATAGTGTTCTTCCTCACCAATACATCGACACACAATTAGACAGTTTGTTCCATAACAAAATCTAGTATGCCTTGAAGTTTGAACAGTATCTTGCAGAAATGGTATGTGGTTTTACTCAGGCGTAGCACGAAGAAAGAAGCCAGAAGACTGACGTGACGGCCAGTTCTTGGATAAACACGATGATCTGAATATTACTGGATTCCAACAAAACGTTTCCTTCGCAAAATCTGATGTATATGAAACAATTATTGAATCCATTCAGTCAGCAAGCAAGGAGCAGTGTACCAACCGAACCAAACACGGTATCATACTTGAAGTAAGGAACTCATAAGAGCTCCTGTGCATATATCCATTTTTTTCATTCAACAGACCACCGATTGTTCTCAAATATCGTGTAAAATTGTAAAAAATTGAGATATACTTACAAAAAAGTGTATAGAACAATCATCAAAGCACCCAGTTCGTTATGGATCTAACCAAAGTGTATGAAGACCAGGTGGTCTCGTCCCATACAAATTGACAACTAATTTCGGAAACAAAAAAAGCTCCTTTTGACAGAATGGGTGAAATGAATTTCCATAGGAACGGTTCGCTTTGTTCTTAGCAACACATACGTAGTACACATTGGTGTCCTCATCGACGGCATTATTTTGATCCAAAAATGGATTTTAATTAGTTCAGATTTGGTTTAGCTTACAATAAGAAATATTTTGTGTGCTTTTTAAGATATTTCAGTGCAAATAACGAAGATTCCAAGATTTTTTGTGTATTTGGCAAGTCCGCAGAAAGCTTGTTTGGGGAAATGTTTTCACCCATGCTGTCAAAAAGTGACGTTCAACTTTTGCTATAAAAAACAGGCTATGAGACCACCTGATCTTCATATACTTTGGATCTAACTGTCAAACCAGGTGTTCATCCTATTCGTTTTTAGACGTCAAATTACACTGGATAAGCCCACCTGATATATCAACTCACTTTGGTCGACACATAAAACGATATTCCTTGTATCAAATATCACCAATTACAATATAAATAGTCCAATAACTTGAGAGAATAATAATAATTTGTGAGCCAGTCGGAGCCGTACTCTATAGCCGTAAAGCCGTCTCCTTTCTTCAATGCCTACTTTGTTTTCAACTCAAATCAAAATAACTGTAAAAATTGCCAGCAAAATGCCCTAAATGGGCAACATAAAATTAATAATTCAAGTACTCTTCAACACCAATCTTAAGGCCGGGCTACATTGATCGTACTCGCAAGTGTAATTCCGATTTTCACTAGCGCATCTGGCGGCGGTTGGTGGAAGCTTTTTTGGCCGTCCGGGGAATGGTCGTGTTGAATCTCAAAATTAATAAGTTTTTTCACGGTGAAAAAACAACTTAAATTTGAGATCCGGCACGACCATTCCCTTGAAGACAAAAAAAAACTTCTACCAGCCGCCGCCAGATGCGCTAGTGAATATAAAAATTACACTTGCGAGTACAGGCGGTCCCCGAGATACACGGTATCTCTTATACGCGGATTCGGAGATACGCGGTTTACTAAATTTGACAATTCTTTGAGCAAATTGTACTGATTTGACACATCAATTGCAAATTGCCAAATAATTTCCGTTTTGATCGAATGTTCAAAACTATTTCAAAAGGTTTAGAACAGTTATATTCAGTCAGAATCATATCAAATAATTCATAAAGTAACTAAAACCGCCCCCTACTTGCAAAATTACACGAAAATTTGTGATATTTTAGCTGGAAATCACGAGATTCGACTTACGCGGAAATTCGAGATACGCGGTATTTTGCGGCCGTTTTCGGTCCCCATTAACCGTGTATCTCGGGGACCGCCTGTACGATCAATGTAGCCCGGCCTTTAGAAAAGTGAAAGTGTAAAAATATTATAAACATACTAGCTGGCCCGAGAAACTGAGTTATTACGAAAAAAAACTAAAATATTCCATTAGTGCTTTTTTACTTGGGATAGTTATATTGTGCCCGTATCCCCTCAGGATCCGATCATCGAGTGTAAACCGCCAGGCACCATACACCAAGTGTCAAAGTGCTGTAACAACAACAATCCAGCTCTTTGTATGGGAGTTAGAAAATCATTATTAAATTAACTGTAGTGTAACATCTGAACGATTTTTAAGTCTTAAAACCTATTCCCATACCACCATAAGGTGTGTGCAAAGTTTCGTTGAAAATGATCCAGCAGTTTCGGAGTTTGCTCGCAACAAACACCGTGACACGAGATCTTCTATATATATAAATATGTTTACCTATTGGCATTAATTAAAACATTTACCGACCCGTATTCGCGTTGCCAAAAATAGGAGCAAACTTCCGAAAAAAGGAACAAAAACAGTATTTGCAGTTTCACGCATATCTCTAAAGATACATTTAAATCGGCAAATAAAAATTAGCATAACGTAATACAGGCGGTCCCCGAGATACACGGTTAATGGGGACCGAAAACGGCCGCAAAATACCGCGTATCTCGAATTTCCGCGTAAGTCGAATCTCGTGATTTCCAGCTAAAATATCACTAATATTCGAGTAATTTTGCAAGTAGGGGGCGGTTTTAGTCACTTTATGAATTATTTGATATGATTCTGACTGAATATAACAGTGTTAAACCTTTTGAAAAAGTTTTTAACATTCGATCAAAACGGAAATTATTTGGCAATTTATAATTGATGTGTCAAATCAGTACAATTTGCTCAAAGAATTGTCAAATTTAGAAAACCGCGTATCTCCGAATCCGCGTATAAGAGGTACCGTGTATCTCGGGGACCGCCTGTACATTAGTTTATCGTTCAAAATAATGTCTCTTTCATGAAAAATAATAAAATTGTAAGTGTACCAGCAGTTTTAGTGAAACTGCTGCACTAACCTGCCCATTACTGGTACATTTACCCTATTTGGGAATAAATAGTACAGTACACTAAGGATAATCTTCACTAACATTTTACACCGAAGTTCTAACAAAATTATTGCAACAAACACTATAGAAACTTGATGGGAAGAATGATCCAATCAAAATAGTTCTGAGAAATACACTTTTTCAACAAACTAAACATGATACACAGTCGCACAAACAAAATCGATCGGTTATCTAAATCACTAACGTTCCACAAGACGGAGAATTTATTGTTTTCACGAGGACAAAAGCAAATGTCCTCATCACAGTTCAGTTGTCGCGAATTGAAAACATGGCGGGTTTTTTACGTGCGTTTCATCGTGCTGCAATCTAGTTTAAGCGGTGCTCTGGCACCAATCGAACAAGGCATACAGACACGACTTTGTTCGAAAAGCGCGCTGTCACCTGTTCGATCCCAAGTACAATAGAAAGTCGATTATGCGGGCAGCTCGGAACCGGACCAAGGTGGGTTAAAAATATCAGGTGGTGGACTCTTGTGCATTTTGACAATTCGTCACTTGATGTAAGGTCCCCAGAATTCAAACTTTGTTTAGATTTATTAAATTTATTCATATAATTTATTTATCCCATTTTTTCCATTAAACATTCTTTAAAAATAAATTTTGGTCTTCGCGTGTTCTTATTTAACTCGTGTGTTATTTTGTGTTATTCCTTGAATTTATTCAATAATTCATTGTGTTTTCGACATTTTTGATGATAAAAATTAAGTGAGCATTATTTTTTTCCATTTTCACATTAATTCCTCATTATCTACGAGCCGCATGAACAATTTACGTGGGATTAGAACTCTTACTCACATGATTTTAAATTTCGTGCATAAACAAATCATCAAATCTTTTCTAATATATCTCATTTTTTCGATAAAATCAATAGACACACAAAAATGCACATAATAACAAAGAAATCTGTTCTATTTGCTAAGCTTTGTGTGCGGAAACCAATGGTTAACGGTTTTAAAATGACGTAAAGTCCCTCTACTATGGTGACCCCGCAAAGGACCTGATCCACCACCTGATATTTTTAATCCACCTTGGGAACACCCTTTGTATGAGCGGTGATGACTGTCATCGCTCCTGACGTGACGCAATCTGGATGCCGTCCGGATGCACCCCGACCTGGCATCAACTAAAAGAGCTCTAGATCAATCAGCATCGTTGGCTCGTGAACTTGCACTCTTTTAGCGCGTGGCCACGGAGCTGAAAAAATGTTGGAAATTTTTTCAACTTTGTCAAAATTGCTTGTGAACTGCAAAAAAGAGCTTTTCTCGTGGCCGCACCAAAAACATACACAAGAGCGACAAAAAGCTCCTACATCTGAATATCATCGATATTTTGTTTAAGAAGCACTAACTAGGTACATAAATCAATTAGAATCATGCATTTTAGCATTATTATCATAACAATGGGTCACAACTGCGCCAAGTAGCTGTTTGTTTACGCTTTTTCACGAACGTCAAATTTTGTCAACTTAAGTCAACTTTTTTTCCTGGCTGCTCCAGGTTACAAAATTTTGACAAAACCTCAAAAAAGTGACAAAAGCTCATATTTTGAAAAATTTGTCAGCATTTTGTCACTCCCGTGGCCTTTCGCTTTTTTATTCTCCTCATTATTACATTCTTTTCAATAAAGTGAATTCAATACGCAATATTTTTGGTGTCAGAAGTGGGATCCTAAAAAAAGCCGATCCAGTAAAAGTGCGATTAGGAATCTGATCCACAGAATTGCAAAACTGCGTATTGCGTGAATGAGAGAGACAAAATGGCTCCCATCGACTATGAAACAATGACAACACTTTCAAGCATGATTGCGCGAGCCTTGCAATCCGCAATTGGCAGTGCTGTTGGCCAGGCCAGAGAAGACGTCGCAGCTTCGTCCCAGCAAAAACTACCGCCATTTTCTCACGAGCCATACCAACGAACCGAAGGGATGTCTGTCGCTGATTATTTCGACCGGCATGAATGGGCGCTCCAACTCAACAACATTCCGAAGGAAAAATACGCCGACTACCCACGCGTACACATGGGGTCAGAGCTTAACAACGCCTTTAAGTTCTTGATAACGCCCAAGAATCCAGAAGAAATTCCATACGAAGAACTTCGCCAAATTCTACAGCGGCACTTCGACCAAGCGAAAAACAAGTTCGTGGAAAGTATCAAGTTCCGGAACATTCGACAACAGGAAGGAGAGACAATTGCCCAGTTTGTATTGCGGCTTAAACAAGGTGCTGCCTCCTGCGAATATGGAACTTTTCTTGACTGAAGGTTAATCGAACAAATGCTTCATGGTTTCGATGAACGCGCAATTTGTGATACAATTGTTGCAAAGAACCCTACGACTTTCAAAGAAGCTTTCGAAATCGCCATCGCTATGGAAGCCACACACAACACGGCTCGACAAGTAGGCACTGTTTCACCCGTATCAGAAACAACACACCGGCTTGGGTTTGAAAAACCGCGCACAAAACAACAACAACGCCGTATAGCACCTGCTAACCGTAACCGGCAGACGAGCAGTGAATCATCCGATCGACCACCGAACACATTCTACGAGAGCGGCACAAAACGTACAAATTCCTGTAATGGGTGTGGAGGACAACACTTGCGAAGCCAATGCCGTTTTCGCACCGCTAAATGCAACAAATGCAATCGTAAGGGCCATATTGCAATGCCAAATGCCATATTGCAAAGGTATGTAGATCTGAACGGAAACTTTTACCAACTGCACAGGTTCAGTCGCAGCAGAACTCCGATATCGACGTGGTACAATCGCTACATTGTATCAACAATATGCCGTCCGTGAACAAGAAAATGCTTAACGTGAAGATCAACGGGTTTCCCCTGACGATGGAATTGGACACCGGAGCACCATGCGGCATAATCAGCGAAACCACAATACGTAAAATACTACCGAAATATTCGCTGCAACCGTCAGACCGCCAATTTTCAAGTTACACAGGACATCGTATCAACTGCATTGGTCGCCTGTTCGTCCAAGTTTCACTTGGAACCACATCTAAAAATCTTTTCTTATATGTTGTAGAGGGGAAGTATGACTCGCTTTTCGGACGCGATTGGATAGCACAGTTAACAAATGAGATCAATTTTCGTGAACTGTTTACTTCAACTGTACCAGTAAACGTACTCTCAGGCATCGAACCAACTCGGGAACAAGCAGCTCAACTGTCGAAACTGCTCGAAGACTTTAACAATATCTTTAGCGACGTTCCAGGTATGCTTGTAGGGCCACCAGCGAAGGTACACTTAAAACCCGATACCACTCCGTTTTTCGCTCGAGCACGAGATGTACCACTCGCTCTTCGAGAACGCTACGCATCAGAGATCGACAAGAAACTTGCTTCCGGATTCTACGAAAAAGTTGAAGTTTCAGAATGGGCTTCACCGACCCATATCGTCATTAAAAAGAACGGAGGTATTCGGATAACCGGGAACTACAAACCGACTGTAAATCCCAAAATGATTATCGACGAACACCCAATACCAAAAATCGAAGACATCTTCAACAAAATGAAAGGAGCTGCCCTGTTTTGCCACCTCGACGTAACGGATGCTTACACGCACACATCGACATAAACACATCGACACATGGACTGATCCGTCCCAAGAGAGCGGTGTATGGTGCTGCAAACATACCAGCTATTTGGCAGCGACGTATGGAGACGATCCTTCAAGGTTTGACCAATGTTGTCAGTTTTTTTGATGACGTCATTGTATTTGCGAAAGACTTCGAAGAGATGCTAGCAGCGCTGAACGAGACATTGGAGCAAATGCGACGAAACGGTCTTCGACTAAATCGTTCCAAATGCATCTTTGCGACATCATCCCTCGAATGCTTGGGTCATCGCATCGATCGTCACGGCCTGCACAAATCAGACAAACACATAAAAGCCATACGTGACGCTCCAACACCAACTACACCAGAGGAACTACAATTATTTCTTGGTAAGGCAACTTATTATTCCTCATTCATACCCAATCTCTCTTGTAGGGCACGTCCTCTTCGAGATGTACTGCTTACCGATCCTTTTGAGTGGACACAAGCAGCAGAGAAGGCCTACCAAGACATAAAACTTGCGCTAATTTCACCACAAGTGCTGATGCAGTACGATCCATCGTTACCACTGATTCTCGCAACAGACGCTAGCAAAACCGGTCTCGGCGCTGTTCTCTCACATCGATTGAGCAATGGATCAGAACGACCGATCGCGTATGCCAGTTGTACAATGTCGCAAACTGAACAACGATACCCTATGATTGATAAGGAGGCTCTTGCGATAGTGTGGGCAGTGAAAAAGTTTTTTTCCATTACCTCTATGCGCGAAAATTCACTCTAATCACTGATCATAAGCCCCTTACTCAAATACTGCACCCAGAAAAGTCTTTGCCTACTTTGTGCATCAGTCGAATGGCCAACTACGCCGACTATCTGGCACATTTCAATTTCGATATTGTCTACAGGCCCACAAACCAGAATACAAACGCCGATTACTGCTCCAGAATCCCAAATGCGCCAACAGAAAATCAGAGCAATAGACAATTTTCACACGAGGGAGGAAATATGGATGATGAATTCGATCGTTTTATTCTCAAACAGATTCAGCAACTCCCAATTAGAGCAGAACACATTGCACGTGAAACGCGCTAAGACATCCAACTAGGCAAAATAATCCAAGATCTTGAACACGGTAGAGACCTCGCGAGAATGGGTTATAAAGCACCCGAGGCAAAATATACCCTAACAACGAACTGCCTGATCTTCGAGCATCGCGTCGTAATTCCGGCTTCCCTGCGCAAAGCCATAATGAACGATTTACATGCAGCTCACATTGGAATCGTCAAAATGAAAGGGTTGGCACTAGTGTTGGGAAAAAGAGCACAATTAGGTGTGCTGTGCGCACACGCACGCACATCTCAGTGTGCGGTGCACATTTCGCACTGTGCGCGCTCTACGCACTGTGCGCGCACCCCGCACTGTGCGCGCACTCTGCACTGTGCCCGCACTCCGCACTGTGCGCGCACTCCGCACTGTGCGCGCACTCCGCACATTTCGCACAGTGCGAGCACACTTCGCACGGTGCGCGCACTTTTCGCACATTCCGCACAGTGCGAGCACAGTCCGGACTTTTCGCACACTTCGCACAGTGCGAGCACACTCCGCACTTTTCGCACACTTCGCACAGTGCAAGCTTCACTTGCTTCACTTTGCACTGTGCGAGCACACTTCGTACCATGGTGGTACGTACACAAAGACCACGACCACACGACCAATGTCAGCTTTTTCTCTTAGAGTTCATTTACTCAGCCATCGGGTTCGTCTAACAGTGGATGAACTTGGCGGACACCTGACCTCTTCGAATCCCGATCGAAAACCCGTTACACAAACACAAGGATACAACACACCCACAAGGTCAAATTTTGTGATTAACTGAAGAGAAGACATGGGACAGGGCAAAAGGGGAGGGGGGGGGGTCGATGGGCATGTGTGTGGTATGAATGTGTGCAAGCGATTTATGGATCTTTGATTCGCCCCGACTTGAACTCGTCGCACCAACGGATCGGAGTCGCTAATGCTAACTGATGCTGATGCTTAAAGGCGGTTTGTCAAAATATGCTCAGTACCATACCACCTGACTTCCTGTAACATGGTACGAAGTGTGCTCGCACAGTACAAAGTGAAGCACTGCACGAAATTTGCGAAACATGCTTGCACTGTGCGAAGTGTGCGAAAAGTGTGGAATGTGCTCGCTCTGTGCGAAGTGTGCGAAAAGTCCGGACTGTTCATGCACTGTGTGTAAAGTGCGCGCACTGTGCGGAGTGTGCTCGCACAGTATGAAGTGTGCTCATACTGTGCGAAAAGTGCGCGCACTGTGCGGCGTGTGCGAAAAGTGCCCGCACTGTTCGAAGTGTGCGAAAAGTGCGGATTGTGCTCGCACTGTGCGAAAAGTGCGAAGTGCGCGCACTGTGCGAAGTGTGCTCGCACAGTACAAAGTGTGCTGTGCAGTGCGCACAATGAGGTGTGCTGTGCGCACAGTGCGCACTCGCGCACAATGCCCAACACTAGTTGGCACGATCATATGTCCATTGGCCAGGAATTGATTCCGAAATCGAGCAAACAGCTAAATCTTGCACTGAATATGCACGACAAGCCACAAGTCCACCAAAATTCAACAAACACCATTGGGAATACCCTAACGCACATATCGACTATGCAGGTCCCGTGGCAGGCGCTATGCTATTAGTAGTTGTTAGCACGTTTTTGTGTTGACTGTTTTGGCTGCGTGAAAAAGGTAAACAACACAACTGCTGTCACCTAGCGACCGAGATATGTAGATAAACCAAGTTAGAAAAGGTGCCGCTAGGTGGCGTAAAGGTTGTTATCAACTGAAAGAGGCAAACATATACATTGCGAAAGAGATGAAGAGACACGATCCAGCCTCCGGTCATACACCCCATAAAGGTCGAGCATAAGGGCATAGACAGGAAACGGCGCGAAACTATTAGCAGTAGCAAAAGCGAGTGTGACCGGACAAGTTAAAAATATAGAATTTGCATCAAAACGTCAAAGATAATTTTCTTATTTCAAACACACGGAAAGAAATTGTTACCGAAGTAACAAAGTTTTTAACTTTCACACTTGTATTTTCGCGAGTTATAAATTTACGGCATAAAAATGCAGAGTGAAGAAAATCGCTTCGATTGTGGTGCCTGCGATAAGGCGAACACCGTGGACGATATGGTGCTGTGCGACGGTTGCGCGAAGTGGTACCACTACGGGTGTGCTAGCGTCACCGCAAACGTAGCGAAAAGAAAGTGGTTCTGTGTTCGGTGTGTGAAGAAAGTGCCTGTGATCGGGAAAAGCGAGGCCAAACCGACGCTACGTGAGGAAGTTAGTGCAAAGGACAACAAGCCCGCTGAAAGCTGCCAGAATGTAGAGAAGCAGGGATCAGCTGATAGCGAGGGTGGCAGTTCGGAGCAAACCGTAGTGCAGGATAAGCCAAGTCCACCCCAAACGGCCAAATCTAAAGCACCAAGCACAAGACGGGGCGGCTCAGCGTCTTCTCAACTATCTGTGCGAAACGCCTTAGAGCGCCTGGCCAAGAAACAGGAACTTGAGAAGAAAATGGCCGAGAAGGAGTTCCAGTTAAAGATGGCCAAAATGGAGCTCGAGCAGGAGGAGCTCAGGATGCAACTCGAGGAGCAGCTCGACATCGAAGGCTCGGAATGTTCCATCATAAGTGGCAAAAGTGTAAGAGCAAAAATTTGGGTAAGAGATCAAAATCAGGCTTTGGCTAAACCTGCTCAAGTGCAGACACATCCGCAAACTGAAGGGTCACCAGTAACGAAAAGACGAATGGCTGAAAATAATCTGGAAAACGCGATGGTGAAAAGAAACGGCTTGACCCCCAGCCAAATAACTGCGAGGAACCACTACCCAAAACAGCTGCCAAAATTTAGTGGTTCTCCTAAATAATGGGCCGTGTTCATAAGCTGCTACAACGAGTCCAATGAAGCCTGCGGATTCTCTAATAGAGAAAATTTGTTGCGCTTAGAAGAGTGCCTTCATGGTGCAGCTAGAGAGGCAGTGCAATCAAAACTCACGACGCCAAACGCAGTCCTAGACATCATCAAAGTGTTGAAACGACTCTATGGACGTCCTGCCCTAATCGTACAAGAGTTAATCGACAAGGCACGACAAACCGAAGCGCCCAAACCAGAAAACCTAGAGTCGCTGATTAAATACGGGTTAGCAGTGCAACATTTCTGCGACCACCTAGTAGCAGCAGACTTAGAAGACCACCTACAGAACCCAGCAATACTAGGAGAACTAGTAGAGAAACTCCCAGCATCAAGGAGACTGGAGTGGTCGCGATATAAATGTGGTCTTCCACATATAAGTTTGCAACAATTTGGTGAGTTCATGGATGAATTGATGGAGCATGCCTGCGAAGTGTGCAATTATATTCCACAACAACCCACAAACCCTCCTCCTCCTCGCTATCGAACACACCATCACACTGATACTCATGAAAGGGGAACCCTAGCACAACCACGACGTTACCCCTGGCAAGAGCGGAAATGTCCTGCGTGTGGTGATACAGGTCATCGAGTGAGGAACTGTCAAGAGTTCCGACAAATGAATGTGCAGAACCGTTTGGATGTAGTAGATCGGCATGGATTATGCAAGCTGTGCCTTAACCAACATGGCCTACGACGTTGCTTATCGCGATTCCGATGCGAGATAAACGGGTGCGAAGCTCGCCATAACGCATTGCTGCATTTGCCGTCAGCGACACGTTGTGCAGAGATACTAGCCCATAACGGTACGACAAAGGCTGGTGTGCTGTTCCGAATCGTACCAGTCGTAGTGCACTATGGACCGAAAAGTGTAGAAACTCTGGCTTTCCTGGATGAAGGTTCATCCTTAACCTTGATGGAAACCAGCCTGGCCAACACCCTTGGCGTAAGCGGAAGACCAGAGCCCTTGGAACTAAGCTGGACAGCCGATGTGACGAGAAAGGAAAATGCATCACAACGAGTAGACGTGCAGATTTCGGCGCGAGGCGACGATAGACGTTACGAGCTTTCCGGCGCTCGTACGGTCGAAAAGCTAAGTCTGCCGAAGCAAGAACTAAACCGCAAAATCCTAATAAATAACTTTTCTCACTTTCAGAAATTGCCGATCCCGTCGTTTCTGAAAGCTGAGCCAAAGTTATTAATCGGGCTGCAACACATGGAGCTGCTTACACCACTGGAGACCCGGACGGGGCAGGCAGGCGAGCCGGTCGCTGTGAGGAGCCCTCTTGGATGGGCTGTGTACGAACCGTACAACAACACGACGAGCGGCGTCTTGATGCAGCATATTGGTCCGGTGCAACCCGGCAATGCGGTGCAACGCGACACTGAAGACAGCGACGGATACCTGAACATGCTGCTCCGTGATTATTTCACATTAGAAGAGGCTGGTGTTAAATTTAACGCGTTGCCTGAAACAAGTGAGATAGCTAGGACCAGACATTTGCTTGAGATTACCACTAAACGTCAAGAGGAGAGGTTTGTAACAGGGCTTCTTTGGAACACAGATGAGTGTTCCCTGACAGCTACCCAATGGCTGTAAAACGCTTACAAAGTCTCGAAAGAAAGCTGTCAAATGATCCAGAACTGCGACAGAACGTTCACCAACAAATTCAGCAATATCTAGACATGGGATTCGCACATTAGGCAACAAAGCAGGAAGTGCATGGAGCAAACCCCTCCCGAGTATGGTATCTACCATTGAATGTCGTAGGACACCCGCGTAAACCCGACAAAAAACGCTTAGTTTGGGATGCAGCGGCAAAAGTAAACGGAGTATCGTTAAACTCATTCCTACTTAAAGGGCCAGACCTACTAGTAACGCTCCCCAGTGTCTTTAGCCAATTTAGAGAACGATGAGTGGCCTTCGGTGGGGATATTGATAAAATGTTCCACCAGATAAAAATTCGTGAAGAAGACAAGCACGCACAAAGGTTCCTGTTTCGGACTGATCCTAGCCAACCACCTTCAGTATACATAATGGATGTCGCGACCTTCGGCGCATCTTGCTCACCCTGCTCCGCACAGTATGTCATGCATAGAAATGCGCAAAAAAATGCAACTGAGTTTCCTGAGTCGGCTGCAGCCATAAAAGGGAAAACATACATGGATGATTATTTTGATAGCTGCGATACAGAAGAAGAAGCGATTACACGAGCACAAGAAGTAAAATTAATTCATTCTAAGGGCGGATTTAATATGCGAAATTGGGTCAGTAACAGCCAAACTGTTTTAAATAGTCTCGAAAACACCTCGAACCAATCCGTAACAATCAAATACGGAGACGTAGAAAAACAACAACGAGTGTTAGGAATGGCCTGGGATCCAGTAAGAGACACGTTTAAGTTTACTGCAACCTGGAGGGACGACCTATTACAATACCTCGAGGAAAAGAAAAGTCCTACTAAACGCACTGCTCTGAGAATAATAATGAGTCTTTTTGATCCATTGAGACTACTCGCTCCCATCCTAATACATGGTCGTATGATCATGCAAGACCTGTGGCGTGCAAAACTTGGTTGGGATAAAGAAATGGCTGACGCCGAATTTCTAAAATGGCAAAGATGGGTAGACCTAATTCCTCTAATCTACAAAATAGAAATACCGAGGTGTTATTTCGGAAATACTGCTTCTAAAGCGTACAAATCGCTACAGCTACATGTTTTTACCGATGCGAGTGAACTCGGGTACGGCTATGTAGCTTATTTCCGGGTAGAAGATGAACACGGTGTACACTGCTCGATGGTGATGGCTCGAAGCAAAGTAGCTCCCTTAAAACATTTAACGATCCCGCAAATGGAACTGCAAGGAGCATTGATGGGCGCGAGATTAATGAGTACTGTGAGTGAGAACCATACTCTTCCCATAAGTAAGAAATTTCTCCATACTGATTCCGAAGTCGTGCTCTCCTGGATCGCATCAGCAACTAGAGAATTCAAACAATTCGTAGCGTGCAGGATAGGTGAAATCCTCTCACTAACAGAGCCTCAAATGTGGAAACACGTTCCCTCAAAAGAAAATCCAGCGGACTGCTTAACCAAATGGAGCAAAGATACCCTTCTAGTCAAGGATAGTAAGTGGGTCAATGGTCCTTCATTCCTATATCTCCCGCCAGACAATTGGCCGGAACAGAAGGAAATAGCGAAGACAAACGAACAACGCAGAACACTTAATGTGCATAGCGAAGTAGCTAATAACATCTTGATAGAAATAGAAAGGTTCTCGAAATGGACGGTGTTGGTACGTACTATAGCAACCGTATATCGATTCATAAGTAACTGTCGCAGGAAAATTTTGAAACTACCACTAGAAACGTTAATACCCACGAAACGTCAGGCAAAAATGATAAAGAGTTCACAAACCACCAAACAAATGCCCTTACAAAGTTCCGAGTACCAAAAGGCCGAACAGGCTCTTATAAAGGTGGCGCAACAAGAAAGCTTTCCGAGAGAGCTAAAGATTATGGCAAATGAAACACATGAACAAAATCTGGAGCACAATAGCAAATTGTACCAGCTGACACCAACTATAGACGACCATGGCATTTTACGAATCGATGGCCGTACTGCAAACGCTAATCATATCGCTTACGATGCTCGATATCCTATCATCTTGCCTAAAGAACATCCAGTGACAAATCTTATCATCGATGCATTTCACTGCAGACTAGGACATGCAAATCATGAGACTGTAGTTAACGAGATTCGCCAAAGATACTATGTACCCCACCTGAGAGTTTTGGTTGGAAAAAGGGCGAGAGACTGTCAGTATTGCAAGGTAAAAAAATGCAAACCATATAATCCCCGAATGGCACCTCTACCTAACGCGAGGCTGCAATCCTATGCTCGTCCTTTTAGCTATGTTGGAGTGGATTACTTAGGTCCGCTAGATGTCGTCAACGCCAGAAGAACCGAAAAACGATACGTTGCTGTGTTTACATGTCTTGTAACGAGGGCGGTTCATTTAGAGGTTGCATTCAGCCTATCCACTGATTCATGCATAATGGCTGTCAGAAGGTTTGTGTCGAGAAGGGGCCCGCCTATAGAGATATTCTCCGACAACGGAACCAATTTTGTTGGTGCAAACAACGAGCTAAAAAGAGAAATAGCAGCATTAAATTCTAAATTGGCAGACACCTTCAAAAACTCACGCACAAACTGGAACTTTAATCCGCCGTCAGCACCACATATGGGCGGAGTATGGGAGAGGATGGTAAGGGGCGTTAAAGAGTCCATGAATGCATTTGTTGATGGTCGAAAATTGAATGATGAAATTCTAAATACTGCCTTGATTGATGCGGAATGTCTAATTAACTCTCGACCACTTTTCTATACGCCACACAATACCACTGATGCAGAAGCACTGACACCAAACCATTTCCTTTTAGGAGATTCGTCCGGCTCCAAATCAACATTAGCAACATGCCCAGATCTGGCTGATACACTCCACAACAGCTACAAAAGAAGCCGGAAACTATCTAGCGAAATGTGAGACAAATGGTTGAAGGAATATTTTCCTAACCTCAATCTTAGGAAAAAGTGGCGAGATGACAACATACCAATCAGGGTCGGAAACTTGGTATTTATTACGGAAGGAAGTCGAAAGGATTGGGTGAGAGCAATTGTAGAAGAAACAATAACTGGGCGAGACGGACGAGTGAGACAAGCAGTAGTAAGGACAGCGTCTGGAAAACCATTGAAACGAGCAGTGGTAAAACTTGCCTCTATAGAAACAGAAATATTAGCAACGGAATTATGAACATTTATATTAGCACTGCATTGAGTCAACCCCTACATCATATATTGTCCATACACACTTTAACGCTTAGAAGAAGCATCAAATAGAAACGTGCCAGTATTTTAAGTAAATCCTGCGCAACTTAGGATTGACGGGGTGAGGTATGTTAGCACGTTTTTGTGTTGACTGTTTTGGCTGCGTGAAAAAGGTAAACAACACAACTGCTGTCACCTAGCGACCGAGATATGTAGATAAACCAAGTTAGAAAAGGTGCCGCTAGGTGGCGTAAAGGTTGTTATCAACTGAAAGAGACAAACATATACATTGCGAAAGAGATGAAGAGACACGATCCAGCCTCCGGTCATACACCCCATAAAGGTCGAGCATAAGGGCATAGACAGGAAACGGCGCGAAACTATTGGCAGTAGCAAAAGCGAGTGTGACCGGACAAGTTAAAAATATAGAATTTGCATCAAAACGTCAAAGATCATTTTCTTATTTCAAACACCCGGAAAGAAATTGTTACCGAAGTAACAGTAGTTGTGGATGCATACAGCAAATGGTTCGAGGTAAAGGTAACCACATCAATTACAACAAACACAACGATCAGTTTACTGGATGAACTATTCGCAGCTTATGGAGCACCAGTAACGGTAGTCTCCGACAAAGGTCCACAATTTGCATCAGCCGATTTCACGTCTTACCTCAAAAACACAGGCGTTAAGTACCATAAGCTGACAGCCCCCTACCATCCGGCTACAAACGGCCAAGCAGAACGGTATGTTCAAACCGTAAAAAAGGCGTTGACAGCTATGGGTACAACAAAAGACACTTTGCAAAAGAATCTTAACACGTTTCTGCTACAATACCCAAAGGCTCCTCACACCGAAACAGGAAGTCCGCCAGCAAAGTTGTTCTTAGGTCGAAACATTCGCACGCGCATTGATCTTGTGCGACCACAAGATATCAACACACGGATGCATCAGAAGCAACAATCCACATTCGAACCGTCTTTCCGTACATTCTCAGTTGGACAGAAAGTGTACTGTCTTTCTGGAAACCCACGAACGGACAAATGGATTTTAGGAGTCATCGAAGCCTGCTTGGGTGATCTTCATTATCAAATCAGATCTAACGGAAAGATGCTTAAGCGACATTTCGACCAGATTCGAAGCTTCCAAGGCAACGTCAGCTTCGAGGAGACCGATGAAGACGTACCTCGTCGACTGGACTTCTATGCGAACACTGAGACGCAGCAACCACCAATCAATAATGAAGCCAACGAAACAGCAACGTCTTCAGATGAGTCCATTTCATCAGATATTGTGTTTGGAACACCTATGAGCAGCCCGCAACAATTAACCTCATCGTCAAGCGAAGACTCACCTCCAGTAGCCCGCAGGTCCCAAAGACAACGTCGCCCTCCTCTACGCTATTCGCCATCCTAAAGTGAACCAGGATCTTCATACAAGAGGGAGGAAATGTTCTATATGGAACACTCTATGTATGAGCGGTGATGACTGTCATCGCTCCTGACGTGACGCAACCTGGATGCCGTCCGGATGCACCCCGACCTGGCATCAACTAAAAGAGCTCTAGATCAATCAGCATCGTTGGCTCGTGAACTTCCACTCTTTTATTCTCCTCATTATTACATTCTTTTCAATAAAGTGAATTCAATACGCAATATCCAGGGCTTAAAACACTGCGTAACGCTTTCCTGGCTTCGTCAATGTTTCGTTAAATTTTTAAATTTTGCCGGTATTTTTAACAACAATTATCATACTTAACGAACACATCGACTGGGATGGCTGTATTTCTCTTTCTCTTTCTACAGTAGAACGTCAATTTTCCGGGGACGGTTTAACCGGACCTCGCTTAACCGTGCGCATGAATTTGAATTTGAATTTGAGAAATGATCTTGGTGAACATTTTCTGAGATGAGCCGGTTAGCAAAAACATTTGTTGTGCAGCAATCTAGTGTCAAGTGATACTTTTTAACTTCATTTTTGATAAAAGACTATTTTAAATCTATTGTTATTGATTCGAAAACCATTCTACTAGTGATAAATCGATTATTTTGATGTGAATTTCTAGTAAAACCAGTGAATTTTAAAACATTTATATGTATTTGACTTTAGTTGGAAAATTATCCGTGGAAATCGATTAACCGGCATCCGCCCGGTCCCAAGCTGCCCGGATAATCGACGTTCTACTGTAACAGATTACGTCGTTATTCAGTAACGCTGGAAAATGTCATATCCTCAAAAGAAACTCTATTGGATTTCTAACGGATTTAAAAAAACTGTTAATAATCAAATAGGATTCCTTAAGGCTCCTTGGGGTGTCTCTTAGACCTGTCATGATGCAAAACGTCCGTCTTTTTGTCTTGAAATTTAACAATCTTGAAAATTGAAAATGAATATCCACCTAAAGGGGAAGATTCAAATAATCATTTGCTAATAATTAATATCAATAAAAGTAAAAAAAAAAAACATAAAAATTTCATAATGAAAGCTGTAGACAAACATCTGTGCCAAAACACACACAGTTCACAGAAATGCATTATTGGATAGTAATACATGTACGTAAAATTTTATACGATTCAAACTCGTATTTTTCATGTAATAATTGCTAATGAATATTTCCATTGACTGGAAATTGTCGTGATCTGGCCAGCCTTTAAAGCAACCTGTCGGATTCAAGAAATTAAGGAACACACGGTGTCATGCTCTTCCGTTGATTAATCCAACACGACTGACGTTTATTCGCATTTCCTGTCATCTCGAATGATCTTTCACGCTCGTCCTATCTCTCTCTATCTATCACTTCCTTGTCTATCCTAATCCCTACAGAAATCATTGTGCATAGTCTTAGTTTTAGCAAGTTTAAATGTTTTACATGTCATTTTATGCTGAAAAAGAGACAAATTACGCACACAAACTTTAAAATGTCCCGGAATTGCATTCTGCCTACTATTGCTTTCAAGCATTTGACACTCAAGGTACTGACAGCACGGGTAGGTATCGTACATCACATTATAAACAGACGATGCGCAATCTCAGTCAAAAATAATTATATGCACAGGTGACCTCGCGTCACGACTACATTTGGGACCGAAAAACTGTCCCAAATTAAATCGTATGCCGAATATCAGTCAATTTACAGTGTATGACCGAAGTTTAAGAATCGAATTCCATTATATCGTTTTCTTTATATTTCAATTTTCGATAACGTGTTAATTTAAAAAAAAGTTCTCTCACGAAGTCGCAAAAAAAGGATAAAAAACACTAGGACGTAGAATGTCTTGAAAACGTTATAATAATACCATTTATTCCACTCAACTACACGTATACGAATGCTCGATCGATCCGCTGATCGATTGCACGAAGCCCACGATAGCCGATTCCCCAGGATGCTGAGAGAGAATTTACGCACAAAATTCTCTCTCACGCACGCTCCCACACGACGTATCGATAACCTGACGTGGGGACACGAGGTTATCGGGTCAAAGTGCGTTTCGGAACGCAAGCGCAATCTTTCGAAACGCATTCGAAAGATGCTGTTCAAAGCCGGTGACCGTTTCGCCGTTGACGGTTTCGAACCTCATCGATTTACATGACCATTTCTCCCCCCTTTGGGACGCAGTCGGCCGTCCCAAACGCTGCACGAAGGTGGTTGGTCATCCTCAAGTTCAGAGATCGTATTATGCATCGTATGCTGGGATCCACGCTGGCCAATTTCATCTGTTTTCTCGGTGGATAGGGCCAGCAGGTCAGCCGGTGTCTCGTCGGCGTCCTTCTCTGTGGCGTCTATCGGAAGCGGAGCCAACAACCTCACGTTTCTGCTTGTCCGAATGTTGTCCGAATGTCAGCTGCTTGTCCGAATGTCAGCAACGCGTACCATATCGTCAGGTCCCACGTAAGTTCTCGTAACTATCCCCATGGGCCATCGACCGACCGGGAGGTTGTCGTCGCCAACCAGTACAATCTGCCCAACTTGCACGTTCGAAGTTCGTTTTGTCCATTTGGCGTGGCATCGTAGCTGGGACAGGTAATCGGCTTGCCAGCGAGACCAAAATTGCTGGGACAATTTTTGCACGCGCTTCCATCTCGTCTTGACATCGTTCGTATCATCGTTTTGGATGGTAGCAGGAATAGAGAATGAGGCCCGCGCGATCAAAAAGTGTGCTGGAGTGAGCGCTTCGACGAAGCCAGGATTGGCATGGACAGCAGTAAGTGGCCTGGAATTGAGAATTGATGAAATTTGATAGAGTAACGTTTGCAACTCAACCAATTTGAGATGGGCGCCCCTCGCTGCAGCTTTGAAAAGGCGTTTGGCCACTTTAATGTTGGCCTCCCAAAGGCCGCCGAAATTCGGGCTCCGCGGCGGAATGAAGGAGAACCGTATCCCCTTTTCGGCAGCTAGATTCACTATCTCGTCCTGGAAGGCGCGGTTGTTGTAGGCTTCACGTAGCAGGCGCAACTCTTTGGCTGCTCCAACGAAGTTTCGGCCGTTATCTGAATATATCGTGTCTGGTCTGCCACGAAGGGATACGAAACGAATCAGTGCTGAGATGAAGGCAGACGTTGAAAGGTTTTCCACCACTTCCAGATGAATTGCCTTGGTAGCAAAGCAGACGAATATGCACACGTAGACTTCTATCCGCCGTGTCGATCTGGTGTGAGGGATGACGTAGAAAGGTCCACATAAGTCCACCCTCGTGTGGGTGAAAGCGGGTGACACATTTACCCGGGCAGCAGACAATTGTCCCATTTGCTGGACGAATTGTTTAGGTCTGGCTCGTACACATACGATACATCGCGATGTCACACCGATAACTGTGCGTCGAAGATCTCGCATCCAGAACCTTGCCCGAAATTCTGCCATAACTAAGTCCGTACCGGCGTGGTGATTGTATTCATGAAAGTACCGTACAATAGTGCGAGAAAAGGGATGTGATTTCGGCACTAAGATCGGCACTCTCGCATCATCCGTCATTTCTGCGTTCTCCAATCGTCCCTTCACGCGTATCAGGTTGTCTCGAACGATCGGGTTAAGGTGCTGAAGAGGAAGTGCTGAAGACCTTTTGAGCTAACCTGTCCAGATTCGTGCATTTCTCGTACCTCATTGGGGAATGCTGTGGCCTGCATTACCCGTAGCAACAATTAAAGTCCGGATTCCAATTCGTCCAGCAGCAAGGGACCAGTTTTTCTTTCCACCGTAGAAGAGGTCACACGGAGCCTGGCAGAATTAACTTTGAAGTTGTGGATGATTCTGCTAAGCCATGCGAAATTTCGCCTCGTCTTAATGAAGGAATTGTGGTACTTATTTTGAGCTATCAAATCTTCACAAGCGGGGCCTACGGTTGCCGCTAAAGCTTGTGGTGGGGCTGCAACCTCTTCTGATATGGTCTCGTAACTATCATTGGTTTGTGGGCAGGAATCTGTAATGATAAAATTCGGACCGTTTAACCAGAATTTCATATTTTCCCCTCTCAACAATTTGCTAGCTGGAAGTCCCCTGGATACGATGTCTGCCGGGTTTAGCTTTGTTGGCACATAGTGCCAATCACATGCATTGGTCGCAGCGCATATCTTGGATACTCGATTTTTTACGAAGACGTCCAATTTTGAATTATCGGAACGTATCCAGGCTAATACGACTTGCGAGTCAGTCCACCATCTAGTTTGTTGGACTCGGGTGCCGAATACGTCCTTTATTTTCACGTAGAGTTCAGCTAGCAAGAGTGCTGCTTGGAGTTCTAGTCTGGGCAAAGTCAGTTCCTTCAGCGGTTCAACTCTTGACTTGGCACATAGGAGTCGCGATCGTCTTTCTCCATTACCATCCAAGTAGCGAACGTATATTGCACACCCATATGCTTTTGTTGAGGCATCACAAAAACCATAGATGGTACTATTTTCTGCTTCACTTGGCAGCGCCATTCTTGGGATGTGTAGCTGCCGAAGGACTGGTAGTTGAGCCGCAAACTCTTTCCACTTAGCAAGGGCATGAGGTGGTACAGTTTCGTCCCATGTAAGATTGTCGCGCCATAGATTTTGCATGAGGATTTTTGCGGTGATGATCACGGGTTGCAGGATTCCAACTGGATCGTAAAGTTTGGCAATTCTTGCCACTAAGCATCGTTTGGTCATGGAGTTTACGGGCAGGTGGCAATCATTGTCAATGATAAGCTGGAATGTGTCTTCTGAAGGACACCACGCTAGACCCAGCATTTTGATAACCTGTCTGTCGCCGATTTGCACCGGAGAATCAAGGTGTTCTTCTGGCACATCATGTACTACTGCAGGGACATTGGATGCCCATTTCCGTAAGGGCATTCCTCTATTCATAAGTGCCCGTTCAATCCCGCAGCTAAGCACACGTAATTCGTCCGGAGTCGCAGCACCCAAGGACAGGTTATCCACGTAGAATGAGCGCTGAATGGCGTCAGCGATTTCCGGATTGGATGAACGCACTTCCTCGCCCGCCTCATATAACGCTCTATACGCAAGATACGACGAGGAGGTCTCGCCGTAAGTGACGGTACGGAGCCGATACATTTGAGCGGTATCTCTTGCATCTTCGCGCCATAATATGCACTGCATCCAGGTGTCCGAGTCAGCTACCCAATTTTGGCGATACATCTTCGCAATGTCCGCTGTAACCACCACTGTCTGCGTCCGAAAATGCAACCATAAGTGAAGAAGATCCGGTTGTATCACTGGCCCGATGGCTTGTAGGTCGTTAAGCGAAATTCCAGTGGTGGACTTCGCACTCGCGTCGAAGACTACTCGCAGCTTCGTGGTTGTAGAATCTGGTTTTATCACACACGAATGTGGGATTACGTATCGAACCTTATGTAGTTCGTCTGCCGGTACAGGAGTCATGTGTTTTAACTCAAGATATTCGCGCATGAACTTTCGGTACTCCTCGTAAGTATCTTCATGCCGAGACAGCTTCCGCTCGAGTGATAATAATCGTCGTTGAGCCTGTTCGATGGAGTCTCCCAGTTGTGTCAACTCGCCCCGTAGGGGAATCCGGACGACGTATCGACCATCCTCAGCAATCTTCGTGTGAGCTCTGAAATGTTCCTCGAGCTCATGGTCTTGTAAAGCTAACCGGTCTGGGACGTCAGGTGGCAGTTCTTCCACCTTCCAAAACCGCTCAAGGCTCACTTCCAGGTCGTCAATACAGGGTTTTCCAATTGAGTTTAGACTAGCCGCATACTTTTTTTGAATAGTCGCAATAGATTCTTGACTAGCATCCTCTATTTTTGATTACGAGCAGTGGATTATTGACTAGGAGCAATTGATTTCAGCAGGTCCCTGCATGACAGCCTAAGAGCGTCGTGTTTATAACACCCGGTGTGACAGATCGACTTGAATAATAATCTGTGGATAATATCTAATTTCATCCGCTCATTAGTTTAAAGCGTTTGTTTTACTGTTATATATCATCCACAAAATAAGATATATTTTATCTGATAGGTTTTTGGTGATATTGTTTTGATTTTACGAATGCACAATACAACACAAAAGCACTTAACGGCTGAATTGAAATATGCAGTAGTGAACCCACAGGCATAACCTAACGAAAAGCTAGATTGGGCAAGTTTTTCAGAGTGACCATATGTAGTTCTATCGATTTTTGATCGAATATCGGTTTACAATTGAACACACTGAAACTCAGTTTTTTAACCAAAAATCAACTATTTTTCTAAGTATTGACCGTTCAACCAAAAAATTGAAATTTAATAAAATTTATGAGTGAATAAAAAGTTGTTTTTACTGAAAATTACCGAATTTGCTTTAGATTTCCTACCGATAACCTCTAAAAACAATCTGGTCACTCCGCGCCAGCAACCAGTCTGCTGAAATCAATTGCTCCTAGTCAATAATCCACTGCTCGTAATCAAAAATAGAGGATGCTAGTCAAGAATCTATTGCGACTATTCAAAAAAAGTATGCTGCTAGTCTAAACTCAATTGGAAAACCCTGTATAGGTCGCCTTATGACAACTCCGCGCGTGGAGATTAGTGGAGGTCATATTGCATAGCAACCCTCCAACTATCCAACCGAATTTGGTGTTTTGTAAAGTGAGTCCATTAGGCAAGCGATGAAGTCCTGCACCGAGCGAGTCATAGCATATTCCGGCCCCTAATATCGCATCAACTGGCCCTGTATGACTGAAGTTTTCATCAGCGAGTCGCTTGCCAGGTGGGAGGCTCAGTTCGTCCTGCTTGATTGTGCGATAGGGTTGCGCACTGAGTTCCGGTATGACGTAGAAATTGGAGCTAAAACGGTAGGATCCATTAATTGCTATGACTTTTGTACGAATTTGATTCGATACAGGGAGTTTACCACTTATCCCCATTAGCGTAATTTTCTCAGACAGTAACGGTAACCTCAACCGTTTCACACCGGACGCCGCGATGGCTTGGATTTGGCACCCATAATCTAGCAGGCAACGGATTCGTTGCCACTCCCCCAGGCCGTCTTGAATAAGCACCGCAACAGTTGCTAGCAAAACGTGGTTGGCAAGGTTAGAGACGTCACGAGATGACGCACCAGACAGATGCATTGAACCACACGTAGCGGAACGCTGGGCAGCTGGAGCCATCCTCACTGCTAGGGGATGGCTTAGATTGGAACAGGAGGATACGATACCACCATCATCCATTGCAGGGGAAGATGCGCGCACACTTAGCAATGGCTGAGCAGAGCGGGAACGCAAGACACCACGCGGCGACGAAACGGACCGAGCGCGTGGATCGGCCATCGCTGAAAGCACGGCACCAGTGCTTGGGGATGGCGGCACGGAGCGGGAACGCGGGGACGGCAGCACGGAGCAGGAACGCAGGACACCACGCGGCGGCGAAACGGACCGAGCGCGTGGATCGGTCATCGCTGAAAGCACGGCACTAGTGCTTTTGGATGGCGGCACGGAGCGGGAACCCGGTAACGGAAGCACGGAGCAGGAACGCCGGACACCACGTGGATCGACCATCGCTGAAAGCACGGCACTAATGCTTGTGAATGGCGGCACGGAGCGGGAACGCGGCGACGGAAGCACGGAGCAGGAACGCAGGACACCACGTGGATCGGCCATCGCTGAAAGCACGGCACTAGTGCTTGTGGATGGCGGCACGGAGCGGGAACGCGTCGACGGAAGCATGGAGCAGGAACGCCGGACACCACGTGGATCGGCCATCGCTGAAAGCACGGCACTAGTGCTTGTGGATGGCGGCACGGAGCGGGAACGCGGCGACGGAAGCACGTAGCAGGAACGCCGGACACCACGTGGATCGGCCATCGCTGAAAGCACGGCACTAGTGCTTGTGGATGGCGGCACGGAGCGGGAACGCGTCGACGGAAGCATGGAGCAGGAACGCCGGACACCACGTGGATCGGCCATCGCTGAAAGCACGGCACTAATGCTTGTGGATGGCGGCACGGAGCGGGAACGCGGCGACGGAGGCACGGAGCAGGAACGCCGGATACCACGTGGATCGGCCATCGCTGAAAGCACGGCACTAGTGCTTGTGGATGGCGGCACGGAGCGGGAACGCGGCGACGGAAGCACGGAGCAGGAACGCCGGACACCACGTGGATCGGCCATCGCTGAAAGCACGGCACTAGTGCTTGTGGATGGCGGCACGGAGCAGGAACGCGGCGACGGAAGCACGGAGCAGGGACGCCGGACACCACGTGGAGGCGAAACGGAATGTGATTGTCACTTCGCAGCTTCGGAAGATTTCACGTGCAAAAGAGTATGATGCTTTTGTCTACACACTTGGCATCTTTTGTTGCTGGGGCACTGCGAAGCGGGGTGCTGGCTAGAAACGCAATTCACGCACTTGCCTTTGCTCATCACGTAGTTGATGCGTTCACATTCCGACCGAACCTGCAGTTCTGGACACAGCGGGCCCGTGTGGCCCGGCTTGTCGCACGCATAGCAGCGTCGCGTGCCTGGCTGGTGATCCACCGAGCTGTATCTAGTTCGCTGGGTTTGCGGGGTTGACGTCTGACTGGTACTTACTGTATCCACCGTGGCTACGAATGCCGCACGTATTGGGTGCTTGCTACTAGTAGAAGCGCGGTCAGGACGGGACGCGGCGCTTTTCCGCGGCTCATAGTAGAGCGAACTCGACAACCTATCGAGCTCGTCGCGCAGTTCCTTCCACGTCGGAATGGTGTGGACGTCCAGCCTACGGGATATTCTGGTTATGGTTTCATCGTCTAGCTTGGACATAACCAGGCTCACCAGCATTCCATCCTCCACCACGCTAGGCCGTCCGCTTGCGCCTGCAATTTGCTTCGCTGCGGAGGTTGATGTTTCGACCACATCTATTATCCGCATAAGCCCGTTGGAAGACGCCACAGTCATTTTTGGAAGGTCTCTGAGATAGTTAAAGTGGCTGAGGAAAGCTACCCGTTTCTCGTAGAACCTTTCCTCCAACTTACTCCATGCCCTTTCGAAGGGCATGCCAGCGTTTTCGAAGGCTTCGCAACTGTTCCGCGCAATATCGCACCGATCGAAACACTTTATAAGGAACGCGTACCGCTCCGCATCACCTGTCAAACCGACAATCCGCTTTTCGAACCGTCCCGCGAACGCTGGCCATTCCGAAGGATCACCGTTAAACTTCGGAAGTTCGATACGCGGAAGGTGATCGGAGCGGGAAGGGGTTGATGCAAGTGTTACATCTAACTGCGGAGTAGGCGGCACTTCCACCGCATACACTTTCCTCAGTTCGGTTTTCACTTGCGCGTAGGCCTCAACGAACGTATCGCGTCGCGGTTGCGGACCCGATATTGCTTCCAGCTGCAACAGCACTTTGTTGCCTTCGCTCCACAATAACGCTGCGATCTCATCCTTACTCTTAGCCATTTGCTGGCTCAATCTACCTTCGCGCACTTGCGATAAAATGTTTTGCAGCGCACTTTCTAGGCCTGTCAGTTGGCGAGTCGCTTCCAACTTGATCCGCTGGTTTTCGTCTGCTGTTTGATCCTCCGTCGGCATATTGCCTTCTTTTCACTAGCACGTAGCACAACTCACTATTATTTCACCTTTTTCACGTAGCAAAATCACGTCGGGGTCAACAAAAACAGGATAAAAAACACTAGGACGTAGAATGTCTTGAAAACGTTATAATAATACCATTTATTCCACTCAACTACACGTATACGAATGCTCGATCGATCCGCTGATCGATCGCACGAAGCCCACGATAGCCGATTCCCCAGGATGCTGAGAGAGAATTTACGCACAAAATTCTCTCTCATGCACGCTCCCACATGACGTATCGATAACCTGACGTGGGGACACGAGGTTATCGGGTCAAAGTGCGTTTCGGAACGCAAGCGCAATCTTTCGAAACGCATTCGAAAGATGCTGTTCAAAACCGGTGACCGTTTCGCCGTTGACGGTTTCGAACCTCATCGATTTACATGACCAGATATTAAAACTCGTTACACGATTTGGATATTACCCAAGCACCACAGATTAAGCTTAAACGACTGTAAAATTGATAATCCATAGAAAAAAAAGAAAGCTCCACAGCTTCATTGGTTTGATCAATAGATGGTATATTACAACTCATCATTATATTGCTATCCTTTTCTTGCAATGTGTTTCGACAAGTTTCATCTTACCTATATAGCCTTCTAACTTTCTGAGCAAAAATCTATATGAATGGTCGTGTGGTCAGATACGTGGGTATCAACACCAACGACCATTACTCTAATCTTACTTGCTTCAGTGCAGTGGTGGTTCCCGTTGGAGTTTAGTATTTAAACAACCGTATCGTAGTAATCGTACGCGTATCGAGTCGTTTGCTGTCTGCTAAACGAAGTCTTTCTATATTCCGTTTAGGTAGAGAACTTGAGTCGTTTAGAAGCCGTTTAGTGTTCGTTTAGTGGATTTGTGGCACTTGGGTGATCTGTAGTTATTGGGGTTGTTCACATCTTCATTCGGTTTAGGTATTGCTATTATTCTAATTGATTTTAAATCTTTGCTTATTTTCCCTTTTTCCCACATGTTATTTCCATCTTGTATTATTTTCTCTAGTGTTTCATCATTTATTTGTTTCAGCATTTGGTATGGAATTTTGTCGTTTCCGGGTGCCGTATTTTTTTCTGTTTAAGATTTTTTTCCCACAAATCTTTATTGATTAGTTCATTATCCATGGGAAAGGTTGGATCTATGTGAGAATTCAGTTAAACATCAAAAGAAGAAGATGGGTGGCTTTCGTTTAGTTCACTTTATTTATTCTCCAATTCGCACGTCCTTCACCTTCGACATTTCGCGTTCAACTGACCTCTCGACCCAGCAGCGCGCGCCGCTTAAATTCCCTCCTTCGCTCACTCGGCGCTCGCCACGATATCGCTATCTCTTTTCCCTACTTCACACGGCCTTTCCTCGACCGATCCTTTCGCCCCGAAGGATCCCCACTACATTAAAACCGATAGGGTTTCATATGTGACGAAGCCGTCGACGTCACTTTTGGCCCTTCGCCATTGATCTTTTCCACGTCATAGCGATCATGAGGACGAACACTGGTTACCTTATATGGTCCAAGGTACTCAGCCGCGTACTTCCTTCCAGGCCCGAACTGCGTCCGCTTAATCACCTCCAGGTCGCCTTCGCGGTAAGTTGTAGCCGACCGCGCTCGTAAGTCGTACGATCTTCGTTGTTCTTCTTGGGCTTTCTCGATAGAAACCCTGGCACCAGCTCGAGTCTGCTCTCGTTGATCGTGATGCTGGGCCACTCGAATTTCTTCCATCACCTAGTCGTAAATCTCCTTCGTGTCTCATCGGTACCCCAAACATCGCTTCAAAAGGGGTAACACCGATGCTCTGATGTGGGCTAGAATTAATCCACCGCTGAATATTGGCAACGTGCTTATACCACTTTGCGGGATCGTTTACACTCATCTTTCGCAACATAGCAATAATCACTTGATTTACCCTCTCTACCTGCCCGTTCCCGCGCGGAACACCTGTCGTAACTTCCACACGCTCGATATCCTGATCCTCACAGTACCGCTTAAAATCGTTTGACGTAAACGCAGCCTCTTTATCGCTTATAATACGCCGTGGATTACCAAATACCTCGCTCTGTGTCGTTAATCGCTGAATTACTTCAAATGAATTCGTCGCTTTTGTAGGATATATCCAAGTTAACTTACTAAACGCATCAACTACTACAAACAAATATTTATACCTTTTCTCTGTAATGTTCATTGGACCCAAATGGTCTACGTGATACGTGTCTAACGGAACGTCACCTTTTGCGATTGGGTATAATAAACCGTCAACTTTTCCCCTTTTACGCTCTGCGAGGATACATTTCACACAACACTCAATCGTTTCTTTTATTTTCTCACTCGCGTTTGGAATGTAAAACTCCTGTTCGATAATACCCTCGATCTTACGAGCTCCTAAGTGACCCTTTTCGTGTATCCTACGTATCAAATCGCTTTGCATCCCCGATGGTACCACAATCACTTCCCTACCTTTCACTACTTTCATCAGCAGCCCATCGCACATGACAAAATCTTCAAAAGATTGCGTTTTTAACAATTCAATAATTGCCTTTGCACGCTCGTCACTTTGTTGCATTTTTCTGATCGCTTCTATCATAGGGTCGCTTTTCACAATCATCACCGGTGCCCTGCTCAACGCATCCACATGCTTCATCGATGAACCTGGCCTATGCACCACTTCATATTCATACTCTTCGAGCATCAAAGCCCATCTCGCGATTCTTGCCGACAGTTCTTTGGATTTTAAAGTATGCCCAAACGCTGCACAATCTGTAACGATCTTAAACTTGATGCCTAAGAGATACACACGAAACTTCTCAACAGCGCGAACCACCGCTAGCACTTCCAAATGATACGCACTATAATTCTTCTCCGCATTTGATGTTTGTTGACTCATGAAGGCAACAGGATGAAACTTGTCATCGTCACTCTTCTGCATAAGCGCAGCACCATAACCGTACTTTGACGCGTCCGTATGGAGCTCGGTTTCGGCACTTTCGTCGTAGATCTTTAACACCGGATCGGTCACCAAACACCGTTTCAACTCGTCAAAACTCGAACGCTCCTCTTCACCAAACACAAACTCAACACCTTTCTGAAGCAAACTTGTCAAAGGCTTCGAAATTGTCGCGTAACCAGCAATAAATTTTCGGAAGTAACTCGTAAGTCCCAAAAATCTTTGCAGCTGCTTCACATCTTTCGGTTCCGGAAAAAGCTGAACCGATCGCAACTTACTCGGCGCTATGCGATAACACCCGCCGCGAATCACATACCCGAGATACCCCACTTCATCCTTTAAAAATTGCGATTTTTTCCAATTGAACTGCACACCGTTCTCACTCGCAACATTTAACAATTCCTTCAACGTTTGAAAATTACTTTCCTCATCTAATGAAGGAATGATTAAATCATCCACATACACCAACACACGCTCACTCTTGATAAATGCCCGAAACACATCCGCTACAAACCGGCTGAAACTCGCTGGACTATTGACCAACCCGAAAGGCGTTCTAAGAAACTCGTACTGGCCTGTGTGGGTAACAAAGCCTGTGTACCGCTGGCTCGACTTTTCCACAGGAACATGAAAAAACGAATTTTTCAAGTCAAGTGTGGTAAAAACTCTGGCTGACTTCAAGCGATCGATTTGATCTTCTATGTTCCTCATGGGAAAACAATCCTTATCCATTTTTCGATTAAGTTCGCGATAATCAACACAAACGCGTAAGGAACCGTCCTTTTTTCTCGCTAACGTTACCGGACTCGCAAAATCACTCTCACTTTCTCGAATTATTCCTGCGGCTAACCACTCGTCAATTGTTTTCTCCAGCACCGCCTTTTCACCCGGAGCAAAACGCCTTGGCGACGAACGCACAGGCGTCTCGTCATGCAAAATAATTTTCGTCTCAACACAACTATTAACGTTTACCGCAGGTTTGTACCCCGAAATAACCGCCTTTACTCTTTCCGAAAATCGAGGAGACACATCCAAATTGTCTTCATTGTCACACACAATAGAAAACATTTCATCCGTTGAACCATATGGCCTGACTTTGACACCCGCCGTTGTCATCGTAACTTCAAAATAGTTCAAGGAATCTCTGCCCAATACTGCATCGTAAGACATGCTCTCATTTGGCACCACAAAAAATCGCACACCACTAAAAACGTTGTCATCCACCGTAACGTCCACCGTGAACATGCCGATCGCTTTTGTTCTCATGCCACCAAAGCCCTGGAACCACATCGAAGTATCGATCAGCGGTGATCCCTCGATTCTTTTGTAACAACCTATTGTCACCAAGTTTTGGTTGCTTCCACTGTCAAACAATGCCTTGACCGATGTTTTGTTCAACATGACATCAACCATTCCCACTGATTCTTCCGTCACGTTGATTTTCGCAGGAACGACGCTTTTGTTCCGCGCACACTCGCTCGCCTTATGACCGTACTCACGACACGAGAAACATTTCGGACCACCCTGTGTCTGCGCGCACGCGCGAGCTTGGTGTCCTTTGTTTCCGCAATTGTAGCATCGCTGCTCCGCCCGTTTGTCAACGCGGCTACTGGATGACAAAACTCGTTTGTTTTCTTCTTTATCCGTCGTTTTCTTCTTTCGAGCCATGCGCACTTTTTCAAAGTTGAGCAACTTTTCTTTTAATACTCGAATTGTTTGCGCCTCGTACAGCAATGATTTGAAAAAATCATCGTCGGTCACACCGTTAACGATGTACTCACACAAGCTTGGTTCGTCCAAATCGATTTGGGCAGCAATTCGTTGCATTTCGTAAACGTACTCTCGCATCGTCTCGGCCGTTTCCTTCTTCCGATTCGCGAGAATCCGATGCACATCACTCGACCTCACAAATGGAGCAAATTCCGCGATCAGCTCTTTTTTCAATATCGCATAAGTTTGCACATTACGCAAAGACGACACGAACTTTCTTGCGATTCCCGTCATCTTTTTACGTAACATGATTAGCTTTTGTTCGTCATTCCATCCTGCTGACTTTGATACGGAATCGAGGTGTGCCAGCCAAATACGCACATCGTGCCCATCCTCTGCTCCAAACGTCTCAATGCTATCTTCCACATCTCGAAATGCGTAAACGCGTTGCGGTTGTTTAGGCGTCGAAATTCGCACAGCAGTTTGAAAAGGGTCTTCTTCCGTTTCATCGTCATCCTCGACAACAAAGCTATCACCTTGTTCTTCTTCCGGAAGATCCAGATCCGCTTTTTCCTCGGAATCATCATCGCAGCTCTCGTACGGTTTGTTACCCGCGTAGTGTTCGACGTCGTCTGTGGCGTTAGATGGTTCTGCTCTGTGTCCACTCCCGGACGGACCGGCGTAGTCCCCTGACGCAACCGTCGCTCGGTATTTCACAATTCGATTCGCGATTTCCACTTTTCCTCCACTGGTTTCTAGGCCAAGCCTCTCACACTCGCGCACCAACCCAATCCTCGTGAAATCTTCACAAAGCTCCTTGACCGTTGCCATTCTATCTCTCTCTCTCTCGCGGTACTTTCACTCACAAAGCCGACACACACTACCAGGCAATTCGCGACTTCCCACACTCACGCACAAAATGTCACTCTAGTTGACCCGTAAAATTCACACAGAATTTTCACACACAGATTGCTGTGAAGCCTCGCTTAATTTCTTCACTCGGTGTGCTTCGAAAAGCCTCGCTATCACTCACGGATTCTCACTGGTTGCTAAAAATAAAGCCTCACTAATTGCTTCACAAGCCTCACTGATTCGCACGGATTGCTACGAAAGCCTCACTGATCCGCACGCGTTGCTACATAAGCCTCACTGTTCTTCTCTTTCACAAAACGTCTCACTATTTGCTTATAAAAAAGCCTCACAGTTTTTTGCTATTTAATCATAAAATAGCCTCACGAAACATCACACAATATCGCACCGATTGCTTTCATCGCAAAAGCCTCACTCGTTTGGGAAAAAAGTATCCCGGTTGATCCCCCATGTGAGAATTCAGTTAAACATCAAAAGAAGAAGATGGGTGGCTTTCGTTTAGTTCACTTTATTTATTCTCCAATTCGCACGTCCTTCACCTTCGACATTTCGCGTTCAACTGACCTCTCGACCCAGCAGCACGCGCCGCTTAAATTCCCTCCTTCGCTCACTCGGCGCTCGCCACGATATCGCTATCTCTTTTCCCTACTTCACATCTATATGTAGTCTAAATTTGGATTTTTCGTTTTTAGTAAAATTAAGGTTCATAAATATTTTTGCTTGTTTTTCTTCATTGTGTATCAAGTTTGATTCCTTATTTAGAATTTTGTTGCTTATTCTTCCCAGTAAATCCCATAGTTCTTTAGTATTTGAGTTTGAGTTAATGTTGCTATGTTTTTTCTGTTTGTTTTATTTTGGCTCGTTTGATTTTTACTTTGAGTATTGCTATTTTTTCTTAAATCGATTGCGTGTGTAATATTTCTAGTGGTATTAAAATTTTTTCTGGCTTCATTTCTATCCTGTAGCGCCTGTCTTAGTGTATTGTTCCACCATGATTTTAAACGAAATTCAATTTTTTGTTTGCTGTTTGATATTATTTTGTTGATATTTTGTGTGAGTTGTTTTATGTTTTTAACATCTTTTCCTTTCAAAGTTTTGATGTTTTCTATTACTTTGTTAATATTGATTATAGTATTGTTGATAGGTCCAGTTTTTTGTTTTTGTATTATTTCTTATTATTTCTATTCTTATTATTTTGTGGTTGCTCCGATATGTTTTTCCAATACAGTAGAACGTCGATTATCCGGGGCGGATTAACCGGCGGGCGGCTTAACCGTGCGCATGAATGTGGCAGCTGTTTATACGTACAGCGAACATTTGCAGCGATAGTCAAGTGGGCAACCAGATTTTTGTGTAGCTCTGAGGTGTCTAAAGTTATTTTCGAAATTCATTTTTGTTCATGAACAGTTGGTAAACCTGTAGTTATTGATTAAAATAATATTTTAATAACGATTAATCGATTTATTCAAGTTGGATTAATCATAAAACTAATACAAAAATAGTAATATAATAATTTTTATATGAAAATGACATTTTTTGGACCATTATCCGTGCAAATCGATTAACCGGCAACCGTCCGGTCCCGAGCTGCCCGGATAATCGACGTTCTACTGTATTTATTTTTTAGTGGTTGGGTAGATGTCTTTTGAAATGAAAGTCAAAACTATTGCTGTTTGTCGTTTGTTGTGGTCGGTGGGAGTGCAAGTGTAAGTATTATTTTTTAGAATTATAAGATTTTAATTATCTGTTTCGAATTTATCGTCTCCCCAAAAAGTGTGGTGTGCATTAAAGTCTCCAGTGATTATGATTTTTTATAGCTTCTAGTTTTGTGTATTATTTTTGTTATTGTATGTTGAATTATTTGTTTAGTGGTCAGAGGTGCTATGTAAATTCAGACCATAACTAAGTTTCCTTCATGTAGTAGTATGGCTGTTGTTTGAATTCCGTCTGTTTCGTCTGTTAGACTTATTTTGTTATTTTGTATTTAATTTGTTTTTTGACTAGGATGCAACTCCCACCATATCCGTCATCCCTGTCTGATCGTATTATATTGTGTCTTGTTATAGTAATTTTTTTATCTTTTTAAAGCCAAGTTTCTTGTAGACATGCTACGTGAAACTTTTCCTCATGTAGTATATGGTTTAGTTCTTCTCTGTTTCTTCTCAGGTTTTGTATGTTAGTTTGGATTATTTTTAAATTATCCATATGAGTATTTATATGTGTTCATTGTATTGTTTTTGTGGGGATATATCATGCTCACCAATTTCTAGATTTTGTACTTCTGTGTCACTGAAATATATTTCATTTTCACTTAAGTTTGTATTGTTGTTCTGATTTTCAATTGTTTGTAGTTGTTCTGTTTCTTTTTGTTCAATTTCGTTATTAATGTTTGTTTCCTGTCAGTGGCGGATTTACACCTGTAGGGGCCCTAAGCGGAAAAATGAACGGGGCCCCTATTAAATTCCATTATTATAAACATAATGTTTTTTTTCTAACAATTTGATGAAGTTAATCATATTCGGTTATTTAGTTCCAATTTATGTTCAGATTGTATTGTACATTAATGCTTAAAGTTTAAATAAATTTCATTGAATTTCATTAAAAATAATGTTACAGACAACTATTTTTGTATTGTTCAAATAGATTCCACAAGCCATGTATTTAACGTTAGTTCTTTTTTAGTTCTTTGCGGTTTTATAGCTTATTAAGATTTTTCGACATATTTTTAGGACCTACTTAATTCAAATAATTTTTTTTCTAGACTTTTTTCTAGCAAATTCATCAATTATTGAAGATGTATCGATTTTGTCCAAAAATTCTTGCTCAATGTACAATATTGCCAAATTATTTAATTTTGTTTCTCCTGTTGAATTGCGCAAATAATTTTTTATACGTTTCAGAACCGAAAACGATCTTTCACCTGAAGCATTAGATATTGGAACTGTCAACAAAATTTTCAAAATTGTTTCTATATTGGGAAATGTACAGGACATTTCCTTGGATATACGATACAAATTCATAATATCAAGATTATCATTTGAGTCTTGATGTTGATCTTTTGTTTCTTTCTCACTGCTACGATTTTCTTTTAAAAATATTACGAAGTGATTCAGCTCCTCTTCTAAGACGCAAGTATTGAAGTCATACGAATATAATAGTTTAAGTTTTTCGATACATTCTTTTTTTTCTATTTGTGTCTTGTTCCAATAATAAAAAATGTTGAATGGTTCCAAAATCTCTTCATACTTTTCAGCTCTTTTTGTTATTTGTTGTATGATGTTATCACAAATAACAAAAAAAAAACATTGACCTTAAATTCTTCTCTTGCTGTAAATTCGTAATCCTTTTCATTCGAATCATCGGCAAACATTTTTCTCCGTCTTTTTCGAACCTGTCCGCAGTTTTCATTAAATAACATACCTGACATTTGTCTAGCCTCTTCTTCAATACTTTCAAAGTTATTCCTATAGTTTGAAATATATTGTTGAAGGGATCGCAAAAGAGCTGCTCCTTTCATTATTTCGTTATCAATAGATTGTAATGATTTGCTTGTGGCATTAATTCTCTGTAAGATGCTATTCCATATAATAGTGAGTAGAAAAAAAATCGATCCTAGTCATCCTAGGGCTTCTTGTATTGTAGATTTTTTTTCGTCTGGGGTCGTAAGTATTTCATTTAGAGCTTCTTTAATACTTTTATATCCGGTTTTGATTGCATACACTGCATCAGCCCAGGCAGACCATCTAGTATCAACTAATCTTTTTAAAAATATTGGCCTTTGATGGTCTTGTGATTTTAATTTTTTTGTCCGAACAGTGCAACGATTTGTCGAGGATGAAAAAAAAGTGTATAATTTTTGTAAGAATATAAAATAGTGCACAGCAGCACTACAATTTTCGGCAGCGAAATTACCGACCAGATTCAAAGAATGGTTTGCACATGGTACGAAAACTGCACTAGAGCAGTGTTGTTTTATTCGCGCTTGTAAGCCTGTATACCTGCCAGCCATATTTGAGGCATTGTCGTAAGATTGGCCCCGACAATTTTGCACATTAAGGTTTAAGTTGTTTAAAAATTGTATGACCTCTTGCTCCAAATGTGACGAATCATGCTTGTGAGTTGGTATAAACCCTAGAAAGCGTTCTTTAATGTTTCCTGAACCTAAGACATATCTGACAACGAAGGTTATTTGATCGATGTGAGATACGTCAGGAGTGGAATCAACAATAATGCTGAAATACATAGCCGAATGAATCTCTTTAACTATTTCATCCCTAACAAAATTTCCAAGTATTTCCAGGAATTCATCACAAATTTTATGTGAGAGATAATTAACATTTCCACTTCCTTGGCTACCAAACTTTTCTAAATGATGTTTCAGGAATTCATCGTACTCACTTAAATATTCCAAGCATGTTATGTAATTTCCTTTTCTGCTAGAATTTTTTCCTTCGTCGTGCCCCCTAAAGCCTAGTCCTAAGCGACTTAGCAATTTTACAGTTGAAACTATTCTTTTTAAAACCTCCCTCCAATATCCTTCTTCCTTAGTACGTTCCTGCACAATGTTTAAATCTATTCTTTCTAGTTTTGTTGTTCTTCGATACAAACTGCACATTGATAAAAAATGGTCCTTTGAGCTTTCGTGTTCTGATAAAACATTTGTAACCGACCTCCAATTGTTATAACCTGTTTTTAGTTTAGAACCGGATTTCGAAAAAAGTTTACAGGGATAACAATACACGCTGTTGGTGGTTGCAGAATAAATCAGCCAAGTTCTTTCTTCGAGATTGCCATTGGATTTTTTCCTTTGAAAATGATCGAGTGTTAAACTTCTATTGTATGTACCATCCTTATCATGGTACAGTATTTTTG
This sequence comes from Anopheles coluzzii, assembly GCF_943734685.1. Classification (NCBI taxonomy): domain Eukaryota; kingdom Metazoa; phylum Arthropoda; class Insecta; order Diptera; family Culicidae; genus Anopheles; species Anopheles coluzzii. The sequence continues at coordinate 57,883,563 of NC_064671.1, read as the reverse complement.
ATTGATTTATATCTCCAACATTTTTGGGTTTATTTTGAATGACGTACTCAATGAATTCATCACCAAAATTGGAAGGCCAAAGAGCTATATCAGTTACTGAGTAAGTTGGCGGATCATTCTCAGTTTCGTTACTATTTATATGTGTAGATTTTTCATCGCATATAGCTAAATCAATTACGGAACAACACCGCGGAGAGATGCGGCAGTACAAATGGGCTTGCAAACGGCATTAATGGCTGCTTCTGATTGCTTTAAAACAGCACTTGAACCACTCATAAAAGAGATTCGCTCCGGATTTACTCTTGTTAATCAAGCTCACTCAGCAACACCGCTTAGTAGCCAGCCTTCTAAAATGAGGCGAGTGATCCATGCGAAAAGGCTATTTTCTAATGTAACCAAAACACAAACACCAGAAGATCAATCAAGATTGAACAACAGCAACAATAGCAACAAACAGCACTACAATAGATCAGTCAACAAGGAATTGACCAACATTCCCGAACCACCGTCAATTATAACTGGCACTAATGCAAGTGTTTCACCCACACACGCACTTAACATTGTTCCTGCTGTCGTTCAAGCTCCGAAAATGGCACTATACATTTCGCGTCTCTCTACTGACACCACAAAAGAAAAAGTCGAAAAAACAGTCAAGCACTTTTTGGGCACTGATGATGTTTTGGTCCATTGTTTGTGGCGTAAGGACACTGACCTATCTACAGTTACCTTCTTATCATTCAAAGTGCTAATACCAGCATCGCTCCGTACTAAAGCACTGAATCCAGCAACCTGGCCAAGTGGCCTTCCGATCCGGGAATTTGTCGATCGAAAAAACTCCAAAGCTCTGCCGAGCTTTGTAATGCCTTCACAAACAAATTACACACCTGTTACCGATATGCCAATCACGGACGAACAACCTCCAGAATGCCTGAACACAACTTTGATCTACCCGGTACTATAATTAAACAACCTAATGAATGTTGTGGTGTGAAATATTCCGCGACTCAGTGCTATACTCAACTACCATTTCTTCTCGTTCCACATTCAATTGTATCGACGCACGCAGAGACCACTATTGTAAACAATGGCCAAACAATAAACCGGCATAATAATGACCTTACCATATATTACCAAAACGTTCATGGACTACGCACTAAACTTGAGGATGTTTATATTGCTTCTAGTGAGCTTGATCACGATGTTATTGTTCTCACAGAAACATGGCTTGATGATACAATACTATCGCAGCAGGTAATCTGTGACAAATACGCTATCTATAGAAGCGATAGAAATGCTAATAACAGTGTCAGACACATTGGTGGTGGTGTCCTGATCGCTGTTTCCAAACGTCTCAAATGCCTTCCCGTGCACACCAATATAACGTGTATTGAACACTGCTGGGTTAAAATCCTGCTGCCTTCAAGTAAAATCTTTGTTGGTGTAAGTTACATCCCTCCTGATCTTAGTACAAATACTGCAATTATGACTGCTTTCGACGAAGCTCTTTATAGTGTGAGTGCTTCTATGAACGACAACGATACGATGTGTCTGTTGGGTGACTTCAACCAACCAATGATCGCCTGGCGTGCTATCGATAGGCACTATGAACCCGCGTCATCTGTGCCTGGTCAAAATCGTTTTTTGGTTGTGATAAATTATCATTGCTTAAAACAAATTAGTGGGATAGTAAATGATCTAAGAAGACAATTGGATCTCGTGTTCGTCTCAAATGAGCTTGAAAATAGCGTGCCTATGCACTCAGTCACCGTCCCCCTTGTCGCGATTGTTCCGGTTGATAACCACCATCCACCACTGGAAATCACGCTGCAGAACTCCCACACTAGTTCAGACGATAATTCCGGCATAGTCTTGCCTGGTGCTGTATCTGCTTATAATTTTGCCAGAGCTGATTTTGTTAGCATAAAGCAAGCGTTGAGGGACACTGATTGGACTAGACTTCAAAACATGTAATTAGAAGCTGCTTCTGAATACTTAACGTCAGCAGTGTCAAACATCATTGAACAATTCATACCTAAACGAATATTTACAAATTCACAACCATGGTGCACTAGATACCTTAAAAGGTTAGAAAGAATGCGTCGTTCTGCATATCGTATATTCAGTCGTACACGCAATGAAGCCGATAGAAGCAATTTCCTGGAGGCTGCTAGGATCTTCAAGTTTCATAACCGAAAATTGTATGCTAATTACATCCGCCGTGTCCAGATATCCATTCGGGCTTGTCCAAAATCATTTTGGAACTTTATGGACCGTAAGATGAAACGTACTTCCCTCCCATCATGCATGACACTTGATGGTCGATTATTTACCGACACGCGAGAAATATGTAATGGTTTTGCAGAGCTGTTTGCGCGTAGTTGCACGAGCTTTCCCGAACAAAACCTGAAGGTAGAGGAAGCGTTACGTTTTGTGGCTCAGGACTCCGTAGACATTTCATTGCCTTCTTTTACAATCGATGATGTACGTTTAATGGCTTCAAAGCTGAAACCCTCCTCAGCCTCTGGACCCGATAACATTCCGGGAATAGTGATCGTTTCATGCATTGATGAATTGGCTTCACCACTAGCAACCATTTTTAATAACTCACTTCGCACTGGATTCTTTCCTGACCAATGGAAAAAGTCATGGATATTTCCTGTTTACAAAAAAGGCGACAGAACGTCTATCTCAAATTATCGAGCTATTTCCATGCTATGTGCCCCCAGTAAACTGTTCGAATTATTGGTTCATAAACATATAATGCATGGCGCTATTAACGTATTTACTCCTTTGCAACATGGCTTCCTACCTGGACGCTCCACCGTCACAAACTTAGTGCAGTTCTTGCATTTTACTTACAAGCAGCTAGACAAAGGGTTCCAAGTAGATACTGTTTATACTGATTTTCACTCTGCTTTCGATAGCGTCAATATCCATACTTTGACTAGCAAACTTTTAAAGCTTGGTTTTCATATCAGTATAGTTAAGTGGCTGAATTCCTATCTATCGTGTCGTTCAGTACGTGTTAAGATTGGGGATTGCATCTCTAGTGAATTTAGCAGGGTATCTGGTGTTCCTCAAGGCAGCATTTTAGGGCCTCTATTATTTAATCTCTTTTTTAACGACATTGTCTACGCTATACCTGACTGCCCGGTTCTACTATACGCAGATGACCTTAAAATGTACTTTCCTATGCGTAGTTCTAATGACTGTCTCCGATTGCAAGGCTTTCTTTCTATTTTTAATAATTGGTGTTCCTTAAACTGTTTGTCACTCAACGTCAGTAAGTGCTCGGTTATTTCGTTTACTCGTGCGAGAGCTCCTTTATGTTTTAATTATGTTCTTTCTGACACTTCATTGCCTCGATCTGAAACTGTTAGGGACTTAGGCATTATATTAGACACTAAACTTTATTTAGACAAACAATTTGACGACGTAATTGCTAGGGCCAACAGGACTCTTGGACAAATAATTAGAAGAAGCAAAATGTTTCATGACCCTTTCTGTTTAAAATCACTTTACTGTTGCCTTGTTCGTCCTTTGATTGAGTATGCTTCAGTTGCTTGGTTTCCGGAGCAAGTTACTAGAATTGAGAGGCTTGAGAGGATCCAGCGAAAATTTACCCGGGTAGCTATTAAGCGGCTTCCGTGGAGACATAACGACGTACTACCAGCTTATCATACGAGGTGTCAGTTGTTAGGGCTTGAAACTTTGGAAAAGAGAAGAATGGTTGCCCAAGGAATTTTTATTTTTAAACTATTAACTGGAAGAATCGATGCACCTCTATTGTCAAGTCTATAAGTCAAGTAAATTTTTATTTCCCTACTAGACCTTTAAGAACTCGACAATTTTTAATAACTGATTTTCGTTATCGTCTTTTCTGTGCTAGGGATCCGTTGCTATTGATGTCCAAGAATTTTAATTTATTTTCAAATGTTATAGACCTGTCCTTTAGTATACCAAAATGTTCTAGTGTCATACGAGAATGCATTATGTCTAATTTTAGGAACACATAGTTTATAAGACATTAGTTTTAATTGTGTATGTAGGCCATGGAGGCTCGATACTTTATAATAATAAATAAATAAATAAACTAGCGAAATCCGTGTCATTTTCTGCAGTATCATGTAGCTGCGATGCTTTTTCATTGATTTCGTTGCAAACAACTCTACCGTTTGAAAATGTTTTAGGCTTTTCAGGTGAAGTTCTCGATTCACCAGAAAATGTTGGTCCCGATTCAACAATTAAAAATTTATGAAGTGCATTTCGCTGACTCTCAACTACTTCTTGATCCTTTTTAATTTTCTTTCGCTTTTCAGCTCCACTCTGATACCTCTTCATATTGTTTTTTTTTCAATATAGTGTACGTACACTTGCAACACCTAACAAAAACTTTTCAAAGAACAAATAGTACTGTAACGAACAAGAATGAAGGATATTAGGATTAGTAAACACAACACGAACTGCTTTCAGTAAAACCATCCATATTCATATTCACCTGTAAATTGTATGAAGGTTTTCTACGCGAAACATTATTATAGATAAAATCTATATTATGACAGTTATGTTACATGTAGATAAACAGTTATATAACCCTTAAAACTTTCTGAACGCCAAGAATTCTATATATAAAAAAACACAGTTATTTGATTTGCGAGTAATTTAGCAATACAGAAACAATAATAACGTTGCATTGAACAATAACGTCACCTAATAATTACTCGAAAATTACCTATGTTTATCACTAACATGCTATTCAAATCTGCCCCTAAAAAAATATATTTGACGACAGGCCACACACATACAGTGGAGCGCCGTTTATCCGGACTTCTCGGGACTTGCCCTGGCCCGGATAAGCGAAAAGCACGGATAATGAGTCAAATGATATAAGTTAATATTTATCTAGGCCGGTTGGCCATAAAAAAAGATTTTTATTTTACACAAACAGGATTACTCCTGACTAAAGCTAAACTATGATCTATACTAAAGCTAAACTATGATGGCTGACTCTAGACTTCGACTTCGACTTCGACTGACTAAACCTAACGAGCTATTGTTCTAACGAGGCCGCTGGTTGCTGGCTGCATTGGTCCGTTCTCACGATCGGTCTGCGTGTCGCATTACTTGCGCATGTCGCCGTTGTCCGCTCGTGGCCGGTGTAGCGTTACATCTTCGTCTGCTCGTAGCCGGTGTGGAATGCCAGCTTGCAGTCTGGTTTCTAGCGGGTCGGTCTAACTCCTCCCTTCTTAGATGACTTTGCCCTCAAAGTCTGCCGAGAGCATGGAATGTTGTGGGTTTTTTCACGAAGGTTTCTATGTGGTGGACATCCTGTCGGTTGGTGTTGTTCGTTGGAATGTTGAGGCTTATTTTCGTTCTTCTTATAGTGGTAATGAAATATAAAATTGCTATTGTTATCAGAACAATTGTCGTTAGCCCAATTGACCCAAAGATGAAGTTTCCATGTGAGGGAATTATTAACCAGGCTGATGGTATGTAGTTTCTCTCTGTGCTGCAATGTTATGTTTCGAAGATGTTCAATTGAAGGTTCGTCTCTGATGCCGTCCTCTTTAGCGATGAGGCCAAGGGTTGATATATATGGTTTACCGGTTATCGAAACTTCGGTGCTGGGAAAGAGTTCTCCGTTAATAAAGATATTGCAGTTGTGGAATTGTATGAGATATGATCCATTAAGAATGTGGTTTATATTGCTGCAGTTGGATGAAATTTCGGCAGTGGCATCATTCAATAGAATATTCGCATTGTTAATGTGTTTAACTAATCCCGTTGAATACACCTTTTCGTACATACATTCTGTATGCTCCCCTTGTACGAGTTGTCGTATGCAGCGTGAAGGCTCTTCCAGATCTTTACTTTCGCAAAGCTGGTGGCTGCTCTGATCGATACAGGGCTGCGGTAATTCGAACATATGGGTTAGATTCCGGATTATGTAGTTATGCTTGATTAAGATTCTCTTATCATTTTGTATGATAGAGTCGATATAGTTGTACTCATAAGTTTCATAGGATAGACGTGGAAACTTTAGCATAAATATCACGTGTGTTGAATTCATGGTAACTTGTGCTGTGGCTTGTGTTAACATTTTTTCAACTGATGTATAGTAAATGCCATTTTGTGCCAGAAATTCTGCAACGGTGTTTAAGTCTTCTATTGATAGTAGCTCGCTATTCGGTATCCCATGCTTAGCGGCTAGTATGGCTTCTTGGAGTGTTTTTATATGGGCTTGTAATGCGTCTAGGTTTGCTATCTTAATGATCTGTTGTATCTCAGTTTGATGTTCCCTTTGGATCCTATTCTGAAGGTCGATAACATGATTAGCAATATTGGTTGTTTCTTGGAATCTTCTGCTGAGACCATTATTGATTAATAGCTGCTCGTTGTTTTGTAGGATGAGCGAATTCAGGGTGGTGTTGATTATCGTTAGATCTTCTGCGTCGGGAATGCCAGCTATCCACTTCCAGGCGGTACCTATACTGTTCCATCTTTTCGTTCGAAGTCTACGTGGCCTAATCTTAGAAATTGTGGCGTTAAGTTTTTCGAGCTTCAAATTAATTAAACTTTGCAATGGGGATTTTCCTGTACTGTTTGTGCTATTTTCAAAAACTCGAGAAATTATCTCTTCTAGCTCGGTAAGATCAATTGGATGAATCGTCCTCAAGTATCCGATCCTAATTTTTGCTTGTCCTACCGGAACAATAGCCAATGGGTTGTTTGTTAAGTCGAAAATGTTTATGCTAGCTTGTAGAACACCATATAGTGTGAAAAACGCGATTCTGTAATAGAAAATTAATTAAATCATAATTATATCATTAATTTTTTCTTAAATTTATTTTGTGGATTTTTCGATTGTTCGAATCTATTATATACGTTGGATGATTTTCCTTAACTACCACTGTCTTATAACGACTGTCACGCTTATTCATAGTTTTATTTTTTTCATACGCAAATTGATTCGGTTCGTAATCTTGGTACTTATCATCTTTAATCTTTTCATTTTTTTCTTCAAATATTTTTATAATTTTACTCTCAATTTTTTCTTTTAATTTTGATCTATCTCTAAATGAAAGTTCTTCTGTTTGCTCTCCAATATATACTTTTCTGGGAGTCTCTTTTGTAAAAGAATGAATAGTATTATTAAACTTATACACGGCTTGTTGTATTAAGGTAATTAAGCTCATGTCTGGATTCAAACCTTTTGTACATCTTGCGATTTCTCTGATCGTGGAGTGACAACGTTCCACTTGTCCATTTGACTCTGATCTATTCACTGGTGTCTTAAAAATTGATACACCTAAATTTAGTATGGACTGCTCTATGACGTTCGATACAAATGTACATTCGTTATCAAATATAATTTGTCTAGGCAAATTCCAATCGTATAATAATTGTAGCAGTACTTCCTTAACGTCTGCTATGGATTTTGATTTAATTGGTTTTAATTTCAAATATTTCGAAAATTTGTCCATTGACGAGATAAATAAAAAATTTGCATTATACGCAAATATATCAACATGAACAATTTCTCCTGGATATTTTGGGATTGGTGTTTTAACTGGTATGTATTCAGGGGGTCTTCTTTCGTATTTTTCTACTTTGCAAGTTTCGCAGTTTTTAACATATTGTTCTATCTTGTTTCTCATGGAAAGGAAATAGAATTTTTTTTTAGCTTGTAATGAATTTTCCTTAACGTTTCTATGGGCAAAGTTATGTATTTTACGAATTTCTTCTATCTGTTGTTCTTGATCACAAATGTCTTGAACTTGAGTTTGTGAACATCTTGCTTTCATGGTTAATATATTGAATAGATTTTTAAAGGTTTCTTGAATGATCCCCATAGTTGGCTCATCAGTGAATATGCCATTTATTATACCAGGTATCATGAATCTCTTAAGTTTGTCTTTTATAAAATCGATTGAAAATTGTGGTTCTATGAAAGTGTGCCTTTTAAACTTAGGAAAGGGGTTTACAAACTCGTAGGAACTAATAGTACCTTTTTGAAAAATTAATTGGTTTCGGAAAACATTAATTGGAGCTTCGGTAGAAGGGATAAAAGAAAGATCATCTTCTTCGGCAGAGTGTTGTGTAGGAGTTAGTGAGTTAATTTGTATGCGTGAAAGAGCATCAGCTACCACGTTGGTTTTTCCAGGTTTGTAACTTAGCTCATAGTTATGTTCCTCTATGAATGCTTTCCATCGCTTTAATTTTGCATTGTTATTTTTTGGTGACATTGCATATGTATCTTTTTCGTTTGTAGCATAATTCTCTTCTGTTTTTGATAGTGTTCTAGATATGAATGTTATTGGTTTTTCAACACCATTAACGTTCTGGGAAAGAACAGCTTCGATTGCTTTGTCAGAAGCGTCGGTAGTTAAAATAAAATCATGATCAAAATCGGGGTATGCTAAAACATCATCGGATGATAAAACTTCCTTAAGAGTTTTGAAAGCGCGTTTGGCATCATCATCTAATTTTATCGGAACATTTTTAGATTGATTTTTTGTAATTTTGCAATGGCCTTGGCCATCCTCCCCTCTTAAAAGTTTTGTTAAAGGTTTTGCTAAAGCTGCATAATTTTTAACAAATCTTCTGTAATATCCAGACAGTCCTAAAAATGATCTAAGTTCTCGAATAGTTTGAGGTTCGGGGTATTTTAAGATACTTTCTATCTTTTTCTCATTTGGTTTCAAGCCATATTCTGAAACAATGAATCCTAAGAATTCAACCTCTGTTCTTAAAAACTCTGATTTGTCTGGCTGTATTTTAAAATTGGCTTCTCGTAATGTATTCAAAACAATTTCCAAGTTTTTCAGATGTTCGTCGAATGTTTTTCCAAAGACTATTATATCGTCTATGTATACGTGACAATTTTTTCCAATATGTTCTCTAAGAACATCGTCCATGACTCTCTGAAAAATCGAAGGTGCATTTTTCAGACCGAAAGGTAATCTTAAAAATTCGTATTTTCCATTATTGATGGAAAAGGCGGTTTTTTCGATATCTTTTTCTGCTAAACGAATCTGGTGAAATCCCGATGCTAGATCAAGTGTTGTAAAATATTTATTATTTCCTAGATTGGCAAGTACTGTTGAAGTATCGGGAATGGGATATCTATCGCTTTTAGTTTACAGGTTTATTTTTCTGTAATCGATCACAAGTCGATATTTTTTTTTCGTTAGATGCGTCAACCTTTTTGGGAACTATCCACACAGGTGAATTATATGGTGACCTAGATGGTCGAATTATACCATTATTTAATAATTTTTTTATCTGTGTTTCCACTTCCTGTTTGAGGGACAAAGGGTATGGGTATGACTTACAGTAAATTGGTTCCGTATCATTCGTGGCTATGGTTGCTTCTACCTTTGTTGTAAAGGGCAACTTTTCGTCGGGTGGCTGAAATAAATCTTGAAACTTGTTAAGAAATAAATGTAATTTTTCTTTTTCTTGGTGGTTAAGATGTGTGTCTCTTATTTCAATTCTGTTAACTTCCTGTAATGGATGAAGTGAGAGAGGTATTATAAAATTTTCAAGAACTAGATTGTCTCTTTTAGCGTCTACAAATGCTCCCATTTCTTTGATGGTATCATAACCTATTATGGCGTCAAATGATTTTAGTCCCTGCAAATGATAAAATTTGACATTTACATCGGAATAAGGGGCAAATATTTGAGCTTGTGAATATTTTGTGATGAGTAGATCTCCTCCCACAGATGATACAAAAAATGGTTTTATAACGTCGTGAGAAATTTTCGCATGTAAAGGGTTGATGAAATTTTTATTAGATCCAGTGTCGATTAGAATTTTAATTTGTTGACCTGCCTTACCATGGTATATAAAATATGGTAAAGCTGATTTTAACCTAAAAAATTTAATTCTGCTTCGCGAGAAATTTCGTCGTAATGAGAATTTTCATTTAGGTTTTCTTGCTTTTCTACATTTCTCATATATCGTTCGTATGACGCCTGACTTTCGACATCATCATCGTAGAGATTATCTTCATATGAAGTCGGTTCTATTTCACGTCGCGGAACTGCTTCAATATTGAAAGCTCTTTGTCTTTTCAATGGACGAATGTTTGAGGAGTTCGGCCTGTTCGCATAATTAACTTGATGTGACCTAATTGATGGGTCTATTTCCATCGGTTCAGGTCCATTTTGGCGAAAATTGTTTCTCTGCTGTGTAAAATTTTTCATCTGATTTGGTTGATTAAAATTTGTGCGCTGAAAAATTGGTCTTTGCTGATTTGGTTGATTCCAAACAGGACGTTGTGTAAAATTTCCTGCAAAATTTTGAATCGGTGGGTGGTGCGCAAAATGAGGTCTTACGTTGTTCGCTATCATTGGTCTTTGCTGGTGTTGGAACACTCTTGGTGGTAGATGAGGTGTGGGCAATGGTATTTGGTTTCTGGGGGCTGACGGGGGTGTGTTAAAATGTTTTGGTTTTGTTAGCATCTTACGGCACTCTAGGTTTTGAAAAGAAATGCAATAGCTGTAGGCTGCTGCTAAGGATGTTGGTTCGTAGTTACGAATAAATGTATAAACGTCCCCATCGAGACCTCTGATAAAAGCATCGATCGCTTTCTTGTTGTATGTTCCAATCATAGCTTTCGAAGCTTCCGGATGGTTAAATCTATCGTCTGTCTGTATCTGATTTGCAATAAGTGAAAGAAGTCTATTAACCTCGTCGTAATAAACTTCCAAAGTTCGACCTTTTTGGTAGACACTCATAAGTTGAAAATCGAGAGTTTCCAAATCTCGCTTCTCTCCATAATAAGTTATGAGAGTTTTTCTCATCATATTCCAATTTATCCCTACGTTAGATGCTACTAAAGCATCGTTGGCTTCACCTCTAATTTTTCTACGTATGAATTTACAAATCATGTGGAATTTATTTTGCTTTTCCAAACTATGGCTAGATATAGTTTGGTATAGTCGGATTATCCCATCTACGTCATTGATCCAGCTATTAAGTTCACTTGGGTCACCGCAGAAAATTGGGAGATCTTTTACAACTCCAGGGATTTTTTCGAAAGATTCGGGATCTACTGCACTACCGTCTTGTTTTGTAAAAAAAAGTGGTGGGTCTTGAAAATGATCTGTAACATTGCTTTCACTAAAACGTGCTTCTAAAGCTGCAATTCTGCCAGCTAGTGCCTCCATATCTTTGTTTGTTAGTTTTTCTTCGTTATCTATAGATTTTACTGTGACTGAGAATTGTCGTAATGATTGAACTAATTCCTCCAGTTTGACTTAACTTTTATGATAATGTTTTTCTTTTCACTCACTAATCACTCACTTTAACACTGATTATAATGTTTTAATATTTTTTGTCGCTTTAATAAATGTTTATACTTACTATGATTGAAAGTTTTACTTACATTAATAAATTCATGCTTCACCCTTCTTACGGGGCTGGTTGCTTCGCCTCCTCTGACGGGGTTGGTTTCTGTTGCTCGGGCCTCCGGTGAATTTTTCCTTCTCGGTGTGTCGGCGATGTCCCTTTCCTCCGGCAACGAGTTATTGGCTGCTACCGGCTACTTAGGTGCTCATACACACGGCTGCAATCTGCGATCGGGAGATGTTCTAAGCACGGTGTGATTACGCTCTTTCGCGATCACTACTCGTCACTTGATTTTCACTTCAATAGAGGTCCCTATTCGGGCGCCAGTTAATCTTTATCTAGGCCGGTTGGCCATAAAAAAAGATTTTTATTTTACACAAACAGGATTACTCCTGACTAAAGCTAAACTATGATCTATATCTGGCTGACTCTAGACTTCGACTTCGACTTCGACTGACTAAACCTAACGAGCTAATGTTCTAACGAGGCCGCTGGTTGCTGGCTGCATTGGTCCGTTCTCACGATCAGTCTGCGTGTCGCATTACTTGCGCATGTCGCCGTTGTCCGCTCGTGGCCGGTGTAGCGTTACATCTTCGTCTGCTCGTAGCCGGTGTGGAATGCCAGCTTGCAGTCTGGTTTCTAGCGGGTCGGTCTAACTTATATTTTATCACCAATTCCTTATTAATTTTTGGAAAATTATCTAATTTTTTGATAAAATAACCCCGTTTTTAATAACTACATGTTTTTCCAATGAGAATATTTGAAAATTACCTTGAATTATCGTGTCTTTTGTTATGAGAATGTGCTCTTATAACCGCTTTTTCAAATATCCTCCTCATAACGCAATGTCACCTTTGTATTGAACTGTCATTTCTCAATAGCACGGATAAACGGAAAGCCGGATAAAAGGTACCCGGATAAACGGCGCTCCACTGTACTTTTGGCACACGCAAAATCAAATTTAATGGCTCTAGATTGGCTTCCACTTGTCGACTGATCACTTGTTCAGAGATACAAACTGTAAAGAATCTCATTATGTGGTTTTGAGCCAGACTTTTTCTTGGGAAATTTTGAACAAAGTGCCAAAAACGATACAACTAGACGCGAAATAATACAGGATTTCTATCGATTATTTTTATTCCTCAAAATAGATTGTATCACTTCCACGATGTATTATTAGCTTCCCTCATATTTTTTAATTGTTGATCGGATTAATTGGAAACGTTCCAGTATTTATTTTTTTTTTGAATCGGGAAACACTATAAAAAATATCAGACGAATAAAAAAAAATCAGGAAACATCGAAAAATCGTTGAGAAACAACCCAAAAAACCCTGTAACACTACCACGTTAACCATCCGTTTACCGTTACCTTCCATTATCGTCAGGATTGTAAAACTCTGTATATTACAATTAATTACAATATGTATATCAATTGCTTTTGCAATATTTGTAGTATATCATAATACTTAAATTAAATTATTCAAAAACATGTTAAAAATATTTAAAAAAAAAATCCCATTTCGAATGAAATAAATGAAGGATTTTTGGTTCTAATTGTGTTTGACACTCATGAACTATGAAGCACAATCAAATTTTCTGAGGAACTGGGCACCAACTGAGTGACTTCGATCATATGCATGTATTGCTTCTACACAACCACATTTATTATTGCACTACATGAACTCAACGTCTTGCTTTGTCATACCACCCAAACCAGGTTCGCTGGCAACGTTTGCTCAACGTTTTGATTATGATTGTGTGAGTAAAATTCGCTCGCTCTGGAATGACTAGTGGCATCGCATTTTGACTAGTGGCATTGACACGTCGAACCTCACGCCCCCAACAGACGTTTTGATGAAAAAAGTGTGCTATGCACATCAACGCATGATGTCCAAGGAACTTATGAGAGGTTCCCGCGAGCTCGGGGCCCCTCGCAAGCTCGGGGCCCCCCGCAGCCGCTCAGTCCGCCTGTTAAATCCGCCACTGTTTCCTGTGTATCTACGTTGGAGTTTTTATTATTTTCATCTTCGTCGCTTGTCATTTCTAAATTTCTTTTTGGTGTTACGTTTGTGTTTCCTGTTACTATAGTTGAATATTTTTCATTTGTGTATTTGCGTGGTACTAATGGGACTGTTTCGCGTCTAATTTGTCTTGCTTCCCTTATGGCAGGTATGTCAAACTGGCGGCCCGCGGGCCGCATGCGGCCCGCGTCGATTCTGAATGCGGCCCGCGAGAGTATTTTGAGAATTGCTAAAAGCACTGCAAACCATTATTCTGTTATTACTATTTGTCAAAGTGTATTAAATTTTCCAGAGAAGAACAATTCTTTTGTTGGTATATTTTTCGAAACTAACATGAATGTACCCATAACATCTCATAAACTTATTCTACACAAACGTACATATCAATCGAGACCCTTAAGAATCATTGAATCGAATGCAAGCTCATTCGTATTATGTTTCGATTAAATACTGAATATTAGCATAATTTTGTGCACACTCGATTGCACATTCTGTATGGAAAAATAGATTTGCGTCAACTGTCTACAAACGAAAAAGGAATGAAAATAACTTGATACATACACTAGGAAACTTTGCAACAACTAGTGATTGATTGTCTGAATCGCATCCACGGCTCAAAACCATTTCCGATCATAGTCATTCCGACTTCGAATTCGGCCAAATCATACCAACAGTTCCGTTCGGTGCCGTCCGAAGGCTATAGAGCCGTTTAGAGCCATTCGGAACCGTTGGAGTCATCGGTTGTCCCACCGAATTTGTCAATCTCCATGCCCCCGACTGCCGAGTAAAGGATTCATTCGGCTCCGATTTTTTTCCGACCTTAGAATGTTACATCATTGATATTCGATTGGAGCCACTTCTGTTTTTTTTGCCATAATCACCAGAAATGTTAATAAAAATGATTGCAGGCAAGTTCAAATTATTTGTACCCAACATTCTGCAAGACGAATTAATGTAATTTCCAACCTCCCCAAAAATCAAATAAAAAATGATATGATTACGCTTAAGCCTAAAGGTTTTAGATTAAGGATAAAAACAATCGAAATGCCGAAGCCTTGCAATACAAAGCATATTAATAGATTAGCTCACACAGTCCTCAATTCCTCAATTCGCGAATCATCTCCCTTCAAGTGTCAAAAACAGATTTGCCAATCTGTATGAGATCACACACCACGACTCTTCGTCAGATAAAATTATCGTAATTTAAAAAAAGTTATTCGTAAAATACGGGTTCTTGTTATAAGAAATTAATATATATATTCAGAACACTTGGAACTTGGAAATTAGCGAAAAATAATGTTTAAACACGCGTTATTACAATTTTTCTCTTGATCTATCAAAAAATTGCAAGCAAATATTTTTGTTATTCATCCAGTGATAGATAGCTCGGATTGCTTGAAAAAGATTCACTACAGGCTGCTAGACTTCTCCTACTTCAGTGAAAAAGTGTGTTTGACAGATATTTTTCTCATATAAAAAAGAGCACTTATAAAAATAACATCGCGAATTTGTACAAAACAAACGATTCCATATAAGAAGCGAGGAGTACAAAAGGTCAATTTGTTTAACAATACAAATGTAAAAACGTATTTTACATAAACATTGGGGTATATTTTCCATTCTCAACTTTGCGGCCCGCGAATCACTGAAAATTTGTAATTGCGGCCCTCTGATGAAATGAGTTTGACACAGCTGCCTTATGGTAATACGTTTCTCTGTCTGTATTTTTTTAATTTCCACTTCATCATTCCATATAGGACATTCTTTGTCGAAGGCCGAATGGTTTTCTCCGCATTCACTACATTTAAGTGGGTTATTGCAAATTGCGTGATAATTTTCTCCACATTTTGCGCATATTTTCTCCCTAGAGCAATTATTTTTTTGTGTGGCCAAAACGCATACATGTCATGCATCTCCTGCATCACCAAATTTATTAAGAACGCAGCCATTCAATCTGGTTTCCAAACGGCTTTAACAACAGTTGCTGAGAGCATTAAATCCGTAATCGAACCATTAACAAACGAGATTAGAACTGGATTCGCACGTATGACTCAGCTCGATCATAATACGCCACGAAGTAGTCACCCACCCGCAAAAATTCGCCGCACAAATCCATCGATACGATTGTTTTCTGATGTCATAAACGACAACCGTTCAATGTTTACATTTCGTGCTACTTCCATCAACAACCTAAACAATAATGGTCAATACAAAACTACACAGCCTATCGATGAACCCAACCGTAAGATTCGCCCACCACCCACAATCACTGGCACAAAAAAGACACCGCATCATTCGCGATCAAAATAGTTCCTGCTCAACCTTCGGTGCAGAAATGTGCTTTGTACATTTCCCGACTTTCTCCGGATACCACCACTGACCAAATTGTTCAAATGGTCAAGCAAGCTTTATCCATCGAAGACGTCACAGCATATTGCCTTGTACGCCGGGGCACAAACACAGCAACACTCTCATTCCTATCATTCAAAGTGTTAGTGCCTGCTTCTATAAGAGAATGTGCACTCTCCCCGGACACCTGGCCAATTGGTCTATCGGTGCGTGAATTTGTTGATTACCGATTGCAACAACCAACTGCAAATTTTCGTCTACACCCACCTATCGGACTTTCATCCCCTACAACCTTTTCTGCGACACAAAATACGCGATCACCGCAATCGCCGAACCGAACAATCCTGTCGGCACACACTCCACGAGCCTCACCCACACCGCAAACGAACTAATTAGTGCTTGTGTGCGTGCACATTCTGCTCCACCGAATCCTGCACTAATCTCTAACGTCACGCACACACACACGCATAGTTATCAAACGAGGACGGCATTTGAACACAAGAACACGGAATCCGGCTCACCTTTGATTAAAAGTGATTGCTCTCACCTGAATATTGCTCCTCCATCAACGAATGAATGCGCTCATGTTCTTACCAATAGCAAAATAAGCTTTCACACAAATGATCACGAACCCGTTACAAATCATGAGCAGAACGATCAAAACGATGCCGATCCAACGCTCACACAAATACGTGGCGCTAATGTCAACCCAGCAGGGTTTGCCTCCACTATTTTTCGACAAAATTATTCTTGCATATCTGAGCTTTCCGTGTATTACCAAAACACCCGAGGTCTACGGACAAAACTCTCGAGTTTCTTCAGTGCATCTTCAAGCTGTTCTTTTGATATCATCGCGATCACAGAAACCTGGCTCAAGGATGGCATTGCCTCGTCTGCACTCTTCGATGACCGATATGATGTTTTCCGAATGGACCGTAACTCCTCAAATAGCCAGAAAACCCGAGGGGGAGGGGTACTGATTGTGGCTAAAACCATGCATCGTCCCTCAGTAATCACTGTTGCGAGCTCATCAACCGAAAGTATCTGGATCCGCATGCGTGTTGGCACTTCATTCGTAATAATCGGTACCGTTTACGTTCCACCGATTCTTAGTAATAATACCGAATATGTTGCTGCTTACTGTTCATCACTTATGGAAATTTCTGAGAAATATCCACAAGACTCGATCCTCGTGTTGGGAGACTTCAATCAACCAGGCCTTTCTTGGCTATGTGACACTTACGGTTCTCTACATGTCAACATTCCGAGATCCCGTGTATCCCCAGCCTGCTCCCAACTGCTTGATACTCTCAGCTTTGTGGGACTATCTCAGGTCAATAATAATGTAAACAATCATGGGTCTTTACTTGATCTTATATTCGTGAGCCCGCGTATAATTGAGAATGGTATGAGAATTTTCCGTTCCATAGATTGTTTAACTGAGGAAGACCGATATCATCCGAGCTTGCTGGTCAATATTACACTTCCATCAACAACCCAGACTGCTACGGAAGTCACTGGATCGAACAGCCTGAGACATCTCGATTTTAGAAAAGCTGATTTCCCAAAAATGATTGACGCTTTTGCCAATACCGACTGGTCATTCCTTAATTCTGATAGCAATCCCACCTTATCAATCAATTCGGCAATCGACTCCTTTCAAATCAAGGTTGGTCTAGTCCTTCACAAATGCTGCCCTACTTTACAAGAGCGCGCAGCTTCCGGTCCCCCGTGGGGCAATAGAGAATTAAAAAGACTTAAATCTGCGAAAAATAGAGCTTTACATTGTCTCGTAAAGTCTAATCTTCACTCCGACAGACTATTGTTTAACACTGTTAGTGGCAACTATAGAAGATTCAATAGGCATCTGTATAGAATCTATATCAACAAACTTCAACGAAGTATATCCACCGATCCGACTAAAATATTTTCTTTCGTTAACCGTAAGAGGAAAAATGCAAAAATCCCGTCAGTAATGTCACTAGACACCGAGAAAGCCTCAAGTGAACTTGAAATCAGTCAGCTCTTTGCCAAAAAATTTAATTCAGTTTTCGACCTTCAATCTTCGTCACCAATTAATATTGCAACTGCCCTGCAGCACACACCCGCGGATGTTCTAGATATGTCTATAAATGATATTGTCATCACAAATGAATCGGTAGAAAATGCAATCAAACAAATTAAACCCTCATTTATCCCGGGTCCGGACGGGATTCCAGCAATAGTCTTACAGAAGTGCTCAACTTATCTTTCAGAGCCACTGGTCCATCTTTTTAAGCTTTCTCTGCACAGTTCTACATATCCTACTATGTGGAAGACTTCGTGGATGACACCCGTTCATAAAAAAGGTCCGAGACATGTTATATCTAATTATCGTGGCGTAACTTCCCTATGTGCATCAGCAAAAATACTCGAAATTCTTGTCCAGGAAGCGTTAGTCAGGGGTGGCTTGAATTATATCAGTCCAAGCCAGCACGGATTTGTTCCCAAACGATCGGTGTCGACCAATCTCGTTCAATTCGTGTCTGAATGCCTTACGGCAATGGACGGCAAGTCACAGATTGATGCAATTTATACTGATTTCATGTCAGCATTTGATCGGATTAACCATGACATACTCCTTGCGAAGCTGAGCCGGCTTGGCTTTCATAATAATCTAGTCATATGGTTAAAATCATATTTAAACCAAAGATCATACTGTGTTAAAATCAATAAGTGCTTGTCCAATGTGTTCGTTAGTTCGTCCGGTGTACCACAGGGAAGTAACATTGGCCCAGTATTGTTTATCCTATTTATTAATGATGTTGTATTTGCGCTCTCAAATCAATGTTTGCTTATGTATGCGGACGATATCAAGATTTATGCGACCATTAGAAATGATTCGGACAGCTCGACACTCCAGCACAGCCTAGACGAATTTAGCAATTGGTGCTCTGCGAACTCGCTATCCTTGTGTGTCAATAAGTGTTGCGTGATTAGTTTTACTCGTAAAAAAGACCCTATCTAGCGAGATTATAACCTTGACTCGTGTATAATCCCACGTAACATAGAAACTAAGGACCTCGGCACTATTCTTGATTCATCACTCTCCTTCCGTCAACAATATTCGTACGTCATCGACAAAGCATATCGGCAGCTTGGTTTTATTCATCGTCTGACATCTGATTTTAATGACCCTTTCTGTTTAAAACAACTGTTCGTCGCCTTAGTCCGATCCGTACTTGAATTTAATGTTGTAACATGGTCTCCACACGCTTACAACTGGTCCACACGAATTGAGCGAATTCAGAAAAAAATCACAAAAATAGCTATAAAACCTTACGGTGGAACATGGACCAGCCTCTAACCTATCAAACTAGACAGCTTCTTCTAGGATTGCAGTCCTTAGAAAGACGTAGGGAGGTAGCACAAGCAGTTTTTGTAGCAAAATTAATAAAAGGCGAAATTGATGCTCCTGAACTTCTTCTTAAAATAAATTTGTACGCCCCTGACCACGCACTACGTCCTCGAAATTTTCTGATCAAAATAGACCGGGCCCGTACTTCCAGAGGAGCTCATGATCCAATTATTTCAATGTGTAAAGCTTTCAATAAGTTCTACTGCTTTTTTGACTTCAACATTACAGTTGCCACGTTTAAATGTTCATGTCTGTTTTCAAATATATAGCAAGTAAGGTTATTTTAAGTATTACTTTATTTTAATATTGCAAAGGCCCCTGCGCGCGCCACGCAATTATCTTCAATAAATAAATTAATAAATAAATCTCATCGGATTGGGTACAAAAAGTTCTACCCTTTCCGTGAAATATCCTATCTCTATATTTCTGGGCAGCACTGTAGTTTTGAAAGTGAAGATGGCGGAACGTGTGTTATATGTTTCCCCATTTTGTCCCTTTCGCTTCATGATGTAAACATCGGTGACTTTTTGGGGTCGAAGACCTTCTAAAAGTTCTTCTTCCGATAAAAACATGCAGGCGTCACATCTGATGATGCCTTTAGTGCTGTTTAGAGTTTTATGTTGATATATGTTCACTTTGATATTATCAGTACCGTGGTTAAGGTTGAGTTTTTTTAATTTATTTGCTTCGGTTTGGTTTTTTAGGCGCATAAGGATTTTACCATCCCGTAGCATTGTTGTTTGCAATGGCTTCCCTCCCAACACCATCTCGGTTGCTTTCGCAAACAGAAAGGGATTGTATTTTGCCAGGCTTTTACCCTTAGTATCACTTTCAATCACCATAAATACCTCTTCAGTCCTGGACGATTCGTCGAAGTTGAGGTTGATTCGCTCCCCTCTTATTTTCCTTTTTTTCCTCGAGTTCCTATTCGGCGGTTCTCCCAATATACTGAAGTAGGACTAGAGTTGGGCAAAACGCACAAAAAAGCGGCCTGGGTCCGGACGATTCCAACAAATTTCGGACCCAGTTCCGAAGGGTAGGTTCAATCCGACAAGCCGGAACCGCCCGGAATCGTCTGGAATCGTCTGGAATCGTCAGAATCGTCGGAATCGTGCGGAGTCGTTGGAACCGTCCGGAATCGTCCGGAATCGCCCAGAATCGCCCGGAATCGTCCGGAATCGCCCGGAATCGTTGGAATCGTCCGGAATCGCCCGGAATCGTCGGAATCGTCCGGAATCGCCCGGAATCGTCCGGAATCGTCCGGAATCGATCGGAATCGTCCGGAATCGACCGGAATCGCCCGGAATCGACCGGAATCGCCCGGAATCGACCGGAATCGCCCGGAATCGTCCGGAATCAACCGGAATCGACCGGAATCGACCGGAATCGCCCGGAATCGTCCGGAAACGTCGGAATAGTCGGAATTCCATTTCATTTCATGTCATTTATTCAGTGCATAACCTAATACAACGGTCTCGTAGCACAGTCGTCAACTCGTACGACTTAACAACATGCCCGTCATGGGTTCAATCCCCAAATAGACCGCGCCGTCATACGTAGGACTGACTATCCTGCTATGGGGGGAATCAATTAGTCACTGGAAGCCAAGCCCACAAGTGGGTACAGGCAGGCCTTGACCGACATCGGTTGTTGAGCCAAAGAAGAAGAATAACCTAATACAAATAGATACAAACAGTAACACAAGAAGCTAGATTGCATGTCGAACGATATTGAGGAACTCAGTGTGCGACATTCCTGGCTCAAATGTACGGCAGCCAGCATTGACAGATAAGCGGCGGCCGGAACGTGAACAGTCGCAATCGACCGGAATCGACTGAAATCGCCCGGAATCGACCGGAATCATCTAGAATCGTTGGAATCGTTCGGAATCGACCGGAATCAACCGGAATCGTGAGGAATCGTAGTCAACCAATAGTAGTAAATGTTAGAAGCCACATTTAATACATATTTTACTTTTTCCGTCATTGCTTTGCATGCACCTCCGGCAAGTATGGCTTCCCAAAAATGTTTGGAGCGTTCATGAAACCTCGTACGACTTGATAACTATGTTCATAATTAGAGACGTGTTGTTGACGCCTTACGGTAGGCAATGTGCATGGCACAATTAGAATTAGGACAACTAGGGTAATTAGTACAGAAAGGATTAGATCGTAATTATAAATAAGAAGAATTAGAAGAGCAGTGAATTTGACAGGGAATAAACATTAGCACTTGAAGCCTCGGCGAGATAACAACATTATTTGCAACGATTGAGAAAGCGTCATCATTTTTGGTCCACCGAACCGGATCTTCGCGAAAGGTGTGATTCACAAATCACAAAAGCAAATCGTGTGAAACGATATCGTGAAGAAGAATCAGTGAGATACGCTAGGAGGCTCGCCGTAAAATCTGTGGAGTGCTAGTCATTTGGAGCGCGTTAGAACAGTGATTGCAGCAAGAAAGGTCGCCATCGCGATCGCAAAGGTTATTAACCGCAAGAAGGGCATTGCTCTAACACTACCGTAAACCCAAGTGAAGCCGACGAGTGAAGTGTTGTGGTGCGTCAACGAAGTAAAAATGCCAAACGAGAAGCAGATAAATAAACAAGCCAGAAAGCTCCGGGATGTGATGACTCACATAAACGATATGATGGAGTTTATTAACAAGTTCGACGCGGCGAAACATGTAAACCAAATTCCAAGCCGGCTAGAAGATTTGGAGCAAACTAAAATGGAGTTTCGTTCAATTCGTGATACATTAGTGCACCAAGCCGAAGATACCGAAATGATCGATTCGCTTGCAGCCGATCGTCGTGAGTTTGAACAGAAATATCACGAGATAAAGGGTTTCTTTTCTGCGTCTAATCCAGACCGACGTGAACCGCAAGCAAACAGTACATTTGCTTCATCATTTAACACAACTCAGCCAAAGGTACGGTTACCGAAAATTGAGCTGCCAACATTCGATGGTGACACAACAAAATGGCTAACGTTCAAGGATAGATTCGAGTCGCTGGTGCATACTGCCTCTGATGTACCAGAAGTATTGAAGCTGCAGTATTTGTTATCTGCCTTAAAGGGTGAATTGGCCAGCCAATACGACCACACACAGCTCACGGCAGATAATTATGAGCCAACATGGGATTCTCTGGTAAAACGATTTGATCATGAGAAACGTATTAAAAGAGAATATTTCAAGGCGTTCGCTGCCTTGGAGGCGATGAAAAATAGTTCGGCAGATGAGTTGCAGCGCATAGTGAACGAGAGCAATCGACTAGTGAACGGAATGGAACGACTTGAGGAACCCGTGAAAATGTGGAACACGCCGTTGACCAGCTTGCTGTTCTACAAACTGGATGGTGACACGTTGATGGCATGGGAGGAATATTCTGCGGATGAGAAGGCGGACAAATTTCGAAAACTAATTGAGTTTCTCGAACGACGGATCAGGATCCTCAATTCATCGAAGGTCGGAGAGGAAGGTGCTTTTGGCAAGAAGGCTGCTACAAATGCGAAGGTAACCAGAAACTACGTAAGGGGTGTATCCATGGTGGCCGGCCTTCCTGCAGGAATGCGACACAGCGTCGATCAAGTCGCATCTAGCTCGTCTCTGACACCTAGTTCGCGACCATGTGAGGTATGTAAGCAAGAGCATAAATTGTGGCAATGCAGCACATTTATGAGAATGGCAGTAGATGAACGGAAAAGGGTGGTAAGGGATAAGGGATTATGGTTCAACTGCTTGAACAAAAACCATTTGTTGATTAATTGTAGATCGCCATTGAAATGCCTACGATGCCGAAGAAGACACCACACGAAGTTGTGTGATATGGAAGAAGCAACACAACATGACATACCAAGGATAGCAGCCGTAACAAAAACCGATTCAGCATCGAAAACAGCACTATTGGCGACAGCACAGGTTTGGTTGACTAATTCCTTTGGTGAATCGATTTTAGCTCGAGCGTTGCTGGACCCGGGGTCGCAACTAAACATCATGTCAGAACGTGTTGTACAACTATTAAGGCTAGAGAGGAAAAACACTCACACATCACTATCTGGTGTAGGACAAATTCCAGTTGCTTCCAAAGGGGTAACGACGTGTACCATACGCTCAAGAGTGTCTAAGTACGAAGGCACGTTTGAATTTTTGGTCATTCCGAAAATCACCACAAACATCCCTACTAAATCCCTTTCCACTGAAACGTGGAACATTCCTGAAGGCCTTCAATTAGCAGATCCAGAATTTAATAAGGCAAGAGGTATTGACGTTTTGCTGGGAGCAGAAATGTTCGCTGAATTGCTTGAAGATGGTCGTGTAGATCTAGCTCCCAACCTTCCTACGATGCTAAAAACTAAATTTGGATGGGTCTGGATAGGAAGCTACTCGCAGGAATATAACACGATTTCATGCTATAGTGTTGTAGAATCAACAATGGAAGGATTATTCGAACGCTTCGTATCACTGGAAGAACTTCCAGAAGAAATCTTAACTGAAGATGAGGTTGAATGCAACAAAATCTATAGCGAAACTACAAAGTATTCAGAGGTTGATCATAGGTATATCATTCGACTACCAAAGGTACCAAATTTTGAGTACATGCTGGGAAAATCTAAAGAAACTGCTTTGAGGCGCTTTATGAGCATGGAACGAAGAATGAAGGGCGACAGCAATATGGCCCAGGAGTACAAAAGATTCATGCACGAATACGAACAACTAGGGCATATGACACGTGTATGTAATTATGATGAGATAGAGCAAAACCCACAATGGCAAGAATATTACATGCCACATCATGCAGTATGGAAGGAAGAGAGCACGACTACAAAGTGCAGGGTGGTATTTGACGCGTCGTGTAAGACCAGTTCCGGGCGCTCGTTAAACGAACTGCTATTAGTGGGCCCACAGCTACAAGAGGATATTTTGTCCATCTATATAAGATTTCATTTTAAACCTGTTGTATTAGTTGCTGATGTGGAAAAGATGTACAGACAGGTATGGGTTGAAGAAACCGATCGAGCTCTTCAACGCATTCTATGGAGAACTGATCCACACCAGCCGATAGGAGTATTTCAGTTAAATACTATAACATACGGAACGGCTTCGGCTCCGTATTTGGCCGTTAAAACACTTCAACGAACGTTTGAAGATCATGGAAAGAGTTTCCCCAAGGCGTGTGAGTGCATGAAAGATTTTTATGTAGACGATCTACTAACAGGGGCAAGCACTGAAGATGAAGCCAAGGAAAAGAAGAGGCAATTAGAAGCAGTATTGGCGAAGGGCGGATTTAAGTTGCGTAAATGGGCTTCCAATCGACCAACAGTACTTGAAGGCGTAGCAAAGGAAGATTTGGCTCTTACAGAAGAACATCTATTTGAGAGTGAGTCAAAACCGATTGGAACACTGGGAATGAGTTGGATTCCCATCACAGATCACGTGTCCATACGAATGAGAGCTCTAGAACCCGTCGAACCGACAACTAAACGCACTGTGTGTCGACATATTGCTAAGATTTACGATCCTCTAGGGCTGCTAGATCCTGTAAAGATGATAGCAAAGATATTCATGCAACGGTTGTGGACGTGGAAAACAGAAGGCGATAGGGCATTGGACTGGGATGAAGAACTCCCTTTGCAGCTTAAACGCGAATGGCACAGCTATGTCGAGCAATTGAGTAAAGTAGTAAATGTTTCAGTACCACGTTTAGTATGCCCATCAGATTGCACGATAATGCAGATCCACATATTTTGTGATGCGTCAGAAAAGGGCTACGGAGCATGCTCTTACATACGTGCCGAGACAATGAATGGCAAGGTGTCATCAATACTACTAATATCGAAGTCAAAGGTGGCTCCGATCGCCAATAGACAAACATTGGCTCGCCTGGAGTTATGCGCAGCGGTATTAGGTAGTCGATTATACGGTTTCATCAAGGAGTCATTGAAGGCCGAGTTAAGATGTTACCTATGGACTGATTCGATGACGGTACGACATTGGATAAACTCATCACCGAGTCGATGGAAAACCTTCGTTGCCAACCGTGTAGCAAAAATACAGAGACATACGAAAGAGTGCGTGTGGAAGCACGTTCCAGGTGCAGAAAATCCAGCGGATTTAGTCTCCCGAGGATGCTTGCCGGACGAAGTAACCACTATTTGGTGGAATGGACCTTCGTGGTTAATAATGAACGAAGAATTCTGGCCACTGCAACAAGAGCTAAAAAAGGATGCAGTTATAGAAGACGAGAAGGCTGTTGTACTCATCGCCACGCAAGAAGAATCCTTTAGCAAGCAACTATTCGCAAAGTTTTCATCGTACTCAAGGTTGCGAAGAGTAGTGAGCTACTGTTTACGTTTCATACGTAGATGGCTAAAACGAGAACAACCAGCAAGGGACAACGACGATGAAGGGTCAAGGTGGTTGACGACGACTGAGCTTCAATTAGGAGAGAAGGTCATTTGTAGTATGGCGCAGCGCGATGCATTTGCTCCCGAACTCAGCACATTGGCGAAGACGAATCGTGTCTTAGAAACGTCACCGCTTAAATATTTACACCCATTCATCGGCACAGATGGACTTATTAGAGTAGGCGGGCGGCTGGGCAATGCAACATTAAGCAAGAGTGAGCAGTTTCCGATAGTAATTCCAAGAAATCATCCTCTCGCTGGTCTATTGGCTTATCATTATCATCGTCGAATGTTGCATGCTGGACCGCAGGCTATGCTGAACGAGATTCGTCAAACCTTTTGGATACTGGGTGCTAGATTGCTGCTGCGACGGACATATCATCAGTGCATCACTTGTTTCAGGTGCAACCCGAAGACAGTACAGCAACCCGTAGCACCGCTCCCAGCGACTCGTGTGTCGGCATCAAAACCATTCTCTATCACCGGGGTTGACTATTGTGGGCCCATCTTTACGAGAATGAATCGAAGAGCAGTTGCACGCAAATCTTATATCGCTATTTTTATCTGTTTTAGCACCTGAGCAATCCACATCGAACTTGTATCGGACCTTACAACAGAGGCGTTTATCGGAGCTCTTCGGAGATTTATTGCGAGACGAGGGAAAGTCGTTGAGATTCACTCCGACAACGGGACGAATTTTAAGGGAGCCGCTAACCAGCTGAACGAATTGTACGAGCTATTGAAAACTGAAAACCATGCAAGTAGTGTTCATCATTGGTGTCTAGAGAGACAAATAGCTTGGAAATTTATTCCACCTCGTGCCCCTAATTTTGGAGGATTATGGGAAGCTGCGGTTAAATCTAGTAAGTTTCACTTTGTGAGAGTAGCAGGAGAGACTAGCTTAACGTTTGAGGAAGCATGTACTCTATTAGCAGAAATAGAAGCATTTCTATAGGCCAATTACCGAAATATCAACTGATCCCGAATCACTAGAAGCACTCACACCAGGTCACTTTCTAATAGGAAATCAACCTAGGATTCTCGATGATGTAGATCAAACGGAAATAATACAAAACAGATTAAGTCGTTGGCAACTAATCACAAAAATGAGCCAACAATTTTGGAAACGATGGCATAGAGAATATTTGCAAGGACTTATGCTAAAGAAGGGAAAACAAGGAAAACCGGTTGAGATAAGAGAGGGCATGTTAGTACTTCTATTTGAAGATAATTGTCCACCTACACGTTGGCCTCTTGCTAGAGTTGTGGAAGTGCATAAGGGAAAGGATGAAATAGTACGAGTGGTAAGGGTAAAAACACAAAGAGGAACATTCAAGAGACCTGTGTGCAAAATCTGCATTTTACCTCAACAAGCAGCTGAACCTGAACAAGAAAGGGGAAATAAGACAGGCGATTAGAAAAACCCCACTTGGGTTTTTGGTGGCCGGCATGTTGACGCCTTACGGTAGGCAATGTGCATGGCACAATTAGAATTAGGACAACTAGGGTAATTAGTACAGAAAGGATTAGATCGTAATTATAAATAAGAAGAATTAGAAGAGCAGTGAATTTGACAGGGAATAAACATTAGCACTTGAAGCCTCGGCGAGATAACAACATTATTTGCAACGATTGAGAAAGCGTCATCACGTGTGTAGCTTTAGAAATCAAAATAGTACAAATGTAAGAATCTTATTAGTTGTTGATTAACACTAGGTTTACGGAACCAGTCAATTTGACGGAATTTTAACTTTGCAGTGAAATACGAACAATACCTTTTGTTTAATTTCGTTTTTTTTTCTTTTCGTAAAACTCATCATAATATACTATAAGTTTCTAACTTAAAACTATATTTACATTATATATAAGACGTTTCAAGTCATTCATACGTTCACTGGGGCCCCTCAATCGACGGGATCATCAACGGGGCCCCCAAATGGCCGAGGCAATGGAGATTGTTCTTCGTATTATGGCTGTGTATGGCTGTATGTAGGTGCAGCTGTAACGGTTTTTGGTCTTGTTGTATTCGCAAAAAATTAAATAGTCGATAAAAAACCATATTGAGTATTTTTATACCCTTTCTCCCTTCCTTCTAACCTGAATCATTTCCCATTTCCCCTTCTCTTCGGTCCAGGGCCAAGAATGAAAATTTTATTTTTTGCATTAAAAGACCCACACAATCCACTATCCTAGGCCAGGAATGTGAATACCATTTTTCGTGTGAAACAGCTGTCTGCTTTCGGCACACAATCGCAAAGCGGTAGCAGGGGCCCCGTATACAAGAACAGGACGGTTCATCCCAGCCAAGAGCGCACACAATGACATCGATTCAACCATTTCTCGAATGAAACCTCAACCCACTGAAGCACCGTTGACCAAACGACCTTCCTAGGCTTTTTAACACTTTAAGCGCCGTGTCATATAAATTCTTATCACGGTTTTGCTCACCGTTCAGCTTTGCATCTGACGCTCAGTGATTCTCTTGAGAACGAATGAGGTAGAAAAGAGAGAACGAGAACGACATGTGCTACGCCGCTTATCGCAATGAAACAAAAGAGTGATAACAATCGCACGAGAAACTGTCGCTCTCATCACTCTCTTGCCATGCGCTACGTGCTCACTCAAAAACTGTGACGTCAGGCTGGTGGTCAAAGTGTTAAAGCGACGCGAGCTTGGTGTCAATTTTTCCTGCTAATTTCTCCGGCTACGAGCCGGTGTATTGAAATTCTGTGTAGGGGCCTTTAAATTTGTGTCTGTGTATGATGTGTGCTTGTGGCTGTTGTAACGGGGTTTCTTTGTGGTTAAACGCAGCGTTCTGTTCTGTGTTCTGTGCATTGGATTTTAGCAGCAAGTGTCTCCGCGTTTTTTGGTGAGCTCGTGCACCGACCATCCACACTAAGACCAAATGCACGGGGCCCCTTATTGACGGGGCCTCCTTACCGACGGGGGCCCTTACCGACGGGGGCCATTACCGACGGGGGCGCTTACCGACGGGGGCCCTTACCGACGGGGGCCCTTTATCGAAGAGTCCACATAATCGTTGGAGCCCCGTAAACCACCTTTGAGTTTTGGCTTCAATATAGCTGTATCGGTTTTTTTTTTATCTTGTCTTCACGCAAAAAGTTATATGTAAATAGTGATAAAACATCATTTTAATATTAATGGACTTTTGGAATGGTCCAGGACATGGCCCAGTTCCTTTTTGGACATATGAATACCACCCCTTCCCGATTTCCCCTATTTATCAGTTGACCACAAAAGATGAGTAGGGCACCGCGTGAAAATTTGAGGTTTTGGGTTAAAAGCAGGCACGCTAAACGATCTCAAGCTTGCGATGTTAATACCATTTTTCGCGAGAAAACAGCTGTCTGTTTTCGGCACACATCTGCAAAACAAGTATAGGGGCCCCCAGCAAGCACAGGCACGTTTCATCCAAGCCAAATTGAAAAGCGCACACATCGATATCGATGGAATCGTTTCTCGAATGAAACCTCTACCCACTGGAGCACCGTTGCTTGCTTGGTGTTAGTCAATTTTTCCTGCTAATTTTACCGGCTACGAGCCGGTGTATTGATATTGTGTGTCGGGACCTTTAAATTTTTGTTTGGGTGTGTTGTATGCTTGTGTTGTGTAACGGGTTTTCGGTGGTAGTTAAGCGCAGCGTTCTGTGCATTCCATTTTAGCAGCAAGTTGCTCCGCGTGGTTTTGGGTTTTGGGTGTCTCGTGCACAGGCCACCCACACCAGCAAAAATTGACGATTTCTCGCTCTGTCCAATACTTTGCGCCAACGATGATGAGGTATTGATGTGAGCTGTGGGCGCGTGTCGCAGCGTTCTTCGCTTGCGACTTTGATGCAAGTACAGGTGTCCCCCGAGATACGACTGTATTTGGGACCGAAAAAATGTCCCAATGCAAGGCGTAAGTCGAAAAAGTCGTATGTCGAATATCTGTCAATGTTAAGTTTATAACCGAAGTTGAAAAGACGAAATCTATGCTATTGTGATTTTTATTTGCAACAATGTTTGATAATGTATTAATTTTACAGCAAAAGTCGTTTGCACGATGCAAATATTGAAGATCAGGTAGTTATAAAATCTTTGAAAATGTGTGTGTGTAACGGTTATCAGCACAGAAATTCAAAAAATAAAACAATTTCTTGTCACTGACAACTCTTCACTGTTGTTGCGGCCGAGGGGCTCCGCCGGGCGAAGGTTCCGGCTCCTACGGCTACAACGGGGAATTCTCCAAGCCTTTCAGCTAGTGCTCCTCGCTACCTCGGGAGTCTATGCAACAGAAAGGGGGATCGTTCCTTGAGATTCGGATTATTTCGGATGTTCTGAAATGAAGCTCTTAACACTTTGGCTTATCGTTCGAATCTGATTTGGCTCCAGCTTGAGCCGCCTTTATATACGAAAAAATTCACAATTTTTCTGCACGATACTAACCCAAAATTCTACGCCTTTCCTCCCACTCCCATTCCCGTTTGTCCCCAACTCCCATCGCGCTCTCGGTTTCCATTGTCACTCCCGGCGACATCTGTTTGCACTGGCGATTCCAGAAATTCCGCATCGATCAATCCATCGAGCAATCCTTTGTGTAGACGGTACTGGTGCTGCGCGTGCTGGTAGTGACGTTCATCGTGGGGGGTACGGCTGGCGTTTCGTGGAAATTCACCGATCTTGTGTCTTTTCACTTTTTATTTTTTATTCTGCATGCACTTCGCACGCAACGCATTCTCCCCCACGTAATTCACAGGCGGGGATTACGCTTCTTGCTTAGTTGGTCGAAGTGCTTGGTGGGTTATTTTCCAATAACTGTTTTGCCCAATGACATGGGGCGATCTTTGTCTTCTTACGAGGAGGCTTCGTTTCATTGTTGTCGTTGTTAGGCTGAAGCGGTCTTATTCGATTTGTACCCTGGTGTTGCTGAGATGTTGTGTGGAGAAGCAAATGTTCTTTTTGCTCTATATTTAATACGGCAACTTGGACAGCTGGCCGTTTTAATATTTTTTCTTTCACTTTTACTTCCACTGATCGTACTTGTCCATCCGGGGCCATATTCGCTTTCACAATTCTTCCTTTGATCCACTTTCCTGGAGGTGCGTTGTCATCGAACAGCACGACTATGTCTCCCACCTTTATGGGTTCTACGTGGTTAGTCCACTTATTTCGGCGTATTAGTGTTGGAAGATATTCTTTTTTCCAACGGTCCCAGAATATCTTTGAGTAATGCTGTGTGAGTTTGTACTGTTGCCTGTTTGTTGCCGAGGTTTCGTTCACTACTGGTGGTATATGGCTGCCATTTCGTCCAATAAGAAAATGAAATGGTGTGAGTATTTCGTCTTCTTCATTTTCCAGCGGTATGTGTGTTAAGGGCCGGGAATTAAGCATTGCCGCGATTTCAATTAAAGTGGCACGAAGTGTCTCTGGAGTCGGATGTCGGTGACTCCATTCGGTAAACATGTGCCGCAATCCTTTTTTGATGTTTTGTATTTGCCGTTCCCATACTCCACCAAAATGGGGGGCGGAAGGGGGATTGAAGTGCCATTTTATTTCGTACTTGAGCGCCGATTCATGTCCCATGCGCTTGTCGATTTCTGTTACTAATTCTCTTAATTCGCGCTCCGCACCAACGAAGTTTTTTCCGTTATCGCTATACATGTTGCATATTTTTCCTCGGCGATTTTGGAAATTCTTCAGGCATACCATAAAACTGTCTGTGTCTAGCTTCTCGGCTAGTTCTATATGAACTGCTCTGGTATTCATGCACGAGAAGATAGCACCCCATCGTTTTTCCAACGACCTTTTCACTTGTACTTCGATAGGTCCAAAATAGTTGACCCCTGTATTATAAAACGGTGGTGTGTATGGGTGAGCTCTGAATTCTGGGAGAGGTGCCATAAAGGGGGCTAGTGGTGCAGCGGTTTTAAGAATGCACTTTTGGCAACATTTCTTTATGTTCTTTAGCACTGCTCGTAAATTCACTATCCAATATTCTTGTCGAATTGCGCCGATAACTACGTTGTCGGCCTGATGCAAATAACGTTCATGGAAATTTCTCACTAACAATTTTACCAATCTTGGTTTCTGTGGCAGTATGATTGGCGTGCGTGTACTTTGGGGAAGCGCGCTGATGTTTTCCAATCTTCCACGGGAACGCATGATGCCATCGGAGTCTAAAAATGGTGATAGCTTGTTTAAAGGGCTTTGCTTTGGTACTGGTTGCCCTTTAGTGAGAGTCGCCATTTCTTCGGGAAATCCTTCCCATTGAGCGCTGGGATACATTCCATTTCGGACTGATTGGACGTCATTAGGCTGAATGGAACGTGTAAATGCTGAACGATTTCTAATAAAATCGGCAAACTTTTTCAGAATTGTTAGATGTTTTAACAATCTAGGCCACGAAGAATAATTCTCGACTGGTATAGCTGTTTCTGCGTGTTGGTGTACAGCTACTACGCGGCATTCTTCATTCGTTTCTACGATCTCTTTGTGTGGCCAATCTGATTCGTCGTTTCTTAAGAACGAAGGTCCATTTACCCAAATCCAATCATTTGGATATGGTTTTGTTGCAATGTCTGCTGGATTTTCTCGAGATGGAACCCATCTCCATTGGTCGGCACGAGATGATTCTAAAATTTCACCCACACGATGTGCAACAAATTGTGCGTATTTACGTCGATTTTTGAGCCAACTCAATACTACTTCCGAATCACTCCAGTATGTTATGTGTTTTACGAATAGGCGAAGTTCTTTTCTTATACTTTCGGTTAGACGTAAACCTAGAACCGCAGCCTGTAACTCCAGCCTAGGAATGGACAATGGATTAATTGGCGCCACGCGTGCCTTTCCGGCCACAAGATTAATAAAAACTGTTCCTTCCTTAGTTACAGCGCGGGCATATACGCAAGCAGCAAATGCGTTCTCAGAAGCGTCTACGAAAGTATGCAATTCTAGCGGATCATTCAAGGATTTTACCAATTGCCTCGGAATTCGTATGTTTTCGGCAGTCTTTACTACGCGTAGACATTCTTCCCATTTCTCTTGTAATTTATCTGGAATGCTGGAGTCCCAATCCTTCGTTATAACATGAAGTTCTCTCATTAAAATTCTGCCAGCTATTGTCACGTGGCTTATTAAGCCCAGCGGATCGTAAACACTCATGACAAAACTAAGAACTTCTTTCATTGTTGGCCTGTCTTTTGTTACTTTGTTCATTTTGACTTGAAACCCAAAATGATCGATCGTTGGGTTCCAATGAACACCAAGTATCTTCTCGTAGTCTTGGCCCTTTTCTTCGATTTGTACTGAAGTTGTTTTTTGTTGTACACGATCTTGAGGAATTGTTTTCAGTAACTCCCCCCGGTTTGAGGTAAAATTTCTTATGTGAAAATCAGCAGCTTTGTGTACCTCAATTACTTGTCTCACTGTTTCAATTGCATCTTCCATTGTGAAAAAACTATCGAGATAGTCGTCAACATAATGTTGCCGAACTATTGGGTCTACTGCCAGAGGGTGTGTTTCGGCGTGGGCAGCTGCGTTGGTATTCTTTACTACTTGTGCGCATGCAGGCGAACAAGTCGCGCCAAATGTCATGACTTGCATGACGTACACATCGGGACACCGGTTTTCACAATCTCGCCACAGAATACGCTGAGAGTCCTGATCTTCTTCCCGTATTCTTACTCGGTGGAACATCTCTTGGATGTCCCCTGTGACGCAGATGTTGCCTTCTCGAAAACGTAGCAAGACACCGAAAAGTGAAGCCATTTCGTCAGGGCCAGATAGTAATTGGGAGTTCAGCGAAATGTGATTGACTTCAGCAGCCGCGTCAAACACCAATCGTGGTTTCGGTATCGGTTTGTTTCGGTTGACTACAACGAAATGCGGTAGATAGAAAGTTTTTGGTGTTGCAATAGCATCCTGGCTTGGCGTCAACTATCTCAGATAACCCTTCTGTATGTAATCTGCAAATGTGTTCTTTGCCCAGACTTGCAGCTCTCTATTCTTATTCAACTGCTTTTCCAAACTTACTAGGCGTTTCAGTGCGTTTGGATAGCTATTTGGGAAGTGTGCCACTTCTGGTTTCCACAACAGTCCCACTTGATAATATCCATCCTTTTTCTCTAGTGTCTTTTCTAGAATTTTATTCGCTTGCTCTATCTCTTGGTATTCTTTACTACTTGGGCACAAGAGGTTTTGTCACTTTCACTCCAAAATCATCCGTACTGAAGTATTGTTGGATCATTCTATTCATCATTTCCTCGTTTTTGTGTACCATGAAATGATCCGATCTTGTTGCCGGTTGTGTGTACTCATTTCCGAATATTATCCACCCGAGTTTTGTTTTGATGGCCATCGGTTCTTCTGGACGGCCCATTCTGCGGTCTAATGGCATGATAAGGTGGCTGTGACTTAAGCCGATGAGGATGGTAGGGTAAGCATTTGTAAACGATTCTATTTTAATGCCTTTCAGGTGTGGGTAAAGAGCAAGCAATCTATTGGTGTTTATTGTTTGTTGTGGTAGTTGTAGATTTTTAACGGTTCGCACCTCTTTCAATAGGAATTCTTTTCCTTGATCATTTACAATCGTAAGTTGCACTCGACTACTGGTGTCTTGTTCTACCGTTACATTTTGGGTCCACGTCATTGTTAATGGATCTTGCCGGCCTTGTAAACCTAACTTGTTTGGCAAATCTTCCTCCATGAGTGTTAGTGACGATCCAGCGTCCAAGAAAGCAAACGTTTTCATAGCCAATGACCCATTGCGTACGGTTATCGGAACGATCTGGTAGTAGCCACGTACGTCGTTGTAGTGATAATATATTGGCTGGGGCACTTCATGTAACAGAGGATGATGCCGCCTAATACATCCCTGCACACTACATACTTTGGACAATGGGCAGTTTCTTTGGACATGCTCGCTGGAGAGGAGACATGTGAAACACAGATGGTGTTGTGTGGTGAATGCAATTCGGTCACTAATGTTTTTGTGTAAAAAGTTTTCACACTCTGGCAACGTATGTTGTCCTTTGCACAAGCGACAAACTGTGTGCAAGTTTTGAGAAATGTTCATTTGCTGGGAATTTCGTGGTGGTTTGCGATTGTGATATTTGTGAACATTTACCTTGTTCTGTGGTCGCTCTGTTCATTTTGGCAGACTTCGCAATGCCTTTGATATTTGGCGCATCCAATCGTTGAACTGGTCAAGCGTTATTTCAGAATTCGATGCCTCTAGACTGGCTTTGTGCTGTGCCCAATTCAGTTGTTTATCGATCGAAAGTTTTGCCAACAATTCATCGATGAGTCGAGGATCATTCAAATAAGATCTTTTTCCTAAAATCTTAATATTTGTCACTAGGTTATCAAGAGCGTCAGAAAGCTCCATTATTTTCATTTGTCCTTCGACCTTTATTTTCACCACATCTTTCAATAACTCTTTGTACACTTGGTCCGCTCTTCCGAATTGTTCTTCTAAACGAGCCATGATGGCCGGAACGTTCTGCGGATCCAAGAGTAAGGCACGCACTGCTTTTTCGGCTTCTCCCTTAACAAATCGTTGCAAACGATTCAAGTTTTCTAGCTTGCTAAAACCTGCTTCTATTGTTGTGTCTTCAAATGTCTTTTTGAAATGTGGCCAGTCTTGTGGTTTCCCATCAAATTCTGGAAGGTTTACTAATGTGGTTTTCTTGATATGGCGGCTGGCTTCCAAACTATTGTTCTGTAATACCATGGCGAGTTCTAATATGGCTTGATCTGGTGTGCTTTTCTTTTCTTCTTGTTGGTATTGGATTTTGATATCTTGGCATTTTATGCACAACCATTCTTCTTCTGCGGTTGGTACCGCCGATAGTTTGGCGCAGGTCAGGTGAAAATATCGATCGCATTCCTTACATCTAACAAACGGACTATCACCGTTTGGTTCGGTACAGAGGCGACATGCGCCGATTTTGTTCTCAACAAAACAATTGCTCTTCATTTTCACGACGATTCTACGACACACGGTCGTATGACAAAACAACATAAATTGATGTGGCTGGACACTCGGGACCACGGCGCACTTTAACGACGCGGATGGCTGGACACTCTGGCCAGAAGCACGGACTTAGCTTTCTTCCAATCCGGTCCACTTCGACAGAAGGACGTATGACAAAAACACAAATTGATGCGGCTGGACACTCGGGACCACGGCGCACTTTAATGACTCGGATGGCTGGACACTCTGGCCAGAAGCACGGACTTAGCTCTTTTTTCCAATCCGGTCCAAGGACAGAAGGACGTATGACAAATAACATAAATTGATGCGGCTGGACACTCGGGACCACGGCGCACTTTTACGACGCGGATGGCTGGACACTCTGGCCAGAAGCACGGACTTAGCTTTCTTCCAATCCGGTCCACTTCGATAGAAGGACGTATGACAAAAACACAAATTGATGCGGCTGGACACTCGGGACCACGGCGCACTTTTACGACGCGGATGGCTGGACACTCTGGCCAGAAGCACGGACTTAGCTTTCTTCCAATCCGGTCTGATGATGATGATGTGACGACGTCACGGATGGGCTGGACGCTTTGGTTCCAGAAGCACACTCTGGGCTCGACCCTTCCGGTGCGGCTGGACACTCGGGACCACGGCGCACTTGGTAACACGGAGCACGGTAGCTACACGGCTCGTCCACTCCGGTCTAACAACGACGCGACGACACTATCTACGGTGAGGCTCTCCTCTCTGGAGCCACCAATGTTGCGGCCGAGGGGCTCCGCCGGGCGAAGGTTCCGGCTCCTACGGCTACAACGGGGAATTCTCCAAGCCTTTCAGCTAGTGCTCCTCGCTACCTCGGGAGTCTATGCAACAGAAAGGGGGATCGTTCCTTGAGATTCGGATTATTTCGGATGTTCTGAAATGAAGCTCTTAACACTTTGGCTTATCGTTCGAATCTGATTTGGCTCCAGCTTGAGCCGCCTTTATATACGAAAAAATTCACAATTTTTCTGCACGATACTAACCCAAAATTCTACGCCTTTCCTCCCACTCCCATTCCCGTTTGTCCCCAACTCCCATCGCGCTCCCGGTTTCCATTGTCACTCCCGGCGACATCTGTTTGCACTGGCGATTCCAGAAATTCCGCATCGATCAATCCATCGAGCAATCCTTTGTGCAGACGGTACTGGTGCTGCGCGTGCTGGTAGTGACGTTCATCGTGGGGGGTACGGCTGGCGTTTCGTGGAAATTCACCGATCTTGTGTCTTTTCACTTTTTATTTTTTATTCTGCATGCACTTCGCACGCAACAACTGTCAAAATCAAAATCGTCGTATCTGCGAATCGTCGTAACTCGAGGGGGTCGTAACTCGGGGGACGCCTGTATTGGCAGATTTCTTCGAACATTTAATGTGCTGCTTTGAGTAGTATGGGGCCCCGGTTTTCTGCAGTTCGGGGCCCTCGTGATAGAGTGCTTGAAGCGATGGGAAAAATAATTAATTAAAAATACGTCAATTTGAAATAGATGGTAAAAGTCCCATCCAGGAACGAAGTCGAACATCCACAATGACGGGGCCCCTAGATCGCCGGGGCCCCTGGCGGCCGCCCAGTCCGCCCACCGTTTAACGCGCCACTGGACATGAAATGAAATGGAATTCCGACTATTCCGACGATTCCGGACGATTCCAGGCGATTCCGGGCGATTCCGGTTGATTCCGGTCGATTTCGGTCGATTCCGGACGATTCCGGTCGATTCCGGACGATTCCGGGCGATTCCGGACGATTCCAACGATTCCGGACGAATCCGGTGGAACTAGCGATTCCGTTTCTCTGGAGTCGGAATCGGAATCATACTTGCCGGAATCGAAACCGCTTATCTTTTTTTTCTTGTACTAAGCAAAAAAAAAGTTAACACTTTGTATTATTTTCCGTAACTTTTATTTTATTGCTCCGATTGAAAAAACGGTTTGGAAATGTGTATAGGCTTTAAGTGGAATACGCCGCTTGCCGGTTTGACTTGGAGTCCCTCTATATCTATATCTCCATATCTCGGACATGTGATCTTGAAAAGTTATGAGCAATCTGAAAATATATGGAAATGATCCAACAATTGTTGGTTATCAAGTCGAGCATGTCCCATACATTTTCCATATTCATTGACCTGTCCGATTGGTGTCAGAGCGCCGCTTTAACCGGCGCTATGAAGCCATCGAACACGACATAAGACCAAGGTCTGTGTAGGAACGACGTCTTGTAATGTAACGGTCTATAAGCGAAAGGCCACGGGAGTGACAAAATGCTGACAAATTTTTCAAAATGTGAGCTTTTGTCACTTTTTTGAGCTTTTGTCAAAATTTTGCGACCTGGAGCAGCCAGGAAAAAAAGTTGACAAAAGTTGACAAATTGACGTTCGTGAAAAAGCGTAAACAAACAGCTATTTGGCGCAGTTGTGACCCATTGTTATGACCCACTCTCACTCCAAACGTCACTGTGACTGGTCGAAGATTCTCTGCGCTCCGACTATTTTCTATATTATTCCGTGGAAACCTGTATCTTTGCTGAACCTGTTGCTGGTGTAGGTGATTCCATTGCCTGGTGTTGTTTAACAACTGTGTTCAGGATTGAAATGCGCCAAAATGTAGGCAATTTGTTGTACGCGTGAGTTAAGCCATAAAACCAATAGCAGCGCCATCTCGAGGCAATGACACAACTACTCCCCTTTTCACAATAGCGCCATCTACGTAGTTAGTTATGCAAATTATGGGTTCAAAGGGTGGTGTCTCGACTAATAATTAGGAAACATTTGTATGTCCACGGAAAGAGGGGAAATTAAGCCAGCGTACAAACCCAAAAATGTAAACATCGCTACCGGAACACAGCACGTACCACAATAAGTACCCCAAGAAATACATGCAGAATTTAGTTAACAGCACAGATTTTGGAGCTTGAATTTTATTCTACATCTTCATATCACCTTGCTAGCAAATCTTGCATAGAGTCCTTGGCGGGTAGCTCTTGCTTGACACTTGTTAGCGCTCTCCGGTGAATATGGTAACTGTGCTGATTTTTGCTCCCATAGAAAACTCGAGTCGCGAGTTTTAACTATCTAGTGTAGGGCGCAATCCTACACATTTTGGTCCTTCGAACCGGATAGCCGGAAACCCTGAAATTCCGGTATGTTACGTAGTAAAGTGAAGTAACAGTGAAAAGTGAAGACATGCCAACCAAGGCGGTAAACATTCTTTGAACCAGTGACGACGACATCTAATGCAGAACTTCCCTTCGTGGTGCGCGTTGACTCGGGCAATGGCACACGGCTGGCCAGCGCAGGTTCATCCACTGGCAGCCGACTCATCCCTTCGTGGTGCGCGTTGATTTGGTCAACGGCACACGGCTGGCCAGCGCAGGTTCATCCACTGGCAGCCGACTCATCCCTTCGTGGTGCGCGTTGATTTGGTCAACGGCACACGGCTGGCCAGCGCAGGTTCATCCACTGGCAGCCGACTCATCCCTTCGTGGTGCGCGTTGATTTGGTCAACGGCACACGGTTGGCCAGCGCAGGTTCATCCACTGGCAGCCGACTCATCCCTTCGTGGTGCGCGTTGATTTGGTCAACGGCACAAGGCTGGCCAGCGCAGGTTCATCCACTGGCAGCCGACTCATCCCTTCGTGGTGCGCGTTGACTCGGACAACGGCACACGACTGGCCAGCGCAGGTTCATCCACTGGCAGCCGACTCATCCCTTCGTGGTGCGCGTTGATTTGGTCAACGGCACACGGCTGGCCAGCGCAGGTTCATCCACTGGCAGCCGACTCATCCCTTCGTGGTGCGCGTTGATTTGGTCAACGGCACACGGCTGGCCAGCGCAGGTTCATCCACTGGCAGCCGACTCATCCCTTCGTGGTGCGCGTTGACTCAAACAACGACACACGGCTGGCTCAGCGCAGGTTCATCCACTGGCAGCCGACTCATCCCTTCGTGGTGCGCGTTGACTCGGACAACGGCACACTGCTCACTCAGCGTGAGATTCATTTCATCATTCGGCACATCTCATTGGAAATCAGTGTATCGCAAAGAATCAGCGTTGAATTAAGTAATGCCAACAACTCGATCCACATCGAAGCGTACAGAAAGCCAAGCAATGCAATCAGAAAACGCAACAC
This sequence comes from Anopheles coluzzii, assembly GCF_943734685.1. Lineage (NCBI taxonomy): Eukaryota > Metazoa > Arthropoda > Insecta > Diptera > Culicidae > Anopheles > Anopheles coluzzii. Next base: position 57,843,883 of record NC_064671.1, on the reverse strand, counting down.
CTCAGTCTGAGATGCAAGCCTCGCACTCAAAAACACAAGCTGAAGCCATGGAGTCCAAAGCGAAAGCAGTTGTTGAGCAATCATTCCATGATGCAGAGTTGTCTACTAACCAACGCGAGCTGAAGATGTTGCGACTGCATCATTCTAGTCAGCAACGAAAACTCGTAAAGTTGCTGGAAGACGTCACAACAACACCAGTAAATGCAACTACATACAACGTGAAATACAGCTACCTGCAAGATCTAAAAGCAAAACAAACGGAGATCTTTGAGAAAATAGTAGCCCTGGACCCAATAGACCTAGAAAACGACTTTTCTGACGACGAAGCATGTGCTTGTATGTACATGAAGTTAGACACCATGATAGCAAACGGAACTCCAATTGCTGCACCTATTGCAGTGACTCCTGTGGTATCTTCTTCATTACATCATCTGAACATTCCAATGCCAACATTTGATGGAACATATGAACAGTGGCCTAAGTTCAAGGCAATGTTCCTGGATATTGTGAAAGAATCTAGTGCATCGGATGCGGTGAAGTTACATCACCTTAACAAGGCCTTGATTGGAAAGGCTAGTGGCGTGCTGAATGCAAGTCTCATCGCAGGCAACAACTTTGCAAGTGCATGGCAATTGCTGGAGGATCGCTTTGAAAATCCTCGCGTGATTGTGGACAGGCACATCGCGGGATTATTGCAGATGAAACCCGTGATCAAGGAGTCTGCACGCGGGCTGCGCGAGTTGCTGGAATGCTGTAAAACTCATGTAGACGGTCTATCCTACATGAAGAAAGAAGTTGATGGAACCAGCGAATTAATCATCACCCACATCTTGACTTCATGTTTCGATCCTGAAACAAGGAAGCTGTGGGAGCGGACGATGAACCGAGGAGAGTTTCCGAAGCTGAAGACAACATTGGAGTTTTTATGCAGACAGTGCGAAGTGCTGGATCAGTGTGCCTCTGAGAGAGGCGAAAGAGGCGATAAAGGCAAAATGGTGAGCGCCAAGGTGTACACAGCTTCCATTCAAAACTGCAAGCTCTGCAACGATGACCAGCATAACATCGTTCACTGTCCTGAGTTTTTGGCGTTATCAACACGAGAGAGACAGATCAAGGCTCAAGAACTTCGTCTTTGTTACAATTGCCTTGGGGCTGGTCACTCTTCACGACGATGTGAATCAAGGAGGACATGCCGTAGATGCAACAAACATCATCACACGTTGCTTCATTTTGAGCAACCTGTTGAAATGCCAAGTTCTGAACATGTAGCAACCGCGTCACATCAAGAAGAAGAGACATCAGGCACAGGGTCATCATCTTCAAGCAGCCCATCATCACCTCAGATTGTCTTGAGTGTGCAAGGAGCAGCAAAATCTACCGTCCTGCTATCGACAGTGCTTTTGAACATCGTGGACGATCAAGGAACGAATCACCAAGCTCGTGCACTGCTAGACAGTGGCGCACAATCGAACTTCATTTCTGGACGACTGGTGCAGCTGCTACGATTGCCACGGAAGATAGTGAACATTCCGTTGTCGGGCATAGGTGGCAGTTCAACCATAAATGTGCGACATTCAGTAAGAGCTACAATACGATCACGTTGTTCCGAAGACGCCTTCACTTTGGATATGTTGGTCTTGGCTACCCCGTCGGCATCTTTACCAACCCAACCGGTAGACATCAGTAGCTGGAACATCCCGGAAGACTACATCTTAGCTGATCCCACCTTTAACCAGCCGGGACGTGTTGACATCATCCTTGGAGCAGAACTGTTTTACGAATTCCTGAAGGAGCGCCGCGTGTCATTTGGTCTGCATCGTCCAGTATTGCAAGAATCCAAATTTGGTTGGATAGTCAGTGGCAATGCACTCATCGAACCAGCATCTGATCCAGTAGTGTGTGCTACAGCTTTAATCACGGACAACTTGAGCATGGTGGCAGCAGAGGACAACGCTGAAATGTCCTTGTCACATCATCCAGATGTCAGCAACGCAGTCATCAGACATCGTAGTGATCTTCAAAGTGGCCTGCGCAACGGAGTAATCGAAATTCAGAATGACGAGTTAAGGGTCGGACGGGCCAAACGAGAAGGAGCATCCGTAGCTGACGTCATCTATCCTAAATCATCGGAGAGAGCAGCTGAGGCATCTACCAGTGATTCTACCGCAGTCTGTCTTGGTGGCAGTGACTTTGGTGGCGTCATATCAGTAACGGGTAGACCAAGAAACCACGATTGGGAACTTTGGGCACGATTGGGAACTTTGGGCACGATTGGGTACTTTGAGCACGATTGGGAACATCACTATAATTGATACGTACATCAATTTCGTCGTGCACACGTGTGCCATTTTACATGAATTTTGTCATTATTTCACAGAGTTAGTAATCTTTCATATTGAACTAAAGGAACATGAATCAGGGTAGATCTAACACAGAGCGAGATTGCTTTTGCAGGAAATTAAATTGTTCCAATTTAAGGTGGCAGGATGTTCAGGATTGAAATGCGCCAAAATGTAGGCAATTTGTTGTACGCGTGAGTTAAGCCATAAAACCAATAGCAGCGCCATCTCGAGGCAATGACACAACTACTCCCCTTTTCACAATAGCGCCATCTACGTAGTTAGTTATGCAAATTATGGGTTCAAAGGGTGGTGTCTCGACTAATAATTAGGAAACATTTGTATGTCCACGGAAAGAGGGGAAATTAAGCCAGCGTACAAACCCAAAAATGTAAACATCGCTACCGGAACACAGCACGTACCACAATAAGTACCCCAAGAAATACATGCAGAATTTAGTTAACAGCACAGATTTTGGAGCTTGAATTTTATTCTACATCTTCATATCACCTTGCTAGCAAATCTTGCATAGAGTCCTTGGCGGGTAGCTCTTGCTTGACACTTGTTAGCGCTCTCCGGTGAATATGGTAACTGTGCTGATTTTTGCTCCCATAGAAAACTCGAGTCGCGAGTTTTAACTATCTAGTGTAGGGCGCAATCCTACACAAACTGGATTATTCACCGTCAATCACCTGGAAACGTTTTCCGGCCCACAATCATTACGTCGCTTCAACATCACAATCAATCGCTCATCCACAAAGCAATGGCTGGTATTTGTTCCGCCTGCGCTAACGACATCGTAGCTGCCGATCGCATTGTGAAATGCCAGGGTTGGTGCAACTCTGAGTTTCACTTCTCATGCAGCGGACTTTCTGAGGAACTGTCCGCTACTATAGAGTCCTGTGCACAACTTTTTTGGGCCTGTAAAGCCTGTGTAAAGTTTCACAAGGATCCGCGTACGGCCGTGTTGAGGTCATCCACCCCGTACACTCACACTTCTGTCGACCTACTGTCCAGCATAGCCGACCTCAAAGTGAGCCTGCGTAGCGAGCTGTCACAACAGATCACAGATAATAAGCGCGAGCTCCTGAAAGTGCTTAAGGACGAGATCCGTTCTTGTCTGTTTTCGTCGAACATCGCCACTGAATTGCCGTCACAACAACCCATTCATCGCAAACCAGCATCATCGAATCCAGGATTGTTTACTTCAGGGGTAAACAATATTTCATCGTCACAACAGTTTCCATCCTTGGCCGCTTCATTTAGTGTAAGTGCGAGCGGATCGTCGTCCAACACTACCATGCCACCACCTATTAAGCCGCTATCACCACTACTTAGAGGATCCAGATCGCCACTTGACTCGGATTCATTGGATATCATTCCACACACTGACACGCGAATGTGGCTATTCTTCACACGCTTTGCCCCATCGGTCACCACTGAGCAAATCTCACACATGGTGCAAGTACGTCTAGCACTCGACAAGCGGGATGTGTTCGTTCACCGTCTGACGAAATTTGGCGCTGACACCAGTACACTCTCATTTGTCTCATTTAAGGTGGGCATACCCGTCACTCTACGCAGCAAGGCTCTCTCACCTGAGACATGGCCCTCCGCTCTAACGTACCGTGAGTTCCGTGACTATCGGACCAATAATTATAACACTAATACCTGTGCAACAACTGAAACAAATTCGATGCTCGATCAAAACGTTACTCTCGCTACCGACACTTATCATAATCCTCTCTCACATTCTGGAGGGAGTGCCGCGATGCCAACTACTTCAACAGATACTACAACAACAACTACAACAGATACGCTCGCACAGCCCGTTACGATTTCCTCACCTGCCATGACCACTACAGACACAGCTTTGTTTACAAACGAACCACATCTTGACCTTAATGAGCGAATGCTTGTTTCCACCACACCTACCAGGTCACCTCCCGAATGCTTAGCCGCTCCTAAAAAACGACCGAAGCGAAACGCTAAACGGACTGATGAATCTGCCGACGCTGGCCCATCGGATGAATAGCAATCTTGCACTGCATCCGGCGATGCACCTCGCTCAGCTCAACCCAGTCTCTCTATCTACTACCAAAATGTACGTGGTCTACGAACGAAAACTACAAATCTTCGCCTGGCGCTATCAGAATCAGAATATGATTTTATCATTCTCACCGAGACTTGGCTACCGTGTACCGCGTACCCGCAACAACCATAGCCAGGGACACCCCATTATACGTATGTCCCTCGAGTTCAATGAAGTGTTAGATTTGTTCGATTTTAGTATGTCTACTTCTACGTTCAAGGAGAAATTGCGTCTACGTCACATTTAATGTTAGCTAGAGGTCTATTTATATGTTATAAATGATCATTGTCATATATATCTTAAATTAATTATAAGGTTGCCGATTAGACACGATGGTCCGTCGGTTGTGTATGAAAAATAAATAAATAAATAAATAAATAAATGATAATAATGCTAAAATGCATGATTCTAATTGATTTATGTACCTAGTTAGTGCTTCTTAAATAAAATATCGATGATATTTAGATGTTGGAGCTTTTTGTCGCTCTTGTGTATGTTTTTGGTGCGGCCACGAGAAAAGCTCTTTTTTGCAGTTGACAAGCAATTTTGATAAAGTTGAAAAAATTTTCAACATTTTTTCAGCTCCGTGGCCACGCGCTATATGAAGAAACGACATTTTGTACCGTCAATTCCCAAGCTCCCGACCACGCTGGTTTTCGTTGGACTTTTCGGGGATAATTCGTTAACGAATTATCCCCGAAAACGTCAACGAAATACAGACCTTGTTCGGGGATAATGAACACACCTTGAGCAAAATGAACTCTTGAGTCTCATGAACCCAACCCGAAAAAATGAACATTTTTCGGGGATGCATAACGTTTTTCGGCGATAATCGGGAACAGGTAGATGTATGTATGATAAGGTGTGATATGGTTAAATACATGCAAAAAAGTATATATCAATCGTAAATGTTTCTTGTTTTTCTTATCACTCATGGTCTTTATTATCATGACACTTTTTCCCATTCCTCGCACCTCTCTCTTACTCGTACAACATTCGGAAGAACACGCGCGCGATACAGATGTGTATGTGTGTGGACTTGTCAAGCCAAGCAAGTGATTTTTTTGTGTTGATGTCTATTGTGTGCTATCCTGTAAAGGTAAGTATAAATGGGATTAGAAGTTGCTATCGTGTGCTGCAAAATGTATATTTACCTATGATGAAGCCGTATGCGTTACCATTAGCGCTATATTGCTTGCTCCGCTGCATGAGGTTGTAGTTCAGTTTTAACATGATCAGTGCTACGGCGTTCCTATGGGACCGACATTATATGAGAAGCGGTGGTTGCTTCATCAATTCAATAGGTAGTTCTAAGAATAAGGCGAATAGTTTTCACCGCTTATTGCACAGCTCTTTTCGAATTGAGGATACTGTCAGAACATGGAAAACCACATCGTTGTGCCTGTGATAACAGAGTATATTATTTAACGTGATCGTAGATGTTTCTAAGTCTTTAAGATTTTTTCGATTTGGCATAACAAATGTTGTCGGTCATGCCCTGATTGTATTACTAGTGGGCTGGACTTTCAGTGAGTTATTGATTACCTATAGTTGAATAGTCAGACATGCGTATTGAGACACGGTCCATTCGGGACTCGAACCCATGACGGGCATGATGTTATGATGGGCATGAATAAAAATATTATTATTAATAACAATATTAAACATTAGTTACTCCTTCTTTTATTTACAGATTATAAAGCAAAAAATGTCGCAAGAAAACAATGAATCAACTATATATGAAGATATAGAATGGCTTTTATCAGGTAAGTAAACGAAACAGATTTGCTTTTTTTACAAGCAATAAAAAAAATTATTTGATTTTAGAAACTGAGTCGTTTGGATCAGAAAATGATACCCGTTCGGGTAAGTATTTTGATTTAATATTCTGATTTTGTATTGGTTTACATTATTTTGAATCAGCCTTTTTTTGCATTCCAGATACAGAAAATATCAATATAAAGCAATGCGTTCCTCTTCAATCTTCGAATCATCCATCGAAAATAACGGTTCTAGAAATTCAACCTATTCCATCGATGACGAAACCTGTTCCATCTATTTCACTTCACTCCAGTCCAGCTAAACAACCTCTAGATAAAGGTAAATGAAAAACTGCGTTTGTAGAAGCAAAGCAAATTAATTTGAAGTCATTTTGAAATAACAGATTGCTACACACAAACTTTTTCAAAAAATGTGCTATTTGCCGAAGAGAGTTCTGCTTCCAGTAGTGGTAAGTTAAAAAAATCAAAAGTGGTTTCCAACCTTTCCAATAATATCGAGCTATTATATTATAGGCTATGACAAACGAACGTTTATAAGTGTAGCAACCAACACGGAAGACAAAGAAAATAATGTGACTGAACTCATAACCAAAATCGATGGCATTGAAAAGAGATTAGACAATCTGGAAGATAATATGAATCGTAAATTGGACCATGTTTTGAGAGCAACTGCGCGACAGTCTGTTATATTAGAAGATTTGGTCAAAGTAAGTCGTCCTATGGAAGGTTTACTTCCAAGGACCGATTTCACGTTTGTGGCGATGAAATCAGAAGAAGAATTGCAAAATTTGGAAGAACTATTAGAAATTGATGCTGATTATAGATTAAAACTCATCAGATGGTTGCAACTTCAGATATCTCGTGAAGATATTCCGAATCGTATTCACGATTTAATTGATTTACTCTTTTCTAAACCATTTTTTGCAACACTCAATTGGACAGGAATTAGTAAAAAACAAGGCATTACAAAAATAGGGTTAAGTAAATTTAAATATGTAATAGATTTATTTGTAGAAATAGCATGTAATCGAAATTTAGTTGTAGATAGAAAATATGTGGCAACAGTTTTAAGTAAAAAATTAAGTCATGCATCTGATAGACTACACCTAGACGATAGCAAAAGAACTTCATGCCATACATCAAGATTATTTAAGTAGTTTGTACAGCGTGTGTACATAAATGAACGTTGTTAGGTATTGTAGAATGGATTTCTGATCTTTATTGAATTCATACAAGAATAATTACAACTATTACATTGTGTAAAAATCATTACATAGTGAACATAAAAAATGTCTTTTTCTCTTTTTTTTATTTTTAAGTGTAATAATATCAGCAATATGACTAAGCCGGACGGTTAGAAAAGTGCAATGATATAAAAAAGCAATAATAAAAAAAATATATGATGGCATATTTTGTTACCCCATCTTTCGTTTCATTCCTCAAGTGTATGAAGTAATGGAACAAAAATAATTTCATTTTTTTTAGATGTTGGTACAGCTACTAGTTTACACTTTATGTGTTCAATAGAAACATCCATGCATGACTTGGTTAAGGTAGTGCTGCATCCTTTGAAAATATTTAACACGCTTGATTCAAATGGATCATCAAAAGCTAAGCCCTTGAGTTTCACCTCCCGCCCACTTAAATTGTTAGCATCATTTACATCTTCAAATTTGAAAATGCGGTCATCCTTTGTCAAAAACCAGCTATTCTTAAATGTGTTTTGCATGACAAAGTCTTCACGGATGAAAACTGTTATGGTATTTCCTCGTTTACTAACACGGGGAAATCTTGTTTTTGGCGTTTTTTTGGCTACATGAAATTCATCGAGTTCAGTTAATCGATTGATGGCTTGCTGTAATTCTTTCCACCCACTTCGCAATAATTTTTTTAAATGATATAGATGGTTTTCGAAGGGGTATGTGGAAATAGAAGGCAACGGCCCTAATTTTTGTACCTCTTCATATACATGTTGCAGATTGTGAACGTTGCTACCAATATACTTTTCGTGGTATACTTTTCCATAATCTGCAACAAACTTGTCAAGCAATTGACCTGCCAATTGCCACTTATCTTTGTACACGTTGGATGAAAGTAACGTGACTGCACAAAATAACAGCATATAATGCTTATAAACGTCGTCTGGTAGATGAGGTTTTAGAACTACAAAACCAACATAGTTGAGAAATGTTGCACTCTCAGAACCTTTCCAATAGTGAGCATATTTTAAAGGCCGTATTTTGCGGTGAATTTCAGAAGGTAGTGGTATTTGCTGCAAAGCTGCACAAATTTGGTCAATTTGCACATCGGTCAGACGTTTTCTTCCTAACGATCCATTCCGCCAACCTAGGACTAACCGTTTGTGGACACCTAGATCAATCAAGTGCAGTTTGTCGGCAACAATTATGTCTTCGATAATATCAAATTCGTCCAGTTTCAATAGTGGTGTCACTGCCTTGCAGTGGTTAGAATATGCATTACTCCTGAATGCTTTGTCTGTTCTTTTAGGTGCATGTAAACCAGGAAAAGTCATTGACTTATAAAACTTTCCAGGTGCCGTGCATTTCAGACAGCCTTCATATCCGTTGTGACCAATGACACCTAAGAGAAAAAAGATATAAATTAAAAATAAATGAGTATTGAATGTTGAACATTTTCAAACATATTACAAAAAATAATGTTACCTTTTATGAAGGCCCTTGCCGGTGTATCTGCAACGATGGCTCGCAGCTTTACCTTCACACGAGAACCATGTATGGTAAGGCCATTCTTGATTAGTTCATTTAATTCCTCTACCATAGGATTAAGATATTCATCAATATTTTGTGGTTTTTTCGTACCACAAAAGATGGCTGCTGTCATGACTGGAGCTTGGGGCAGCTCATGCACTTTGAACAGAATAGGCCAGAATTGCATGTTACTATTGTTGTGCAAGGGCAACCCATCAATCGACACAGTTAACGATAATAGGCTGGAAGAACATTCTGCATCTCTGCAGCAATAACAGAAAGGCAATTGATCTTTAAAATATGTTGTTACTAAAAGGGAAACAAATGCGTCACTTGATTTGTCTACATACCGAAAATAGTTCAATAAACATTTTTTGAACCCATTGTACCAAAAGTGACCGCCGCTGATCTCGGTGATCTTATTTACCGATTGATTCCGTTCTATCTTTAATAAAGTTTTTGCTGTGGCTGGCACTCTCACGTTGCTTCTTTTGAATAGCTTCAGAATCATGTTGATTGAACGATAAGTAGCATTAGTTGATAAGGCCCAGTATCTGATTCCATCTATGATAGGTATATTTTCTGCAGATTTGAAATTTTCGGGTTCATCGTCGTCATCATCGAAGTCATCATCTATGAAATAATCCTGCATGTCTGCAATCTCTTCTTGAGAAGCTTCACTTTGCATCGGTTTATCCGATTCCAATGTTTGCTCCAAATCGGCCTCGATTGATTCATATTCATCATGTAAAAAGTGCTCTGGGTTCAACACTACAAATATAATATAAACAGCCAATTACTAGGTTAAATCTTATATATTAATCTGTACTTGTTTGCCTGTTTTAATTGAAGATGAATCTTGTGCATCTTTTTCCATCGTATCCAATTTCATGTGTTTATTCGCCCGCCGATACAAATTTCCACTCTCACGAGCCCGTTTTATACCCGACATTTGATTTAAATTTTTCTAGAAGAACTATTACCAACTTTATAAAGATTAACACTTCATAAACAGTAGATTTTGTACAGACAATCACAATGAGTTTAGGTTATGAAGATTGGTTTGTATGACAAGCTAAAGATGGTTGCTAGATCTCCTTGGTAGAGTGAAAGAGATACACAACACCTGTGAAATGAACAATCGTTCGATGATGCATCTGTCAACACATACTACCTTATGAACAGCAGAGTTGCAAGTGTGTATGAAAATTCATCCATTGGATCGAGCGAGCTGGGCTATATAATAGAAAGAGATGGCATAATTTTGTGTTCATTATCCCCGAAAATTCTCGCTTGGGAAGGTCTGTGTTTTTACGACGTCAACTCCCCCAAAACAAATTCGAGCAGGAAGCTATCTCGTATGAGGCCTCGCACACGCGACATCTTCATTGCACCACCTAAGCCCTCGACTACGACGGTTTTCGTTGGTCTTTTCGGGGATAATTCGTTTACGACAACATCAGCGAAGTACAGACCAATTTCGGGGATAGTGAACACTCGTGGAGGGTGAACCCTTGCAAAAATGAGCTAAAAATAGAAATGAATATTCACTCCCTCTCCTCATGTTCCAATGCATGATCATGCTTCATCCTTGATGCTACCAACGACATCGCTAGTTCTACTTCGATCCAAGCTTCCAACCACGCTGGTTTTCGCTGGTCTTTTCGGGATAATTCGTTAACGAATGAAGGATGAACCCATGCAAAAATAGCTAAAAGTAGAATTGAACACTCGGATTCACTCCCTCCAATTCACGCTTCATCCTTGATACTACCAACCACATGGCTAATTCTACTTCGAATCACTTTGCCAGATGCGCAACCATATTATTATTCATGATCGTGCTGTTTACTGGTTTTGTTGTGTGAAAGGGTACTGATACTTAATTTAATTATAATAAATAAAAAATATGTTGATAAATATTGACTATAACACCCACATTTCTAACAATGAGTACAGGGGTCTGAAGTTACTGAAACTTGATGTTTTAAAAATAAAACTTTGAATTATCAATGAAAACAATTAAAAAATATTGATCTCAGGTTGACCATCCCAAGCTCCCGACCACGCTGGTTTTCGCTGGTCTTTTCGGGGATAATTCGTTTACGAATTTTCCCCGAAAAGACCAGCGAAATACAGATCATTTTCGGGGATAGTGAACACACGTGAAGGATGAACACATGCAAAAAAGAGCTAAAAATAGAAATGAACATTCGGATTCATTCCCTTTCCTCATATTCCAATTCATGCTCATGCTTCATCCTTGATGCTACCAACCACATCGCTAATTCTACTTCGAATCACTTTGCCAGTTGCGCCACCATATTATTATTCATGATCGTGCTATTTGCTTGTTTTGTTACTGATACTGATACTGATCAGTACTGGGTACTGATACTAAATGAATTAAAAGAAATAAATAAAACAATTGTAGAAATTGAAATTTCGAATATGTTTATACCTCACACATACACCTTGACATCCTCACACATACACCTTTTCTTTAAAGACATCTTGCTTGTGCGATCACACCTAGGTTTAAGTATCTCAGGCAATACTGTCAAAAAATAGAGATGTCATTCGTGATTGAGCGCTAAAACAAAAAATCACGCAACTCTTCAGCCTTCAGTCTTCCGAAATCAAAATTGAGATTACAATTCAGAAGTGGGATACACCGTTTGCGCCGAAAATGCTTACAAAAGAGGAACTTCTTTGTGCTTTGCAAGTTGATAACATCGAAGTGCCTCCGAAAGCAACTTTACCACAACTACGCATGTTGTACGAGCAAAGTGTACCGAAAACCAAAATGGAGGAACAATCATCACAGAATTTCATTCTTCCAAGTGTGTGTGCAGATGAAGACGATGTGACGAACAATGGAAACCACGTTGCAGCAGCCGCCATCTTGATGAAAGACAAAGCTGCTCCCACATCTTCGACGCAAGGTGCTTCATTCGACGCAAATTCTCATCATTTGGAATTAATGGCGCTACGAGCAAAAATTATGGAAATGGAACAGCGGCAGACGTTTACGGATGGTCGATTGGTTCATCCCGAGGAATTGAAACATTTGATACCGGAATTTTCTGACGGCCTCGGTATTAATAAGTGGATCAATACGATTCGCTACAATAGTGAATTATATGGATGGCAGGATCGCACGATGCTTTTATATGCAGGCAGTCGGTTGACTGGAGCAGCAAGCGAATGGTACAATGGCTTCCGTAACACTTTGAAGACATTCGACGAATTCGCTGACACAATTAAAAAGGCTTTTCCTGATCGCTGTAACGAAGCCGTAATTCATAGCCAATTAGCGTCGGTCTACAAGAAAATTTCTGAGTCGTACACAAGCTATGTATACCGAGTAAATGCGCTGGGAATGTCAGGCAACGTGAGTGAGGAGGCTATCATAACTTATGCCATCAGAGGACTTTCTCGTGACCCTCTCTATGATAGCCTTGTAACCAAGGATTACCGCGATATTTACGACCTGATTGACAACATCAAGCGATATGAATCCCATCTTCTGTTGCGCAAAAACCCAGAACGCCGCAGCCCATCTCACATCAACACCATTTCCCCGAGACCGATTCCACCAAGACAAACGACGACAGAACCTCTTCGATGTTATAACTGCTCGAATCATGGACACCATTCATCGCAGTGCACACAACCTCGCCGAGCTCCGGGTTTCTGTTTCCGATGTGGCAGCACATCACATGTCATTCGCAACTGTCCTGTCCCAGATAGACGTCAACCAACGGTTGCTGCGGTTCAGGGCAACGACAATGAAACATCGCATCTAGATTCTGGGGAAAATGGAAACTTCGTTCAACTTGAGGCCTATCAGGAGGTAAGTGTAGCTTTTAAGAGAAACAATGTTTGGAGCCCAGGGTTAATTATAACATCTCTTTTTGATTCCGGTAGCTCTAAAAGCTTCATAAATGAAGCCATTGTTCCGGTTACAGAACTAAGCACTCCCCAACCAAGTGGATTTCGAGGAATAGGAAATGTGAATTTACAAACTCTTGGAACAGTACAGTTAAAACTTAGTTTTCGTAATGAAACATTCATTCACAATTTCTATATTTTACCAAAAAGCTACATGTCCCTATCCATGATAGTAGGTAGAGATTTGTTATCAGAATTTAACATCACACTCGCTCAATTCCGAAAACATTACAGCAAACTTATGCTGATGAATTTAAATAAAGATAAAATTCTGAACTTAAAAAAACCGGGTTTTTACCATAAGTTCCAAACGTTGGGTCTTTTACGTAGTTCGATCGGGGCTCCCTTACCAGAGGTATACAAAGATTCGGAATTGTCCGATTCCAATATTTCTTCAAAATTCATTTCGATATCAGACAAATCTGAACATAAACAACAATATGACACAACTTTTTCTGAAATGTGTTCTATAGATATTAGCGATGAGGTTAGCACTATAAATGTTGGAGAACATCTTTCTAAAGAACAAGGCATTGCTTTAAGATCAATAGTGTCCAATAATTACATTAATTTTCCGGATAAACATATAATACCATCTGCTCATAAAATGCGAATTAGCTTAACTCATGACACTCCTATTTTCACAAAGCCTAGACGACTTTCTTTCGATGAAAGGAATAAAGTAAAAGTCATTGTGAAGGATTTATTAGAGAAAAATATAATAAGACCCAGTAACTCTCCTTATGCTTCTGCACTGGTACTTGTTAGGAAGAAAAATGGCGAGATTCGTAAGTGTGTCGACTACCGACCTCTTAATAAAATAACAATCCGCGACAACTACCCGCTTCCACTCATAGAGACGTGCCTAGAACACTTGGGCAATAAAAAATTCTTTACGTTACTAGACCTAAAGAGTGGTTTTCATCAAGTGGCAATGGACGAGGATTCAATTAAATTCACAGCGTTTGTTACTCCAGACGGCCAGTACGAGTACATGCGTATGCTCTTCGGATTAAAAAATGCGCCTGCCGAATTTCAGCGTTTCATTAATACAATTTTGCGGAAATTCATCGAGAATGAAAAGCTGGTTGTATATATTGACGACATTCTCATAGCTTCTCAAGACTTTAATGAACATCTTGAAATAGTTAGTGAAGTTTTGCATACTCTACGAAATAATGGGTTGGAGCTACGGCTTGATAAATGTAAGTTTGCTTACGATGAATTGGATTACTTAGGATACAAAGCCAATCATTCAGGTATATGTCCTAGCGATAATCACGTAAAAATTATCAAAAACTATCCTGTTCCTCAGAACACAAAACAAGTACAACAATATTTAGGTCTTTTTTCGTTTTTCCGGAGGTTTGTTCCACATTTCTCTAGTATTGCAAAACCACTTACTAATCTTTTGAAAAACAATGTTCCATTTATTTTTGATGATGAGTGCAAAAAAGCATTTGAAACACTCCGAGATAAATTGATAGTAGCTCTCGTGCTTGCCATATACGACCCTAAACGCGAAACTGAACTTCACTGTGACGCAAGTTCGATAGCTTTTGGTTCTGTGCTTTTGCAAAAACAGGATGATGGTAGATATCACCCTATTTCGTATTTTTCCAAAACCACTTCGGCTGATGAAGCTAAATTGCACAGCTACGAGCTTGAAACATTGGCCGTTATATATGCACTCAAACGTTTCCATACCTATGTACACGGCATTCCAATAAAGATAGTGACTGATTGTAATTCTCTGGTAGAAACGCTTAAAAATAGAAATTCTTCCGCAAAGATAGCACGTTGGTCACTTTTCCTGGAGAATTATAATTACATTATTCAACATCGTCCTGGATTAGCAATGAGTCATGTAGACGCATTAAGCCGACTGGAACATTTGGCTGCCTTCGATGATATTGATATTGACTTCCAAATACGTGTAGCTCAGGCTAGGGATCCGCTTATCCAAACTCTGAAAAAAGAGTTAGAGACGACGGATGTCGAAGGTTACCAATTACAAGACGGTATTGTATTCAAACGATCACCTTCTAATAGGCTAAAATTATACGTGCCAACAGAAATGGTTAATAATCTGATACGATCAATACACGAACAAATAGGTCATTTGGGAGCCGAAAAATGTTGCAACCAAATAGATCAGAATTATTGGTTTCCTAACAGGAAAACACGGATAATAAACTTTATAAATAACTGCTTGAAGTGCATTATTCACTCTGCTCCATCTAGAGTAAATAATCGGAACCTTCATAGCATCCAAAAAGAACCTTACCCATTTGATACCTTGCACATTGACCATTTCGGACCGCTACCTACATCATCTTTAAAGAAAAAATACTTATTGGTAGTAATAGACGCATTTGCGAAATTCGTTAAATTATATCCAACAACTTCCACTAGTACAAAAGAGGTGTGCAATGCTCTAAAACAATATTTCTCTTACTACAGTCGACCTAAAAGAATAATTAGCGATCGAGGTACATGCTTTACTTCAGCCGCATTTTCCAATTTCCTTTCTTCTCGCGGAATTAGCCATGTGTTGAATGCCACAGGATCACCACAAGCTAATGGTCAAGTGGAAAGGGTCAATCGCATTATTCGTCCCATATTGAGCAAATTATCAAATCAGACAGACCATGTAGATTGGGTGACCCATTTGCTATCTACAGAATACGCTCTTAATAATACCATTCATTCGTCCACTCGTTTTTCCCCTTCTATGCTATTGTTTGGTGTTAACCAACGAGGCCCTTCAGTAGATATATTGACCGAATATTTAGAAGACAAAAACAACGCATTTTCAGATCTAGAAACTATACGTGCAGAAGCATCATTCAATATTTTAAAATCACAACAAAATAATGAGAAACAACATGCTAAACACCATCGCCCTGCTCCCGTATTCAATGAAGGAGAGTTTGTTGTAATTAAAAATGTAGATAACACACCAAATTCAAACAAAAAACTCATTGCCAGATATAAAGGTCCATACGTTATCCACAAACGTTTACCTAATGACAGATATGTTATACGTGATATCGATGGAATACAAATGACGCAAATACCATATGATGGAGTGTTGGAGTCGGACAAGTTGAGAAGATGGATAGTGCCTCTGGGGGGAGCTTGATCGGAATATGTTCATAAAGCTACACTTAAGATTAAGGGTAGGGCTATACAGATGCAGGAAAAATTGAGGTCAATTTCTCGTCAGGATGGCCGAGCTGTAGAAATTGAAATTTCGAATATGTTTATACCTCACACATACACCTTGACATCCTCACACATACACCTTTTCTTTAAAGACATCTTGCTTGTGCGATCACACCTAGGTTTAAGTATCTCAGGCAATACTGTCAAAAAATAGAGATGTCATTCGTGATTGAGCGCTAAAACAAAAAATCACGCAATTCTTCAGCCTTCAGTCTTCCGAAATCAAAATTGAGATAACACAATAAAAATAATAGATTGACTATTAAACACGCATTTCTAACAATGAGTAAAGGGGTCTGAAGTTACTGGAGCTGCATGTTTTAAAAAGAAATCAAAACTTTAAATCATCGATGAAAACAATAAAAATGGAATTGAACTCATGTCGACCATGGTGCAAACATTACACCATTACCATTTGACCACTACTAGTTCATGAATGTTGTGTCCGCACAAAACAAACATAGACGATGTACGGCACCAACAGAATATGTATATTTTATCACTACTCTTTGGTATGGGTACAATTAACATTGGTAATAAATTGAAACGCACACACACACGCAATGCGGGGAGAGGACGACTGGTCCTGCTCGCGCCGCGATCCTCACCTAGGTGTTATAAATGACAAGGTGAAGTTGTTCAGAGCAAAATGACATTTCTCGACTTGACATTTCTCTTCCGGGGGCTCCGGTATAAAAATCGGGGAGGGCTGGTGCGGGGTATTGAAATTTGTATGCAGAGAGTGACAGATGTCCCCCACAATGTCGCCCAGCAAAAGCGATAAAAATCAACCTTCTAAATACATTATCCTTGATCCTCACTGAGGACATCACCGGATGACAGCCCTGCTGTCAACGGCGAGCCCTCAGGATGAGGCAGCGGTCTGTCCACAACATCTCCCCGTTTTAATTAGGCCGGTACGGCTTAAGCCGACGCAGCGGTTTTAATGTACTTAAAACCGGAGTGGCAAGCGTACGGCTCAAGTGGCGCTGTGTAAAACGGGGGAGAGTGCTGAACGGCCTCCGTGCCTAACGCTCGAACGGGATGAGCGTTGCGGGCTGCAACAGGGGGCAGCCGATGTGCTGCGCTCGCTCGTTCCGTTGCAGCCGCTGTGGTGTTGTTGTTGGTGTTGTTGCGTTGTTGCTGGTGTTGACGTTGATGATGCAACAGTAGCGGATAATCCTGCCGCTGTCGATGGCTGTTGCACCTGACGCCGATGATGATGAGGCAGCTCTCCCGGATGCTGCTGCCGATGGGGCGTCACTGTGCGGCTGAGCAGGGGGCGGCCGTGGTGCCGCGCGCGCTTCGACCGCTCAGCCGGAACCGCTGCACAGGGGCGACCGTGATGTCGCTGCCGGTGAACTGCTGTACAGGGCGCGCAGGATGATGATGACGTTGACGATGATGATGAGGGTACACAGGGGGCGACCGTGATGCCGCGCACGACGACTGTGACCCGGGACACATACGATGTTGCTGCACAGGGGCGACAGTGGTGCCGCCGTCGAGATGCACCTGTGCAGCTGGAGCGCCGGCGATGAAGATGGACAGGGGGCAGCCGATATGCCTCAGCACTGTGCCTGCTCACCGGGCTCGACGATGATGACGATGCGAGTGCACAGCGGGCGACCGTGATGCCGCGCACGACGACTGTGCACTCGGGACACATTGATGGTGCTGCACAGGGGCGACAGTGGTGTCGCCGTCGAGATGCACCTGTGCAGCTGGAGCGCCGGCGATGAAGGTCCACAGGGGGCAGCCGAAATGCCTCAGCACTGTGCCTTATCGGGCTCCGCGATGATGCTGGTGCAGAAGGGCGGCTGTGGTGCCGCGACGCCAATGCTGCACCAGTGTGTCCCCGATAACGCTGCAGCGGGCGGCGGTGATGCCGTGTCACGACGGTCCAAAGCGGAATGTCCCCTCGCATTGTCCGGTATGGTGCTGCAGCGGAGTGAGGATCCCTTCAGGGCTTCGCGCAAGCCCCGAGCGTGCCCATCCTGCGCGATGGCGGTTGCGCGATGGTGGAACCGCGATGGTGGTCTCGGTGCTGCGTCGGTTCGTTGTAGGATCCTCCCCTACGCGAGGAGAATCCCATCCTCGTCGCCACTGTTGTGTCCGCACAAAACAAACATAGACGATGTACGGCACCAACAGAATATGTATATTTTATCACTACTCTTTGGTATGGGTACAATTAACATTGGTAATAAATTGAAACGCACACACACACGCAATGCGGGGAGAGGACGACTGGTCCTGCTCGCGCCGCGATCCTCACTGAGGACGTCACCGGATGACAGCCCTGCTGTCAACGGCGAGCCCTCAGGATGAGGCAGCGGTCTGTCCACAACAATGAACATGAATCGTCATCTATCAGTTTTAAGCCCTTCAAATATAGCACAATGAACAAAGAGATGTGTAAAAGTTCATCGATGCGTGTGAGAGAGTAGAGCTGATGAATAGAAAGAGATGGCATGAGTTTATGTTCATTATCCCCGAAAAATTTCGCTTGGGCAGTCCGTTGGAAACCTTACAACAGTTTCCAACATTGTCGTCCCGAGTGTGATACAGTTAGGCCCGTGGCAACGCTCATCGGATGCGATTTTATCGGACGAGATTTATATGGGATTTGTCAGATAACGTCGGATGTGCGATTTCGTCGTCCGACGTTATCTGTCAAATCCCATATAAATCGCGTCCGATAAAATCGCATCCGATGAGCGTTGCCACCGCCCTTAGTGGTGGGGGAGGGACAGCAGAGGGTGCAACTGCCACCGCGACTTGGCCAAGGATGGAGGAAGGGAAAGGAGGAACAAACCGGTGAATAAATTCGACCGGAATTTCCACAGGAAAGGGAAGGAATAGAACTTGACTGGTTGTTGGACGTGCCGAACTAACCAGGTTGAGGGAGGGGGAGGAAGCGACTGATCGTTGGACTAAGCCGAACTGATCAGGTCGAGGGTGGGAAAAGGAGAGGAAGCGACTGATCGTTGGACTATGCCGAACTGATCGAGTCAAGGTGAGAGGGTGAGGAGGGGCCAAGGGGGGAGTGAGCAAATTGACCAACTGCGCCAGAGAGCGCCCAAGAGTGTCCAGCTGTAGCTACCCGCCAAGGACTACCGAAGGATTCTAGGGCTGTGTCGAGTTGAGGATATGAAATAAATTTCGACTCCGAACAATTTGCCTTTTCTCTCTAATCTCGTTTGGATTTATTTCTGCGCATCCTATGGCCTAAACACAGGCATGCGCTTCTAGCGATTGTTACATTTGATTACAAGGTTACAAATTACATCATGGCTCCTTATCGAAGGAACAGTGGTAATCTGCCATGATGTTAATTTTCGCATCGATTGGTAGTCCTGCAGGTTGCATATCTGCAGGCGGATATTTGTTACAAATCCAACATCCTGCCACCTAAAATTTATAAATTTTCCTATCGGTTGGATCTATATGGTCTATTTCAGGAATCAGACATATTTTGGTTATGGGTCTAGTCAGTTCCCTTTCTTTGCTATTCTTGATAGTAACTACCCGAGTGACACCATCTTTTCCTGGATGGATTTTAGTAATCCTAGCAAGCGGCCATCTAGAAGGTGGAACATTGTCTTCATGAACAATAACTAACTGCCCTTCCCTTATTTCATCATTCCCCTTAACGAACCACTTGCTTGGCGTTTGCAATTGCTGCAAGTATTCGTTATGCCAACGTTTCCAAAAACGTTGAAGTTGTTGTTGGATAAGCTGCCAGTGGTTGAGTCGATTGGATGGAATCTGCGAGACGTCAATCGAAGGAAGCAGCTGCATATGGGACCCAGACAGGAAGTGGCCCGGGGTCAGACCTGTCAGGTCGGATGGATTGTCGGACATCGGAGTAATAGGGCGCGAGTTGAGACATCCTTCAACCTCCGTCAGTATCGTCATCATATCTTCGAAAGTATACGAAGAGGTGCCCATGGTACGGAGAAGATGGTACTTGGCTGATTTTACGGCTGACTCCCAGAGTCCGCCGAAATGGGGTGCGCGAGGAGGGATAAACGTTCCATCGATCCCACGCTCCAGGGTCGAGGAGTGCATCTTGCGCTGATGTTCATCAGAATGAAGGAGACGATAGAGGTTGTTGAGCTCGTTGGAAGCTCCCTTGAAATTGGTCCCGTTATCCGAATGGAGCTCGGACACCAGACCTCGACGGCCTATGAATCGACGTAAGGCTGCAAGAAAAGCTTCGGTAGTTAAATTGGAGACGAGTTCGATGTGAACTGCCTTTGTTGTAAAACAAATGAAGATAGCTACGAATGCTTTTGTGGATACCGCTCGACGGTGTGCACACTTGACAAAAACAGGCCCACAGTAGTCGATGCCGCTTATTGAGAACGGCCTGGAAGCAATCACCCTCGGCGGTGGTAAGTCACCCATGAGTGTGGTAAGCAACTTGGGTTTAGCTCGGAAGCAAGTTAAGCATTGGTGACACGCTTTACCAAATTTCTGCCACCGATGATCCAGTATTGTTGCCGAATTGTATTTAGCATGTGCTGCGGTCCAGCATGGAAATAATTGAGATGATAATAATTGGCTAGCAACACTGAGTAGGGATGTTTACTTGGTAGAATTATGGGATGTTTTTCGGTTTCGGGGAGAATCGAATGTGTGAGTCGACCTCCGACACGAATGAGGCCTTCAGAAGATATGATAGGACTGAACCATTTCATGCAGGACGATGACGGTACTGAGAGTCCTGCCTTTAATGCTTTCAGTTCTGCCTTGAAGTGGGTTTCTTGTACCAGACAACATAAAAATAAATCAGCTTCTATTATGCTTTGCACTGATAGAAGCTTGCAGGGAGGAATTTGCTTGCGAAGTATTTTGTAATACTGAATCCAGTAGCCAATCATGCGTCTAAGGGTAAATAAAGATGAGTATTTAGTGAATAATTCATGCACTGGTGGTTCAACTGCTACGTGAGCTAGTACGGGTTGCGATCGTCTTTGTTGTTCAGCATCGACGTTTTCTTGTACCGTAGGAGTTAATGGCCAAACATTTTCTGAGCATGGTAGCCAGGTTGGACTCTGCCACCATTTTATGTCGTTGATTAATTCAGAACCAAAGCAACCGCGAGAAACTGCCGGATTGTTGCATCCTGGAATGTGTCGCCAGGAAAATCCTTTGATCACTCTTTGTATGTGAGAGACACGATTTGCGACAAAAGTTTTCCAGCTCTGTGGTGGAGATTGTAACCAGTGATAAACGATCATTGAATCGGTCCAAAAATAAACATTCGAAAATGTTGGAATTGCTTCCTTTACTTTCGCAAATAGATCGCTACCTAACTTTGCTGCGCACAGCTCTAGTTGGCCAATAGTTAGTTTTTGGCTAAGTGGAGCTATTTTTGACTTAGAAGTCAATAGTTGTGAAGTGATTGTGAGAAAACCTCACGAATGTTCGGCTACGTGATTGTTGTGTTTTGTGTTTAATAATTCGGTTCAAGTTTTATTCACGTTAAGTTTGTTTTCAAGATAGAGCGGGAGTGCGTAAAAAGCGAAGCTTAACCCGAAGGCGCGCCCGAAATTGACAGACGTCAAAAGGCAGTTGGCCAGGTAGCGCAATAATTCCCAACAGCAGGTTGGACCATACATAACATTTCCTCCCTTCTTAAAGAGGAACTACGGCGAGTACCTCAGAGGTGGGCGGCGTGCCCTGTCGCTGCGACGTAGTACCGGTGGAGTGTTTCTAGCAATTGATTCGGGGCTGCTAATCGGTGTTGCGTACTCTGTACTGGATGACTCGGTTCCATCGGAGGACATGTCTGGGGAATCTTCTCCGCTGGATCGTAGTTGTGTCGGTTGGGTGTTGCCGTAGTAGTGCCTGTGTTGATTTTCTCTACCTGCTCGGGTTGTCTCCGGTTCGTTCGTTACTTTGGTGGACTGATTGTTGTTCAGGAAAGATCTGATCTGGTCTACATGTCGCTTCAGATGTTTTCCTTGATATAAAACATCGTAATGTAGGTCTCCTACGCGAGCATGCACCGTTGCCGGTATCCACTTATCCATTTGCGAGTTACCAGATAAGCAATAGATTTGTTGTCCCGGCAAGAAAGAGCGATAATTTGCTTTGAATTCCATATGTTGCTTTTCAGTGAGTCTAGCGTGTGTGTTTTGCGGTCGAACTAGATCTAAGCGTGTTCTGATGTTTCGACCCAGGAATAGATTTGCTGGTGATTCTCCTGTTTCGTTATGAGGTGCTTTGCGATATTGTTGTAAGAAGAGATTGAGGTTTGCCTGTAGGTTGTGGCTTGATGTTCCCATCGCTTTCAATGCACGCTTCACTGTCTGGACGTAGCGTTCAGCTTGTCCATTCGTCGCCGGATGGTACGGTGCGGATAGTTTATGGAATTTTACACCACTTCTTTGAAGGAACGATTTAAACTCGGCGGATGTAAATTGGGTTCCATTATCCGACACTACTGTTACTGGCGCACCATACGTAGCAAACAGTCTATCTAGCAGATCAATGGTGGCGGCAGATGTTGTGGAGTGCGTTATTTTTACTTCGACCCACTTGCTGTACGCGTCAACCACCAGCAATAACATCGCTCCTGATACGGGTCCAGCGTAGTCGATGTGTATTCTCTCTCACGGGTTGGATGGGTACTCCCAATGGTGACTACTGAACTTCGGTGGTGCTGTCGCTTGTTGTGCGCATTGTACACACGATTTGGCGGTTCGCTCGATTTCCATATCTATCCCTGGCCAGTAGACATAGGAACGTGCCATCGATTTCATTTTTACGATACCAATGTGCCCAACATGTAGGTCGTTCAGGATCGCTGGGCGGAGGATTGTTGGGATAACCACCCGGTGTTCAAATAGTAGGCAGCCAGCTACCAATGTATACTTTGCTTCTGGTGCTTTGTATCCAGCGTGTGCAAGACTTCGGCCCATTTCGAGCTCCTGTAAGATTTTCCCGAGGTTAGGATCTTTGCGTGTCTCGTGCGCGATGTGTTCTGCTCGTACTGGTAGCTGTTGGATCTGGTGCAAGACAAAGCTCTCAAACTCGTCTTGGGCATTTCCTCCCTCATGAAGAGAAAGGCAATTCACATCAGATAGCGTAGATGTACTTGGGATACGGGAACAATAGTCGGCATTGGTATTTTGGTTTGTTGGTCTGTATTCAATTGTAAAATTGAAGTGTGACAAATAGTCGGCATAATTCGCCATCCGACTGATGCATAGGGTTGGTAATGATTTTTCCGGATGAAAAATTTGAGTCAGCGGTTTGTGGTCTGTGATCAGTATGAACTTGCGTGCGTACAAGTAGTGAAAGAATTTCTTAATGGCCCACACGATTGCCAAAGCTTCTTTATCAATGACCGGATAGCGTTGCTCGGTTGATGACAAACTGCAGCTAGCGTAGGCGATTGGACGTTCTGTTCCGTTACTCAGACGATGAGAAAGAACCGCACCTAAGCCGGTTTTGCTCGCATCTGTAGCTAGAGTTAGCGGTAAGGTTGGGTCGTATTGCATGAGGACCTGTGGTGATATTGATGTTTCTTTCACGTCTTGGTATGATTCGTCTGCTTCTGGTGACCATTCAAAATTGCTTGTTTGTAACATGTCACGCAGCACTTTCGTTCTCGCAGAGAGATTCGGAATGAATGCCGAATAATAGGTTGCTTTGCCTAAAAAAAAGTTGCAAGTCTTCTGGTGTTGATGGTCTTGGTGCATCTCGTAAGGCTTCAACATGTTTTGAGGACTTGTGCAAACCTTCTTGGTCGATGCAGTGTCCCAAACACTCAAGGGATCGTACCGCAAACACGCATTTTGATCGATTTAGTTTTAGACCACTCTGTTCCAATCGACATAATGTGGAATCGAGGGCTACTAGCAGTGCTTCGAAATCGGCAGCGAAAACAATAATGTCATCATAGAAGCTCACTACGTTGGTTAAGCCGTGTAGTACTGTTTCCATTCGGCGCTGCCAAATAGCAGGGATATTTGCCGCGCCATACACAGCTCGTGTCGGACGTATGAGTCCATGCGTGGTGGTATTCAGGGTGAGGATTTTACGAAACTCTTCATCGATTGTCAAGTGCGTGTACGCATCGGTTATGTCTAAGTGGCAGAAAAGTGTGGCTCCCTTCATACGGTTGAAAATGGTTTCCACTCTGGGTATAGGATGTTCGTCAATAATCATTCTTGGGTTTACTGTGGGCTTATAGTTGCCAGTAATTCGGATATTACCATTTTTCTTAGCCACAACGTGGGTCGGCGAAGCCCACTCGGAAAATTCCACCTTTTCGTAAAACCCTGATTTGAGTTTTTTTTCGATTTCTGCTGCGTACTTATCGCGTAACGCCAATGGTACATCTCGGGCTTTAGCAAAAATTGGCGTTGCATCAGGTTTGAGATGCACTGATGCTGGTGGTCCGGTCAATTTACCTGGAACGTCGCTAAACACGGAACGGAAACTGTCGAGCAACGAATTCAACTGGGTTTCGTGTTCTATCGTGAGCTTCGAGCTAGTAACAGCGTTGACATGTGTGTTTGGAGCTATCATTTTGCCAAGGTCTATCTGATCAACGAATTGGGCGATCCACTCACGACCGAAGAGGGCGTCTGTTTGTCCCGCTACTATGTACAGGTTTAACCGACGGATTACCGTGCCAACAGACACGTTTACGGGCAATCGGCCCAGACAATGGATGCGGTGACCGGTGTAGCTGGTAAACTGCCTATCTGTAGGAAGAAAAGAATAGTTTGTTTTTAGTGACCGTAACGTGGTCTCCCCCATAATCCCACACGGTGCTCCCGTGTCGAGTTCCATGCTGGTGCGTTTGCCATCAATTTTTATATCGATCATCAATTTGGCGGCGGGAGCTGAGTTGCGTATCGTATTAATGGATTGTACGGGATCGATGTTGAAATCCGCAACCTGATCAATGTTCGATCGTTCGCGTGGTGTGTTTCCTGCTCGGCAAACCTGCGAAATGTGGCCTTTTTTGTTACATGTATGGCATAGGGCGTTGCGAAAGCGGCAAAGGCTTCTTGGATGCGGCCCACCACAACCGTTGCAGGGCGTAGCTGCAGTGTTGTTGCTTTGTTCGTGTGTCCATCTGGAATGTGAAGCGAACGTTTTGGTAGGAGGTTCTGCTCGACGGAATGGTTGTTGCTTTTTAGTCTGAGGGTTTTCATAACCCAACTTATTGGTAGCTTCTGCTGACGCCGACGGTGTCGCCGTGGAGATATCACGAACTGTATTCCGTGTGGCTTCGAGCGTTAATGCGATATCAAAAGCTTCTTTAAACGTGCTGGGGTTTTTTGCGATGATTTCGTCACAAATGTCGCGTGCTTCCATGCCGTGGAGCATTTGTTCAATCAACATTCTGTCGAGAAAATCGTCATACTCACAGTAGGCAGCCCCTTGTTTGAGTCGTAGAACAAATTGTGAAATCATTTCGCCCCTTTGTTGCAAAATGTTACGGAATTTGACACTCTCAACAAACTTGTTCTTCTTCTGGTCGAAGTGGTTCTCGAGTGTTTTTCGAAGCTCTTCGTAGGGAATTTCCTCTGGCCGCTTTGGGGTGACGAGAAATTTAAGAGCATTGTTTAATTCTGTTCCCATGTGCACGCGCGCATAGTCCGCGTATTTATCGGTGGGGATATTGCTCAGTTTTAGCGCCCACTCCAGTCTGTTAAAATAGTCTTCGACTGTTGATTCATCCGACGCATGAAAAACCGGGTGCGAGAATGTTGGCACTTTTGGTTGGGGAGCAGCGTCGTCTCTATTCACCTGCGCGTTGGGTGTACCTATTGCCGATTTTATCGCTTGGGCGATCATTGTCGAAAGCTGTGTCATAGATTCGTGATCAAGCTGAGCCATTGTGTTTTCAATCCGTTCCACTTATCCCACTTCTGACACCAAAATGTTGTGTTTTGTGTTTAATAATTCGGTTCAAGTTTTATTCACGTTAAGTTTGTTTTCAAGATAGAGCGGGAGTGCGTAAAAAGCGAAGCTTAACCCGAAGGCGCGCCCGAAATTGACAGACGTCAAAAGGCAGTTGGCCAGGTAGCGCAATAATTCCCAACAGCAGGTTGGACCATACATAACAGTGGTAGAACTCGTTTTCTTTCCCGATAATTCCAAAAACTTGTGCCGGTTAGAAAAATGAATGCGACTCGTTCAAATGTCCGTTTGCTACTGTATATTCGTTTGTCAAGAGTTCATTACATAATTCATTTTGAGTTCATTCTGTTCTCCTTATCTATGCCTATGAGTTCATTTCCTATCCTATTTCTAAATTGAGTTCGAATTGCGAATTCGAACTAATAAATTCAAATGATCAATCTCCAACATTCCGGCCACCAAAGAAAGTATTTCTTTAAAACATTCAGCAAATACAATTGAAAAAAAAAAAGAAAATGAATAAGTATCTCGATCTAACTTCGCCTCAGAGATAGCAAATGTTGTGCAAGTGTGGTGTTGTGTTGTACAAGTTGCAAGTGTCGATCTGTCACTTCGTGTATCGTGTCGTGTGTATGTGCGGTGTGGTTGTTTACATTACGCAAGTGCTTCGCGCTGATCGCCTCCTAGCTTTGGTATTCGAGGTTAATTGTCTTCACATACGTTTGGATTTGGAAGGATTGCTAATATAGCTGCTGCGCGTACCATCTCCTTTCCAGCAGCTGTACGAAGAGTTACGACTCTAACAACGCCGTCCTTTCCTGGGTGCAATCGTGTTATTCTACCCATTGGCCCCAAGGTAGGTGGTATATTGTCTTCCTTTATGATTACCAATTGCCCTTCTTCTAGCGATACTGGTTGTTGCGTCCAGCAACAAAGCTCTTTCTTTCGCGAATTTAAAGTTGAAACATCAGTTTTCTTAATTCACTTAATTTCATTAAACTGTATTAAAAATTCACTGAACTTTCTTCTCTTGGCGCGATGGTAGAAAGAGGTCGATTTTCGTCTTCGTGCCCGTTTTAACCCTTCACGCAAACCCGATTGCGGTCATTCCACTTAATTTGCGCAGGTTCATCCGTTGCACGCGAAGCTCCTTCGGGATGAACCATTCATACTCTCTCTATTTCGCCCGTGTTTGTTTCGCCTGTGCTACCTGTCCCTCTCTCTCACTTCACCACAACGCGTCTGTCAAACTAGAACCGCTGTTGGTAAACAACACTGGTGGAACTATTAAACGTTTGGCCCGGGCCTGAAGCTGCTGCAAGTATTCCGGATACCAACGCGACCATATATGCTGCATATGCTTTTGCACCAAATCAAACTCCTTCAATCTATTGCCAGGCACCTGACTCCTATCAACTTGTGGCAACGCCAGCATGTTCGACCCTACCAAAAAATGACCAGGAGTGAGTGGTTGCGTGTCCGAAGGCTCACTAGAAAGCGGAATCAGGGGTCTTGAATTTAAGCACTGTTCGACCTGCGCTAGCAATGTTACCATTCCCTCCTGAGTGAGGCTCGTACTTCCTCTCGTGCGAATTAGGTGCTGTTTAGCGGATCGTACAGCAGCCTCCCACAGTCCTCCGAAGTGTGGCGCACGAGGTGGAATAAACTTCCACTGAATTTCTTCATTGGCACACCAATTGAAGATTTCGATGCGTTCGCTATTGTTGCACTTAAACATCTCGTAGAGGCGATGAAGTTCGTGTGCAGCCCCCTTAAACGTAGTAGCATTATCCGAATGCAGTTCCGCGATTTTGCCTCTGCGAGCCACGAAGCGCCTTAGTGCTGCCAAAAATGCCGCCGTGGTGAGATCATTCACCAACTCAATGTGGACCGCTCGTGTTGCAAAGCACACGAAGATGGCGATGTATGCCTTGGTGGGACTTCTATTGCGAACAGGCGACTTCAGCAATACCGGACCACAATAGTCCACACCACTGACAGCAAACGGTCTCGTGGGTGTAACCCTTGATGTCGGAAGATTTGCAACGGATTGTTGCACCAGTGTAGGTTTGGCCTTGAAACACTTGTGACACCGATGGAAAACCAAGTTGGTCAAATTACGGCCACCGATTATCCAGAAGCGTTCACGAAGGATGGATAATAAGTGTTCAGGACCGGTGTGCATATACTTCTGGTGATACGCGACTGCTAACAATGCTGCGAGCGGGTGTTTTGCAGAAAGAAGTATGGGATGCTTCGCGTATTCTGCTATTTGTGCGTTGCGAAGCCGGCCACCAACACGCAGGATTCCCGCCTCATCAATAAAGGGAGACAACCATTTCAGCTTTGAATTGCGTGGTAGATCCTTGCCGTTTTTAAACGCGGGTAAATCATCCGCAAATGAATCTTGCTGAGCTAACCGACACAACTGAAGCTCAGCTTGGATGAGTTCGTCTCGAGATGGAGGTGCAATCAATGTAATCATGTTCTGAATCGAAGCATGACCCTTGGCTGTCGGTGACGTAATTGCGGGTTTCGGTGTCTTCATGCATTGCACAAAACGTAAACAATACGCCATGGTTCGACGAAGTTTGAGGTAGGTTGAAAACCGTGCAAATAGCTTATTGTTGAAATCGTCCTCCATCGACATTGCAGCTATTCGTGATTGTGTAATACGTTCTTCTTCTATTGATGCGGTTTCTTCAATTGCAGGTTCTCTTATAGACCATTCTTCCTGTTTGCTGCTCAACCAATGTGGCCCATGCCACCATCGTTCACAGGATTGCAATTTGTCTGGTAGTAGACCTCGCGATGCATCGTCTGCTGGGTTGTCTACACCAGGAACATGCCTCCAGCACTTGATCCGAGTTTCTCCTTGAATTTGTGCCACCCTGTTGGCAACGAAAGGCTTCCACCTCCGTGGTGCTGAATTGAGCCAATGTAGCACGGTCATGGAATCAGTCCAAGCGAAAGCATCGTATTCACCGTTGAGGGACTGACTGACCTTCCGGAACAGTTGCGTTGCCAACCGCGCTGCACAGAGCTCGAGTCTCGCTATAGAGTGTGTGTTCGACAACGATACTACTTTAGACTTAGCTGCCAACAGCTGCACCGATGTTGTCGAATCGTTTTCTGCCCTGACGTAACAGCAAGCACCATATGCCACCTGAGAAGCATCTGCGAAAATGTGTAGCTGCACGTTTGCTGCTTGCCGAATTGAAGTGTAACGCGGAATGCGCACTTCCCGAAGTGAATGCAGCTTGGAATGAAATGCCGTCCATTCCCTTTGGAGATGTGATGGTAGCTCACGATCCCAATCCCACGGCTTCCTGTTTTCCTGCAACTTCCACAGTTGTTGCATAAAGAGCTTAGCGATGATAATGGTTGGACTAAGCAAGCCCAGCGGGTCAAAGATTTTGGCGATGTAGGACAAAGCTAGCCTCTTTGTCAACATCGTCGCAGCAGTTGGTAGATCGATCCGATATCGCAGCATATCAACTGCTGGCTCTCAAACCAGACCAAGCGTCGATACAAATTGGGGATCTTGCCATTCATGAGTAAGAAGGATGGCAAGGTCTTCTGAAGGAATGCCGATTAGTACTTCGGGTACGTTTGATACCCACTTCTTCAACACGAATGCTGCCTGCTTGAGCATCTCGGAAATCTGCCTTTGCATTTCAATTGCATCTGCCAACTCGTCTGTTCCCGTTAGCAGGTCATCCACATAAAAATCGTGCAATACAGGATCCACTGCTCGGGGGTATTGCATCTTGTGATCGAGAGCGATCTGCTGTAGCGTTCTAGTTGCTAGGAAGGGTGCGCAAGACGTGCCATATGTTACCGTTTGTAGTTGGAACGTCTGAATCGGCTCTGCGGTGTTTCCTCTATACCGAATGCGCAGGTATTCAGTGTCGCGAGAATCGTGGAGAATTTGGCGATACATTTTCTCAACATCTGCTGAGAGTGCGACTGCGTGAGACCGGAAACGAACGATGATGGTGAACAGATCGTCTTGGATCACCGGCCCAACCAGGAGTTTGTCGTTCAAGGAGTAGCCAGAAGATGTCTTGCACGACGCGTCAAAGACTACCCTGACCTTGGTGGTTGTGCTCGATTCCTTAAGCACCGCGTGATGAGGGAGATAGTAGTGTTCACACGAATCGTCCACCGGCTCGGTGAGTTGTTTCATGTGCCCTAAGCGCTCACACTCCGACATGAATTTACTATACTCTTCCTTCATTGCAGGGTTAGACTTGAGCCGCCGTTCCACCGCTAGGAGACGACGATCAGCGATTGCTTTCGATTCTCCTAAAACGACATTCGAATTAGGATTTTGTGGTAAACGTACGACATACCTGCCAGATGGGTCTCTGGTTGTAGTAGAGATGAAATGACGTTCACACATGTCTTCCTCCAGAGATAGAGCGGTCTCGTCGAAGATGGTCTCGCTCTCCCAGAACCGCGTCAATATGGCTTCCAACGGACTGTCGCTCGTTGCCATATTACACACCCGATGTTGTTGTGACGAATGCGTTGTATTTCCTGCTACCGCACATCCAAACTGCGTTTCTACCAACCATGGCAGACCCGAACCGAGAGATTGCTTGCGTCCGGTATGCAGCTCCCAGAACGTATCGCCACCGATGACCACATCGACCTTGCCTGGGATGTGATACGTGGGGTCTGCTAGCGTTACATCCGGGATGTTCCACATAGACACGTTGATTGGTGAGGTGGGAATGTCCGCCGAGGGTGTATCCAGGATCAGAAACTCCAATGGGGTGGTGAATTGAAGCTTCCTTGAACGAACGATCGCCGTGGTCGAACCCTTTATCTGCTGCCTTGAAGTTCCGATGCCAGACACTGATACATTAACTCTCGCTCGAGGTGTCATGAGCTTCCGAGCTAACGTATCCGAAATGAAGTTGGACATAGAGCCCGAATCCAAAAGCGCCCGTGCCTCATGTTTCTCTCCATAATCGTCTACGATGAACACAATAGCCGTCTCGAGAAACACCATATCATCATCTGATTGGGCTGACAAAGCGACTTTAGGTTGTTGTGGTGGTTGATGAAGCAGCGTATGATGCCGTTCCTTGCACGAACGGCAAGAATACTCGGATTTGCACGATCTCACTTGATGGGAACAACTGAGACAATTCCAGCACAATCCCTTTGACCGTGCGATTTCCCGCCGCTCCTGAGTATTTTTAGCTAAAAATACCGGGCAATTTCGAACCAGGTGTTGATCTGCACACTGCACATCTGCATCGCTTAAGCAGCGCAGCCCAGGTAATAGAATAGTTTTCCGTGGTCAGAGTTACATGTTCGAAGGGAACCGCAGCGTCACCTTTCAGGGACGAAAGTAAGTACTGCAGTTTTGCAATTGGCGGCAGCTCGGCACTTGCGTCAATCATCGCGACAAAGCGATCGCGGAATGACAACCACTTTGTCGAATCACCGTCGAACGTTGGTAATTCGATTTTGGGAAAACGTATGTTTGATGTGTTTGGCCGTCCAAACGCTAGGGTTGAGTTTGCCAATAAGGAGTCGTTGAGCGCATTGGTTTCCTTCCGCTGGTTTTCTCTAAGGAACGATCTCAGCCGCCGGCAGCGCTCTTCCATATCGATCCTGTCAGTAATACAGGCTTGAATCGCATCACTGGTGTCGTCATACTCTTCCAGCTTTGCCACCGCGTCAAAAAAGTCCTGTCTGTGTAGCTCCAAACCCTCCATAACCTCCGGGATTTCACCTACATTTACGGGTTTGAAGTTCTGCTTTAAGCGCTCCTGCGCCTTAATGTTTTCCACTGCGACTAGTTTTTTGTGCTGAGCAGATTTTATCTTCTTGTCCATCTTAGCTTCCGTCAGATTTTCACGATAATGTCGATAACGCGATATGAACGTTTACGAAACTGTAGCAATTCGAATTTACGCGGGAAAAATAAACCACGATTCACGATCACGAAAATTCGACCGATGCCCTTGCTGCAGGGCTAATGAACTTGAACGAGCGCGAGAATTCGAAATGGCGCGAATGATGACTTGCACCGTGCTCGTGATGCGGAGCGTTCCGAATTTGCCGTTGCTCTTGATGCAGAGCGAAAAAAAAACACTTAGCACGCACGTATCCGGTTCGAAGGACCAAAAATGTGAGAAAACCTCACGAATGTTCGGCTACGTGGTACAACTCGTTTTGAAAATGAATGCGACTCGTTCAAATGTCCGTTTGCTACTGTATATTCGTTTGTCAAGAGTTCATTACATAATTCATTTTGAGTTCATTCTGTTCTCCTTATCTATGCCTATGAGTTCATTTCCTATCCTATTTCTAAATTGAGTTCGAATTTCGAATTCGAACTAATAAATTCAAATGATCAATCTCCAACCGTGATGTTTTCTTCGTCGTTGTCGTCACGGATGTAACAACAGGCGCCATATCCCTTTTCTGAAGCGTCACAAAAACATGTAATTGAACATTATGAATGGATGTATGGACAGCTGCTCGAGGAATCTGAAGGTTACGAAGAGGTTCAAGGTGTTGTTGAAAGTGAACCCAAGCTTGTTGTAGATCCGACGGAAGTTCATCATCCCAATCCCAGTTATTCCCATCTGTTTTCTTTAGCTCCCAAATCTGCTGCATTATTTGTTTCGCCAATGCCT
Source organism: Anopheles coluzzii (assembly GCF_943734685.1). Lineage (NCBI taxonomy): Eukaryota > Metazoa > Arthropoda > Insecta > Diptera > Culicidae > Anopheles > Anopheles coluzzii. The sequence continues at coordinate 57,811,201 of NC_064671.1, read as the reverse complement.
TTACAGGATAGATGAGGCCTAATGGGTCATAAATTTTAGCAATTGAAGAAAGAACGAATCGTTTTGATAGGTGATGAATGGTTTCAGGAATGTGCACCTTTATGCTAAAAGTGTCCGCACGGGGTCGCCAAATAAGTCCTAGGGTAGTCACATGTCCACTGATGTCGTCCGCAGGCATTGTGACATTTTTTATGTTGCCGATTTCAATCAGCGCTTCAGGATCGTTTGAACACCATTTTCTGAGGGTGAATCCTCCCTTTGCCAACAGTGTTGTTGCTTCAGTGTACAATTGTTGTACATCAGTAATCGAATCAGATCCGGAAATAAAATCGTCCACATAGAAGTCGTCCATTCTTTCTGCCGCTTTTGGAAATTCTTTCCCATGATCAATTATAATTTGTTTCAAAGCTCTTACAGTAAGGAATGGAGCTGATGCTGTTCCGTAGGTGACGGTGTTCAGTTGAAAAATTCGAATTGGCTGATTTGGAGAATCTCTCCAAAATATACGTTGCAGTGGGCGATCTTCAGGGTGTACCCACACTTGCCAGTACATTTTTTCTACATCAGCGATGGCTGCAATGATATGGGAACGAAAACGTAGTAGGACTGTAAACGATTCCTGTTGAATGGTTGGTCCAACCATTAACGCATCATTGAGAGAATATCCAGAGGTGGTTTTGGCAGACGCATCGAACACTACTCTGCATTTCGTTGTCGTGCTTTCAGCTTTGAACACTGGATGATGTGGGATGTAATATTCAACCTGGTGTGATACAGTTTTATGTTCGACAGGACTCATATTACCAAGTTGTTCGTATTCGGTCATAAATTGGACATAAGCTGCTCGTGTCTCTGGTTCGCGTTGCAATCTACGTTCAAGTGAAAGAAATCTACGAAGGGCCATCGATTTTGAATCACCCAAAGCATACTCTATGTCTGACTTTACTGGTAGTCGAACATCATAGCGACCTTGTTCGTCACGCGTTGTGGTATCCAAAAACGAAGTCTCGCAATGTGTTTCTTCTTCACTCCAGCCGGAGCTGGTTGCCGATAGTTCTTCTACTTCAAAGAATCTTGCCATAAGCTGTTCTATGGGTGTTATGCATACTGCACTCATAATAGGCGTGGACACATTTGTTGAAGCCACCTTTCCGCTAACCAACCATCCTAGTTCGGACTCTTGAAGGGAAGGAAGTTCGTCGTTGATTTTCAAGCGACCACCCTTAATGATTTCTGCGAAATGCTCGGCACCCAGTATAATATCAATTTTTCGTGAACAATAGAAATTAGGATCTGCAAGCATAATGGCTGATGGTAATAGATTCTGATTGAAATTGACATTGTTACAGGGCAGGTTTTTTTAGCACTAAAAGTTCTGTTGTTGTTTTATAATTAGTGCAACGGGAGTGTATTGTAGTGCGGACTTTGCTTCGCACAAAGCTATCGATGCTGCCTCCTATACCAATCACTGGTATTTCTACTGATGTTTTTTTAATGTTTAATAATTGAGCCAAATGGCTCGAAATGAAATTAGATTGCGAACCGCTATCTAAAAGTGCTCTAGCTGGATGTGTTTTTCCTGTTTTGTCTTCTACATAAACAACAGCAGTGGCGAGCAAAACAGTTGGCTGTGTTGTGGTGTTTTGCATGCTGATCGTTGTGGATGTAGTGGGATGTACAGGCTCTTTATGCAGCAGAGTGTGATGCCTTTGCTTGTATTTGCGACATGTATATTTAGACTTGCATCTGTTTGCCGCGTGATTTTTTCCAAGGCAATTTTCGCACCGTGCTAATTGTTGAACACGATGTATTTTTTCGTGAACAGATAGCCCAATAAATACTGGACATTTATCCAGCCAATGGCGTACTGAGCATAGCTCACATGAGGAGAAGGCTGAAGATACTGGTGTGTGTTGCGCTGGTACGTTGCCGCTCGAGTCTCTTTATTGCTTTTGCAGTGGCTCTCAGGTTTGCACCTTTCCAGCACTTCACATTGAGTGGTGAGAAAACTTAATGTGTTGTCAAGGTCTGGAAACTCATGGTGAGGAAGTGTTCTTTCCCATAATTTGCGCGTTTCAGGATCAAATCGTGATGTTAACAGGTAGTTAATTATCAGCTTGCTTAGTGTATCAGGTGCCTTGTTCATATTTTTTAACCCATTAATATAGTGTGTGCACATTTTAAGGAGACTGCGTAATTCCTTTGCAGATTCACTGCGAACGTGTGGCATGTTGAGCAGTCCCTTAATGAGTTCGTCCACTATTACTCTTGGGTTGTCAAATCGGGCTTCGACAAATTTCCAAGCTTGATCGAATGTAATAGTTGTTGTTAAATGTGTATTTAATGTGCCTGCTGCTTGGCCCACTAGCGCTTTATCTAAATGATGGATCTTAACAGCATCACTGTCACTGCTTCTTTTAATTATATCAAGAAACATTGCCTTGAATTTTGGCCAGGCTTCATAATTCCCGTTAAAAGAGGGAAGCGATGCAGGAAGCGGATATTGCTGCACCATAACTAAAGCAGGTTTAACTTCTGTTATAGATGGAGAAGGTTTATTAATGATTTCGCAAATAGCCTCTTCCAATGCATTAGTTAATTTTCTCGGGCAAGGTATATGTTTACCTTACAGTGTGGAAACCTTGGGATAAAAGGAAGGTTCCGGAAGAAGAACTGTCAGGGAGAACTTAAAGGGAAGCCTACGAGCAAGGAAGCAATCACGAGGCAGAAATAAATAATACAGTGAACTACGACAATTAACTGTTATTAATTACAAAGATCTGGCCGGTCTCGTAGTACAGTCGTCAACTCGTACGACTCAACAACATGCCCGTCATGGGTTCAATCCCCAAATAGACCGCGTCGCCATACGTAGGACTGACTATCCTGCTATGGGGGGGGGGGGAATCAATTAGTCACTGAAAGCAAAGCCCACAAATGGGTACAGGCAGGCCTTGACCGACATCGGTTGTTGAGCCAAAGAAGAAGAAGAAGAAGAATTACAAAGATACAACACTAACCAACTTCGCAAGAACTATTACTTTAATGTTAATGTTCACTCGTGGAGTAGGGTTGTACACTTAATTCGAGCGCAGTTTTCACTAATTGTTTCTCGGAAGGCAATTCGCGTTCACGGTGGCGGGTATGAAAAGAAACGTTCTTTGCAACTTGCAAATGTTAGTAATGGTAAATTAGTATAAGCTGATACGCACTTGTACTCGCGAACTACCTACACTTGCACTTCACAGCACTGATATTCGTAGGATCGTGTAAGCTGATGTGCACTTACACATGCGCACAGAAATTAACTTAGGCTGATACGCACCTAAGTAAAGTAAACGTATTTTGCAAAGCACTCTACACACATGCGAATTGTCTGATTTACCCGTGCTTGCACTGCACTGCTCTTCGGTTGGATCGTGTAAGCTGATACGCACTTACACACGCACGCGAAGAAAGCTACCTAGGATGATACGCACTTAGGTATTGTGTGAGCTGATACGCACTACACACACGCGACGCAGAAACACTGTTCTAACCCGAGCGGATGATCGTGAAAGCAGATAAGCACTTGTACGCGCGATGCACAACACTATTGTCTTGGATCGTGTAAGCTGATGCGCACTTACACACGTACGTGGAAGATGTCCCTTAACACGTTGTCTGCCACCATACATGCCCACTGAACTGCCCCGTCAGGCCACGGAATCACTCTTTGAAACGAATGCATTTGCTATTGCATTTTTTCTCTTTTAAATCAAATTCACCAATTCTCTTTGTTGTCTCAGTCGCTCCACAATGTCGTTTGTTGGGCTAATTCCATGGAATTTCATTCTTGGAACCCCCCCTCCCCTCTCTTCCCTTCCCTTTCTTTACCTCTCGCAAAAGTCGGTGACATTCCGACTCCAACGCTTTGCAACGCTTTGGTACGCGCATGCAAACGATGCTACAACAATGACAGGCAAAGCATGGGCCGATGAAAGGCACGTGAAACAGTGAAAAGATCTTTTACGTATTGTCCAAGCTGTCCCGATCAACCTCAACTTTGTGATGAGTGTTTTAAGATTGTGCATCAAAAGTAAAGGATGAATAAATGAACTCCAAGATCTTTTAATTATTGTTCATTCTCATTCTCATTTATTTATGAAAACATAATAGAAACTCATTTTGATGTTTGAATCATTTTTTGAGAAATAATAACCGTGAAAGAAAAGCATTGTGAAAGAACCGATCAAATACGTGCAAATTTATCTCTTGTTACACGTCTTTTACAATGTGTAATGTGTCAGCCACTATGTGGCTGACGTGGCCCGATCGGAAAAAACCCGTCAGCCACATAGTGGCTGACGTGGCAGACAACGTGTTAACACTTTAAGCGCCGTGTCATATAAATTCGCATGACGGTTTTGCTCACCGTTCAGCTTTGCATCTGACGCTCAGTGATTCTCTTGAGAACGAATGAGGTGGGAAAGAGAGAACGAGAACGACATGTGGTACGCCGCTTATCGCAATGAAACAAAAGAGTGATAACAATCGCACGAGAAACTGTCGCTCTCATCGCTCTCTTGCCATGCGCTACGTGCTCACTCAAAAACTGTGACGTCAGGCTGGCGATCAAAGTGTTAAGTGGATACGCACTAAGGCACTACACACGCGACGTAGACACACAGTTCTGACCCGAACGGAGATCGTGCAAGCTGATACGCACTTGCACACGTACGTGGAGAACTTTCCTTAAGAAGGTACGGACCTTAAGGAACGTGAGCTGATACGCACTCACACACGCGACGTAGAACCACTGTCCTGATCCGGTTCGCAGGACCAAATGGTGGGGGAGGGGGCAGCAGAGGGTGCAACTGCCACCGCGACTTGGCCAAGGATGGAGGAAGGGAAAGGAGGAACAAACCGGTGAATAAATTCGACCGGAATTGCCACAGGAAAGGGAAGGAATAGAACTTGACTGGTTGTTGGACGTGCCGAATTAACCAGGTCGAGGGAGGGGGAGGAAGCGACTGATCGTTGGACTAAGCCGAACTGATCAGGTCGAGGGTGGGAAAAGGAGAGGAAGCGACTGATCGTTGGACTATGCCGAACTGATCGAGTCAAGGTGAGAGGGTGAGGAGGGGCCAAGGGGGGAGTGAGCAAATTGACCAACTGCGCCAGAGAGCGCCCAAGAGTGTCCAGCTGTAGCTACCCGCCTTGTAGTTGAGGATATGAAATAAATTTCGACTCCGAACAATTTGCCTTTTCTCTCTAATCTCGTTTGGATTTATTTCTGCGCATCCTATGGCCTAAACACAGGCATGCGCTTCTAGCGATTGTTACAATTGATTACAAGGTTACAAATTACATCATGGCTCCTTATCGAAGGAACAGTGATTGTTGACACGTTATCAACAGAATTCTTTCGTTCACCCGAATGTACAATAAATATGAAATACACAAGCGTTTTTTAAGCAACGTAGTTAGTTTATTATAGGTAAAAAATCAGTCGCTTGGTTTGGGGATCGGTGAAAGAATGGGTAAAGATCGTAACCTTTGCCACGTTCGGGAATTTTCGTGCTATCGGGCCTGCTCGGCCCGATCGTTATCAGCACGACTCCACTTTGATAGTGTCCTCTATCGGGATTGACGGAAAACACCACTGTACCATCGAATTGACCGTTAATATTTATTTTAATATTTAACAGTGGTAATCTGCCATGATGTTGATTTTCGCATCGATTGGTAGTCCTGCAGGTTGCATATCTGCAGGCGGATATTTGTTACAAATCCAAGCCCGATTCATACTTCACAAGGCCCGAATAGAAATGACAGTGCCCAAAGAAACTCTAAGCGATTACCTGATGCATTTGGAGAAGCTCGCCTAAACATGCAATTTTGAAGTACTTAACAGATTAGATAAATATGGATTACGTGTCAATAGAGAAAAGTGTGACTTTTTCTCTGATCGAATTGAGTACTGCGGGTACATGGTGGACAAGCAAGGAACAACAAACACAAACTTCGCGAAAAGATTGACGCAATACAAAACATCCCTTTTCCTAAAAATAAGGATCAAGTACGGTCTTTCGTTGGACTCATTAACTACTATGGTAGATTTTTCCCTAACCTCAGTACTATTTTGTACCCACTGAATAACTTACTTAAAGATGACGTTCCATTTGTGTGGAGTGCTGATTGTGATAAATCGTTTACATTGGTAAAAAGGGAGATGCAATCCGATAGGTTTTTAGTACATTGTGACCTGTCACTTCCGGTAATTTTAGCTACTGACGCGTCCCCATACGGGGTTGGGGCAGTTCTTAGTCATCAGTATCCTAACGGAACGGCGCATCTCAGACCCTTACTCGAACGCAACAAAAATATTCTCAGATCGATAAGGAAGCCTACTCGATCATTTTTGATGTTCGCAAGTTTCATCAATACCTTTACGGTCACAAATTTGTTCTGGTAACAGACAATAAACCTACCAGCCAGATCTTTTCGGAATCTAAAAGACTTCCTACTATGTCCGTATTGCGCATGCAGCATTACGCGGCATTCCTACAGGCGTTCGATTATAAGATTCGACTTCGCCGTTCGTCGGAACATTTCAATACCAATGCTATGTCTCGCCTACCGGTTTCAACTACTGACCCTGAATCGGAAATTGAAGAACCGGAGGTAGTCGAGGTAAATGCAATACAAACACTCCCACTGACTGTAGATGAATTAAGTGCAGCTACGCTAGCGGATGTGAATGTTCGCGAATTGCTACGTGCTACGTGAGAACTGGAAACTCAGTTGAAGGGAAACATAGATTTGGTGTGAATCAGGAAGAATTCAACTTACATAAAGATTGCTTGATGCGTGGTAGCCGAGTATACATACCACCTGCATTGCGAAGAAAGGTGCTTGAAGAACTCCATTCAACACATTTCGGTATAACACGAATCAAATCACTTGCTCGGAGTTATTGTTGGTGGGAAGGCATAGACAGAGACATCGAAAACCTGGTCAACGATTGTGCTTCCTGTTAGTTTATTGTAGCTAAAAAATCAGTCGCTTGGTTTGGGGATCGGTGAAAGAATGGGTAAAGATCGTAACCTTTGCCACGTTCGGGAATTTTCGTGCTATCGGGCCTGCTCGGCCCGATCGTTATCAGCACGACTCCACTTTGATAGTGTCCTCTATCGGGATTGACGGAAAACACCACTGTACCATCGAATTGACCGTTAATATTTATTTTAATATTTAACAGTGGTAATCTGCCATGATGTTGATTTTCGCATCGATTGGTAGTCCTGCAGGTTGCATATCTGCAGGCGGATATTTGTTACAAATCCAAGCCCGATTCATACTTCACAAGGCCCGAATAGAAATGACAGTGCCCAAAGAAACTCTAAGCGATTACCTGATGCATTTGGAGAAGCTCGCCCAAACATGCAATTTTGAAGTACTTAACAGATTAGATAAATATGGATTACGTGTCAATAGAGAAAAGTGTGACTTTTTCTCTGATCGAATTGAGTACTGCGGGTACATGGTGGACAAGCAAGGAACAACAAACACAAACTTCGCGAAAAGATTGACGCAATACAAAACATCCCTTTTCCTAAAAATAAGGATCAAGTACGGTCTTTCGTTGGACTCATTACCTACTATGGTAGATTTTTCCCTAACCTCAGTACTATTTTGTACCCACTGAATAACTTACTTAAAGATGACGTTCCATTTGTGTGGAGTGCTGATTGTGATAAATCGTTTACATTGGTAAAAAGGGAGATGCAATCCGATAGGTTTTTAGTACATTGTGACCTGTCACTTCCGGTAATTTTAGCTACTGACGCGTCCCCATACGGGGTTGGGGCAGTTCTTAGTCATCAGTATCCTAACGGAACGGCGCATCTCAGACCCTTACTCGAACGCAACAAAAATATTCTCAGATCGATAAGGAAGCCTACTCGATCATTTTTGATGTTCGCAAGTTTCATCAATACCTTTACGGTCACAAATTTGTTCTGGTAACAGACAATAAACCTACCAGCCAGATCTTTTCGGAATCTAAAAGACTTCCTACTATGTCCGCATTGCGCATGCAGCATTACGCGGCATTCCTACAGGCATTCGATTATAAGATTCGACTTCGCCGTTCGTCGGAACATTTCAATACCAATGCTATGTCTCGCCTACCGGTTTCAACTACTGACCCTGAATCGGAAATTGAAGAACCGGAGGTAGTCGAGGTAAATGCAATACAAACACTCCCACTGACTGTAGATGAATTAAGTGCAGCTACGCTAGCGGATGTGAATGTTCGCGAATTGCTACGTGCTACGTGAGAACTGGAAACTCAGTTGAAGGGAAACATAGATTTGGTGTGAATCAGGAAGAATTCAACTTACATAAAGATTGCTTGATGCGTGGTAGCCGAGTATACATACCACCTGCATTGCGAAGAAAGGTGCTTGAAGGACTCCATTCAACACATTTCGGTATAACACGAATCAAATCACTTGCTCGGAGTTATTGTTGGTGGGAAGGCATAGACAGAGACATCGAAAACCTGGTCAACGATTGTGCTTCCTGTTAGTTTATTGTAGCTAAAAAATCAGTCGCTTGGTTTGGGGATCGGTGAAAGAATGGGTAAAGATCGTAACCTTTGCCACGTTCGGGAATTTTCGTGCTATCGGGCCTGCTCGGCCCGATCGTTATCAGCACGACTCCACTTTGATAGTGTCCTCTATCGGGATTGACGGAAAACACCACTGTACCATCGAATTGACCGTTAATATTTATTTTAATATTTAACAGTGGTAATCTGCCATGATGTTGATTTTCGCATCGATTGGTAGTCCTGCAGGTTGCATATCTGCAGGCGGATATTTGTTACAAATCCAAGCCCGATTCATACTTCACAAGGCCCGAATAGAAATGACAGTGACCAAAGAAACTCTAAGCGATTACCTGATGCATTTGGAGAAGCTCGCCCAAACATGCAATTTTGGGGACTACATGGACAAGGCCCTCCGGAACCAGTTCGTTTTTGGCATCCAGAACCGTGTGATACAGTCTCGATTGCTGGAAGTGCGCGACTTAACCTTGACAAAAGCAAAGGAGATCGCATTCGGAATGGAAATGTCTCATCGTGGAACCGATGAAATGCACAACTCACGTCAAAAAAGTGAAGTTCAGTACATCGAGCATGGAGCAAACAAAACTAAAAAAAGTTTCCAGTCATCGAGCCAAGCCAGTTCCAGTCAAAGTTCCGGTCGCCTGTCGAACAAGCAGAATGGTGGAAATTAACGATGTCATCGTTGCGGGGATCCTGACCACTACGCAGACAAATGCAAACATAAAGCTACGATCTGCAAATACTGCAAAAAAGCGGGGCACCTTGAGAGGATGTTTCTCACCAAGACCAACGAGAAGGGGACGGATGACGCACATTACCTGGAGGAGCAGCCGTGTGTTATGAAGGATGTGTTACACCTGAACGCGATCCAAGGTATTGCTGGTAAGTTTTTGTTGAGTCTAAGGATAAATCAAAAACAGCTAACGTTTGAGGTCGACACTGGTTCACCCGTATCCTTAATCAACCTACAAGACAAACGAAAATACTTTAACAATTTTGACATTTCCCCTACTAACATTCGACTCGTGAGTTACTGCGATAATGACATTGGTGTGCTTGGGAAAATAACGGTAAAAGTAGTTGCAAATGGTGAGGAATTCACATTGCCTCTACATGTCGCAGAATCTAGTAGACATCCGTTGCTAGGGCGTGATTGGCTACTTGCTTTGAATTTAGATTTCAATCGTGTATTCCAACCAGGTACACATTCAGTTTCCTACTGTAGTGGCAAAAATCAGTCTACCACTAATGCATTGAATAACTTACTTACAAAATTTTCGCGTGCCTGTGATGAACGTGCAGGTAAAATTGAAGGAATACAAGCTACACTTACTGTTAGGAAAAATACAAAACCGGTATACATAAAAGCTAGGCCAGTGGCATTTGCATTGCGCAGCACGGTTGATAAGGAAATTGATCATTTCGTGAAAGAAGGCATATGGGAAAAAGTGGACCACTTAGAGTGGGCTACACCTGTTGTTGCTGTTAGGAAAGCTGAAAAGGCAAAGTGCGGTTGTGCGGCGATTACAAAATTACTCTTAACCCAAACTTACTGGTGGATGAACATCCTCTTCCGACGGTCGAAGAACTTTTTACTACTGTTGCGGGAGGGGAGACATTCTCAAAATTGGACCTTTCGCAAGCTTACTTTCAACTCGAAGTTCGACCCGAGGATAGAGACTTATTTACATTGAGCACTCATAGAGGGTTGTTTTGTCCCACTCGACTCATGTATGGAGTTGCTTACGCACCTGCAATGTTTCAACGTCTAATGGAGGAAATTTTGCAGGGTATACCTGGCGTTACTGTCTTCATAGATGACATTCGCGTTATTGGTCCTGATACAATAATGAATTTACTTAGACTTGAGGAAGTACTTAACAGATTAGATAAATATGGATTACGTGTCAATAGAGAAAAGTGTGACTTTTTCTCTGATCGAATTGAGTACTGCGGGTACATGGTGGACAAGCAAGGAACAACAAACACAAACTTCGCGAAAAGATTGACGCAATACAAAACATCCCTTTTCCTAAAAATAAGGATCAAGTACGGTCTTTCGTTGGACTCATTAACTACTATGGTAGATTTTTCCCTAACCTCAGTACTATTTTGTACCCACTGAATAACTTACTTAAAGATGACGTTCCATTTGTGTGGAGTGCTGATTGTGATAAATCGTTTACATTGGTAAAAAGGGAGATGCAATCCGATAGGTTTTTAGTACATTGTGACCTGTCACTTCCGGTAATTTTAGCTACTGACGCGTCCCCATACGGGGTTGGGGCAGTTCTTAGTCATCAGTATCCTAACGGAACGGCGCATCTCAGACCCTTACTCGAACGCAACAAAAATATTCTCAGATCGATAAGGAAGCCTACTCGATCATTTTTGATGTTCACAAGTTTCATCAATACCTTTACGGTCACAAATTTGTTCTGGTAACAGACAATAAACCTACCAGCCAGATCTTTTCGGAATCTAAAAGACTTCCTACTATGTCCGTATTGCGCATGCAGCATTACGCGGCATTCCTACAGGCGTTCGATTATAAGATTCGACTTCGCCGTTCGTCGGAACATTTCAATACCAATGCTATGTCTCGCCTACCGGTTTCAACTACTGACCCTGAATCGGAAATTGAAGAACCGGAGGTAGTCGAGGTAAATGCAATACAAACACTCCCACTGACTGTAGATGAATTAAGTGCAGCTACGCTAGCGGATGTGAATGTTCGCGAATTGCTACGTGCTACGTGAGAACTGGAAACTCAGTTGAAGGGAAACATAGATTTGGTGTGAATCAGGAAGAATTCAACTTACATAAAGATTGCTTGATGCGTGGTAGCCGAGTATACATACCACCTGCATTGCGAAGAAAGGTGCTTGAAGAACTCCATTCAACACATTTCGGTATAACACGAATCAAATCACTTGCTCGGAGTTATTGTTGGTGGGAAGGCATAGACAGAGACATCGAAAACCTGGTCAACGATTGTGCTTCCTGTCAGTTTTGGTAGTCCTGCAGGTTGCATATCTGCAGGCGGATATTTGTTACAAATCCAAGCCCGATTCATACTTCACAAGGCCCGAATAGAAATGACAGTGCCCAAAGAAACTCTAAGCGATTACCTGATGCATTTGGAGAAGCTCGCCCAAACATGCAATTTTGAAGTACTTAACAGATTAGATAAATATGGATTACGTGTCAATAGAGAAAAGTGTGACTTTTTCTCTGATCGAATTGAGTACTGCGGGTACATGGTGGACAAGCAAGGAACAACAAACACAAACTTCGCGAAAAGATTGACGCAATACAAAACATCCCTTTTCCTAAAAATAAGGATCAAGTACGGTCTTTCGTTGGACTCATTACCTACTATGGTAGATTTTTCCCTAACCTCAGTACTATTTTGTACCCACTGAATAACTTACTTAAAGATGACGTTCCATTTGTGTGGAGTGCTGATTGTGATAAATCGTTTACATTGGTAAAAAGGGAGATGCAATCCGATAGGTTTTTAGTACATTGTGACCTGTCACTTCCGGTAATTTTAGCTACTGACGCGTCCCCATACGGGGTTGGGGCAGTTCTTAGTCATCAGTATCCTAACGGAACGGCGCATCTCAGACCCTTACTCGAACGCAACAAAAATATTCTCAGATCGATAAGGAAGCCTACTCGATCATTTTTGATGTTCGCAAGTTTCATCAATACCTTTACGGTCACAAATTTGTTCTGGTAACAGACAATAAACCTACCAGCCAGATCTTTTCGGAATCTAAAAGACTTCCTACTATGTCCGCATTGCGCATGCAGCATTACGCGGCATTCCTACAGGCATTCGATTATAAGATTCGACTTCGCCGTTCGTCGGAACATTTCAATACCAATGCTATGTCTCGCCTACCGGTTTCAACTACTGACCCTGAATCGGAAATTGAAGAACCGGAGGTAGTCGAGGTAAATGCAATACAAACACTCCCACTGACTGTAGATGAATTAAGTGCAGCTACGCTAGCGGATGTGAATGTTCGCGAATTGCTACGTGCTACGTGAGAACTGGAAACTCAGTTGAAGGGAAACATAGATTTGGTGTGAATCAGGAAGAATTCAACTTACATAAAGATTGCTTGATGCGTGGTAGCCGAGTATACATACCACCTGCATTGCGAAGAAAGGTGCTTGAAGGACTCCATTCAACACATTTCGGTATAACACGAATCAAATCACTTGCTCGGAGTTATTGTTGGTGGGAAGGCATAGACAGAGACATCGAAAACCTGGTCAACGATTGTGCTTCCTGTTAGTTTATTGTAGCTAAAAAATCAGTCGCTTGGTTTGGGGATCGGTGAAAGAATGGGTAAAGATCGTAACCTTTGCCACGTTCGGGAATTTTCGTGCTATCGGGCCTGCTCGGCCCGATCGTTATCAGCACGACTCCACTTTGATAGTGTCCTCTATCGGGATTGACGGAAAACACCACTGTACCATCGAATTGACCGTTAATATTTATTTTAATATTTAACAGTGGTAATCTGCCATGATGTTGATTTTCGCATCGATTGGTAGTCCTGCAGGTTGCATATCTGCAGGCGGATATTTGTTACAAATCCAAGCCCGATTCATACTTCACAAGGCCCGAATAGAAATGACAGTGCCCAAAGAAACTCTAAGCGATTACCTGATGCATTTGGAGAAGCTCGCCCAAACATGCAATTTTGGGGACTACATGGACAAGGCCCTCCGGAACCAGTTCGTTTTTGGCATCCAGAACCGTGTGATACAGTCTCGATTGCTGGAAGTGCGCGACTTAACCTTGACAAAAGCAAAGGAGATCGCATTCGGAATGGAAATGTCTCATCGTGGAACCGATGAAATGCACAACTCACGTCAAAAAAGTGAAGTTCAGTACATCGAGCATGGAGCAAACAAAACTAAAAAAAGTTTCCAGTCATCGAGCCAAGCCAGTTCCAGTCAAAGTTCCGGTCGCCTGTCGAACAAGCAGAATGGTGGAAATTAACGATGTCATCGTTGCGGGGATCCTGACCACTACGCAGACAAATGCAAACATAAAGCTACGATCTGCAAATACTGCAAAAAAGCGGGGCACCTTGAGAGGATGTTTCTCACCAAGACCAACGAGAAGGGGACGGATGACGCACATTACCTGGAGGAGCAGCCGTGTGTTATGAAGGATGTGTTACACCTGAACGCGATCCAAGGTATTGCTGGTAAGTTTTTGTTGAGTCTAAGGATAAATCAAAAACAGCTAACGTTTGAGGTCGACACTGGTTCACCCGTATCCTTAATCAACCTACAAGACAAACGAAAATACTTTAACAATTTTGACATTTCCCCTACTAACATTCGACTCGTGAGTTACTGCGATAATGACATTGGTGTGCTTGGGAAAATAACGGTAAAAGTAGTTGCAAATGGTGAGGAATTCACATTGCCTCTACATGTCGCAGAATCTAGTAGACATCCGTTGCTAGGGCGTGATTGGCTACTTGCTTTGAATTTAGATTTCAATCGTGTATTCCAACCAGGTACACATTCAGTTTCCTACTGTAGTGGCAAAAATCAGTCTACCACTAATGCATTGAATAACTTACTTACAAAATTTTCGCGTGCCTGTGATGAACGTGCAGGTAAAATTGAAGGAATACAAGCTACACTTACTGTTAGGAAAAATACAAAACCGGTATACATAAAAGCTAGGCCAGTGGCATTTGCATTGCGCAGCACGGTTGATAAGGAAATTGATCATTTCGTGAAAGAAGGCATATGGGAAAAAGTGGACCACTTAGAGTGGGCTACACCTGTTGTTGCTGTTAGGAAAGCTGAAAAGGCAAAGTGCGGTTGTGCGGCGATTACAAAATTACTCTTAACCCAAACTTACTGGTGGATGAACATCCTCTTCCGACGGTCGAAGAACTTTTTACTACTGTTGCGGGAGGGGAGACATTCTCAAAATTGGACCTTTCGCAAGCTTACTTTCAACTCGAAGTTCGACCCGAGGATAGAGACTTATTTACATTGAGCACTCATAGAGGGTTGTTTTGTCCCACTCGACTCATGTATGGAGTTGCTTACGCACCTGCAATGTTTCAACGTCTAATGGAGGAAATTTTGCAGGGTATACCTGGCGTTACTGTCTTCATAGATGACATTCGCGTTATTGGTCCTGATACAATAATGAATTTACTTAGACTTGAGGAAGTACTTAACAGATTAGATAAATATGGATTACGTGTCAATAGAGAAAAGTGTGACTTTTTCTCTGATCGAATTGAGTACTGCGGGTACATGGTGGACAAGCAAGGAACAACAAACACAAACTTCGCGAAAAGATTGACGCAATACAAAACATCCCTTTTCCTAAAAATAAGGATCAAGTACGGTCTTTCGTTGGACTCATTAACTACTATGGTAGATTTTTCCCTAACCTCAGTACTATTTTGTACCCACTGAATAACTTACTTAAAGATGACGTTCCATTTGTGTGGAGTGCTGATTGTGATAAATCGTTTACATTGGTAAAAAGGGAGATGCAATCCGATAGGTTTTTAGTACATTGTGACCTGTCACTTCCGGTAATTTTAGCTACTGACGCGTCCCCATACGGGGTTGGGGCAGTTCTTAGTCATCAGTATCCTAACGGAACGGCGCATCTCAGACCCTTACTCGAACGCAACAAAAATATTCTCAGATCGATAAGGAAGCCTACTCGATCATTTTTGATGTTCGCAAGTTTCATCAATACCTTTACGGTCACAAATTTGTTCTGGTAACAGACAATAAACCTACCAGCCAGATCTTTTCGGAATCTAAAAGACTTCCTACTATGTCCGCATTGCGCATGCAGCATTACGCGGCATTCCTACAGGCGTTCGATTATAAGATTCGACTTCGCCGTTCGTCGGAACATTTCAATACCAATGCTATGTCTCGCCTACCGGTTTCAACTACTGACCCTGAATCGGAAATTGAAGAACCGGAGGTAGTCGAGGTAAATGCAATACAAACACTCCCACTGACTGTAGATGAATTAAGTGCAGCTACGCTAGCGGATGTGAATGTTCGCGAATTGCTACGTGCTACGTGAGAACTGGAAACTCAGTTGAAGGGAAACATAGATTTGGTGTGAATCAGGAAGAATTCAACTTACATAAAGATTGCTTGATGCGTGGTAGCCGAGTATACATACCACCTGCATTGCGAAGAAAGGTGCTTGAAGAACTCCATTCAACACATTTCGGTATAACACGAATCAAATCACTTGCTCGGAGTTATTGTTGGTGGGAAGGCATAGACAGAGACATCGAAAACCTGGTCAACGATTGTGCTTCCTGTTAGTTTATTGTAGCTAAAAAATCAGTCGCTTGGTTTGGGGATCGGTGAAAGAATGGGTAAAGATCGTAACCTTTGCCACGTTCGGGAATTTTCGTGCTATCGGGCCTGCTCGGCCCGATCGTTATCAGCACGACTCCACTTTGATAGTGTCCTCTATCGGGATTGACGGAAAACACCACTGTACCATCGAATTGACCGTTAATATTTATTTTAATATTTAACAGTGGTAATCTGCCATGATGTTGATTTTCGCATCGATTGGTAGTCCTGCAGGTTGCATATCTGCAGGCGGATATTTGTTACAAATCCAAGCCCGATTCATACTTCACAAGGCCCGAATAGAAATGACAGTGCCCAAAGAAACTCTAAGCGATTACCTGATGCATTTGGAGAAGCTCGCCCAAACATGCAATTTTGGGGACTACATGGACAAGGCCCTCCGGAACCAGTTCGTTTTTGGCATCCAGAACCGTGTGATACAGTCTCGATTGCTGGAAGTGCGCGACTTAACCTTGACAAAAGCAAAGGAGATCGCATTCGGAATGGAAATGTCTCATCGTGGAACCGATGAAATGCACAACTCACGTCAAAAAAGTGAAGTTCAGTACATCGAGCATGGAGCAAACAAAACTAAAAAAAGTTTCCAGTCATCGAGCCAAGCCAGTTCCAGTCAAAGTTCCGGTCGCCTGTCGAACAAGCAGAATGGTGGAAATTAACGATGTCATCGTTGCGGGGATCCTGACCACTACGCAGACAAATGCAAACATAAAGCTACGATCTGCAAATACTGCAAAAAAGCGGGGCACCTTGAGAGGATGTTTCTCACCAAGACCAACGAGAAGGGGACGGATGACGCACATTACCTGGAGGAGCAGCCGTGTGTTATGAAGGATGTGTTACACCTGAACGCGATCCAAGGTATTGCTGGTAAGTTTTTGTTGAGTCTAAGGATAAATCAAAAACAGCTAACGTTTGAGGTCGACACTGGTTCACCCGTATCCTTAATCAACCTACAAGACAAACGAAAATACTTTAACAATTTTGACATTTCCCCTACTAACATTCGACTCGTGAGTTACTGCGATAATGACATTGGTGTGCTTGGGAAAATAACGGTAAAAGTAGTTGCAAATGGTGAGGAATTCACATTGCCTCTACATGTCGCAGAATCTAGTAGACATCCGTTGCTAGGGCGTGATTGGCTACTTGCTTTGAATTTAGATTTCAATCGTGTATTCCAACCAGGTACACATTCAGTTTCCTACAGTAGTGGCAAAAATCAGTCTACCACTAATGCATTGAATAACTTACTTACAAAATTTTCGCGTGCCTGTGATGAACGTGCAGGTAAAATTGAAGGAATACAAGCTACACTTACTGTTAGGAAAAATACAAAACCGGTATACATAAAAGCTAGGCCAGTGGCATTTGCATTGCGCAGCACGGTTGATAAGGAAATTGATCATTTCGTGAAAGAAGGCATATGGGAAAAAGTGGACCACTTAGAGTGGGCTACACCTGTTGTTGCTGTTAGGAAAGCTGAAAAGGCAAAGTGCGGTTGTGCGGCGATTACAAAATTACTCTTAACCCAAACTTACTGGTGGATGAACATCCTCTTCCGACGGTCGAAGAACTTTTTACTACTGTTGCGGGAGGGGAGACTTTCTCAAAATTGGACCTTTCGCAAGCTTACTTTCAACTCGAAGTTCGACCCGAGGATAGAGACTTATTTACATTGAGCACTCATAGAGGGTTGTTTTGTCCCACTCGACTCATGTATGGAGTTGCTTACGCACCTGCAATGTTTCAACGTCTAATGGAGGAAATTTTGCAGGGTATACCTGGCGTTACTGTCTTCATAGATGACATTCGCGTTATTGGTCCTGATACAATAATGAATTTACTTAGACTTGAGGAAGTACTTAACAGATTAGATAAATATGGATTACGTGTCAATAGAGAAAAGTGTGACTTTTTCTCTGATCGAATTGAGTACTGCGGGTACATGGTGGACAAGCAAGGAACAACAAACACAAACTTCGCGAAAAGATTGACGCAATACAAAACATCCCTTTTCCTAAAAATAAGGATCAAGTACGGTCTTTCGTTGGACTCATTAACTACTATGGTAGATTTTTCCCTAACCTCAGTACTATTTTGTACCCACTGAATAACTTACTTAAAGATGACGTTCCATTTGTGTGGAGTGCTGATTGTGATAAATCGTTTACATTGGTAAAAAGGGAGATGCAATCCGATAGGTTTTTAGTACATTGTGACCTGTCACTTCCGGTAATTTTAGCTACTGACGCGTCCCCATACGGGGTTGGGGCAGTTCTTAGTCATCAGTATCCTAACGGAACGGCGCATCTCAGACCCTTACTCGAACGCAACAAAAATATTCTCAGATCGATAAGGAAGCCTACTCGATCATTTTTGATGTTCGCAAGTTTCATCAATACCTTTACGGTCACAAATTTGTTCTGGTAACAGACAATAAACCTACCAGCCAGATCTTTTCGGAATCTAAAAGGCTTCCTACTATGTCCGCATTGCGCATGCAGCATTACGCGGCATTCCTACAGGCGTTCGATTATAAGATTCGACTTCGCCGTTCGTCGGAACATTTCAATACCAATGCTATGTCTCGCCTACCGGTTTCAACTACTGACCCTGAATCGGAAATTGAAGAACCGGAGGTAGTCGAGGTAAATGCAATACAAACACTCCCACTGACTGTAGATGAATTAAGTGCAGCTACGCTAGCGGATGTGAATGTTCGCGAATTGCTACGTGCTACGTGAGAACTGGAAACTCAGTTGAAGGGAAACATAGATTTGGTGTGAATCAGGAAGAATTCAACTTACATAAAGATTGCTTGATGCGTGGTAGCCGAGTATACATACCACCTGCATTGCGAAGAAAGGTGCTTGAAGAACTCCATTCAACACATTTCGGTATAACACGAATCAAATCACTTGCTCGGAGTTATTGTTGGTGGGAAGGCATAGACAGAGACATCGAAAACCTGGTCAACGATTGTGCTTCCTGTCAGGCTGCAAAGGCTAATCCTCCCAAAGTCACTTTTCATTGTTGGGAAACACCTACGGAACCGTTTCAGCGTGTTCATGCTGGCCCATTCATGGGACTTTACTACCTCATATTGATTGACGCATACTCGAAGTGGCCTATGGTCTACGTTGTGAAAAACATGACTACGGAAACGACAATTCGTTTGTGCCGGGAGTTTTTCAGTACTTATGGATTACCTTCTGTTTTTGTGAGTGACAACGGTCCTCAATTTACCTCTACTGAATTTTCAAGGTTTCTTAAACTAAACGGAATTACTCATAAACTTAGTGCTCCGTACCACCCAGCCACTAATGGACAGGCTGAAAGATTTATACAAACAATGAAATCTAAACTAAAGTCGCTACAATGTGATCGAGGGGAAGTTCACAGTGAAATTTGCAATATACTGCTCTCATACCGTAAAATGATTCACCCAGCCACCGGATTTTCACCTTCAAAATTAGTGTTCGGTCGTCAGATCCGTTCAAGGCTGGATCTCATGATACCATCAAACGATCCAAACTCAAATGAAGTTCAGTCTAAAATACATGCATTGACTACTGGATCAAAAGTTGCAGCTCGAGAATACGTTCACGGAAACAAGTGGGAGTTTGGGACAATTAAGAAACGTCTAAGTAAACTTCACTATTTAGTGAAACTTAATGACGGGCGGACCTGGAAAAGGCATATCGATCAAGTACGTAGTGTTGGTGCAGGGCTATCGGAATCTACTAAGGAAGACATTTCTTTGCACCGTGAAGAGATTGGTGGTGAAAATTTCTACGACAACACTATCGCAGTCACTCCAGACATTACTACAAATACATACAACTACAATATCACTTATACATCCACTGACATGTCCCTCCCTGATATCTCGACTACTCCTAATCCTGAAACGGGTATCCAACTACCGATTTCTAACGAAACAGCTGCAATTGATCAACAAACAGGGTCAGCGGACTTGCCGGTGGACCAAAGGTTGCGTCGTTCTCTGCGGACCATCAAGCCTCCGCAAAGGCTCAACCTGTAACAACGAATTCTATTTTGCGCGAAAGAGCTGTTATATCTGAGCTACACTTCTGGCAGCACTGAAGCTGTCATACGCTATTGGTATCTCAACAGTATGAACAACTATCTTCTAAACACACCGTGGTATGAATAGCTAGATTCTATATACACTGCGATCGCTTCCGCTACCGGACTACGACACTTCCCAAGTGACATTTGCTCGAAATTGTTTTCCCATATCTGCTCGATTAGTACTCGATACGCCTGAAATTGTGGATTTGTGTGTGATCAAGTGTGTTGAAAGCGCGAAGATTTGGTGTGATCGTAAATTAGACGTTCCTCTATCGATGGACGATGCCGTTGAGCTCATTTTTCATTCATGACTATGGTTTTTTGATGAAAAACAAAAGCTAATTTTATGTGACGTTATTCTATAAAAATGGGTATTGTTTAAGTATAAAATGGGTGCATGACCAACTATAACGATAGGAAACATCGTTTCCGAGCGAATTTAGAAGTAAGTAACGAAAAAGCCGCATCACATTTGATTTTAAAGGACTTTTTCTAAATTCCCTTAAACTGGTGCAATTTAAGGGAAGTTTAAGGCTCCAGTTTAAGGGAATTTGCTCGAATTCCCGATTATTCGTGCTATAAAATGTCAGTTGGGTTGAAGAAGAGAAGCCGAACTACAAGCACTACAGGACTACAAATATATTTAGATAGAGATAAAACAGTTCCGTTGTACAATTTACTTAATTACGGTTCCGCCCCATCTACAACACCCAGCACCAGTTTGGTTCATGGAATGCTCCGGTGATTTGGTATAAGTATCCCATCGATCGTTTATTGTCCATTACAACTGAAATTAAAAAAGTGTTTGTTTCAGCCGTATGTACCACCACACCACTGTTGTTGTCCCATGAAACCGCCGCCGGAAAAGTATAACACCAAGAACCATCACGAAAGGGATAATCCCTTTGGATTGCGTGGGAACACGTCGAACGTGGGACACAGTTCGATCCTCCGCCCGAAGTTGTCTCCTCTTTCAAACGTCGCTTCCATAATCGCAGCTACTCATGACGCGATTTCAAGCTTAGCCGTTGTATGACTTTATCGAGCGAGATTGCTATGCAGGGTTCAGAGTGGACACCTGACTCCGATGGTTCTTCAGCTTCAGGTTTCACGATCAGATTTTGCGTTTCAATAGCGATCCCAACGCCAATTGGAACATCTTTCAAACCATCAGGACGCAGCCAGAGTCGGTGATGAGCTTCGATAAACGTATCCTCCAAAGCAGTGTTCGTGTGCGTTATCGCGTTGTTGGTGTAAGTGAACGATTCAGATTTGTGTATGTTGTGTATTGTCGCGCTATAATGACGTTTCTCGGAGATTGTGTGTGTAGTTGTGATGTCATCGCTGTGCTTCCATTTTGCGTCATCATCGCGGTCGAGGTCAATACACGGTGGGATTGCGGGTTGCCCCAAGAAGTGTCTCCGGGCCTTGCATCATCATATCTCTCAACGAACTGCGAACTGTGCATATGCTCGTATTCCGGTTGATTAAAACTTGGTGCGCCCGAACGATCTGTTGCCCTGCACAGTTCTTCATCCTTTTGGAGCTCAAGCCTCTCACAATCGTTGAGATAACACCATTCACGCTCTAGTTCTTTGATTCGTTGTCGTCTTTTTTGTTGCATTTCGCGGATCTTGCGCTTTTTCTCAGCTTCTTGCAAACGCAGCGTTTCCGCTTGCGAAAATTGAAGCATAAATTCCCGATAGTAGCAATTTAGTATGTCTCGTTGCCAAAAGGTCTCACCTTCGTTGCCAGTAGTTACTATTGCAGCCCTGGATCTGTAGTTCGAATCAGTCGCGAAATGGTCCTGCACCTGCATTATTGGTGTTGCATCACGGCCTGTGATCCACCTGCTCGTGCCCGCCATAAGCGAAGATCCCTCTACAACTCCACGCGTTATAAACGAGCCGTAAACGAGCCGTAACTCCTGTTCAAATCCGTGGAAATGCTGCACCAAATTCATAATCTGCTTCACTACACAACCTCGTGATTCCTTTTCTTCTTAGCAACTTTCCTCTATTTAACACTATCGGTAGTTAATGATTCACGGTATATTTACGATTCGCGATTTTGTCGTGATTAGCGTCGATATGTTCAAACTAATTTTTTGGAATGTTAGAAACTGGCGCTCTAACCAAAAAATAAGAGAACAAACTGAATTTGTTAGGTAAGCACTGAGGATGCACCAAAAAATTAGTTTTTTTCTTTATTCTTTGTTATCTTTGCTCATGGGTGTTATTGCAATTACTCGTTTCCGCGGTTTTTCTGCCTTTTTAACTGCTTGCGCACACACAACCCGCTGCGCAAATTCGAGCAGTTTCCAGCGCAGGAAATGTACCAAATTCTGCGCTGGCCAGCGCAGATTTTGGCCCGTTCCCCGCGCTGCCCAACTGACATTTTATAGCACGAATAATCGGGAATTCGAGCAAATTCCCTTAAACTGGAGCCTTAAACTTCCCTTAAACTGCACCAGTTTAAGGGAATTTAGAAAAAGTCCTTTAAAATCAAATGTAATGCGGCTTTTTCGTTACTTTCTTCTAGATTCGCCCGGAAACGATGTTTGCTATCGTTATAGTTGGTCATGTAGCCATTTTATACTTAAATAATACCCATTTTTATAGAATAACGTCACATAAAATTAGCTTTTGTTTTTCAACAAAAAACCATAGTCATGAATGAAAAATGAGCTCGACGGCATCGTCCATCGATAGAGGAACGTGTAATTTACGATCACACCAAATCTTGGCGCTTTCAACACACTTGATCACACACAAATCCACAATTTCAGGCGTATCGAGTACTAATCGAGCAGATATGGGAAAACAATTTCGAGCAAATGTCACTTGGGTGGACTTCAGCGATTCCTGCGCTGGGTCGAGCAAGTTTAGCGCCATCTGTTGGCGAAATGGACGAACTATTTATGGCGGCGGAGCAAAAAAACGGTAAAAAATTTAAAAATACTGGTGCCCATTTTTTCGTCCGCTTCTTCTCCCTCCCTCACCCTGCCCTGCCTTACTTGCGCTTCTGCCCGTGCCTTCAGCCGCCAGCTGATTGGCTGTTGCGGTGTATGCGTTGATTCATATATGTGCATTGCGGTTGTGTATTGTTATTGGTGGGTGTTAGCATTTATTAATTTGTGTGTGACCTTGAGACGCTGTGGGAGAAGCTGGATTGGGATTCAAAGTGTTATCGGCGTTTTGATGGTTTATTTTATTTCGTGCCGCTGCTGATGAGACCATTCGATGCCCCTGCCAATCGAGGGTGAAGAAGCCTATTTAAAACAAGCGTAGGAGAACGTCTATTACTAACCTAATATTTTTTTGATTTGAACATGTTTGATGCTTCAACAACCTTGTAAGCATCATGTAGCACAATGTATAGTGGCTATAAAATTTTTTTTTTTAATGTGCCGAAATCTGTCTCGAATTTTCTGGTCTCGTCACACACACACACAGCGCGGGGTAAGTGGCCGTTCACTCTATCATGTCGCGATTCCCCACCCCGCCCGGCGCTAGGGATGAGGATGCTACAAGAAAGCTGAACCAACCGTTCTGCCGGAAAGGTAGCCGTAATCGATCATGCGTGGTGGGGGGGGGGTGGTCTAGTGGGGGGGGGGAGTGCGTGCTTGCGCGACTTCGGGGGTGCGTGCTTTTGCGACTTCGGGGCTCGCGAGCACGCTTTCGTGGGTGCGTGCTGGCGTGCTGGCGTGCGCGCTTTCATGCTCGCGCGCGCGTACGTGCGTGTGTGTGTGCGTGCGTGCGTGCTGGCGTGCGCGCGTTCATGCATGTGTGTGTGCGCACGCGCGCGCTTGTATCTGTGTGTGTGTGTGTGTGTGTGAGTTTGCGCGCGTGTTTGTATGTGTGCGTGCGTTTGGAAACCCCAAAACTATTTTATTCTGATGCGTACATTTTCATCCGCTGCGGCTACAAAGTCCATGCATTTTCGATCTCGCTACCTGACAGACAACACGACCATTGGCATTGGCATCTTTGCGATCGGCTCTGCTGCACATTTATTTCTAATTCAGCTAGCGGGCGCAAGTGGAAACAACATTTTGAAGTGAATCCATACAAAAGAGGATTCTGGATTTGTTTATTACGGTGCGCGTATGGTGCTGCACCAGTCCGTCCAGACTCAGGTGGCTTGTTGGTTTGGAGTAGTTATTATGGCGCCGATTGACCGGCAATGCCTTGGAGTGGATTCGGATCGGTAGGTTTATGTTGTGGTCGAGTACATTCCGTGCATTTGTCGCGCCACAGCGGTAGCCCAGCAGCAACAAAGTCTAGACAAACTCTTACCCGGGTGTGGACTGCTATGCTAAGTTCTTTGTATTCTTATTATTATTATTATTATTATTATTATTGGCGTAATAGCCAACGCGGTCATGCCGGCCTTTTCAGAACTTGAGTACCACGTAGCCGGATAGTCAATTCTTGCTACGGCGGAGATGTGCGGAATGATGGCGGTGTCGCGGACCCGCTCCTATCCAGCGTACAACTTGCATACTGCCACACTGTCTCCTGCTCGATGCATACGCCGTAGGCAGGGGGAAGGATGCACCTCCACAATAAAAAAAAACACCGTCATGAACCAGCGGCGGATCTAACGGTAGACGGACTAGGCGGTCGCCGAAGATCGTTAGTCTGTAGTATGCCGTATGTCTACAAGTGAACAGAGTTTTAGCGACAAGGGCCCCCGGAAAGATGGTCTTTAGGGCTCCGTGGCTGGAGAACCATTTGCCCTCCCCCCCCCCCCCCCCCCCCCCCTCTTATACCCCCAACAGAAGCTTAGGGTAACAAATTTATGCTTAATGCTTAACATGTTTAGTTCGATGGCAGGCCCCAGGGACTGCCAGTGAACTTTCCAGGATGCCGCTATCATAATCAGCTTGCGTTCTTGATGCCGGCGAAAAGAAAAGTTGATGAAAATCAGCGCCGGGATGAACGTGTTAGAGTGAATTAGGATTCTGCGCGTTGCACAGCAAACCCTCCAGCGTTAGCTAGCGATTCCTTAGTGATTTTTACATTGCAGCAATTGAATTCATTGCGATTTTTTGGTTTGATTTGTTAAAATGCAACTTCATCGCCGCAATGTTTGTTAACGGCAGTTTTACCCGGCGCTCTAGCACCAATCGAACACGACATCGAACATGAAAAATGTATGGGATTTGACATGTTTGTCTTGTTTGTTGGTTTGTGTCTGACAGTGCACCTCCATATGATTATATGGGTTTGTTCGTGTCGGATGTCGTGTTCGATTGCTGCTAGAGCGCCGCCTTAGGCGCCACAACAGCTCGCGAGCATTGACCACACGCGAGAAAGAGATGGCGCTATGGAGGGAAAAAGCACGGACGACGGCTGACAGCGATTGGCCGTCTGACCGTATTAATACACGATGCGCAATCTCAGATTGCGCATATATTCGTTTTATCAAAACATAAGTCATTTCGCGTAGCCAACCCTGAGCTATAAACGTCATTTCCATACATTTTCAGATTGCGCCAAGATTGCGCATAAATTTTCAAGATTATATGTCCGAGATATATAAATTTTTTTTGACAGATAAATATATCAAACCGACCCGTTTGACAGATAAATATATGCGCAATCTGAGATTGCGCATCGTCTATTGCTACGGTGACGCACCAACACATCCAAACCAAGGTGTCTTTATTAAGGAGGTGAATTGTTAGCGCGTTTTCCGGGCGCCATCATTGAGTATTGTTATGTCAAATCGCATACAATTTTCTATACCCCCCTACAGCCCTCCCCGATTTTAATACCGGAGCCCCCAGTATTGTTGTGTCAAGTCGTGAAATGTCAATTTGCTCTGAAGCACTTCACCTCCTATTATCCATACACCTTGATCCAACCCTTCGACCAAGGTGTGTTTATTAAGAAGGTGAATTATTAGCGCGTTTTCCGGGCGCCATCATTGAGTATTGTTATGTCAAATCGCATACAATTTTCTATACCCCCCTCCAGCCCTCCCCAATTTTAATACCGGAGCCCCCAGTATTGTTATGTCAAGTCGTGAAATGTCAATTTGCTCTGAAGCACTTCACCTCCTAATATCCATACACCTTGCTAGAGTCCATCACCTGATATTTATAAATCCACCTTGATGTTGAGTGCAACAAGATTAGACCGGTGCCTAAGGCGGCGCTCTGGGACCAATCGAACGAGACAAACAAACACGACTCTGTTCGATAGGTGCTCTGTCAGCTGTTCGATGTCTTATAGACCTGTCATGATGCACTGCAATACGCCTTTCTTTTCGTCTCGAAAATGAAGCATTTTCATAGTTTAAATGAATATTCACCTACAGGGGGAAGATTAAACTCATAATTTACTAGTTATTCACATCTATAATAACATAGAAATCATTCAAATTTAATGTTGAAAAATGTAAACAAACGTCCATGCCAAAACACATACAGTGCATACACATGGATTATGTACACACTGTCGTAATCGTCACACATTTTAATTATTTATTCGGCTTTTTTATTCAATTTCTTTTTTTTTTATTGTATCACGCTCAACCGATCTCTTTACGATCAACCACAAGACTGACCCGAGGCTCCTTTATTTCTCCCTGTCGCCTGACTTGTCTTCTCTCCCTGATCTCACGATCTGTCCCTCTCTCACACTCTCTCTCTCGATTCACTCTCGGAGTTCACTCTCTCTTGATCCCAGCTACCGCTAGCTACCGGTAGACGTCCGTCTCCTTTTCCGCGCGCCTTCTCCATCTCTATCTCTGCTTTCGTCCAATCTCTTCTCTCTCAACCTCATTTTTGCATGTTTGAATTTTTCGCTCTCTCTGATTTCACTAAACTTCTCTCTCTCTCTCTCTCACTCTTGATCCCTACACACACAATAGATTAATACGTTTCAATCCTTTTTATTTGATGTTATAATTGATTGAAAAGTTTAACAATGTAGAAATTAGAAATTCGAATTTGTATATACCTCACACATACACCTTGACATCCTTACACATACACCTTTTCTATATGTACATCTTGTTTGTGCGATCACACCTAGGTTTAAGTATCTCAGGCAATACTGTCAAATAGAGATGTCATTCGTGATTGAGCGCTAAAACAGAAAACACGCAATTCTTCAGCCTTCAGTTAATTCTTCCGAAATTAAGAAAGATTACAATTCAGAAGTGGGATACACCGTTTGTGCCGAAAAATGCTTACAAAAGAGGAACTTCTTTGTGCTTTGGAAGTTGCTAACATCGAAGTGCCTCCGAAAGCAACTTTACCACAACTACGCATGTTGTACGAGCAAAGTGTACCGAAAAACAAAATGGAGGAACAATCAACCCAGAATTTCATTCCTCAAAGAGTGTGTGCAGATGAAGACGAAGTGACGAACAATGGAAACCACGTTGCAGCAGCCGCCATCTTGATGAAAGACAAAGCTGCTCCGACATCTTCGACGCAAGGTGCTTCATTCGACGCAACTTCTCATCAATTGGAATTAATGGCGCTACGAGCAAAAATTATGGAAATGGAACAGCGGCAGACGTTTACGGATGGTCGATTGGTTCATCCCGAGGAGTTGAAACATTTGATACCGGAATTTTCTGACGGCCTCGGTATCAATAAGTGGATCAATACGATTCGCTACAATAGCGAATTATATGGATGGCAGGATCGCACGATGCTTTTATATGCAGGCAGTCGGTTGACTGGAGCAGCAAGCGAATGGTACAATGGCTTCCGTAACACTTTGAAGACATTCGACGAATTCGCTGACACAATTAAAAAGGCTTTTCCTGATCGCTGTAACGAAGCCGTTATTCATAGCCAATTAGCATCGGTCTACAAGAAAATTTCTGAGTCGTACACAAGCTATGTATACCGAGTAAATGCGCTGGGAATGTCAGGCCACGTGAGTGAGGAGGCTATCATAACTTATGTCATCAGAGGACTTTCTCGTGACCCTCTCTATGATAGCCTTGTGACCAAGGATTACCGCGATATTTACGACCTGATTGACAACATTAAGCGATATGAATCCCATCTTCTGTTGCGCAAAAACCCAGAACGCCGCAGCCCATCTCACATCAACACCATTTCCCCGAGACCGATTCCACCAAGACAAACGACGACAGAACCTCTTCGATGTTATAACTGCTCGAATCATGGACATCATTCATCGCAATGCACACAACCTCGCCGAGCTCCGGGTTCCTGTTTCCGATGTGGTAGCACATCACATGTCATTCGCAACTGTCCTGTCCCAGATAGACGTCAACTAACGGTTGCTGCGGTACAGGGCAACGACAATGAAACAGCGCATCTAGATTCTGGGGAAAATGGAAACTTCGTTCAACTTGAGGCCTATCAGGAGGTAAGTGTAGCTTTTAAGAGAAACAATGTTTGGAGCCCAGGGTTAATTATAACATCTCTTTTTGATTCCGGTAGCTCTAAAAGCTTCATAAATGAAGCCATTGTTCCGGTTACAAAACTAAGCGCTCCCCAACCAAGTGGATTTCGAGGAATAGGAAATGTGAATTTACAAACTCTTGGAACAGTACAGCTAAAACTTAGTTTTCGTAATCAAACATTCATTCACAATTTCTATATTTTACCAAAAAGCTACATGTCCCTATCCATGATAGTAGGGAGAGATTTGTTATCAGAATTTAACATCACACTCGCTCAATTCCGTAAACATTACAGCAAACTTATGCTGATGAATTTAAATAAAGATAAAATTCTGAACTTAAAAAAACCGGGTTTTTACCATAAGCTCCAAACGTTGGGTCTTTTACGTAGTTCGATCCAGGCTCCCTTACCAGAGGTATGCAAAGATTCGAAATTGTCCGATCCCAATATTTCTTCAAAATTCATTTCGATATCAGACAAATCTGAACATAAACAACAATATGACACAACTTTTTCTGAAATGTGTTCTATAAATATTAGCGATGAGGCTAGCACTATAAATGTTGGAGAACATCTTTCTAAAGAACAAGGCATTGCTTTAAGATCAATAGTGTCCAATAATTACATTAATTTTCCGGATAAACATATAATACCATCTGCTCATAAAATGCGAATTAGCTTAACTCATGATACTCCTATTTTCACAAAGCCTAGACGACTTTCTTTCGATGAAAGGAATAAAGTAAAAGTCATTGTGAAGGATTTATTAGAGAAAAATATAATAAGACCCAGTAACTCTCCTTATGCTTCCGCACTGGTACTCGTTAGGAAGAAAAATGGCGAAATTCGTAAGTGTGTCGACTACCGACCTCTTAATAAAGTAACAATCCGCGACAACTACCCGCTTCCACTCATAGAGACGTGCCTAGAACACTTGGGCAATAAAAAATTCTTTACGTTACTAGACCTAAAGAGTGGTTTTCATCAAGTGGCAATGGACGAGGATTCAATTAAATTCACAGCGTTTGTTACTCCAGACGGCCAGTACGAGTACACGCGTATGCCCTTCGGATTAAAAAACGCGCCAGCTGAATTTCAGCGTTTCATTAATACAATTTTGCGGAAATTCATCGAGAATGAAAAGCTGGTTGTATACATTGACGACATTCTCATAGCTTCTCAAGACTTTAAAGAACATCTTGAAATAGTTAGTGAAGTTTTGCATACTCTACGAAATAATGGGTTGGAGCTACGGCTTGATAAATGTAAGTTTGCTTACGATGAATTGGATTACTTAGGATACAAGGCCAATCATTCAGGTATATGTCCTAGCGATAATCATGTAAAAATTATCAAAAACTATCCTGTTCCTCAGAACACAAAACAGGTACAACAATGTTTAGGTCTTTTTTCGTTTTTCCGGAGGTTTGTTCCACATTTCTCTAGTATTGCAAAACCACTTACTAATCTTTTGAAAAACAATGTTCCATTTATTTTTGATGATGAGTGTAAAAAAGCATTTGAAACACTCCGAGATAAATTGATAGTAGCTCCGGTGCTTGCCATATACGACCCTAAACGCGAAACTGAACTTCACTGTGACGCAAGTTCGATAGCTTTTGGTTCTGTGCTTTTGCAAAAACAGGATGATGGTAGATATCACCCTATTTCGTATTTTTCCAAAACCACTTCGGCTGATGAAGCTAAATTGCACAGCTACGAGCTTGAAACATTGGCCGTTATATATGCGCTCAAACGTTTCAATACCTATGTACACGGCATTCCAATAAAGATAGTGACTGATTGTAATTCTCTGGTAGAAACGCTTAAAAATAGAAATTCGTCCGCAAAGATAGCACGTTGGTCACTGTTCCTGGAGAATTATAATTACATTATTCAACATCGCCCTGGACTAGCAATGAGTCATGTAGACGCATTAAGCCGACTGGAACATTTGGCTGCCTTCGATGATGTTGATATTGACTTCCAAATACGTGTAGCTCAGGCTAGGGATCCGCTTATCCAAACTCTGAAAAAAGAGTTAGAGACGACGGATGTCGAAGGTTACCAATTACAAGACGGTATTGTATTCAAACGATCACCTTCTAATAGGCTAAAATTATACGTGCCAACAGAAATGGTTAATAATCTGATACGATCAATACACGAACAAATAGGTCATTTGGGAGCCGAAAAATGTTGCAACCAAATAGATCAGAATTATTGGTTTCCTAACAGAAAAACACGGATAATAAACTTTATAAATAACTGCTTGAAGTGCATTATTCACTCTGCTCCATCTAGAGTAAATAATCGGAACCTTCATAGCATCCAAAAAGAACCTTACCCATTTGATACCTTGCACATTGACCATTTTGGACCGCTACCTACATCATCTTTAAAGAAAAAATACTTATTGGTAGTAATAGACGCATTTACGAAATTCGTTAAATTGTATCCAACAACTTCCACTAGTACAAAAGAGGTGTGCAATGCTCTAAAACAATATTTCTCTTACTACAGTCGACCTAAAAGAATAATTAGCGATCGAGGTACATGCTTTACTTCAGCCGCATTTTCCAATTTCCTTTCTTCTCGCGGAATTAGCCATGTGTTGAATGCCACAGGATCACCACAAGCTAATGGTCAAGTGGAAAGGGTCAATCGCATTATTCGTCCCATATTGAGCAAATTATCAAATCAGACCGACCATGTAGATTGGGTGACCCATTTGCTATCTACAGAATACGCTCTTAATAATACCATTCATTCGTCCACTCGTTTTTCCCCTTCTATGCTATTGTTTGGTGTTAACCAACGAGGCCCTTCAGTAGATATATTGACCGAATATTTAGAAGACAAAAACAAAGCATTTTCAGATTTAGAAACTATACGTGCAGAAGCATCATTCAATATTTTAAAATCACAACAAAATAATGAGAAACAACATGCTAAACACCATCGCCCTGCTCCCGTATTCAATGAAGGAGAGTTTGTTGTAATTAAAAATGTAGATAACACACCAAATTCAAACAAAAAACTCATTGCCAGATATAAAGGTCCATACGTTATCCACAAACGTTTACCTAATGACAGATATGTTATACGTGATATCGATGGAATACAAATGACGCAAATACCATATGATGGAGTGTTGGAGTCGGACAAGTTGAGAAGATGGATAGTGCCTCTGGGGGGAGCTTGATCGGAATATGTTCATAAAGCTACACTTAAGATTAAGGGTAGGGCTATACATATGCAGGAAAAATTGAGGTCAATTTCTCGTCAGGATGGCCGAGCTGTAGAAATTAGAAATTCGAATTTGTATATACCTCACACATACACCTTGACATCCTTACACATACACCTTTTCTATATGTACATCTTGTTTGTGCGATCACACCTAGGTTTAAGTATCTCAGGCAATACTGTCAAATAGAGATGTCATTCGTGATTGAGCGCTAAAACAGAAAACACGCAATTCTTCAGCCTTCAGTTAATTCTTCCGAAATTAAGAAAGATTACAACAATAATTATTGATAGCTATTTTAAATATTTTGCACGCAATTTTAAGAAGAAAAAGAGACAAACTACGTAAACAAACTTAAAAATGTCCCGAATTGAATTCTATCTACTGTAGCTGTGAAGCGTTTGACAGCCAAGGTACTCACAGCACAGGTGGGTATCGAACATCACAGACAGAATCAACTG
This sequence comes from Anopheles coluzzii, assembly GCF_943734685.1. Taxonomy (NCBI): domain Eukaryota; kingdom Metazoa; phylum Arthropoda; class Insecta; order Diptera; family Culicidae; genus Anopheles; species Anopheles coluzzii. The sequence continues at coordinate 57,778,955 of NC_064671.1, read as the reverse complement.
ACATGTTCGACTCGACGTTTGTCTTGTTTGTTTGTTTGTGTCTGACAGTGCACCTCCATATGATTATATGGGTTTGTTCGTGTCGGATGTCGTGTTCGATTGCTGCTAGAGCGCCGCCTAAGGCAGCGGTCTAATCTTGTTGCGCGCAACATTGTTGCTCGGCAACATATCGCTGAGGTGGTCTATGAATGTTGCTGGCAACATTTCGCTTTGACATTGTTTAGCGTAAAAAAATTGCCAATCAACAGCTCAGAGTTTATTTTTTATCATTCACTTTGCAATCTTTCTTAATTTCGGAAGAATTAACTGAAGGCTGAAGAATTGCGTGTTTTCTGTTTTAGCGCTCAATCACGAATGACATCTCTATTTGACAGTATTGCCTGAGATACTTAAACCTAGGTGTGATCGCACAAACAAGATGTACATATAGAAAAGGTGTATGTGTAAGGATGTCAAGGTGTATGTGTGAGGTATATACAAATTCGAATTTCTAATTTCTACAACTTATTGAATGAAGTGTTGAAAAAACAAAATATACACCTAAAAATGTATTATAAATGCTTAAAATCCAAATTTAGCGGATGTCAACAAAACGCACACTGCTGTTGTGTCATTTCATACACCCGATTACCAGGGCCAAGGTAAATAGAAAATGTTGCCATACAAAAATCAAATTGGTTTGATTTTGGCCGGCAACAAAGTTGCGCTAGCTGTCAAAATCCATACATTTTGCCAGCAACAATGTTGCGCGCAACAACCCAAGCGAAATTTTTCGGGGATAATGAACATAAACTCATGCCATCTCTTTCTATTCATCAGCTCTACTCTCTCACACGCATCGATGAACTTTTACACATCTCTTTGTTCATTGTGCTATATTTGAAGGGTTTAAAACTAATAGATAACGATTCATGTTCATGAACTAGTAGTGGTCAAATGGTAATGGTGTAATGTTTGCACCATGGTCGACATGAGTTCAATTCCATTTTTATTGTTTTCATCGATGATTTAAAGTTTTGATTTCTTTTTAAAACATGCAGCTCCAGTAACTTCAGACCCCTTTACTCATTGTTAGAAATGTATAGGGTTATGTGTGTCAACTACTATCTACTTCGGATGTACGGAATGATTTCTACTCACGTCTGGTTCGCTTAGCGGTCAAAATGAAAGAGAGCGTTTATATTTTATTTCCGATGCACGGTAGTGCAGTTATCCGGTTCGGTACGATTACCGAATTAAGCCGATTGCTTGCATGCGGTGTAACGCAAGTGTGGTGTAACGCAGGTGTGGTGTATTAGCGCAACTATAGTGTGGTGCAGCTTGCGTGCGAGGTACGCCACATCACTTCCCCCTTTATTTAAAATTTATCTGGAAGATAAATTTTCCTACCATATCTCGTCTGATGGACGGCAGTTCGAGTCGCAAGTGGGTCGGTCGTTTTGGCGAGCAGATTGTTTTCCTCATCAACGGGGGTGGTGCTTTGGATCGGAGACTCATCATTCATCATGAATGCGGCCTTCAAACGATCGATGGAAATTTCACTTTTCCTGCCTCTGATATCTAAAACGAAAGATTTCTTGTTACGTTTTAATATTTCAAATGGACCATCATAAGGAGGGGTTAAAGCGGGTTTCACGGCGTCGATGCGGACAAAAACATGGGAACAGGAATTTAGTTGTTTTTGTACATATACTTTTTCTTTCGTGTTGTGGTTCGATGTGGGGGACGGCTTCAACGATGACATTATATTTTTTAGATTTGCTATGTAGTCAGGCGTGATGTTAGGTGAATTCGATGGTTCGTCAAAAAATTCACCAGGTAATCGAAGTGTTGTACCTTAGATTAGTTCTGCACTAGTTGCACCGATGTCTTCTTTTATGGTGGAGCGCATACCAAGCAACACTATTGGGAGTGCTTCCGTCCAACGAGCGTTTTTGTGGCAAAGGATAGCGGTTTTTAGCTGTCGATGCATCCTTTCGATCTGGCCGTTTGATTGGGGGTGGTAAGGTGTTGTTCGAAGGTGGTCGATTCCGAGTGTTGCGGACAATGAACGAAACATTTCCGATTCAAACTGCCTTCCGAGATCGGTGGTTATTTTAGAGGGAACACCATATCTCGAAATCCATCCTGTAATAAAGGAACGTGCAACAGTTTCGGCGGTGATGTTGGGGATCGGTATTACTTCAGGCCATCGCGTAAATTTGTCGATCATCGTCAAGCAGTACGCGTTTCCTTCTGATGGTGGTAGTGGTCCGATTAAATCTATGTGTACGTGTGTGAAGCGTGCGTTCGGTGTGGCTATAGCGGCTGTAGGTGTCTTGTTATGCCGTATTATTTTGTTTTTTTGGCACTCGATACACGTCTCTACGAACGCTTTGCATTCCTTTCTAACTGATGGCCATACAAAGCGTTGCGATACCAGGTGTGTTGTTCCTCTAATACCAGGATGCGATAAGCTGTGCAGTTTGGAGATGATCAGTTTTCTGTGCGCTTTAGAAACGAAAGGTCGGATGTATCGAGTGGAAATATCGCAGAAAATAGATTTGGTAGAGTTCGGTATAGCCAGTGATTTTAATATCAGTGATGATGTTTTCGGTGGGTTGTTTAAAAAATGCTGTAGTTCGCTATCGGTTTGTTGTGCATCTGCTAATTGGTTATAATCGATGAGCGTGTTTATGCTATCTATACGACTTAACATATCTGCTACTAGGTTGTGTTTGCCGGCCACGTGTCGTATATCGGTGGTGTACTCGCTGATGAAAAGCAGCCTTCTTTGTTGCGTGGGATTGGCTCTTTCGAGTTTTTGATCAAATGCAGTGGTTAACGGTTTGTGATCCGTGTACACGATAAATTCACGTGCTTCCAAAAGGTCTTTAAAATGCTTTATCGATTCGTATATAGCATAAAGTTCGCGATCATAAGTGCTGGCCTTCTTAAGTGCAGATGACAATTTCTTAGAAAAGAAAGCGAGAGGTTCGATACCCTTGTCAGTCAACTGATTTAATGCAGCTCCTATAGCATGACTTGAAGCGTCAACATCTAAGGCGAGCTTTGCATTTGGTGAAGGGTGAGCTAATAAAGCTGCGTTTGCCAGATCGTGTTTGCATTGTTCAAATGCTTGCGTGCTGTTTTCATCCCAGGTAAGTATAGTGGAGTCATTTTTTATGTTGCCATTCATCATACCGTGCAAAATTTGTTGGCGCTCTGCTGCATGCGGTATAAAACGCCGGTAAAAATTAATCGTGCCAAGGAAGCGTTTCATTTGTCTGGCTATGGTTGGTTTTGGAAAGTCAAAAATAGCTTGAACCTTGCTGGGTTTTGGTTTAATACCATCTGCGGTTACAAGATGACCGAGAAATTCTACTTTTGTTTGCGCGATTTGACTCTTTGTTGGATTAATTGTTAGTCCGTTCTGCCTCAAACGTTCGAACAATATGCGCAAATGTTGGTGGTGTTGTTCTTCGTTCTGGGAGGCGACGCATAAATCGTCAACATACGGAAAAACAAAATCTAAATCGCCAAGGATGGAATGCAAGTGCCGTTGTATCGTTTGTCCTGCGTTTCGAAGGCCAAATGTCATGAAATTAAATTCGAATAACCCGAATGGTGTTGAAATTGCTGTTTTGGGTATGTCTTCAGGAGCCACAGGTATTTGATGATATGCACGTTGCAAGTCGATGCATGAAAATATTTTTTTATTATATAAAATATTTGAAAAATCTTGAATGTGGGGGACGGGATACCGGTCAGGAACGGTAATAGCATTCAAGCTCCTATAATCCCCACAGGGTCGCCATTTTCCATCTGGTTTCTTTACGAGGTGTAAAGGGCTTGCCCAACAGCTTTTCGATGGTTTACAAATGCCGTTTTTTATGAGAAAGTCAAATTCAGCTTTTGCTTCACGTAACCTTTCTGGGTCCAAACGGCGTGGACGGCAAAAGACGGGTGGACCGGTGGTAATGATTTGATGTGTTACGTTTGTATTGACTGCTTTGCGTGTGTTATCGAGTATCGTGATATCTTTGTATTCGTTTAAGAGATGTGAGAAGCTATCGTTTGAACTACATGCGAATACTTGTGCTGGTAGTGTATTAGTGATGTGTGTTTTGTTTTTAATTAGCTTGTTGCGTTTGATATCTACGAGTAGATCGAAGTGTTTTAAAAAATCAGCTCCGATAATATGCGAATCTACATCAGCTATTGTAAATGGCCATGTGAATGATTGGTTAAGACCGATGTCTAGGGTTAGGTTTTTTGTGCCGTACGTACCGATTGAGCTGCCGTTTGCAGCGAAGAGTTTTCTGGCTGGCATCGGGTTCATTCTGTCCTTGGCGGATGGTGGTATGACGGAAATCTCGGCGCCGGTGTCGATCAGGAATCTGTTGTTGGTTCTGCTGTCGTTCACATAGATGCGCTCGATTACTTCGGCCTTACCGGGGTTCAGCTTGATGCTGGTGCTGGTGGTATTTAGCGTGGGGCTTGCTTGTAGTGGTAAGCTGTTGCTGCTGCGCTGCTGCGATGAGGATGCGTTGTAGCTGGTGCTCACGGTCTCGGCTGGGTTGATGAGAGTGTCTCGGTCAGGATAAGTGTGAGAGTGTAGAGAGAAACGCACTACTTTTTTCGGGAGTAAACTGGCAGATGCTCGTCGAAAAAAATACACTTAGTGTTTGTATCGTTAGAGTGCTCCTTCTCACACTTCTCTGCCTTGTTTCCATGGCGATAGTGGAACCAACAGATCCAGCGGCGCGGTGCGCGTGATGGTGTGCGTGATCGCATGGCGCTAGAAGTTCGTTGCCCCCATGGCTGGCTAGACGGATGACGCTGTCTGGATCGAGAATTTCTGTGTGTGTTGCTATCTGCATACGAATATCGATCAGCTGTTAGGACTTCATCTAGGCGGCGAGAGAGTGCATCGATGCGGGCTTCTAAACTGCAGGCTGCGGCAGGAGTATCGATCTCATTCACGGTGCAAATGGCATTGCTAGGCGCTTCGAGGATTTTATCCGCTACGCTGGCTTGATCATCAAGTGATGCGGATGGCATTGCAGCAATAATGGAGCGAACTGTGGTTGGCAAGGCGCGTAACCAAATGTTAGATAGGATGCTATCGGAACATCCTTCTCCTCCCATTCTGCGCATCTCGGAAAGCAGCATACTCGGTTTCCGGTCGCCTAGCGAAACGCCCGAGAGTAAGCTTGTAAGCCTTTGGTTTTCCGACGGCAGAAAAAAATCGATGACCGATTTTTTTATGGTAGAGTATCTATCAGCCAAGGTCGACTTGTTGCATTTTGCAATGGCGGCGTGAAAGAACTTTGCGCGGGTACCGAGTGCAACGATCACTGCGTTAAACTTGTGCTTATCGGAAGCAACGTTGTTAACATAAAATGCCGCTTCTAAGCAAACGAACCATGTTTCCACATCTTCGGAGTCGAATTCGGGAAAGCGTATTTTGGCGTATGAGCTCGCGATCTCTGCCTCTTCTAGTTTCGGCTGTCGGATAATAGGCGCTGGCTGTAGCGGTGCAGGCGAATGCTGGGCTGCCATCGCTGGCGCAACCATCACCGGTGCTGGTGCGGGGTCGGTCATTGTCCTTACACTCGCGATTCTTATATAGCGAAACACTGAACTTGTTAACGCGACGCGCGGAATATTTTCGATCCGTATAAAATCGATGGCACTTCGCGGAAGTAGAGTACGCGGTCGAACACTCGCGGCGATAAATTACACGATTGTAATTTTTGCGATCAAAACTAAACTTTTTCGGTTTTCGCGTTCGGGGTCACCAGTTATAGGGTTATGTGTGTCAACTACTATCTACTTCGGATGTACGGAATGATTTCTACTCACGTCTGGTTCGCTTAGCGGTCAAAATGAAAGAGAGCGTTTATATTTTATTTCCGATGCACGGTAGTGCAGTTATCCGGTTCGGTACGATTACCGAATTAAGCCGATTGCTTGCATGCGGTGTAACGCAAGTGTGGTGTAACGCAGGTGTGGTGTATTAGCGCAACTATAGTGTGGTGCAGCTTGCGTGCGAGGTACGCCACAAATGCGTGTTTAATGGTCAATCTATTATTTTTATTGTTTTATTTATTTCTTTTAATTCATTTAGTATCAGTACCCCTTCATACAACAAAACAAGCAAATAGCACGATCATGAAGAATAATATGGTGGCGCAACTGGCAAAGTGATTCGAAGTAGAATTAGCGATGTTGTTGGTAACATCAAGGATGAAGCATGAGCATGAATTGGAATATGGGGGAAGGGAATGAATCCGAATGTTCATTTCTATTTTTAGCTCTTTTTTGCATGGGTTCATCCTTCACGTGTGTTCACTATCCCCGAAAATGATCTGAATTTCGCTGATCTTTTCGGGGAAAGTTCGTTAACGAATTATCCCCGAAAAGACCAGCGAAAACCAGCGTGGTCGGGAGCTTAGGAAGATTAGACCAGTGCCTAACCGTTCAAATAGACATAGAGCGACAACGTCGCGCGCGTCGAAAAATAGCTCAAAATTTCACTCGGTGTAGATCAAAGTAGCTCATTTGACTCAGTCAACCAAATTGTTTTTTATTTGAAAACACACAAAAATAGGTTAAAATGTGTTCAAATCTATTTTTTTGCGTTTGGCATTGTTGTGTCTCTAGCGGTGGACTGTAACTTGAGGGGTTGGGGTAGTAGTTTTCTTTCACCATAAATCTGGAGCCCTCACGGACAAGACGATCTTTCTTCGTTGATGTCGCATGCAAGACTAAAGTTCATTTATTATCACTTCAATGTGTGCGTGTCGCATTCCGAATTCTACTGTCACAAAAAAATGCAAACCCAAGCAACAAACCCAATCCCTGTGACATATGTCAGTTTTCCCAAGCAGCAAACGCAATGCGCAACTCGCACAACAGGCATTAATCTGGCTTGTAAACAACGTAGATAATTCGATTGCAGTAGAACGTCGATTATCCGGGGGCGGATTAACCGGCGGGCGGCTTAACCGTGCGCATAAATGTGACAGCTGTTTAAACGTACAGCGAACATTTACAGCGATAGTCAAGTGGGCAACCCGATTTTTGTGCAGCTCTGCAGTGTCTAGTGGTGTTTTAGAAATAAATTTTTGCTCATGAACAGGTGTTAAACCTATAGTTATTGATTAAAATAATATTCAACTAACGATTTATCGATTGATTCAAGGTGAATTAATCATAAAACTAATCAAAAACTAGTAATATAATAATTTTTACATGAAAATGACATTTCTTGGACCATTATCCGTGCAAATCGATTAACCGGCAACCGTCCGGTCCCGAGCTACCCGGATAATCGACGTTCTACTGTATTTCGGATGAAGCAAAACTGTCGCGCGAGACTAAAGGAACCCTGTTCTTTTAAATACCTTGGAAGTTCTTTAATTAACAATTTTCTCTTTTATGCGACCGTTCTCGTCAATGGTTGATTGGCGACTAACTAAATGAATCGATCGTTCCTACATATACAGGTTTCCCCCGAAATACGACTGTATTTGGGTCCGAAAAAATGTCGCAAAGCAAGGCGTAAGTCGAAAAAGTCGTATGTCGAATATCTATGAATATAAAGTTTATAATCGAAGTTGAAGAGTTGGAATCTATGATATCGTGTATTTTATTTAAAATAATGTTCGATAATGAAATAATTATATATGAAAAGACGTACACAATATAGATATTCAAGATAGAGTAGTTGTGGAATCTTTGGAAATGTGTGTATAACGGTTATCAGCCTAGAAATTCAAAAAAAAAACATCAATTTCTTGTCAATGACAACTTTTAACTGTCAAAATCAAAATCGTCGTATCTGCGAATTGTCGTAACTCGAGGGGGTCGTAACTCGGGGGACGCCTGTATTAAAGTCTACTTCGATTACACGGCTACTTCGTTTACACCCCCTCTCGATCGTTCACTCCAAGTTTCTTCCTGAGGACTTCGAATCGACCAGCTTCTAAAGCTTTAGTAAAAATATCTGCTAGTTGATTCAAAGTTGAAATAGGTTCAACGATTATGTTTTCTTTTGCAATATGATCCCGCACAAAATGGTATTTGATATCTATGTGCTTGACCCGTTTACATTCTAAATTTTTCGACGTACCGATACATCCTCTGTTATCTTCAAATATTGGGACAGGTTTTGTAAATCTTAGTCCAAGATCCTCCAAAAGTCCCTTCAACCATATAGCTTCAGCCGTAGCTGCACTTAAAGCGACGTATTCAGCTTCACTGGATAATATGGCTACAGTTGATTGTTTTTTGCTTGACCATGAAACTGTATTTCCATAAACCTTGAACATGTACCCAAGCTCCCGACCACGCTGGTTTTCGCTGGTCTTTTCGGGGATAATTCGTTAACGATCAGATCATTTTCGGGGATAGTGAACACACGTGAAGGATGAACCCATGCAAAAAAGAGCTAAAAATAGAAATGAACATTCGGATTCATTCCCTTCCCCCATATTCCAATTCATGCTCATGCTACATCCCTGATGCTACCAACCACATCGCTAATTCTACTTCGAATCACTTTGCCAGTTGCGCCACCATATTATTATTCATGATCGTGCCATTTGCTTGTTTTGCTGTATGAAGGGGTACTGATACTAAATGAATTAAAAGAAATAAATAAAACAATAAAAATAATAGATTGACTATTAAACACGCATTTTTAACAATGAGTAAAGGGGTCTGAAGTTACTGGAGCTGCATGTTTTAAAAAGAAATCAAAACTTTAAATCATCGATGAAAACAATAAAAATGGAATTGAACTCATGTCGACCATGGTGCAAACATTACACCATTACCATTTGACCACTACTAGTTCATGAACATGAATCGTTATCTATTAGTTTTAAACCCTTCAAATATAGCACAATGAACAAAGAGATGTGTAAAAGTTCATCGATGCGTGTGAGAGAGTAGAGCTGATGAATAGAAAGAGATGGCATGAGTTTATGTTCATTATCTCCGAAAAATTTCGCTTTGGTAGCCACTAACTGATTTTCGATCAACAGTATCGGCTGCCCCGTCTGCATCTGCAAATCCAACGAGTTGTTCGATTTGTTCGTTCCTTTTCAAAGTCAGTACCAAATTCTTTGTTCCTTGGAGATACCGTACAATTCGCTTCAGCGCGATCCAGTGTTGGTGTCCAGAATTCTGTTGAAGACGACCCATATATCCAACAGGATAACAGATATCTGGGTAAAAGTAAGGCTCAGCCCTCCACGTTACATTGGAGAAGCATTACATCCCTTAAAATATTCCCAAGCCGCATTTTTACTACAGTTTTGTCATCCAGGCGACCGACCAGTGTACATTATTTGAATTAAGAATATTTTAAATTGAGATGAAAAAAAAGTTAATTACTGTAAGATGAACCGATTTCAAGGAGATTTAATTTTTAAATAACAATTAAATAACAGGTTTAATATTTTTCATTGTTACATTATGTTTAATGAAAAAAAGTCTGAAAGAAGGAAGCTCATGAACACCTCAAAAGCTTTCAATTGGAGTAACATTTTCTATGATTAGAAAATATAAAATATTAAAATATTTTTAATTAAATTAATATTTAATTATATATGAATTATAACCACCGACAAACCGACGTGACACTTCGAACAAAATGAGCTTCAAAAGTTGTCGCCTTATTTCAAATGAAAATACGTTAAACACTAGCGCCATCTCTATAATGATTCGCTTACTTCACTGACACAGAGAAGAAACTGCTAAATCCCCTTTTTGTTTTTCTTCGCAAATTCCAACGCGTATTGTTTTATGTACTTCTCACATCTTTTGCATTGATTTGGAAACTTATAAAATGATTTTCCTGGGTGTTTTGTCCAATAATTCTCACAAAATCTTGCCTCACACTTCCTTCGCAATTTGTATTTAGAAAAGTTGTTTACATCGAAGCAGCAGTGAACAGAGCTTACTTTGACAGAAGTGATCGCCTCACTGGTAAATGACAGTACTTTCGTGTGGGACACTTTTGTAACGCCAGTTTCACGTCGGTTTGTCGGTGATATAACTATTACCTTTTCAATCTATGTTTCTGGCCATTTTGAATAAAAATTACTTTAGATGCAAGGGCTCTTTTTAAAATGAGGTTAATGAAGTTAATAAATACAGGCGGTCCCCGAGATACACGGTTAATGGGGACTGAAAACAGCCGAAAAATACCGCGTATCTCGAATTTCCGCGTAAGTCGAATCTTCTTTGACATATCGTTTATACGTCAGAGTTCAGGAGTTTGACAGATAAATGTAAACAAAATAATGTTGACATGGCGCAAAAGACTTTGATAACAAGTGTGTTTTCTTGTTTTCTAATTCTCATTAACTTTATGTACCTTTGTGGACAATTTTGTTTCAATGTTGCAGGGTATAGTTCTATTGTTGCAATTAATCAATTTTTGCAGTGATATTGTTGTTGTGTGCTTATTATAGAGTGCTTTCCGTGTTGATATTATTGCTATTGCGGTTGGAGAAGTGGTTTCATATGCGATCTTATTGTTCTTTGTGATTAGGTCTGGACGGGAATACAAACAAACAAAAAAACATATTTGTGTCTTCCAAATTGATACACTAGATATGTGAATCCAGTGCGATATGATTCAACATGAGCCCGGACATCGCCCAATAGGAAATATAGAGAAAAGAACTCGGACATACTATGCTATCGAGATAGAAAATGTTGTTATAGAAAACGTAGAAACTTAAAATGGACGGACAGCTAAAAAGAGGCGAAGGCACTTCCGCAATCGTACAAAAACATTCTTATTGCTAGCAAAGCCACAACTAGAAGGGGGTATAACATTGATATCCTTACCGCCATATTAAGCATTGTGCCGTGTAACTAATTTGTTTTATTTCATATTTTTAGGTTATCTGTAACGAATGGTTCTGTAGGCAGTTGCTGGCCGATCTGAGGTTTATGCCCCACAACTTTCGGATCTTCCGAAAGCGCATCATTTACCTTGTCAGGTGTCTTACGTTATTTTATCTGAAGCGTTATGCCCTTAAATGTATTTGACTGTTTCTAAGTAACTGACATCTATTAATCAAAAGTGTTCACACAGTTCGTTACATGACCTGTTTTGTTTTATTTTGGTACCTTTTGCAGAACCATAGAAGAGTTAGGTTTGTGGATGGTTAATTTGTGGAGTTTCTCGAACCACCTCGAACCAAATTGTATTGCTGTGCGGGTTACTAAAGGAAGCGATCGAATGTCATACAAAAATGACCATGGGATGTTGCAAAGCAATACACATGAGCCATTAGTTACACATTGGTTAATGACATTGTGATTTTTTTCATTCTTTCCTCCTCACATTTTTTTACCGTTTTCAGTTGCATACAATAAAAGTCTTGCCGGATGTGTAACTGCGGATTGGAGTTGTGCACTATAGTCGCACGATTATAAGATCGCTATGCTAATGGAAGTTGCTGGCCACTTTTTTCAATGTCTTTGACAGCGAATGTAACTCTGTTGCTTGTCAAATAGAAAATCGTATAAAATCGATCTTATTGGTTAGAAAATTTGTAACATTTTTTCATATCGTTTTAAAGTAATTACAATATGATCATATGTTTGGTGATAGTGCATACGTACCTGTTTATCGGTGTAGAAGTCTTCCTTACACGGTACGATAAGGAGATTATCAAGAAGTAGCTTTTGAAAGATTCACCCTGTGATGAATTCGTGCTGATGGACAGCTTCTTCCTTATGTAGTTTACAACGGTTGCAATCAAAAATCGATGGATTAAAGAAATGTTTAAGTGAGTTTTACTAATTAGGGACCCAGGGATTTTAAACAGTAATATTTTTAAAAGACTCTTAAGACACAGATAGCAGCTATGCTGTTCAAATTTAATTCAATGTATTTATTTTTTTTTTCAAATTTCAATAATTCATTGGTTGTACCATACTTATTTTGTTTTACTTAATGAATATTTTTCTTAATGAAACTGTCCATAGTAAGTTGTTTTGTCGAGCTTATTTTGTCTTTATAAATTTGTTTATAAACAGCCATCTCATTGCGTATATTACGACTTACTTTTGAGAACCTCTCTTCGTTTTCGTCCATTTTTTCGATTTCAGCTAGGGCTTTCTCCATATAGCTGAAAGCTTCTGCCAGCTTATTAGTCTTAAAGGATTTTTTATCTGTCTCCTCATCACTACTTTCTTCGTCATTCTCTAAATACTCTTCTAGAACTTCTAAAGTTTCTAATTTAATTAGCTCATCGTTTGACAACGGCTCAGCCGCTTCTATGATAAGCTGCTTCATTTCATCTAAATTAACTTCTATTTCTAATTGGTTGGCCAACTCAACACATTCCTCGACCATATCATTACTTTGTGTTTCGAATGTGTCATCAAAATAAACAGGGATAATTTTTTTCCAGCAAGAACTCATTGTCTCTGTTTTTACTTCCTGCCACGCCTCTGCTATATGCTCTACAGCATTTAATATGTTAAATTGTTTCCAAAATTCAATTAAAGACAAGTTTGTCTGATCTTCCATGCTTTGTATTGCATGCTTAAACACGAGACGCAGGTAATATGATTTGAACGTATAAATGATTCCTTGGTCCATTGGTTGTATTAAGGCTGTTGTTCTTGGTGGTAGAAAAATTACCTCTACGTTTGGGTCCATGTCATCTAGTTCAACTGGATGCCCAGGGGCGTTATCCAGTAATAGCACCACTTTGAATGGAATGTCTTTTTCTGTACAATATGCTTTTACTTCCGGTATAAAATATTCACTAAACCATTCGGTAAAAATTGAACGCGTCACCCATGCTTTGGAATTCCACTTCCAAACTACTGGAAGGCTATCCAAATTTATGTTTTTGAATGCTCGTGGTTTGCGACAACGATAGACTACGAGAGGCTTTAATTTCATGTCTCCAGCTAAATTTCCTCCTAACATAATAGTAAGTCTATCTTTGGCCACTTTGAATCCCGGCATTACTTCCGTCTGCTTACTAATGTAGCTGCGCACTGGCATTTTCTTCCAAAACAATGAAGTTTCATCTACATTAAATATTTGTTCCGGCAGATACCCTTTTTGAGATATAAGATTTGTAAAATTATCTGGGAAGCGGTATGCGGCTTCTTCATCTGCACTCGAAACTTCACCATAAATTTTAACATTGTGTAAATTTGCACGCTTCTTAAACCTTGCAAACCAGCCTTTACTAGCCTTAAATTCCTCGCGATCATTTGATTCTTCTCCTTTTATATCATTATACAAAGATAATGCTTTTTCTTGAATGTTTTTAAGGCTTAAGGGTATGCGTTTTTGTGATAAATCATTTATCCATATCAACAATAGATTCTCAACTTCAACTATGCTATCCTCCCGAGCTCTTGTCATTATAGTAGATTCTAATGTTGCATTTTTAATTGTATCTTGCAACCGATCCTTTGATCTAATTATCGTTCTAATGGTTGATTCCGGTCGATTGGTGTCTCTGGCGATGTGGGCGTAACATTTTCCCCCTTCGTGCATTTTGATAATTTTAAGTTTTTCACTGAAGCTGATGGAACTTTTCTTGCGTTTGAATGCTTGTGACTTGTCTTGATTTTTAGATGCCATTTTGAAGAGAAAACTAAAAAAGTGAATAATGTTATTGAACAGACGACCATCATCAATACATTAATTTAAAACAATATTACCTAAAACACAGACTTAATAAAGCAAAGGTATTCAGATCAAAATTTATCACACCGTGTGTTGTTTTTGCCGCGTATGTTTGTTTAGCGCGTTTTTTTATTTTGACAGATAATGGCAGCAGAAATAAACTGTGCACCATAAACGCACCATGCTGTCAAATTTCGTAAAACCGCGTATCTGCGAATCCGCGTATAAGAGGTACCGTGTATCTCGGGGACCGCCTGTACTTGTAAGTATTTCATTATACTACTTTATCAATAACTGGGTAAATAAAAAAATAATCTTTTTTTTTATTATTATTTACATCTTTTATTTATAAGATTGTTAAAATTATAATTCTTGAAGTTGTGACAAATTTTCTAATTATCAACAAAGCTTTTCTAATTATCATATAAAAGTAAACAATAATAAGACATGATTATCTATTAATTTGCTCATCCACGGCGTTTAAAACAAACGTTCAAAAATGTTGCTTGGGTTTGTGATTAACAGGCGTTACGCGTAACGCTAGCGTAACGTAGAGGGCTGAGCCTTACTTTTACCGATTTCTGGACGGGTGGACATCATAACGTACATGAGACTTCCCAAAAGCTCACGGTAAGGTTCTGTTATACCGGCATCTTCTGTTCCAAGTTTCAGACCTTTCTCCATAGGTGTTCTTGAAGAATTACAATCTGCTATTCCAAATTTTTGAAGAAGTCGATCGATATTGGCATCTTGTGACAACTGCATAATTCCTGCATTTTTATCGTAGTCGATCTTGATTCCCAAAAAAATATTTTAAAGTTCCACAATCCTTCATCTCGAATATTTCCAATAGTTTCAATTTCAGCTCCATGATGGTATTTTTGTTTGTGCCTGCTATTATCAAATCATCGACATATAGTACAATATATATGAAATCGTTACCTTCTTTGTTGAGCCAAGTGTAAAGGCAGTACCCAAGCGCCACAGAAATTGAATGTCCATACAAAAAAAATGCAAGCTTCAGAGCTTCCATGTTTATTTCACTAGATGGCGTATTTGCTCAATCCAAGCGAAAAAATGTTCATATAAAAAAAATGAAATTCTATAGCTTCATTAGTTGATGCACTAGATGGCGTTATTTCACTTTTTCCATGACAACATTTTCATATTAAAAAAATTCAAGTTTCAGAGCTTTAGTTGTTTGATCACTAGATGGCGTTTTTTTCGCTTACGTAAAGCTCAAAGATCGTGATCATTTATGATAAGCTGCATATGCATATATATACAAGTGACAGACACGTATGGACATTTATTAGTGGATGTATTCTTGATAAAATCAGACTTGTGTTTCTTTTTGTGAAGTGAATTCATCATTTGTTTATTATCATATTGAACATTATTAACATTTTTTTAAATATAATACAATGGAGTTTACTAAACGGATTAGAAAAAGTGGTATGCTATACAGGCAAAGGGATAAATTACAAAAAAACAAATGGAAACTTGGCGAATGTTGTGGTTAGTTCATCGACATCATCTAATGACTGCCTTGGCGAATTTGTAAGTGCTTATGTTTGCATGCTTAAATTTTATAAAAATGTTCATAAATTGGAACATGTTTTGTGTTTTAGGTACCCGAAAATACACATTCGGAAGATGATGCTGCAGCGCTTTCAGATGGTGGGGGATTCCTCAATGAAAGTCACGATTGCTCTAGCGTTTGCTTCAGTGACGAGTGCGATATTATCAATGCTGCTGATACTGAAGATTGTAATGAAGAAAATAGTAGTTCAATATTTCAACAGATGGCATTCGTTGAATGTGTTAAATATTGGGCTTTAGCTACAAATCACACACACCATTCTGTAGAAATGATGCTTGAAATTCTTAGGGAAAAGACTGCGCAAAAATTTCCCAAGGACCCAAGGACGCTCTTGAAAACACCAAGAACAGCAACAAATATTCTTCTTCTTCTTGGCCTGCTCAATGAGCACGTCTCGTAGACATGGCCAGGTCGCCAATTCGTTTCCAGGAAACTCGGTCCTGGGCTGCAGTCCTCCAACCACGGTTGCATCCGATCTCCGACAGGTGCGACTCCACCTGATCCAGCCAGCAAGCTCGCTGTGCTCCTCTACGCCTCGTGCCGAACGGGTCGCTGACGAGCACCTTCCTGGTGGGGCATGAGTCCGGCATCCTCATCACGTGCCCCAACCAGCGTATCCTTCCGGCTTTGATGACTGTAAGGATGTCTGCACCGCCAAACAGCTCAGCTAGCTCGTGGTTCATCCTCCTTCTCCACACGCCGTGCTCGCACACACCGCCAAAGATAGTCCTTAACACCCGTCGTTCGAAAATGGCGAGTGCATTGGCGTCCTCCGTCAGTAAAGTCCAGGACTCGTACCCGTAGAGGACCACCGGGCGTATCAGTGTCCGATATATCGCGCATTTCGTGTGTTGTTGGAGTCTTCTGGATCGCAGGAGTTTGTGGAGCCCGTAGTAGGCACGATTTCCCTGTACAATGCGCCTTCGGATTTCGCTGCTTACGTTGTTGTCCGAAGTTACGATCGTGCCAAGGTAGCAGAACTCCTCTACCACTTCGAGATCGTCGCCGTCAACTGATACTCTGCTTCCGAGTCGGCCTAGACGTTTGACGTTTAACGTAAAAGTCGCATTCGCATTTCGCTCCGTATATTTTCTTGAAAATCGCGCTGTTTATCACACTATTTTCCGGTTTCTGTATAATCACAGTATTTTAGAACACCGTTCCATTATCGTTCAATAATGCGTTTATCTCTGCTGACCAAAAAATTCGCGTAAATTTCGTTTTTCGGATCGCATCTGAGTTCGCGCGTCCTAACCGCCATCGCTCTTGTTGCTGCAACGAAAACCTGCACCGCTCCCGTATAATGGCCCGTATTTGCAACGCCTGCATGGAAATTGTGGAGGCATCTATCAGCTGCTGCCTGTGCGACTCTCCATTTCACCAGCGCTGCACTTCGGTTCCTGCTGATCTGTTCCTGCGCATTGCGGAATATAAACAATTACACTGGTGCTGTATTGGCTGCAACAACGTATTTATGAATCCGCGCACCAAGTTCGTAAAAGACGCAGTCATGCAATCTGGTTTCCAGGCGGCAATTACAACAGTAGCCGAAAGCATCAAGACCGTTATGGAGCCATTGACTAATGATATCAAAACTGGGTTTGCACGGATGAGCCAACTTGATCTAAAAAATCCACGTAGCAGTCACCCTCCCGCAAAAATTCGTCGCATAAATCGGTCAAAACGTTTGTTCTCGGAAGTCGCTACTGACAACCATACTTTGTTTACATTTGGCGCCAGACCCATCAACACCCAAAACAATAACAACCAGAACCAAAATAATAAGCCGATCGATGATATGTATCGCAAAAATCGAGCTCCACCCATGATCACAGGCACAAACAAAGATACAACTACATTTCCGATCAAAATAGTCCCCGCTCAGTCTACGGTGCAGAAGTGCGCATAGTATATTTCCCGGCTCGCTCCAGATGTAGCATATCTGCTATACAGAACATATTGTAATACACACTATCAGCTATAAACACATTGTAACACACTTTGGAAAGCCTGTTATGTTCCTGCTGCTAATGCGCTTCGCACTGCCCGTTCCACTGCCTCTGTTTACTATCAAAACGTGCGGGGACTGCGCACGAAGGTCGATGAGTTTCGCCTGTCGGTGTTGGAATCCAATTTCGATGTAATAGTGCTTACGGAAACCTGGCTCGATCCTAGTCTACCTTCGGCTTTGCTGTTTGACGATAGCTTCCGAGTCTACCGATGCGATCGTAGTGTTGACAACAGTACATGTTCCCGCGGTGGAGGTGTGTTGATTGCGTGCTCTCAGTCTCTGACGTCACGGGAGCACACAACGGTGCATCCATCGCTTGAGCTAGTGTGCGTTATAATACAACTAGGCAATTCCCGACTATTCATCATTGCTGCATACCTCCCGCCTAGACTTGCCGCAAATGCTGCCACGCTCCGTGAAATCGAAAATTGCATTCGCTCATTATGCTCAACTATGCATCCCGGAGACGGTTTACTCCTGTTAGGAGACTTCAACCAACCTCTCGTCTCCTGGTCAGCCGCTCAGCATGATCCGGATTTGCCATTTCTGCATTATGAGCCACGTACGCGATCGGCTCTCTCCGCTCTGTTTATGGACGAGATGCATCATAGCGGACTCTTCCAGATCAATGGTCATCTTAACACCAGCGGACGCGTCTTAGACCTGGTGTTTGCAAATAATGCTGTTGCTTCTGTTTGCCTTCCGCTTGAACTTTGCCTCACCCCGCTGTTAGCAATTGACACCTATCACCCGGCGCTTGAGTTGGCCATCCCGCTACCACGAGAGGAATCAGCCGTTCCTGCGCTAACATCACGCCTTGACTACGCGCGGACGGACTTTAACAGGCTCCTGCCGATGATCGCCTCGTTCGCGAATGTCTTCGATTGTTCCCATTACGCCACTCTTGACCTCGCTGTGAAAGATTTTGAGCGGTTCATGTTGCAAGCCCTGAATGAATGCACGCCGGTGAAACGACCTAAACGAGGCCCCCCTTGGGGTGACAGAACGCTGCGCAGGCTCAAAACGGCTAAAGCTGCCGCGTATCGCGATTATTTGTTGCGTAGGTGTCCCGCTGCATTGCGCAACTATAACACTGCGCACTCTCTCTATCGGCGCTATAACAGGTTCCGCTACCTGGGGCACGTACGGCGTACGGTTTTGCGCTGCCGCGGCAATTCACGTGTACTGTGGAACTTCGCAAACAATCGTCGGAAATCCTCTGGTTTTCCTAGCTCCGTCAGTTACAACGGGCGCAACGGCAACAATCCGTCTGCTGTATGTGATATTTTTGCCTCGCGCTTTGCCGCCACCTTCCTTCCAGCTGTAACTGATGAGAGGCAGATAGCCGACGCATTATCAAACGTACCGGTGGATGCTATGGCCCCAAACTTGCCGATCATCGATGAGTATTCAGTCTCGAAAGCGATTGACAGGCTGAAATCTTCGTTTGCTCCAGGGCCTGACGGGATCCCGGCTTCCACGCTTAAGCGTTGTGGCACCACCATCGCGCCTATCCTGGCCTCGATTTTTCGCGACTCGCTGCGTTCGGGCATCTATCCTGCCTGCTGGAAAACTTCGTGGCTTGTTCCAGTGCACAAAAAGGGGGACAAATCAAATGCATGTAATTACCGTGGCATTACATCGCTTTGTGCCTGCGCTAAGGTCTTCGAGCTCCTGGTGTACGAACCTCTCCTCGCAGCTGCCTCGAACTACATTAGCACAGCTCAACATGGATTTGTCCCTCAGCGTTCAACCACCACCAACCTGGTTGAGTTCGTTAGCCTCTGCCACAGGACCATCGATGCCGGCTCGCAGATCGACGCAGTCTACACGGACATCAAGGCTGCCTTCGATAGCGTTCCGCACGCCTTGCTGCTCGCAAAGCTCGAAACGCTTGGTCTGCCTGTGCAGCTGCTGGCCTGGATGCGCTCCTATCTTACTGGTCGCACATACTGCGTGAAGATGGGACCCCATACGTCGCGCCGTATCGATGCTTCTTCTGGGGTGCCGCAGGGGAGTAATCTTGGACCGCTGCTGTTTGTCATTTTCCTGAATGACGTAACACGGTTGCTCCCTCCTGACGGCCACCTACTGTATGCAGACGACGCGAAGCTGTTCCTGCCTATCCGCGACCGGTCAGACCAACTCCGCCTTCAAGCCACTCTAAGTGCCTTCCAGTCATGGTGCTCTTTGAATGGTCTTGAATTGTGCGTCGAGAAGTGTGTTGTCGTTACGTTTGCGAGAAAGCGGTGCCCCTTAGTGTATGACTATGCGTTAAATGGATCTACCATTGGTCGCAAAAGCTGTGTCACGGATCTAGGAGTGCTCCTTGACGAAAAGTTGAGCTTCCACGACCAGCTAGAGCACGTTGTCACTAAGGGTAACCAATTGATCGGCTTACTAAAACAAATAGCACGAGACATCACTGACCCGATTTGCATCAAGACGCTATACTGTGCTCTGGTGCGACCAGTGT
Source organism: Anopheles coluzzii (assembly GCF_943734685.1). Classification (NCBI taxonomy): domain Eukaryota; kingdom Metazoa; phylum Arthropoda; class Insecta; order Diptera; family Culicidae; genus Anopheles; species Anopheles coluzzii. The sequence goes on along the minus strand of NC_064671.1, from coordinate 57,759,196 downwards.
TAGAATACGCTTCTGTAGTATGGTGGCCTACAGCTGCTCGTCCCCTAGCTCGTTTAGAGTCGATCCAGCGCAAATTCACGCGGTTCGCTTTGCGCTCCTGGAGTGTCCAACTTGACTATGAGGGACGCTGTGCGTTGCTTGGCATCGAGACGCTGAAGCAGCGGAACTGCAACGCTCAGAGGCTGTTTGTCGCGGGACTTCTTGACAATCGGATCGACTCGCCCGCGCTTCTTTCGAGGCTCAACATGTATGTCCCGCCGAGATCGCTCCGAGTTAGATCGCTACTTGACGTGGAGGAACGCCGCACTCGCTTTGGCTCCTCTGATCCGTTTATTCGTATGTGCCGTGAGTTTAATGTCATTTGTGATCGTCATCAACCTGACATGTCGCGCACCGCATTGTTGAATAGTATTCGTGTCGTGCGACCTTTTACATGTTAATTATGTTACTTAAGACTAAGCGTGACAAATGAATGACCGTAATGTGACTATGTTATAATGAATTAATGTAAATGAATTCGCTTCAAGTGGGCCACTTGCGGTCCGTTGAATTTTAATAAATAAATAACAAATAACAAATAACAAACCACACCATTGTAACACATTCATTATAACACATTCAGTAAATCAGATCATACCATAGCACCGCAACCGGAAGAGTTCAGGCCGTCCATTCAAACAAATAACAGATGTGACACACTTATCAAAAACAACCGAAACGCACAACATAAGCAGGAACAGCATGTAACCCAAAGCAGGAACAGTATATGCGTTAAACCCAAAACAGGAACTTAGTGACAAGAACCATCGTTCTTGTCAACAAAAGACAAACGTAACTAGCTGAGTGAAAACAATAACTTTCCAACATACAACCCGGAACCAAATGTGAGAAACCCTTAACTTCTTTTGAGTATAAATAAAACCAACTCCGATCATGGCAAGTCAGATTCGGTCGGACTGTCAGGATAGGACTATGCCCATCCTACATCTATCGAGTTCTCATTTAAAGAGTTTAGTTATGTCCCCCTACCCAAGGTAAGGCCTCTAAACTCCAACGTTTCCAGTAAGGGAAACCTCCTAAAGGTTTCTATGATCGCCTGGACGATCAAGTGTCGAACGTCCGCTTCGAAACAGTATCCACCTCAGTTCTACTTAATTCGGCAAACGATGACGAAGGCCACCCTGACCAACGCGAGTTCAAACTTACTACATGGCAACCGTCCCAAAATCGAACATACCGTGACTATCTCAGAACATACCACATGGCGACCGTAACAGCCATCGAACATATTACATGGCGACCGTGACCTTAATCTGCAATCGACAGGCAGAAGTGTAAGCAAAATTATTTCAAGTAAAATATGATACGTACAACGGTAACGTAAAGCTTAAGTGTCGTGTGACGAACCAAAAGTATTGTGACCATAACCGGCATTCGGCGGAAAGTGAAAAAAAAGTGTCAAATGTGCAATTTTTTTTACGGAACATTCATCAACGCAGCTGGTGCAAGTAACCCATATGTAAACAAAAGCAATAACGATGAAAGAACAGCTACAAGCAAGTTCCGTACAGTGCAGAATGAAAAGAAAAAACATTTAGTGCAGTGTAAGTGCAAATTGAATGTTTAATTGATGAACAAACATTAACCGTACACAGTGTTGTGAGAACCTACCTAAATGTGTAAAAACGTATCAACGCTCATGCGATCGGTTTACCTAGTAGAGTAACCTTGAAATGGGAAACTATAGAAAAAAAGCTAACTTTTAACAACAACCTAAGTTCAGCACAGTACAGTATAGCAATCTATACGATTCTTGGAGCAAGTGATATGGAATGATAAAGTGCAGTGCAAAACAAGCTGTGGTCAGTGTGATTGAATGGAACAACCGTTCCCACCGTGGAAGACGAAAAGAAAAACCGAGCCCACCGCCCAATATGGATTGGCAGACGAGAATGGACAAGAGTCTCATCCTCGACAAGACATCGAGTGACGACTGATGACATCGCAGAACTTCACATCTAACATCGAGTATGTACCTAGCACCGATTTAACACCTTGCACCGGTCAAAATGCAGCGTAGCATCATCATCAGCAGAAGCAAAATTAATTACATGTTATGAATTTAAACAAGGTACCGTAAATTCAAAATGTTACTGATGAGGCTGCATGAATTTGCAAAAGCAGCAGAAAAAAAATAGTTTAGAATATATTCCCCTTGCATGACAGATACAAATAAGATATCAAATTAATCCACATCAAACATAAGACGCAAAAATGACAAAATCAAATTTTAACGTAAATACAAATTTAAGCCAAGCATTAGAGCTTGCGATGCATAAGATATGCCTAATAGCAAAGAAACACAAAAGAATCAAACTAACAATATCAATGATAACATATTTAAATGTCATTACTTGCTGACAATTCAAGAAGTATCAAACCAATCTATTTTCAATACCGATTTTATCTTACATAAGAAGAACTACTAGACCACTAGATTGAGAAGAAGGTTTAATAACCCTTACAAAAAACTATATTTGGCGTATAAACCCAGTACAAAAAGCAATAACATATGAATGAAAAAAAAATAATTTAAGACCATGTTAGAAATCAACAGCAAAAAAAAATATCTTAAAGTAAAATATCGATCAATTTAAGATTTTAAATCATTTAAATAAACTAAAACTAACAAAAATAACAAAAATGGCAAAATTTGATCTTGAAACAGCCATAGGTCTTGTACCAATGTACGATGGTTCTTCTGATACTTTTGACACATTTGAAGACGCATCTAAGTTTTTGTTTGAACTAAATCCAAACCATGAAGCGATGCTTATAAAATTCCTACGAACCAGACTGATTGGTAAAGCAAGAATAGGGCTACCTAGCAATATTACATCTTTTACAGAGCTTATAAACGACATCAAAAAAAGATGTAAAGAAAAGCTAACACCCAACAGGATTATAGTGGAATTGAAATCCATTACATCAAAGGATACACAAACAATTTGCAAGAAAGTTGAAATGCTTACAGAAAAACTCAATTTAATTTACCTAGAATTAGAATTCCCAGAAAAAATTGCAAGCGATATGGCAATCAAACAAGGGATAGAAACTCTAAAACAAAAGATTTCAAATGAAGAAACCAAAATGATCTTGAAGATTGGTACTTTCTCAACGATAACAGATGCAACTCAAAAAGTATTGGAAAATGAATGCGAGGAAATCAATAAAAATAGTTATCAATTTAACACACATGGCTATAGTCTAAACCATGAATACCCGCAAAGAAACAACCAGCTTAATTACCAATTTTTTCCAAATTTGAATCAATCATTAACTACTCAAACAACACCCAACAACTATAGTTATAGAAATAATAACAACTTCAGTTTCTACAAACGCCACCAACAGTTAAAGAATTGTAGTAGTCAGAGTCAAGTTAATCAAGGATATAATAATCGCGAATACAATTATAGCAATAGTATTCAGAACAGATCCAATAATATGCAATGTTATTACATCAGAACAGAACAGAACAGAAATTATGAACAGTTCAATAATAATAATCAATTACATAAGAATCATATTTACCACCAAAATGATGAAGATTATAGAAATACTAATCAAATAAATGACCAAGTTAAAAAATATTATAGAAATATTAACAGCAAAGCAAACTATAATGACAGAAAATATGAAGATAAATCAAAAAGAAGACATACATTAAAAAATGAAACAAATAATGATACGAAAAAGTCAAGAGACGACTCAAAAAGAATAATGAAAGAGAACGATAAATTCACAAAAGAATATGAAAATGATACTAACAATCATTATAAACATAAAAAAATGCAACATATACAAATGATTACAATAAGCAATGACAATGAGAAAAATATGGTTGAAAAACAAGTAACAGATAGTTTAATACTGCTAGACAACATGGAAATGAGTGATGAAATTAATTGCAACGACAATCATGCAACTGAGCCAAAACATTTAAAGAAAAGAAAACGTAACATCAAATCAAAGAAAAAGTTTATAAATGAATTAAACAATGAATTATATTGCCACGATAATAAGGCTAGAAAAATGAATTATTTCACATTATGTGAAGAAAATGTAAAAGAACCAAGAAATAATGTTACTTACGACAAGATTCTAAAAGAGCTCAAAGAAAAATTTCATAATGTTATCTCCATGCAAAAAGTCATAAGATCTATAAAAGCAGAAAACTCTAGAAACGAACCCAACAAAGGAATCATAGGAAAATCAACATATTTTAGGAGAAAATTAAATATTCACAATTCTTTATCTCTAGATAATAGATCTATTTACATAAAATATTACCCACCTTAAGAGATAAGTAATGATTTAATTAGTAAACCAAAAAAAGCATAACAAATACTCAGTTTAATTTAATGAAAAGAATAACTTCAAACAATTTCATTATTTTCGTTATTCTCCTAAAGGGAGGAGGTGTAGCATATCTGCTATACAGAACATATTGTAATACACACTATCAGCTATAAACACATTGTAACACACTTTGGAAAGCCAAACCACACCATTGTAACACATTCATTATAACACATTCAGTAAATCAGATCATACCATAGCACCGCAACCGGAAGAGTTCAGGCCGTCCATTCAAACAAATAACAGATGTGACACACTTATCAAAAACAACCGAAACGCACAACATAAGCAGGAACAGCATGTAACCCAAAGCAGGAACAGTATATGCGTTAAACCCAAAACAGGAACTTAGTGACAAGAACCATCGTTCTTGTCAACAAAAGACAAACGTAACTAGCTGAGTGAAAACAATAACTTTCCAACATACAACCCGGAACCAAATGTGAGAAACCCTTAACTTCTTTTGAGTATAAATAAAACCAACTCCGATCATGGCAAGTCAGATTCGGTCGGACTGTCAGGATAGGACTATGCCCATCCTACATCTATCGAGTTCTCATTTAAAGAGTTTAGTTATGTCCCCCTACCCAAGGTAAGGCCTCTAAACTCCAACGTTTCCAGTAAGGGAAACCTCCTAAAGGTTTCTATGATCGCCTGGACGATCAAGTGTCGAACGTCCGCTTCGAAACAGTATCCACCTCAGTTCTACTTAATTCGGCAAACGATGACGAAGGCCACCCTGACCAACGCGAGTTCAAACTTACTACATGGCAACCGTCCCAAAATCGAACATACCGTGACTATCTCAGAACATACCACATGGCGACCGTAACAGCCATCGAACATATTACACAGATACATCCATTGACCAAATAGTGCGAATGGTCAAACATGCTTTGTCTATTGAGGATGTCACTGCATATTGCCTTATATGACAAGGCACAAACACAGCAACACTCTCATTTCTATCATTTAAGGTGTTAGTGCCTCTTACTCAACGTGAAAGGGCTCTTTCCCCCGATACTTGGCCGCTTGGTCTATCGGTGCGTGAATTTGTCGACTACCGAGCTCAACAACCAGGTGCAAATTTTCGTCTACCGCCAATGAGACTTTCAACACCCACAACCCTATCTACAGCGCAGGATATTCGATCACCACAACTGTTGGATCACACAATACTTTCAGCACACACTCCACGCACTTCACCCACACCGCAAACCCACTAATTATCAACACCGATAAACAATTCACACACATCACGCACACTCGCACGCTCGCTAATCAGCTGTACACCGCATATGAGCCAAATAACGCCGAAACAACTTTTGTTGATAATTTACGCACTCACCTGATGATTGTTCCTCCAACAACAAACAACTTTACCACCACTGAAGCAGTCTGTAGTAACAGCATCTCGTGCAGGCTACTTAACGATCGTGAACCCAACACTACGCAACATCAGCAGCACTATTGCTACAGTACAGCCTACACTTACACAAACGCACGACGGTCATGTCATTCCTGCAGGGGTTGCCTCCTTAAATAATACTGATGATTTGTTATTTTTATATCAAAATGTAAGAGGACTAAAAACAAAATGTCATGAGGTATTCGATTATGTTTCTACTACTCATTACGACGTCATTATCCTGACTGAAACATGGTTGGACTCCTCTATTAACTCGTCACAGTTGTTTCCGGACCATTATATCGTCTTCGAAAGGACCGTAATGACAGAAATAGTAGGAAAACCAAAGGTGGTGGGGTTCTCATAGCTGTCGCCTCACATTTGCTAGTACTCTTATGTTCTACATCAGACACTGTCGAGCAACTTTGGTTAAAGATTTACAGCATTAAGAAAACGTATGTTATCGGCGCAATGTATGTTCCTCCTGACATGGCAAATAACACGTCGGTTATTCACACAATCTGTTCAACTATTGACGACGTAGCGTGTAAAGCTAATGAAATGTGTTTGTTATTCGGGGACTTCAATTTGTCAAACCTGAATTGGATACCCGATGAAACAAATCCACTTATGCTCCAAGTTGACTACGAATGCTCGAGGATCACGGACAACTGTCGCCTTCTTCTTGATTGTATGAATAGCAACGGACTATACCAGATTAACAAAATCCATAATGCGTCGAATAACTACCTCGATTTGATCTTTGTATGCGACGATATCCTGCAACAATGCTCTCCACCGGCAATAACACCCTTCCCCATAGTTGCTATTGATTGCTATCATCCGCCTATAGAGCTATGCCTGCCGAACGGTTTAGCCAAAGCAGAACATCACACAACATCACATCAAGAATCAGGCATGCTCGACTACAGACGCACAAACTTTTTGATTCTAAATGATCTACTGCAATCCTCTGACTGGTCATTCCTTGATGGAAACCCGGACGTAAACCATGCACTCGATATGTTCAATCGGAAATTTACGGAACATTTATCTGCCTGCTGCCCTATAAAACGTCCACAACAGGGTCCACCGTGGGGTAATGCTCAATTACGCCGTTTAAAACGAAAGAAATCTTCCTGCTATCGGTTTTACCAAAACAGTGGAACACAACAATCGAGATTGCGGTTCATCGCTGCACACAATGTATATAGAAGCTATAATAGACAACTACACTCTCGTTTTTTGATTCGTATACAGTTCAGCTTAAGAAGAAAACCGAAAAAATTTTGGAGGTATGTCGACACAAAACGGAAAAACAGCTCCCTGCCAGCTATAGTTTCCTTTAATGGAACAACTTCGTGTACCAAAGAGGAAACCTGCAATTTATTTGCCGATCGTTTCATGAGTTCGTTTGCCACTGAAGCTCCTGGCTTCTCTTTGGATGCTGCTCTCAACAACGTGCCCTCCGACGCTGTCGATGTTAATGTGCTTGACATAAACATCTCCAGAGATTCTGTGCTAAAGGCGCTCAAGCAGGTCAAACCATCCTACAACCCTGGACCTGATGGTATTCCAACCGCAGTTCTTGCCAAATGCAGCGAAGTTTTGGCTGGACCTCTGGCTCGTATCTTCACACTCTCTCTCAATCAGCGTATGTTTCCAGCAGCATGGAAATCGTCCTACATGTTTCCTGTGCATAAAAAGGGGGATAAGAGCTTAGTGGAAAACTACCGTGGCATTACTACTTTGCCTGCAGGTGCTAAGGTTTTTGAAGTCGTCGTCCAGAACTCGCTCTTGAACTGTTGCCGTTTGCTGATATTAACACGCCAACACGGGTTCTTCCCCCGCCGCAGTGTGACCACCAATTTGGTGGAGTTTGTATCTCACTGCCATGCTGCATTCGCTTCGGGAGCCCAGATGGATGTCATCTATACCGACCTTAAGGCTTGACCTTAAGGCTTTGATCGGGTGAATCATCGCTTGCTGTTGGCGAAGCTTGCTCGTCTTGGATTCTCTACCCCTTTAGTGGAGTGGTTCGAATCTTACCTCACCAATCGTCGATATCGCGTGAAAGTTGAATGTATGACATCTAGGGAATTCGTGAGTTGTTCAGGCGTGCCACAGGGTAGTAACCTTGGACCTTTGCTGTTTTCTCTATTTTTCAATGACGTTACTACTGTAGTAAGGGAATCTGAATGTTTATTGTATGCGGACGATCTTAGACTTTTTTTTTCCTGTGAGGTGTTTTGGTGATTGTCTTGTCCTGCAAGCATCGATCGACTCTTTTTCCGACTGGTGTCTGAACAACGACCTACAAATTTCTGTTGATAAATGTTTGTCCATGTCGTTTCACCGTTCTAATTGTCCAATAGTGTTTAACTACTGTATCACCGGTACACAATTACAACGACACAGTGCAGTAAAAGACTTAGGAGTTACCCTTGACCGTAAACTTGACTTTCATGTGCACCATAACGAAATTATTGATAGAGCGAACAGAATGCTAGGATTTATACGCAGGCAGTCGAGAGAATTCTCCGACCCACATTGTCTTGTCGCACTGTACAAATCACTAGTCAGATCCATCTTAGAATACTCCTCAGTAGTTTGGTGCCCATCGTCGTCGTAATGGTCGAATAAGATTGAGTCAGCGCAAAAATTCACCCGTTTGGTCTTACGGTTCACACCCTGGTGTAACGTAGCAGCGAGACCTAGTTATCATGCCCGGTGTTTAATTTTTGGACTCGAGTCTCTCGCTACTCGTCGCGAAACGGCGCAAATCTTGTTTATGAAAAAAAATCATCCTAGGAGAGATAGATTCACCGGACTTTTTAGCTAGAGTTAATTTCCACGTACCTGCTCGTATTTTAAGAAACTTAAGGCTACTAAGAGTTGACCAAACTAGACGTGCATATAGCGATAATGAACCTTTGACTGCGATGGCTATTAGATTTAATGTACATTATGACTCTTTTGACTGGAATTCCCTAAGTTAACATGTTTTTTTTTTGCTGTGATACTCTCTGTTATTTATTTTGTGCTGATGTTACATTGTACCGTGATGCTTTATGTTATTATAAGTTTAGTTTATAAGATCAGTGATAAGGCCAATGATGGCCAATCACTTAACATTTACAAATAAACAAATAAACAAATCACGGTCAGAGCCCCCGGCAAGCAGGTACTTTGTCTTCGTTGCATTGATCCTCAATCCAATCCTAGCGGCTTCGCGTTTCAGTCAGGTGTACGCCTCGCACTCCGCCGCAGATGTTCGCCCGATGATGTCGATGTCATCCGCGAAGCCAAGGAATTGGAGAGTTCGGGTGAAAATCGTGCCCCAGATGTCGAAGCCCGCGCTTCGCATGACACCTTCCAGAGCGATGTTGAACAGCAAACAGGAGAGTCCATCCCCTTGCCTCAGACCGCGGTGAGATTCGAACGCTTCTGACAGCATGTTCGTCACTCTCACCTTGCACTGCACCCCGTCCATAGTGGCCCGCAACAGTCGTACCAGCTTCCCAGGGAATCCGTGCTGCTGCATGGTGTTCCACAGTTCGGTCCGATCTATGGTATCGTAGGCCGCCTTGAAGTCGATGAACAGGTGGTGCGTAGGGATCTGGTGCTCTCGGCATTTCTGGAGGATCTGCCGTAGAGTAAAGATTTGGTCGGTACTTGATTTGCCTCCAACAAATCCAGCTTGATAGCTGCCGACGAAATCTGTAGCAAGAGGCGAAAGTCTGCAGAAGAGTATTCGGGACAGGATCTTGTAGGCAGCATTCAGGACTGTGATGGCCCGGAAGTTAGCACAGTCCAGCCTGTCGCCCTTTTTGTACACTGGGTGTATGACACCCAGTTTCCACTCGTCCGGTAGTTCTTCCTGATCCCAAATCCCAACAATCAGCCAATGCATGATGACGGCAAGCCTCTCCGGACCCATCTTGAACAGTTCGGCCACCAGACCATCGCTGCCAGCTGACTTGTTACATTTCAGCTGTTTGATGGCGCTGATGACTTCGTCCAAAGATGGCGGGGGCACTTCGTCATTGTCATGCTGGCTGTCGTAGGGTTGCTCTCCTCTGCTTCCTGCGTCTGCTCTGGTATCTGCTCCGTTCAGGTGTCTGTCGAAGTAGCACTTCCATCTGTCGATCACCTCTCGCTCGTCCGACAGGATATCTCCCTCCTCACTGCGGCATATAGCGGTCATGGGAGTAAAACCGCTCCGTGTCGCATTCAGCATCCTGTAGAACTTACGAGTTTCCCCCGACTGGGATAGCTGCTGCATGAGTTGCTCGTCCGACTCTTCGAAGCCGCGCCTCTTGTCCTGGAAGAGTAGGGTCTGCTGCCTTCTCAGTCGTCTGTAGTCTTCCACGTTCTGCCGGGTCTCGCGCTGGAGTATGCGGGTCCGCGCGGCGTTCTTCTCGGAGAGTGCTCGCCTGCACTCATCATCAAACTATTCCTTCCTCTGGTTATGGGTCACGCGGCCAATTGTTCGCTCGGCCGTGCTGCTGATGGCTTGCGAAGTCCCTCGCCACAACAGCTTGTTTCAGCCGGTCTGTGTTGAGCCTTGGGGTGGGCTGATAGCGCAGTTTGTTGGCCACGCACAGTTTCTGGCGTAACTTAACCATAACCAGGAAATGGTCTGAGTCGACGTTTGCTCCTCTATAGGTCCTTAGGTCGATTGTTTCCGAGAAGTGCCTTCCATCGATGAGAACGTAGTCGATCTAGGAAAGTGTTTGCTGCGGTGATCTCCAGGTGTAACTGAAGCGAGGTGCGTGCTGGAAGAAGGTGCTGCGAATGTTCATGTGCTTGGAGGAGGCGAAGTTTACGAGCCGAAGCCCGTTGTCGTTGGTCAGCCGGTGGGCACTGAAACTTCCTATCGTCGGTTTAAATGCCTCCTCCCGTCCGACCTGAGCATTAAAATCCCCGATGACAATTTTAACGTCGTGTGGGCAGCGGTCGTACTCCCTCTCCAACTGCGTATAATAATTGTCTTTATCGTCATCGGTGCTTCCAAGGTGCGGACTATGCACATTTATGATGCTCAGGTTGAAGAACCTGCTACGAATCCTCAACCTGCACATCCGTTCATTGATCGGCCACCACCCGATCACTCGCTTTCGCATCTCACCTATGACCAGGAACGCCGTACCGAGTTCATGCTTTTCACAACCGCTTTGGTAGATCATGCAATCCCTACGATAGGGGCGCTCCGTCACTCCTTTCCAGCGCGTATCCTGAAGTGCTACTATTCCGAAGCCACGGGCCCTCACCTCGTCCGAAAGAATGCGGGTACTTCCGGGTGCTGTGAGAGATCTGTAGTTCCATGTTCCGAGTTTCCAATCGTTAGCCTTGTTCGGTTGCGTGGGTCGGTATCGGTTGGTCCGGTTCAAAATCCTTTGGTTTCCTTTCGTTGCGTTTATGTTTTTCCAGGGGTGGCTTGCAAGGCCTCTCCCCCAACCTCCAGTCTCGTCGTAGGGCCTACGCATCCTAGCTGATTAAAGTCCCGTAGGATGCCAGCAACAAATATTACAAATATTGAAGGAGGACAATATAGGTACAACGGGTTGCAGCAGTGTATCATCAATAATTTAAAAATGTCTTGATGGTGTTTTCAACTCATTGAATTTTCAGTTTCAGGGACGACGAAATTGATGTGGAAACTATTTCTATTAATATTTCTATCGATGGCTTACCCTTACATAAGAGTTCGTCCACGCAATTTTGGCCAATACTCGCAAATATAAATGAACTTCCTGACTTTCCTGTCATGACTGTAGCGATTTTCTGTGGCCCCAAAAAGCCAGGAAATCTGGATGAATTTTTAGGACCCTTAATCACTGAACTAAATTCATTAATGGCCAATGGAGTTTTTGTAAAGACCAGAAAGATAGGAGTAAAAATACGAGCAATAATGGCAGACTCACCAGCCAGAGCATTTATAAAAGGTAAAATTGTAAATTGTTTTAATTGTGTAAAAAGTTACTAATTAACTATTCACGTCTTTAGGTGTTGCTTATTTCAACGCGAAGAATGGGTGTTTGAAGTGTAAATGTGTTGGAGTATTTAACCACGATTCGAATACAGTTGTGTTTAGAGGCATTAACGCTTCTCTCCGAACTGACAAGGAATTTAGAGAAGCATCCCAGACCGCACATCATAAAATCTTGACACCTCTACTGCTACTGGATAATTTCGACATGATACAGAATGTTATTATCGCAGACGTACTGCATTTGATATACTTGGGTATTATGCGAAGATTACTGTTTGGGTGGAGAGATGGTACCTTAGGTAAATACACAAAGTGGGCTTCCTGTACGATTGAACAAATTTCTATGTGGTTAAAAAATGTTAAATTACCTTATGAAATTCATCGTAAAACACGAGATTTGTATTGTTTGCGACATTGGAAAGGCACAGAATATAGTAGTTTTTTTTCATTATTTAAGCTTTGTTATCCTAAAGCACTATTTACCAGAAGACGCATTCAAACATTTTATGCTTCTATTTTGTTCAATTACATTATTGTCGTCAAACATTTACAAATCAAATTGGAAACTTGCTGCCGAAATGCTTGAGCAATATGTTCTAGACTTCGAGAAGATTTTTGGTGTAAAGTATATGACCAGCAATGTTCACAATTTACAACATATTTACAAGGACGTAGATAAATTTGGAAAATTGCCTACCCTTTCAACCTTTAAATTTGAAAACGACTTACACTTTATGAAAAATATGCTCAGATCAGGATACAAAAATTTGCAACAGATAGCTAATAGAAAAATTGAATTAATGTATTTTAAACCTATAAATATGACTAGAGTACAATTACCTTTCCTTAGAATTAGAAAAAAATGGTAGCATGCAGTTACATTTACGAAGTGGTTGTCTACTGAGAAATTATTTTCCTGATTCTTGGTTTTTGACAACTGATAATTGTATTGTGAAGTACCATTCTGCTACTAAAGAACACGGATCAATTGTTATTCAGGGTTTCAAATTACTTGATTGTTATGATGCATTTGATATTCCATTTTCTTCACAAATATTGCATGCGTTTGAAGGTGATATAAAGAAAATTATTCGTTCAGCGTCCGAATACAGATTTGAAGATGTAAAATGTAAGCTGGTAGCAATTAATAGTGTCGAACCTGATGGATCCAATTTTTTTTTTTCATTCCGCTACTACACACTTTTATAGAATAGAAATTAGTTATGTAGTTAACAACTAAACAAACATGTCAAATTGAATCAAATTTAACTAATATATAGAGCGTATAGTAAGCCTTAGTTAAATGGTTTTACGAGAATTCATTTTTTATGGCAATTCACGTTTCTGTTATTTTTAAACACATTCTGTAGAAACATAATGCGACCTAGTTTTTAATCTTTTTATTATTAATTAATAAATGTATTCAAAAACTTCTTAACATCAACATCTTTTGTTGTGAGAAATAGGTTTTCGTAACCCTTGAATCATACATCTTTCCTGGCCATGCTTTAATTTTTTTATGAAAAAATCTTTCAAGCATTGATCTGTTACCAAAGTCTCTAAAAACTTCTAAGAAATTAGGAAACATTTTTATCGGTATTTTCGAGTTTTCTTTGCCTTGTCCTGACCAACTAATTTGCGTACAAAATGAACGATTCAGTAACATATCCAAAGTATCCAACATTCTATTATTACTGTTTGTTTCACATATGTTATGGGTAAGCCAATCAATAACAGATGTTTTAAAATCGTCTTCCTCAAGACTTTTGTCAAAATCCTTTAAATCTTTATGGTTATCGATCGGATCCATTGAAAATGATGGTTTTTTTCTTTTTCTGTTTTCTTGCTCCACACTGTTAATGAACAGATCCATTTGTACCGTATTTAAATAAACTTTTTTTTTTAACTCTTTGAATTCCTCTACAAGACCACCTAACGTTGGTACGATCTGCTGCTTTAGTACTTTTGTTAAATTATCAATTTTATCTAATCCTATCAGTTTGTTGGAATTTATGTCGCTGATTTGTTGAATTAAACCACCTACAACAGCGATCAAACTTGTGATTGCATTTTCCATCTGATTTGTAGGAGAAAAGCTATTATTCTGCTCTAATTGAGAAGGAACTGAAGGAAAATCATTTCTAGTGGTTTCTGGTGCAACACTCGGCTGTGCTGATTCCATGAATTCATTCGTAGTGTCTGTTTCTAACTGTGAACAACCTTTGGGTGAAGTATTTGTATCTAATTGTGCACAACCATACGGTATAATGTCTCTCTCTAACTGTGAACCACCTTTAGCTAAAGTGTCTGTCTTGAATTGTGAGCAACCTGTAGCTAAAGTGCCTGTTTCTTACTGTATACAATTTTCAGACAAGGCGTTAACTTTGTTAGCATTTTCTACTGCTCTCTGGCCAAATCGCTGCCTATACATAGTTTTTACGGATTGTATGATACAAGAATCATCACTCGATTCTCCTGACATATCGCTAAGTATAGCTATACCTTGTTGTAAAGATAAAATATTTGATTTTTGAACTACACACGCTTGTCTCGTCCATCCAGATGAAGGAGTACTTGTTTCAACTTTGATCAGCTTAGCTATGTCTCCTTTGGGCCAATACACATAACTTTTCCCAGCACTGGTACTCTGGATCCAACCATCTGGCACTAGTGTAAGTTCAGAAAAGCCTTTTGGGCCATGCGTCGTTATAATCGATAAAGGCATAATATCTGCAAGAACAGAAAAAAGTTTAATTTCATTTGGTTTCTTTGAATTTGATGATAAAAATACCTTCCAATGATTCAGGTAACCCCTTACAAAACACTATGCTGACAAAGCTAGATCATCAAAATATAAAAAGCTATATTGCACGCTGTTGAAGCACGCAATGTTGAAGTCTGAAAATACAAAAAAAAAAAAAATAAAAATAAAAAAAAACTTAGTTATCAATTTTACGACGTTTCTATTGAAAACAAAACAGGTGAAAATATATTTTGAAATGGTCAATACGGAAATAATATAATTTTTACACGTTAGGTTGGTTCATTCACACCGATATAATGATAAAGTTTACATGTCCATCACATGAAGATAATTAATCACAACACAAAGCAAAGCCAATATAAATACAGCAATAGCATTGAGCTTTTAAATGCAGTTAGATGTAATCACTTTTAAACGATTATAAAAAAACAAGCCGGTCTCGTGGTACGTCGTCAATTCGTACGACTTAACAACATTCCCGTCATGGGTTCAATCCCCAAATAGACCGCGCCGCCATACGTAGGACTGATTATCCTGCTATGGGGGGGAATCAATTAGTCACTGAAAGCCAAGCCCACAAGTGGGTACAGGCAGGCCTTGACCGACATCGGTTGTTGAGCCAAAAGAAGAAGAAGAAGAAAAAAACAAATTGTGACTGCCTATTTCCCGACACAACAAAATGATCTTTGTGCACCGTTTTTTTTTTGTTTTTTTTTCGGAAGGAATGGCTTTGGTCTTATTGTTGTTTGTGCACCGTTGTAGTTGGAGAGGTGAAAAAGTTTTCTAAATTTTTAACACGAAAATAACATATGTTTCACACGTTAAGTTGGTTCTTTCTCACCGATATAATGGTAAAAACACAACACAAAGCAAAGCCAATATAAATACAACTAACATTGTTTCTGAATAAACACACATACATGTAACAACTTTTGCATGATTATGAAAAGAACACGGGCATTGAATCAAGATCTGAAACATGCATCTATTTCTTTTACGCACAATATTAAATGTATGGAAACACTTAAACGGTTTGTATCGCACTATTTTGTGTACTCATAGCATACCGGGTGCTGCAAACTATTGCAACAGCACTCTTTCTTTCGCCCGTAGTAGTATTAAGTATTAAATAACAAGCGTTTTCTTAAGCAGTCTTATATTATTTTATTATTGCGACGCTAAAAATCAATCGCTTGACTCGGGCTACCGCGAAAGAGTGGCCTTCGGTCATTGCCTTAGCCAAGCTGTTCGGGAGCCTTCGAGCGATCGGGAATATTCGGCTCGATCGGTATTGGATGCTTCCCACACTACGCGTTTGTACCGCGCTCTGTCGGGAATCACGGTAGATAACACCGACAGATCGAATCTAACGTTAATAATTATTAACACCGGGTTTCAATCAGGTTGTTAAGTAGGTGAAAAGTAGGTTGTTAAGGTGCAGGTTGGTGAACAGTATCACTTGGATCAAAACCACAAAATAACTATAAGATTTGTTATCACTCAACAATTTCTCTTCCATCCACTTTCAGATTCAACAGCAAACTACGTAGCTTTTCAACGCGCACATCACCGGCAAGCTTCAGCCGAGAAACACTAGTGCCTGGTGACGGGTAGGGGGTGGGGGGAGAACAGTTGTAGCGGATAGCATATGTAGCAGCCCACTGTGCAGTTCGTGTGGCTCGTACGCAGAGTACGAGCTGTCATCAAGAGAGCTGTCAGAATTCCTTGACGTAAACGACCATTCTGTTTGGCGCCCATTTTGAGAGCAGACCGATTTGGGAAAAGTAAAAATAAAGAAAATTGAACTAAACGCTAAAGTGGTGACCCCGACGTGATCCGTCAATATTTTTCACAGTTACGAACGAATATAAACAATGGAGAACGAGAACGCAGCTGTACCGTGTGCTCAGCATGTTTATGCTGGTGAAGGTGTAGCATCATCATCATCATCATCCGCGGCTGTTGCAGCAATTGCTACCCCGCGTCTTAACCCACCAGTTATGGCCGACACCAACATTGACGCATATTTTATGTCCCTCGAGTTTTGGTTTGCTGCATCTGGAATCACCGCCCAACATGCCTCTCAACGGTACAATATCGTCATGGCTCAGGTTCCCCCGCAGAAACTTGGTGAACTTCGCACAATTGTCGAGAATACTCCAACTAGTGGAAAATACGCATATATCAAATCAAAGCTGACGGAACATTTCGCTGACAGCCAGCAGCGGCGTTTGCATCGTGTGTTGTCTGAAATGCCCCTTGGAGATTTAAAGCCTAGCCATCTTTTTAATGAGATGAAGCGAGTTGCCGGCGATTCTCTAGGGGATACCTTGGTGCTAGACTTATGGGCAGCTCGACTTCCTGCTCACGCCCAAGCAGCAGTAATCGCTTCGCGTGGTGATGCCGCTGACAAGACGACTATAGCTGATGCTATTGTCGAATCTATGAGCCTGCGAAATATTAGCTCTATCGGTCAGGAAACAACTACAACTGCTCTCAATGTAACATCGAGTGACCAACAGATTCAGGATCTTAAATTGGCAATCGACGCATTATCGAAACGACTCGATAAGATCCATCCTAATAACCCCCAAGGTCGATCCCGTTCTCGCGCACGTAGTACGGATGCTGATCGCGCTAGAGACACATCAAATGGGCCATGCTGGTATCATCGTACTTACGGAAGTAATGCTAGAGTATGTCGCGCACCTTGCTCTGTAGGTAATTGGCCATCTTCCTCCCAGCAATGACGCTACTCTGCTGATGCTGTGGAGGAAAATGGCGAACTTTCCTCGGCAGCCACAATCTGTCGACTGAAAATTGCAGATTGTTCTACTAATATGCAATTTCTTATCGATACTGGATAGATTTACTCGATGGCCAGAGGCTTTACCTATTCCGGACATGACTGCTTCTACAATAGCTGATGCTCTAGTTTCGGGATGGATTGCGCGTTTTGGCGTACCCAAATATATTACTTCTGATCAAGGTAGACAATTTGAGTCATCACTCTTCTTGGAATTAAACCGCCTGTTAGGTTCAACTCACCTGCGTACAACTGCATACCATCCCCAAAGCAATGGAATCATCGAAAGATTCCATAGAACATTTAAAGCAGCTCTTCTCTGCCACGAAAATGAACACTGGTGTGAAAATCTCGCAGTGATACTACTTGGCTTAAGAACAACATACAAAGAAGATATTAAAGCATCACCAGCTGAGATGGTTTATGGTACCACTATTCGTATCCCCTCTGAATTTTTCAACGATATTGGTGAAACAACAAATGAAGCTGACTTTGTAGCTAATTTACGAAATGCCATGCGATCATTACGCCCCAGACAAACCTCATGGCATGGTTCTCGAAACATTTTTATTCCCACCGAACTAAAATCATGTAAATTCATCTTTATTCGCAATGATTCCATACGACCAACACTTTCACCACCGTACGAAGGGCCTTATGAGGTTATGGATCGAACAGAAAAAATCTTCAAGGTCAACGTGAAAGGTCGTACAGTATCTATATCAATAGACCGCCTCAAACCAGCCCACATCCTACAAGAATCTTCTGCAAGTGTTCCTGCTCCACCTACCAGTTCTTCTGAGTTACCACCGACTAGGACCACTCGTTCAGGCCGAAGAGTGGTGTTTCCTACCCATCTTCAACAGTACGTATCCTAGTCTCGAAGGGGAGTACTGTAGCAGCCCACTGTGCAGTTCGCGTGGCTCGTACGCAGAGTACGAGCTGTCATCAAGAGAGCTGTCAGAATTCCTTGACGTAAACGACCATTCTGTTTGGCGCCCATTTTGAGAGCAGACCGATTTGGGAAAAGTAAAAATAAAGAAAATTGAACTAAACGCTAAACATACCTGGCTTGGTGGGATAAACAAAAGCGCTTATCGCCGCCTTGATTCCTGCGAAAGAGCAATCAATGGATTGCCTACAGCGAGTGGACAAGTGACTAGAAGGAAGCAAACGGGACAGTAGCACATACACTTGAATATCAGAGCAGCAAAGTACGATCTCTCACCAACACATGTTTTTTATGTTCAAGCAGCAATTCGTACAACCACTGATACTGGAATAAGAGAAAAGAAAAGCGAATATGTGGTAGTGAAAACTTTAACAGTTTAATGTTTCAAACCTTGTAAGCTTTAAGCTTCCAAAGCTTTGAACGTTGAAAACTTTAATCGCTTGAAGCTTTGAACTTTGTAAGTTTCTTGTAATATCGCAGGTTCCCAACAGGTGGCCACCACCAATTTTTTTGAGTCGTTTGCCGTCTGCTAAACGATGTCTTTTTATATTCCGTTTAGGCTGAGAGCTTGAGTCGTGTAGAAGCCGTTTGGTGGTCGTTTATAGGATTTGTGGCACTTGGGTAGTCATGCTTGGAACGAACAAATTCTAGCTGCAACAGTGCGTCATTGAATTTTTCATTCCAGCAACGGGGAGATTGTTTTAGCCCATACAACGATTTTTTCAAACGGCACACCATATCCGGAGCAGTTTCTACGCCATGTGGAACTTCCATATAAATTTCTTCTTGAAGCTCGCCGTGAAGGAATGCTGTTTTGACATCCATTTGATGAAAATAACATCCCTTTTGGATACCAACGGCCAGTACTGTTCGAATTGTTGTTAGTTTTGCCTCCGGCGCGTATGTTTCGTGATAATCCATTCCAGGCTTCTGCAGAAAACTCTTCACTACTAGTCGGGCTTTATACTTCACTGGATTACCATTCTCATCCTCCTTTACACGAAATACCCACTTGGATTTCAATGGTCTACACGATGTCGGTCGCTTCACTAATGCCCAAACATCGTTTGTTTTCATCGACAACAATTCATCCTCAATAGCTTCCATCCATAATGTACAATCTTCCCGATCCACGATTTCGCTGTACGTACATGGTGGTTCAGTTGACAACTGTCTATTTCTACCAGCTGTTGCACTAAAGCCAGTGAAATCATCACGAAATTTTCTCGGGAGCCTTCGTTCTCGTTCACTATGTCGTGTTGCTATTGATTGTTCGCTTTCGCCAGTTGCGCGAGATTCATCATCACATATTGCATCGCGATATTCCTCGTTATTTTCATAAAAATCATCATGCGGTGTGGTTTCGTTTTGATCATTATGTGCGACATCTTGAAGTGCTTGCGTGATATTGGCGGCATCATCGTGTTCGTCTATGTTGGTGTTGATTTCTTCTACGTTAACAGCATCATTATTATTCTCCTCCGTTTCCCCCTCTTGCTGAAAACGGATAGAAATAATTTGTTTATCGTGATTTTCAACATCCTTCATTTCACAAAACGGGAAGCACTTTTCATCGAACTTAACGTCTCGCGCGATGATAATCTTCTCAGATCTTCGATCCCAAATACGATAACCGTTCGGAGCATAGCCGACCATTATTCCCTCAACACACTTATTGTCCAGTTTCTTTCTTTTCTGGTCCGGGATCCATGTAAAAACCTTACATCCAAAAATTCGTAGCTTTCTAAAATCTGGTTTTACCTTCAGCCAACATTCAGCAGGTGTCATATAGCCCTCTAACGCGCTTGTTGGGCTGCGGTTTATCAAATATGTAGCCGTCAACACCGCTTCTGACCACATTCGCTTTGGCATGTTGGAATCAATAAGCATGGTTCTGACCTTCTCAACCAACGTTCTGTTAAATCGTTCTGCAACACCATTCTGTTGTGGAGAGTAGGCTACCGTACACTGCAATTGAATTCCTTTTTGCTTGTATTATGTTAGCTGCTCACTGGAACAATATTCTCGGCCCTGATCTACGGTTATTTTGCTTATTTTTCTCTCGAAGTGAGCTGTTGCCATTGCTTCATACTCTTTGAATCACTCAAATACCTCAGACATTCTTTTAATTGGATATACTACCGCAAAGTGCGTGAAATCATCTATGAAGCTAACAAAATATTTGGATCCGTTCCATGCAACAGGATCAATAGGACCACACACATCTGAATGTATCCTCTCTAGTGGGCGCGTGGCTCGTACTCGGTTGCCATCAAACGGTTCTCTACAAAGTTTCCCGAGAACGCACGTGTCTCAAAAACCAACCTGCTTAGGCTTTGGATCTAAACCAACTGCCATATTATGCCGCACTAAAGTGTCCATAGAGTGTTGACTTGCATGTCCAAGACGACGGTGCCATAGTGTACTCACCTCAGATGTACACATACTTGCAGATGATCCAGTCGTCTCCAGCTCTAGTTGCAACTCGTAAAGGTTTCGCCGCATATGAGCCACAGCAATCACATCCTTCTTGTGTTTCATTATAGCCTTCTCACAGCCATTTTCGCGAGTGAAGAGAACATCAATTCCAGCTTCTGACATTTTCTTGACAGAAAGTAGGTTGCTTCTCAACTCCGGTAGGTTAATTACGTTCTTGATTTCCACCGTAACGCCTTCTTTGGTTTTTCCTGTAACGCTACCTTCGTATTCGCCTACCAGTGTTACACCGTCTTTGGCAACGTCCATGACGAACGGTTCGTTAAGTTTCCTTATATTTTTCAAATATTTTCTGTTGTTGATCAAGTGGTCACTGCATCCAGAATCAACGATGAAAGAGTCTACTGCGAGCTCTTTTTCTCCGATTTGAAGCTGCGATTTCACCATAAAACTCACAGTTTTCTCTGCCACGACAGAGTTGGCGTTTCTGTCTTGCATTTGGGATCGACAATCCTTTTGCATGTGGCCTACTTTTCCGCAAACGATGGCATTTCTCTTTGAACTTTTTCTTGTGAAAACTTCCACCGACAAAAGCTGATGATTTTTCTTCGCCACAGTAGTCTGCTCGATCTGTTCTCTTCGATTCTTCACCTAACAACCGATGTTTCACAATTTCTAGGGAGAGATCTTTATCGTCCATGTTTTCTAGAGCGTCACTAATGGATCGTAACTGCTCGGCAACGTTATGAAGAGTTGAGAGACCAAATCGCTTGTTTCCATTTTTGCACCTGCAGTTTTCAACTGACGCACCAGGTCGTCGAATTCGGCAAGATGGTTTCGCATTGACGATCCTTCCTTCATACGTAACGTGGCCAACCGTTTGTGCAAGATCGTCTGGCTTACCCCTGACTTCTTCGCAAAAGTGTCTTTAAGGGCTTTTCACATTTCCTTGGCTGTGTGGTCAGATACGTGGGTATCAACACCAACGACCATTACTCAAATCTCACTTGCTTCAGCGCTGGTGGTTTCTGTTGGAGTTTAGTATTTAAACAATCGTATCGCCGTTCTAGTTCTAGCGATGCATAGGAAATGTGCATAGGACATACAACATTGCATAGGAAATGAGAAAGCTCTCCTCCAAGCGATGAAGCTCAACTGGTTGGGGTAATCCCATCAACAGAGAGCGCCACCAGCTTTTTTGCTATTTTTAGAATGCATGAGTCGTTTGCCGTCTGCTAAACGAAGTCTTTCTATATTCCGTTTAGGTAGAGAACTTGAGTCGTTTAGAAGCCGTTTAGTGGTCGTTTAGTGGATTTGTGGCACTTCCACAACGCTTGTCAACGTGTCAAGTGATACTTTTTAACTTCATTTTTGATAAAAAGACTATTTTCAATCTATTGTTATTGATTCGAAAACCATTCTACTAGTGATTAATCGATTATTTTCATGTGAATTTCTAGTAAAACCAGTGAATATTATAATTTTTATATGAATTTGACATTGGTTCTACCATTATCCGTGGAAATCAATTAACCGGCATCCGTCCGGTTCAAGGTGGATTAAAAATATCAGGTGGTTGATTAGGGCCTTTGGGGGGTCGCCATAGTAGAGGGACTTTACGTCATTTTAGAACCGTTAACCATTGGTTTCCGCACACAAAGCTAAGCAAATAGAACAGATTTCTTTGTTATTATGTGCATTTTTGTATATATATATATATATATATATATATATATATATATATATATATATATATATATATATATATATATATATATATATATATATATATATATATATATATATATATATATATATATATATATATATATATATATATTTTTTTTTTTTTTGTTATTCAGGAGTAACGGTCCAAAAAGGCCGTATTGCTTAAAAAAATAGACTGAAAAAATGAGATGTATTAAAAAAAGATTTAATGATTTGTTTATGCACGAAATTTAAAATCATGTGAGTAAGAGTTCTAATCTCACGTAAATTGTTCATGCGGCTCGTAGATAATGAGGAATTAATGTGAAAATTGAAAAAAATAATGCTCACTTAATTTGTATAATCAAAAATTTCTAATATAATAATTATATTTCTAAATATAATCAAGAATTATTGAATAAATTCACGGAATAACACAAAAGAACACACGAGTTAAATAAGAACACGCGAAGTCCACAATATATTTTTAAAGAATGTTTGATCGAAAAAATGGGATAGATAAATTATATGAACAAATTTAATAAATGTAAACAAAGTTTGAAGTTCTGGGGACCTTACATCACCGTATTAATAAACGATGCGCAATCTCAGATTGCGCATATATTCGTTTTATCAAAACATAAGTCATTTCGCGTAGCCAACCCTGAGCTATAAACGTCATTTCCATACATTTTCAGATTGCGCCAAGATTGCGCATAAATTTTCAAGATTATATGTCCGAGATATATATATTTTTTTTGACAGATAAATATATCAAACCGACCCGTTTGACAGATAAATATATGCGCAATCTGAGATTGCGCATCGTCTATTGCTACGGTCAAGTGACAAATTGTCAAAATGCACAAGAGTCCACCACCTGATATTTTTAACCCACCTTGGTCCGGTTCCGAGCTGCCCGCATAATCGACTTTCTATTGTACTTGGGATCGAACAGGTGACAGCGCGCTTTTCGAACAAAGTCGTGTCTGTATGCCTTGTTCGATTGGTGCCAGAGCACCGCTTAAACTAGATTGCAGCACGATGAAACGCACGTAAAAAACCCGCCATGTTTTCAATTCGCGACAACTGAACTGTGATGAGGACATTTGCTTTTGTCCTCGTGAAAACAATAAATTCTCCGTCTTGTGGAACGTTAGTGATTTAGATAACCGATCGATTTTGTTTGTGCGACTGTGTATCATGTTTAGTTTGTTGAAAAAGTGTATTTCTCAGAACTATTTTGATTGGATCATTCTTCCCATCAAGTTTCTATAGTGTTTGTTGCAATAATTTTGTTAGAACTTCGGTGTAAAATGTTAGTGAAGATTATCCTTAGTGTACTGTACTATTTATTCCCAAATAGGGTAAATGTACCAGTAATGGGCAGGTTAGTGCAGCAGTTTCACTAAAACTGCTGGTACACTTACAATTTTATTATTTTTCATGAAAGAGACATTATTTTGAACGATAAACTAATGTATTACGTTATGCTAATTTTTATTTGCCGATTTAAATGTATCTTTAGAGATATGCGTGAAACTGCAAATACTGTTTTTGTTCCTTTTTTCGGAAGTTTGCTCCTATTTTCGGCAACGCGAATACGGGTCGGTAAATGTTTTGATTAATGCCAATAGGTAAACATATCTATATAGGGTAAGTGTACCAATTATGGACATAGTTTGTCATTAATACGCACTTTTCGCGGCTGTATTAATTCGTCTTTTACCCAATCTCACGTTCCTCAATGCATTTTGGATGTCTGAAATGTGTAAAACCTGCACATATTTTTTAATTTGATTGATTTTAATCATTAATTGCTGAAAAATTCAAATTACTTCTGCTTCTTAATGTACCAATTATGGCACTAGTGTTCCTAATATGGCTATAAGAGGGGTCCTATTATGGCCATATATATTAAACCATATATTTTACATTAAAAAAATCGCTTCATGTTATGAAACTATAACATATGAAAGAAAACTACGTGTAAACCAAAATCCGTAATAAAAATTAGCATTTATATTAGTTTCATATAATGAGAAAGGCTCATTTGATAGTATAAATAATGTCGCTTAAACGCGGTGTCATTGCTCTAGTTTTTGGTGATATTGTGATACATTTTACACCAGTTATTTGTTTCATTCAGTTCATGTATTGCATTTCATTCACTTATAAATTAGTTCATAATATGATTCATAACTTTTACATTTTAATATAAGGAACTATTGATGATTTTGGTAGCTTATAAATGAGTTGGATCAAATTGTTTAGCCCTACAAGCCATTTTAATTGCGCATTCTGGCGTTTTTGTCCCCTAATTTAGCCTTTGGTGTAGATGTCTTTGATTTTCCTTTAATTTTTTTACGCTCTTCCATCCTAGCACGTTTTTCATTTTCCCGTTTTTCTTTGGCCTCTTGGCGTTGTAGGGCTCTTATTTTCTTTTGTTGCAGTTCTTTTTCTTTTTGCTTTTTTACTTTAAGAAGTGCATCTCTTCGTTCCTTAGCTGTTAAGACAGGTTGAAATGATTTTTTATAATTTCTATGTCTACCACAACGGTGAGGTGTAGCGGGTAGATTCAACACCTCTGAAAGTCGGCGTGTACTAATAACCAATGATGCGTCTTTTCCATCTTCGCATTGAGTCTCAATGTCCTTTTCTTGGAGATCATGATTGTTTACGATTCTTGCATCAACTACAGACAAAGAAACAGTGAGAATTATAATTCGTTCATTTAATAATTTCAGACTAAACTTCATAAAATACAGCGATGTTTTAATGATTACTTACCATAATCCATCATTTCGGGTAGTTCTGAATCCGTACAAGTAGTTTGTGGTTCAGTGGAAGATGTCAAAGGCAATATATGACATAATATATTAGAGCCTCCAGCTTCAACTTTTTCGTAATCTGTCATATCTATTGATATATAAGTATCCAAAGGAGATACGATATCCATCTTTTTTGATGAAGAAGCCGATGTAAAATCGTCGTTAACGACGTCGTCGTTGTCGTAATTCCCTTCGAATCCGTCTAAGCAGTTCAATCCATTGACTTCTACTGTAGATTTTAAGGCATGAAATCCAATATGCGGACGAACAAATTCACGATAAAAATAACGAATCACACGTTCTTCACGGGACAGCTTGTTGACGTCTCCTTCAATTTTAGCTATAGTTTCAGCTCCGATTATATCGTATGCTTCAACTATTCTATCCATACTAATGGTAACGCTTTGATCTACACTACCGTGTTGTGTGGTATCTGATTCCTTCTGGATTGATTCTTCAAAAGCTTCAGGTGTGACAAAAACATCGGTTGTTTCGTTCGTAATCAAGGAACCAGTTGCTGAAGTTGCGATGCACTTAGAATAGTCGATTGCATTCGAATCGAACGGATGCAGACCACATGCTCGAAACCCATTTTTGATCGTCGAACTTTTGATACCATTCTCGATAGCCATACTTAATACTGATGCAAAGTGCAAAGTGTTCAGAATACTACCGGGATTATTGAATTTCCAGCTTTCTACCGACTTTCTCCATTCAGTTTTTAAAGGTTTGAAAACCGCCACATCTGCTGGCTGTGTGATGTGCGTTGTATTTGGATACAAACAGATCAGTATAATACCAAGTGATTGGCATAGATCTGCCACATTCAATCCAATATGCGATGCATGTCCATCAACGAACAAAATTACTGGAAATGTTGCGTTTTTCCTCACCAGAAAGGGATGAAATATTTTCTCAATATATCCCAAAAAGTTTGGAGTATCCATCCAACCACGCTCACTTTGACCGATACCCCATTCTTCCGGAAAGCTTTGCACCAAATCCTGCCGAAGACGTTTACCAGGGAGGATAACGTGTGGATTCACTATACTACCATTTGCCCCAAATGCAAACATTACAGTTATATTTTGCTTAGCAGCCGCTTGCTCTGCTTCATACACATTGCGAGATCCAATTCGGGCAATAACCTCCTTTGATTTGGGGTGTAGAAAGAAAGAGGTTTCGTCAGCGTTAAATACTCTAGAAGGATCGTCTAATATTTCGTGCAGTCCGTTTTTTGTTAGCCAGCTTGTTATCATTTGAAACCATCCACGGATATCATTTTCACTCACTCGGCTACTAGCCGAAGATAATATTTCTGGCGTACGAAAAGAAAATCCTGGATTACGTTTCATATAGTTGCGCAGCCATTTGCGTCCTAAAATAAGTAAAGACTAAAAATTATTAAAGATTTAAAGCACATACTAAATGGTACTTTCCTGGTTGATTGTTTCGGAATGGAGTTGATCGATCCGGATTTGCTTCAAAAAATTCTTTCATCTTCAACAACAAAGCTCTACGCGTAACAGGAAAGCCGCGATCTTGCATATTGCTTAACCAATCTGCAAGTTTCTGTTCTTCTTGAGAAGATAGCACAGATTCTGGACCCGGCTTTGCCTTTTTTTTCCATTGACGACTTATCCTATAGCGGATAGTAGATATTGGAATTCCAAATCGTTTGGAGGCTGCGTATACAGTTGAACCTGCATCAATAAATTCAATGCATTGGGCGATTGCCTCGTTCGAATATTGTTTCCGCTCACTCGCGGGTCCCATTCTGGAAATGCTTATTTGTTATCGAATTAAAGACGTATTTTGCAATGTATTTGAAAGATAGCACGCACTTTATCTTCACTAGTGAATGTAGGAGACATTTATTGACAACAAATAGCATGACACATTGTTTATACTGAAAATGACAGAACATTGCGTACATGACAGTGCGAACATTTTTGACAGTTGAGTTGAACATTGTTTATACATTTTAAAATCGATTCATTAAGTTTGTAGTGATAATTGGCAAAAGTTAAATATTCAAGTTGAAATTTGGATTAATAGTTTTAAAAGTCACTAAAAATCAACCGCAATGGTCTTCGAAAAAAGCTAACGAGTGTTGGCTCTTCTGAGGACTGATTTTAAACCCGGAATAATTAATAAATGATAGTGTCCTAATATAGTGAGCCGGTCTCCTAGTACAGTCGTCAACTCGTACGACTTAACAACATGCCCGTCATGGGTTCAATCCCCAAATAGACCGCGCCGCCATACGTGTAGGACTGACTATCCTGCTATGGGGGGAATCAATTAGTCACTGAAAGCCAAGCCCACAAGTGGGTACAGGCAGGCCTTGACCGACATCGGTTGTTGAGCCAAAGAAGAAGAAGTGTCCTATACGTTGCTAATGAAAACCATGATCAGAATACGGTTTATAATTTATATTAAAATGCTTTCGAACGTTTTAAAAGGAAATAGATTGGTTTATACAACAGGAAGTATTCCTTATGGCCATAATTGGTACTATGGCCATAATTGGTACATTTGCCCTAGTGCGATAATTGGTACATCGTTGTTAAGTTGTACCAATTATGGACATATGGCAAAAAGGCACATTTTCGGTGCAAAATTGATAAATTATGATGTGAAGCTGTTAAATAACAAGCGTTTTACATCATAATGGTGTTTTTTCATATAAAAATATGTTTAGATGCTTGTAAATCACTAATATCCTACAGTGGTGCTCTTAGCAAAATGGTAAGAGATGGCCAAAATCTTAGCGGAACATTTTAGAAGAGTGATATTTTATAAATGGATGTTTCTGACACGTAACTAATGAAGCATGAATATTTTAAAAGGTTCATATTTGATGCAAAAAATCCATCCGTGGGTGCATAATGTAAATTTACTCTTTTAGAGCAAAAATAGTGGTCGTTATGGCCATAATTGGTACTATGGCCATAATAGGTACACTTACCCTATATAGAAGATCTCGTGTCACGGTGTTTGTTGCTGTGTTGTTTTCAACGAAACTTTGCACACACCTTATGGTGGTATGGGAATAGGTTTTAAGACTTAAAAATCGTTCAGATGTTACACTAAAGTTAATTTAATAATGATTTTCTAACTCCCAGAGCGTTTCTACATACACCGAGAATGCAGCTGAGAAAATAACTGACAGCATGCTTTGACAGCGACTGACAGCATTTTCGGTGAGAGAATTCTCCTCGGCATGCAAAGAACGATGGAGCTGAGAAAAAATTGAATTGGCAGTTTATAGCGATCGATCAATTATAGTTTGCATTTTTGCCGTCCAATAATCGTAGATATATTATTAAAAAGTAAAAGAAACTTTTTTGACTTCGATTTAGCGATTAAAATGGTTTTTTTCAACATCATTTTAAAAGTCTCATCTCGGCGCTTTTCACAGCTTCTACACACACCAGCGTGAGAAACCGGTTGTCAATTCTCTCACAGCCATCTCTCAGCTGCATTCTCGGTGTATGTAGAAACGCTCCCATACAAAGAGCTGGATTGTTGTTGTTACAGCACTTTGACACTTGGTGTATGGTGCCTGGCGGTTTACACTCGATGATCGGATGCTGAGGGGATACGGGCACAATATAACTATCCAAAGTAAAAAAGCAATAATGGAATATTTTAGTTTTTTTCGTAATAACTCAGTTTATCGGGCCAGCTAGTTTGTTTATAATATTTTTACATTTTCACTTTTCTAACGGCCGGGCTACATTGATCGTACTCGCAAGTGTAATTTTAATATTCACTAGCGCATCTGGCGGCGGCTGGTGGAAGTTTTTTTTGTCTTCAAGGGAATGGTCGTGCCGGATCTCAAATTTAAGTTGTTTTTTCACCGTTTGATGCGAAAACGGCTGAACTACTTGCACAACATATTCAACTAACAATTACAAAGCTTTTACAGTCCAGTTAAGGTAAAAAACATGGAAAAATAACATATTTTCTGAAGCGGCTCGAAATTGTTTGGAAAAATGCTTCGGCCAGCCGCCGCCAGATGCGCTACTGAAAATCAAAATTACACCAGAGAGTACGATCAATGTAGCCCGGCCTTAAGATTGGTGTTGAAGAGTACTTAAATTATTAATTTTATGTTGCCCATTTAGGGCATTTTGCTGGCAATTTTTACAGTTATTTTGATTTGAGTTGAAAACAAAGTAGGCATTGGAGAAAGGGGACTGCTTTACGGCTATAGAGTACGGCTCCGACTGGCTCACAAATTATTATTATTCTCTCAAGTTATTGGACTATTTATATTGTAATTGGTGATATTTGATACAAGGAATATCGTTTTATGTGTCGACCAAAGTGAGTTGATATATCAGGTGGGCTTATCCAGTGTAATTTGACGTCTAAAAACGAATAGGATGAACACCTGGTTTGACAGTTAGATCCAAAGTATATGAAGATCAGGTGGTCTCATAGCCTGTTTTTATAGCAAAAGTTGAACGTCACTTTTTGACAGCATGGGTGAAAACATTTCCCCAAACAAGCTTTCTGCGGACTTGCCAAATACACAAAAAATCTTGGAATCTTCGTTATTTGCACTGAAATATCTTAAAAAGCACACAAAATATTTCTTATTGTAAGCTAAACCAAATCTGAACTAATTAAAATCCATTTTTGGATCAAAATAATGCCGTCGATGAGGACACCAATGTGTACTACGTATGTGTTGCTAAGAACAAAGCGAACCGTTCCTATGGAAATTCATTTCACCCATTCTGTCAAAAGGAGCTTTTTTTGTTTCCGAAATTAGTTGTCAATTTGTATGGGACGAGACCACCTGGTCTTCATACACTTTGGTTAGATCCATAACGAACTGGGTGCTTTGATGATTGTTCTATACACTTTTTTGTAAGTATATCTCAATTTTTTACAATTTTACACGATATTTGAGAACAATCGGTGGTCTGTTGAATGAAAAAATGGATATATGCACAGGAGCTCTTATGAGTTCCTTACTTCAAGTATGCTACCGTGTTTGGTTCGGTTGGTACACTGCTCCTTGCTTGCTGACTGAATGGATTCAATAATTGTTTCATATACATCAGATTTTGCGAAGGAAACGTTTTGTTGGAATCCAGTAATATTCAGATCATCGTGTTTATCCAAGAACTGGCCGTCACGTCAGTCTTCTGGCTTCTTTCTTCGTGCTACGCCTGAGTAAAACCACATACCATTTCTGCAAGATACTGTTCAAACTTCAAGGCATACTAGATTTTGTTATGGAACAAACTGTCTAATTGTGTGTCGATGTATTGGTGAGGAAGAACACTATAAGTCCACCTGATATATGCACTCACTTTTGTGTCGACATACGCATTGCAGTTTTCTAATCACAAATCAAAAGTGTGTTATTGTTTCAAGTTTTGGCAGGAGCCCACAGCATTGAACTGTAAAAATCAACATTAACCTTGTACCAATTTTCGGCAGCATTCAAAGAGAATAATTACTTGTTTTTAGTGACTTTAAAATTCCAAGCGGGATAGTATAAATTCAGCAACCATAGAATCTTTAATAAAACCACACTTTCATTGTTTAAGTGCTCTGGTTCTCTTAATAATGAATCCGCTCGATCTATTGGCTGACAGCAAATCTTCCGAAAAATTGTGATCTCCGCACATTTTGTTTGATGTTTTGAAAATTATGCAAGGAAATGAATTGATACTTCGTACATGAATTACAAATGAGCAAATCTCTATTTAAAAAATATGTGTTGATACAACTTTCAACGCGTTTTTGCGCAATTACACGTTTTTAGTTACCCTGTCAAAAACAAGTACACTGCCGAATACTGGTACAGTTACCCTATGTGTTATTCTTTTGTTGGTACGAAGAAATTTATAGACGAAATTTGGGAAATTTTTCATCACTCCATTGCACAGCGGGAATTGTACAATCAAAGTATTTTAACACCTTCAATGCATTGATATTTATAAAAAGTATGGAAATGGGTAAACAAAATCGACACTCGTGTCTATTTAGGTATTCAATTAAAAATTTAACAGCAATTCATAAAAACACATTTGACTGATTTCAAGTTAACACGTTCAGCCTGGTGGCAAGCCTCAGGTCTTGTCAGTTAACTTTCCCGTAAGCTGGTGGCAGGCTCAGGGGCCTGCCATTGGTCTTTTGCTGGGAATCAACAAACATTGTGAATACATGTGCTATACTCGCAAGAACAGTAGTATTGGACAAGTAAAATAATAGCGTTCTAAGAATAATTGCTGTTGATAAAAACCTCATCTCACTCTCATCAGTACTGATGAACTAAGATGAGTTAAATTTTATCGAAAAAACTCATTTTTTCTACATGTATGTTTGGTTTGGTTTGAGCCGGTCTGGTGGTGCAGTCGTCAACTCGTGCAACTTAAAGGCCGGGCTACATTGATCGTACTCGCACGCGTAATTTTGATTTTCACTTGCGCATCTGGCGGCGGCTGACCGAAGCATTTTGCCAAACAATTTGGAGCCGCTCCAGAAAATACGTTAATTTTCCATGTTTTTTGCTTAAATCGGAGGAGAAAAGTTTTGTAAAACGTAGATACACATGTCTTGCACGCATTGCATCCATTTTTGCAATGGAAAACGATGGAAAAACTACTAAATTTTGAGATCCGGCAGGTCCATTCCCTCGATGACCAAAAAAAGCTTCCTCCAGCCGCCGCCAGATGCTCTAGTGAAAATCAAAATTACGCTTGCGAGTACGATCAATGTAGCCCGGCCTTAACAACGTGCCCGTCATCGATTCAAGCCCCGGATGGACCGTGCCCCCATACGTAGGATAGTCTGCCTGCTATGGTAACAATAAGTCAGTGAAAGCCAAGCTCATTTCACTAGTGGGTACAGGCAGGCCTTGACTGACAACGGTTGCTGTGCCAAAGAAGAAGATGTTTGGTTCAAATGAAATGTTGGCGTTCTAGAAGCAGGCGGAATGGAAAGTTGATGAACATTAGCACCAGGCTAAACGTTTCCCAGCCTTCACAATTTCGGGATCTTGAAAACCAGGTAATTGTCACCTAGTTTTATATTTTTTTAGAATACAATTTAAACTAACATTTTAAAAGCATGAATCGGTTGGATTGATAATAGTTAGGAAGAATCCCACTCTGTTGAAAAAAAAAGCCGAATCTCGGTTTATTTTTGCCGCGATCTGCACAACTGAGGTATCGGCAAAGATCTTGGTTAAATTTCTGTTGCTGAAATCTCGGCTTAAAAATGCAAATAACGTTTTGTTTTGAAGATTACGTTTAACCGTCATGTGTACGACCGTCTATCCGTGTAAGTTTCACATCTTTATTATTATTTTTATTTATTGTTTAATCTTCAACGGGACGTATGGCCTAATTATGATAAGTAACAGTACACAAAAAAACATAACAAAATCAAGATTTGTATCGCAATTCACTGCGGCCACGGCAGAAGCCGGAAACGTTCCTTGAAGCACTGAGTTGAGATGTTGAAGTCGAAGCAATCCGAAACAGTGTTGAAAATAGGCGACATGCAGAACATAGGATCAGACCGACCAGCGCTGGAATGCGGTTGAGCGAGCCGTAGAGCCTCTCTAGACCTAAGTGTTCGGGATGGTGGATAGATATCGACTCGATGCAACAGAGGCGATGAGTCGATATAGCCATTTAGCAAACCAGCGATGAAAGAGCACTGTGCATTGCGTCTTCTAACCGAAAGAGGTTCAAGGTCTAGAAGACGGCACCGCGCAGCTTACGGAGGAAGATAGGGGCGTAGGGCATATCGCGTGAGCTTACGTTGAATCGCCTCAAGTCGAGCAACTGAAGAAGCAGTAGTTGGGCTCCAGACTACGCACGAATATTCCAGAACCGAACGAACGATACTGTTGTAGACAGCTTTGATGCACATGAGATTGCGGAATTCATTAGTTGTCCGGATAACCACGCCAAATAGTTGGTTTCCTCTGGCTACAACGTCATCGATATGCTGTTTAAAGTTCAAACTAGAGTCAAGCAGAACGCGCAGCAGATATACTTTACATATGTAACACTTCATCGTCCAGTGACTGAGTTCAACCATAGCAAAAACATTTATTGGTTTGTGTAGGCCCAACACGAATATATAAACGATCGTAAGGAATGCAGCTTAACACGAAATTATACAGTTAAAACGTGAGCACTAGCACATGCCGACCGAACGAATCCAGCTTTCACTGTGGAGTATAAGATGAAACTGAAAGCGAAACTGAAGCAAGCCAAACTGAAGCGTGCAGACACAACATGACGTGCGGAACAAAACTCCAGCGCTCGCGCGACACCAACGTGACCGGGACATAAACAGAACGAGAATGATCCTACGATCGTACTTCCATCTTTGAATATACATTGCTTTTTTTATGACAGTTTGGATTAACTGTACTAAATAGTGTGTGGCTTTCAATGTCATTAATTCAACATCCGACAGTCAAATACCAGTATTGATCTCCCGTCTCAGCAACAATTTTCGGGGAGTATTAAATAGCAACTATTTGTTTACGTCCATCATCGTCCTTCTCATTTTCCTGCTCCTACTGTCGACGCTGTCATCGCTGGAGCTTTGTTCGAGGAATTATCATTGAAGCCACCTTTCTGTTGCTGTGTCGAAACTGCCAGGGGTTGTGCCGAAAGTTGCTGTTGTCTGGCTGGCGCCGGAGATGCCTGTAGTCGTGCCAAAGGCTGTTGTCTTGTCGGTGCCGGAAAAACCTGTAGTCTTGCCGACGGTTGTTGTGGTGTTGAGACAGCCCGCTTGAACAATACACAGTACATATAGCAACAGTATAGTGCATCCAACTTTATTCGCAAAATTGTGATTATATTTTAAAATTCCTGACGGAAACTGAGCAGAATATTTGCTTTAAATAGGGACAGCCGCTGTGGTTTACCATCCAATCGCTCTTGCGTGAGTAATAAGTTGTGAGTATAAAAAAGTGAGTAAAAGCTCGTCGAAAAGTTCTCTTTATCAATTTTTGTGGATTTTTGTAAAATAAAATGTCAAAAATCAGGTATTACAATTTGCTACAATTTGCACTGTTATACCTGATCTTGAGGTGCTATAATTACCACTGCTAAAACTGAGGGCGAAAAAACTGCCAAGGCTCGCAAGCTCTTCAACCATCTTGTGTACGACCAAAAAACTTTACGTAATCGTACAACCGCCTACCCGAGTAGGCCATACATTTTGTATGGAACAATGATGTTTTTCGTGATTAATAGAGTATATCTTTTGAATTTCTTATAAGATTTGAATGAAAACTGTCTTAAAGGTTCATAATAGTGTTTTCTAACATATCGTAGTAAAATTAGAATTTTCAAAATCCTAATAAGATTTTTTTCAATTAAAAATGTGCTGTAACTCCACCACATCAACCGGCCTTAAGGGCTTTAAAATATATTCATACTAGTTAAGGCCCGGTAAAATCTACCGGATGTCCTCAAATTTCGAATCATTTTCAAACTCTACACGTCCAGTGGCAACAACCATAACTCATAGGTGTTTGAGTTCTTATTTGTTCTTACAACTGTTTTAACCTTGTAGCTTCCTTGTTGTTACGATGTTTATATCGATGAGGCTACTTTTGAGCCATACTGATGTACATCTTAAATCTTAAATAACCATAAAAAACCAAGTCACGCAATTTTGTTATTTTTTTAACTGGTGTTCAAAAATAAGGTTATTTATTACGCACGTAAAGTACCAATGAATCTTATTTACTTACACTTAGTTTAGTTTAGTTTAGTTTAGTTTAGTTTATTAATCGATGGACTATGAAGCCCTCTCGAGTCAAAATTTGTTTACAATACATTACATTAGATAACGAACAGAACATTTATATATTGTTATTGTTGAACGCATTCCGAACACTTAAAAGTGAAGTCAGTTCCGTTATCGTCATTCCAGGCTCATAAATATCGTTAGCTGAATTTAATAGACGGCACATACAAAGAAGGGGGTTGCGAGAGCCAAATGTTGTTCGGGTTTCAGCGACTGCCAGCATTGGTCGGCGACGGAGTATTCTGGCAGGAACATAGAGGTGAATCCTTGAAAGCAGCTCGGGACAGTCGATGGTTCCGTTTAAGATTCCCGTGATAAATGCTAGTCTGGTGTGCTCAACACGTTCGGCGAGAGGCGGGATTCCAAGCAGCAGACACCTAGTTCTGTAGTCGAGACGACGCGGCCAATCACGGAGGGCGAAGCGCGTTGCCTTCCGTTGAATGGACTCTAGCCGCGCAAGTGCCCGAGTAGATGCTGGCCACCAAACAATGCTAGCATATTCCAGCAGTGGTCTGATAAGTGCGCAGTACAGTGTCTTGAAACACATAGGATCACGAAGCTCGCGCGTCATGTTTATGACCAAGCCAAGTAGACGATTGCCACTAGCGACTACTTGGTCTATCTGTTCTTCGAAGGAGAGTTTAGCATCTAGGAGGACTCCTAGATCCTTTACACAGTTCACTCTTTCGAGGTTCTGACCATCAAGCGTATAATTAAACAGCGCTGGAGCTCTTGAACGGCTGAATGAGATTATGGCGCATTTATCGATACAGACGCTTAGTGCATTACGCTTGCACCAGGAGACAAATTCAGTCAAAGTGGCTTGAAGTTGAAGATGGTCCTCGGGCTCACGGATTTCACGATAGATTTTAGCATCATCTGCGTAGAGTAGGCAACTGTTATCCGGGAGTGCCGTGCACAAGTCGCTTATGTAGAGCAGAAACAACAGAGGCCCCAGGTTGCTGCCCTGGGGTACGCCGGAAGAGGCACCGATAGATCTAGATTGGTGGGAGCCCATTCTAACTGCATATGAACGACCACATAAATACGATTTCATCCACTTTACCAGGGGTGGTGATAATCCAAGTCTATCAAGTTTTGCCAGAAGAATGTTGTGGGACACACTGTCAAAAGCCGCCTTAATGTCCGTGTAAATGGCATCAACCTGCATACCATCATCAATGGACTTATAACAGCCGCTAACGAATTGCATCAGATTTGTCGTAGTTTATCTCTTAGGCATGAATCCATGTTGGTTAGTGCTGATGTATTTGCCGGCAGATGCCATTAATGGTTCATAGATGATTAGCTCGAACACTTTGGCGCAGGCAGCTAAAGAGGTAATACCTCGATAGTTCACTGCTTCGTTTTTGCTGCCCTTTTTGTGGATGGGTGTTAGCCAAGAGACCTTCCACAGTGATGGAAAGGTTCCTGTGCGCAGAGATTCGTTAAAAATCTTAGTTAAAACAGGAGCTACCGATACGGCACAACGCTTGAGAATTGTCGCTGGGATACCATCTGGCCCCTCGGAGTATGACGACTTTAGACGCTCGATTTTTTGGGTAACCAGGGTCTCGGTGACGATAGGTAGCGTGACATGAATTGCATCTGCCGGAGTGTTCACGAGCGCGGAAGCAACAGCCTCCGGAGGTGTGATGTTAGAGATGAAGCTATCCTCGAAACGCGTGGCGAACAGTTCACAAATATCTAATGGCGAGTGTGCACAATTATCCTTATACCGAATAGTCCCGGGGAGGCCAGTTGACTTGCGCATGTTGTCGGCAAAGCTCCAAAAGCGGCGAGGGTACTTTCGCAAGCTTCGTTCAGTCTGGCGTATATATCGACGATAGCAGACTCTATTATAACGTCGATAAAGTGCATGAGCACCATTGTAGTAAAGCCGACACGGTGTGGATCGATTAGCGCGTAAATTGTCATAAGCGGCTCGCTTTGCTTTTTTTAGGGCATGTAATGTGCGGTCACCCCACGGCGGTCCGCGATGGGGCTTTTTAATAGGAGCACATTCACGCAATGCGGCCCGCATAAACTCTGAGAAATCGTTCGTGGCATGGTCAATGGATGTATAGTTTGAGCATTCAAAGGATTGGTTGAAGGAGCAGATCAGTCTCTTGAGTTTAGTAAGGTCAACACGTGCGTAATTGAGCTTTATTTCCGTAACAGTGGTAGCGTGATTCATAGACGATGCTGTGATTTCCAAATCAAATTCGAGCGGTGGGTGATAGCAGTCTATTGGTAGCAGCGGGTGCTCGCTGACGCGTATGAGCGAAGAAGTTGCTGCACTTGACCAATTCCCGTATGCAAGGTCTAAGATGCGCCCCATAGAGTTAGTGTTGTTATTAAGTTGGTAAAGCGCATTCTGGTGCAGTCCATCGACGAATTGGGCGCTACGAACTGAACTAGTATGAGGTTCAAAAAACACAAAAGGAGTTTCATGATTCGATTGCGCAGGCGACCAGGAAAGAGCGGGTTGGTTAAAGTCTCCCACGAGCACGAATCTGTCGTTTGGACCTAGTGTGTCGCAAATGCTGTTGACGGTGTCCAGTAATGCATTTATTTTTCCTTCGTCCGTGCTATGGTTGGGAGGAAGGTAGGCAGCAGCAATGAATAATCGGTACGTCGGGAGCTGAATGCAGATGCAAGCGATTTCAAGTGTTTGCGCAAGCACTGGAAGCGCATGAGAGCGGAGAGCGGAACTCACCGCAATTAGTACTCCACCGCCTCGAGATAGAGAGCTGTTTGCGGCATTTCTATCGCAACGATAGACACAGTGCGCATCGCCAAATAGGAGAGCTGTGGGAAGGCTGGGATCGAGCCAAGTCTCAGTGAGTACCACAACATCATAGTCCGCTTCTAACACAGTTAAACGGAACTCATCAGCTTTGGATCGTAAACCTCGCACATTCTGATAGTATACAGTTATAGACGTGGAACGGACATTGAGTGGTATGCGTGTGTAAGTTGGTGCAAGGTCATCGGTGAGAGATCGTGTCGTTGACGTGTTGTTATTTCGTGTAAACAAATGACTAGTCAGATTCAGTGGCACAGTGCCTTTTGAGGAAACAGTTGTGTGATTATTACTTAAGAAAAAAGTGTTGAATAGTAGTTTGGTGCATTTTAACGGTGTTTGGTGTGGCTGTAGTTGTTTTTGGTGGAGCAGGCGATATTAAGGTACAATTCATATCGGGTGATAATTGTACAGGGTGCATCGGGCTATGTCGAACAGGTATAGGTGTGTTTGTGTTGGTAAGATCAGGACGATGGTGAGACGGCCTTTGCGGGAGTGAGATAAACTCACGCACACCGAGCCCGACCGGCCAAGATCCTGCGGTAAGTGCTTTATCTCGAAGAGCAGCGATAATTCTAACCTTAAAAGTTAGTGAACTAACTGAGCTAATGGTTGTTCCCGCTTTCAGCAAACTAAAAGCGATGACGTCCGTGGTGTCCAACTGTGATTTTACCATCGACACTACCTGGTCAACAGTGACGGTTTTGGCTAACCTAGATAGATGTAGCCACATATAGTTTGTTCTTGGTAGTTGTGACACGGTTGGGATCGACGTGGTGGTGGTATCGGTTCCTGTTATTATTGGTGGTAGTGAAGGGCGATTTCTTTGGTGAGTATTGTCGGTGTCTGTATTTACAGGGTATAGTGGAGCATTGTCAACAACAATGGCTTCCGTGGATGCAACAACGTCACGGAACAACCTTCTACGCTTTCCACTCGGGAGGGCATCTGGGGGCGGTACGTTGAAGTGTTCGCTAGGAGCTTGGTGAGCCGCGGCAAAACTGGCAAAGCCCTCACGGATTTCGTGCATCACAGGCGGGACTAAAGCAGCTTTCATCACCTCGACAGCGGCAGTAAGAGCCGCCTGGAAGCCGACCTGCATACCCGTTGTTTTGACTGCTTTACTATGTGGGTTGCCAAGAGCATTCGAACACCCTACACAGCTCCAATGAAGAGATGCCGTCCGTTTTACCTCTTCGATCACAGTGAAAGGTAATTTAGTGCACGCTGAGTGATATACAGCATCACAGAACGAGCACATAATACCACACTCAAGCGATTCAAGTGGCACAGAGCAGTCACAACAAACTCCCTCCATTTTAGTTGCCGTTGCAGATAGATGCCACAGGACTCAGGAACAAACGCAGGAAATACAGCAAAGTCAGGAATGGTTGTGACGAACGATTGAAGGCAGGACTACCAGGGACAGCTTAAGTCACAGCTAAGCGGCAGTTTGACGAAAATAAGGCCGAAACGACAAAATAATTCACGGATTTACGCGGAGCACAGTGAGAAAACACACTCTGTCGTCAGCTGTCAACTGTCAACTTATAAGTAATAACAATGATAATCATGATTGGCGAGTTTTGTGGCCATTTGGATAAAACAGAATGTTCAGTAGCTGCATTCCTACTTATTTTCAATCGAACTGATATTTTCCATACCTCTGTAGACGCAAATGTATAATTTTTTGATTATTATTTTTTGGTTATTGGCGTGATTTTTTAGAAAGCATAGCTAAGTAGTAACCCCTACAACGTGTTCATTGAATAACGTATTGATGTGCAATGGATTAAAAAATTAGGGTGCCTTCTGTTTTTTGTGCCCATAAATGTAAGATTGAACTACAAAAATATTATATCGCACGTGGTTCGAATTCCATGTCTACTCTTTTTTTCGACTTATGTTTCATATGTTAGGTAATTAGTAATAGATGCTTAGAACAATTTCAATGTAAATTTGCTTGGTCTTTAATTTCATGAGGGTCATTTCCAAAAACGCCATCAAAATTTTATTTTATTATCCTGAATCTGGTTTTGAAGTATTCAATGTAAAGGGTATTTGTGTATGAGACAATTGTTATTGTTGTGCCAAATATCAGATTTCGACAGTGAACATATCCCCTCATATAACCATTCCAAATGTATAGTTCTAATATTCCAATCTATACTGTTATAGAAAAGAATGGTTCAGCCCTGTTATAGCCTTTCCAGATCAATTAACTAAATTCACATTTACTTGCAAACTACTTTATTTACTCTTACCGCCCCACATTTGTCAGATTTTGCTTCTAATTTGACGTGTCCTTGATTATAACGTGGTTGTTCTTAATCGACAACATAGTACGGTGATAGCATCACATGGTAGATACCGCCATCACTCTTGATAGATACAGTCAGAATCTTTTCAGCATTCTTGGGTACGTTACAGTAAGCATAGTTTCATTGTCGATCATTCTGCACTTGATGCTGATCCTGCTAAATGCAGTGCGCACGGTTGTCTCACCTAACGCGCAGTATGTTGCAGTCATATTGCACAATGAACCATATCTCCCTTTAGTGCTTTGTTCCGGAAGGACATCCTGAAATAAGTAGTTCTTCCCGCCCGCGAGCAAATCGTTACAAATTCAATGTTAATTTTCAAGTTATCAACATCCGCCGCTTTCTTGCTCGGAATTTCAGCAAGGCTTTTTAGTATATGGTCGCTTAGGTTCTCTCGGCTATATCTGCCTCTTATTGTCATGCGTTGTCCTTGTCCCGACTCAGCCAATATTGCGGAGTAGTAGATTTGAGGGAGTTGTAGATTTGGGGCGATCCCGTGGTACGTGGTCGTCGACTCGAACGACTCAATAACATGCCCGTCATGGGTTCAAGCCCATGGACCGTCCCCCCGTAGCAAGGATTGACTATCCGGCTACGTGTTAAAGAATTAAGTATCGAAAGCCTATACAGGGCGGCATGTCCGCACAGGACGCCAAATAGAAAAAGATTGAAGGGAGTGAACATGTTCGACGTCCTGGGTATAGCAACCCGTTTTACAGGATATTCTGTAGCACACTTATCTGCCGATGACGACGGTGTATGTAGTATGCGAGGTGCTTAAGCACCAATAATGAGTATGGTTGGCTTTATTAATGATTGAATGAATTGGAATATCAACCATGTCACAAATAAGCTATTTTGCACAGTTTTCAAACTTTTTTTTTTTGAATATTGCCTTGAATATCTTGATTTATAATGGGAAGGGGTATGAGATGGGACACTTTATCATCAGGTGGCTAATTTGCAACTTTAATTTAAAAAAAAAATCATTATATACCACGTGTTTTCAAATCGGTTTGTGTAAACAAAAAATCTAAGTAACCATTGCCCTCATTACACGCGGGCTGGCAGTGTGGCATGGAGCAAGTCTTTTTGCAGCGACGCGCGTGGCTAAGAGAGCCCTGCTCTCACCGCTTTCTCTCTCTCTCTCTCGCTAAATGTTTACTCTCACGTAATTGTGGCGATTTTCGATTTTATATATGGTGAGACTAGTTAAGGCCCGGTAAAATCTACCGGATGTTCTCAAATTTCAAATTATTTTCAAACTCTACACGTTCAGTGGCAACAACCATAACTCAAACACCTATTTGTTCTTATGCGTTACACCACAAATGTGTTAACCTTGTAACTTCCTGGACAGTTCTTACTGTACTTTGCAGAACCGTTAAATATCGATGAGGATAATTTTGAGCCAAGTCACGCAATTTTGTAATTTTCGAACTGATGCGTTCCATGAATCTGTTGTTACAAATGTATAATTTTTTGATTACTATTTTTTAGTTATCGGCGTGATTTTTTGGAAAGCATAGCTAAGTAGTAACCTCAACAACGTGTTCATTGAATAACGTATTGATGTGCAGTGGATTAAAAAATTAGAGTGCAACTAATACTTATAGAACATTTTTAGATCCAATCCCAATTGCGTACTTAAAAACATACAATTTCCGAAATGCTCACTTTTGCTTCAATCCATTTTTTGTTTTTTGTGCCCATAAATGTAAGATTGAACTACAAAAATATGATATCACACATGGTTCGAATTCCATTTCTACTCTTTTTCGACTTATGCTTCATACGTTAGATAATAAGTAATAGATGCATAGAACATTTTTAATGTAAATTTTCCCAGTCTTAAATTTCAAAAAGGTCATTTCCAAAAACGCCGTCAAAATTTTATTTTATTATCCTGAAAATGATTTTGAAGTATTGAATAAAATTGGTATTTGTGTATGAGACAATTGTTATTGTTGCGCCAAATATCAAATTTCAACAGTGAACATATCCCCTCAAATAACCATTCCAAATGTGGTTCAACACTGTTATACCCTTTCCAGATCAATCAACTAAATTCGCGTTTACTTGCAAACTACTTTATTTACTCTTGCCGCCCCACATTTTTCAGATTTTGCTTCAAATTTCACGTTTCCTTAATTATAACGTGATTGTTCTTAATCATCTCCATAGTACGGTGATTGCATCACATGGTAGATATCACCATCACTCTTGATAGATACAGTCAGAATCTTTTCAGCCCTCTTGGGCACGTTACAGTAAGCATAGTTTCATTGTGGATCATTCTGCAGTTGACGCTGATCCGGCTGAATGCAGTGCGCACGGTTGTCTCACCTAACGCGCAGTATGTTGCAGTCATGTTGCGCAATGAACCATCTCTCCCTTTAGTGCTTTGTTTCGGAAGGACATCCTGAAATAAGTAATTCTTCCCGCCCGCGAGCAAATCGTTACATATTCAATTTTAACTTTCAAGCCATCAACATCCGCCGCTTTCTGGCTCGGAATTTCAGCAAGGCTTTTTAGCATATGGCCGCTTAGGGTCTCTCGGCTACATCCGCCTCTTATTCCCCGGTACCAAAATCCATGCGACTTTTCGCTAACGGATTGATTAAATGGCGCCCGATTAGACGATCCGATAGAAGCACTTTTCAGGCTTAACGGATTGAGCGAGATACACCGTCGCGGCG
Organism: Anopheles coluzzii; assembly: GCF_943734685.1. Lineage (NCBI taxonomy): Eukaryota > Metazoa > Arthropoda > Insecta > Diptera > Culicidae > Anopheles > Anopheles coluzzii. The sequence goes on along the minus strand of NC_064671.1, from coordinate 57,716,239 downwards.
ACACGATACATGTTGCATACATGTGTACTACATTTTAAGAGCCCCCCTCGCTTTCTTTCGGATTGCAATGAGTTCATACACACTTAAAACTTCGTTTAACATATTTCATATTCGTTTTTTATTTTTCACTTTCTTTTCTGAAGTACATTCTTTCATACACACATCCTCCCCCAGGTATTTTTCGAAGAAACTAAAAAAAAACTAACGCACACAACTAGATCCGCAAGAGAGTGCGAATCGTCAAAGAAAAAAAAACATACACACACACACACACACACACACACCTCCTCCTCCTCCCCTTGGTGTTTTTCGCAAAGTGATCCCGTAGAACGTGAACGCAAAAACACACACACAAAGCACGCAGGCAAGCACACACACACCTCACTCCTCCCCCCCCCCCCACGTGTTTTCGCAAGGTGATTCCGTAGGAGATCGCCAAACAGCAAAAGCACACATACACACACATACACAGCCACGCACGCATGCAAGCACACATACACACACATACACAGCCATGCACGCATGCAAGCACACATACACACACACATACACACATACCTACCCCTCCCCCTCTCTTGGTGTTTTTCGCAAGGTGATCCCGTAGGATCTCGTTATGCGAAGCGGCAAAAACACACACAGCCACGCACGCAGGCATGCACACACATACACACACATAGACGCGCGCGCGCACGCACGCACGAACGCACGAGGGAGCGTAAAGGTTCTATACGTTGCCGGTCTCCCCCTCCCGTGTTCTCGTTCTCCGAGAAGGCTGATGTGTGCACGTTTGTGCGTGTACCTTTGCCGTCCTGTAAGCTGGAGGATTAGTTCAGCGCTGTTGAAGAAATGAAAGTTAAGAATAAGATTACTCACTCTTTTTTGGTATGCTTTGTGTGTTTTCATAACTTACCTTATTGCAAACAAAATCCGGAATGAATCTCCTCGTTTCGAATATTCCGCATTCGATCACATCCTCGGCGATGCTCGACACTATCAGTGGATGAAAGCAGGAAAAGAAACAAAGAAAATAATCAGTCACCATCAGCATCATCTTACTCTCACAGTTTTACATCAGTTGATGATTCTTACCTTTTCAATTCCACCAAAACAAACAGCGATGGAACCAAATCCAGAACACCAAAATCACACACGATTTCTGGAGCAAACCGACACATCCTCCCCCTCCAATTGTTTGCCACAGACTGACGTGTGTGTGAGCAGCAATGTTCTTGAAGCGGTGAGCAACGGTAAAGCACACACAAGAAGAAGCGAGACGGCTATACGAGTAGCGAATTACGCCGCCGCACACACAGCGCGCGTCATAATTTTATGTGCGAAAATCTTAAAATTTAATTATTCATGACAAATTGTATCGACATTTTCATACTCTGACGAACTTTTACGAAAGATATGTAAAAACTTAATGTAGTGCAATTAAATTTAGTGCAATATCATTAGCAGAACATAAAATTTTGATATTTGTTTGTAAATTCAGATCCTAAGAGCTACTACTTTTTTGAACAATAAGTGTAGAAACACAAATTTTGTCTGAGTCCAGAACAGCAACAGGGAAGATGTCGTACCCTGAGTGTGGAGATGTGTGTGTGTATGTGGTGAACGTTGCCGCGACAAGCGTGCTTTAGGATACATCGCGTGTAGGAGGGGGTAAAATCGTTTGGCTCATTGAAAATACAGGCAAAGTTGGCGCGAAGAAACCCAACCGGCATTATCGCGCGATTTTTATGTGTATCTATCATTTTTCTCATTCTAACATTCAGAAAAATTTTCATTCTGTCTTGCTCTTCTGGGTGTTGGTCAGTTTTTGCTCGCAACTTGGCTGTGTCACACCAACCATCCTCATGTTTCATATGGTTCTTCTCTTTCCATCGTTAGAGAGAAACTCTTGCGTCTCGCTTTTCTGGGACTTGTCCAATTTCGCTTGCTACACCAAGCGTTCACGCAAGCGATCTTCTCTCGTCCGCTCTTTGTATCATCTTGCAGGTACTCCCCGATATACGCTATTAATGCGGACCGGAGGCAATAGCGTATCTCGAATATTAGCAAATGTCGAGTTTTCAGTCAAATTATAGCTAATTTTCGTATAATTTTGCTTGAAGTGGTAGGATTTACCACTTAATTAGTTATTTGATCTGATTCAACTGAAGATTACAATTGTACACCTTTTGAAATGGCTTTTAATATTCGATCAAAAGGGAATTTATTTAGAATTTGATATTCGATGTGTCAAATTAGTACAATTTGCTCAAAAAACTTTAAAATTTAGAAAAAAAGCTTATAGCGAAATCGCGTATATCGAGTATGGCGTATATCGGGGAATACCTGTATAGCCACCAGAGGAAGGCGCTGCTTCGCGTTCACATGAAAATGTGGTAGTGTGAAATCAAGTTTGCAAGCGGTAGGCTACGTCGATGCGTGCCCGTTTTTTTCTCTCGTGAAACCAGTACGGAAAAACTATTTGGTAAGTACAGCTTTTAATAAAGGATTGTATCAATCTGTATCAAACTGAATGGTATTAATAATTGGTGATATCAAATCAATTTCGTTTTCTATAGCAAATCGTAACACACGCACAAACGGAAGTGAGCACGGACCACGATAGAAATAATTAATTGGTTGGTAAGTATCATGCTTCGCGTTAAATGGAACAGCGGTTTTCAAAATAGATAATATTTCCCTCTTTCACCAGCAGTGCCAAAAACAAAAAGGACAGGAGAGGCAGGAACGATCATTCAACGCGTTAGCGCCGGACGAAGGAGAAGCGGCAGGAAGGCAGGAACGATCCCCCAACGTGCTCGCGCTCCAACGTGCTCGCGAAGGCAGGAACGCGCCTGGTAGAGGAGAGGCGGCAGGAAGGTAGGGACGATCATCCAGCACGCTAGCGCAGCACTTGGGAACAGCGCGGGGGAGGCAAGCAGGAATAATTTTTAACGCGTGCACACCATTCGACGAAGACAACGCTGGATGAAAGGAAGAACGAGGAGAGAAGGCAGGCAAGACGGGTACGTGTGTATTCCGCACCGGTTTTCGGCAGTGTGAATTGTGTGAGTATGTAAATTTGTATGTGCGAGTAAGAAGGTAAAATAAAGAGCGTAAGCATGTACGGAATCGACAAATGAGAGAAAGAGCTTTGTAGGGAGAATGAAGAGAATGAAAGAAATTGAGAAGGGATGTAGCATACATAAACCAAATGTATGATACACGCTGTCGCACGATTTCAAAAACCTTCTCTATAGTTCTGCTATCGAGAACGATTTGACCGCGCTATAGAGAACACTTTTTCTATACAAAAAAAACCGCTTGCAACGTGACAATGTTGGTTGGGAAACGCAACACTGCGGATTCCCTTCTGACAGAAATCGCGCGACATGTAGGCTTAAACTCGTTGCTTAAACAAAGCTTATTGGCATTCAAAAGTTTAAGCCACGCTGAGTGCCCGCTCACGAGAGGCTTGATCGTTTAAGCTACCGCTATCCATTTAAGCTACGCACTCACCGGCTGTGAGTGCTTTCGCTCACTATTCTCCCCTCTCACCCTTTCTTTCCTCCTTTCTGATCCACAATTGCCCGTTGCTTCGAGCCGTTACGAACTGGATATCTGGATCCTATAACAATATACAGTTTATAAACTCAAAAAGAAAAAAACACCAGCTATCATCACACTTTACACAACTTACCTGCTAATTTAAACCAATTTAACGCCTTTACGCTTGCGCACACTGACACTATATGTCAATTAAATAAATATTGGTTAACTGCACTTATATGCTCGGTAAGCACAAGCAAATTAAACTGTAATTTATTGAAATAATATTAGTTAAACAGCATAAATCACTCCAGAATTTCACCGAACCAAACCAAGCCAATTTTTGTCAACACTGATATCTGTCAAACAAGGGAGGCGAACCACAGATGAAGAAAACAACTTTTATCACTATGGGACAGCTTCAATACTTGTCCAAATTTTTAGAATAGTTTTGTGTACAACTTTCAATTGCGAGGAAAAAAATATTTAGAATACAACACACATTTATTGAATAATTATTACTCTTAAACTAATTGTAAATTATTGTGTGTTGTATTAACTATCATTAAATTATGCTTATCTGTTTTATTTCTGTTTTGCCAAATAGAACTATGATTCGCCCATAATTTCTTTCGCTCTCTCATCAAATTGAAAATTTTACCAACACCGCAAATGTGGAAGCATTGCGGCATGAAGTAGGTTGGTAAGGCATGGCGGAGTGAGAGCGAGGATCTCACACACAGATGTAACAATAACCCATCATTGCAATGACGGGAGCAATCGGTCATGGGGGGTTGGTGGAGTGCAAGTGTGTCTCTCAAGCTCAGAGCCGATTTTTGCTTAACACCTCAAAGATGGGAGCGCTCAGGGGTGGAGACGTATGGAAGTGTGCGAGTGTGTCGCATGATTGCTCGCAAGTGTAGAACGGGGGTAGCGAGAGACAGAGTGTACAGGCGATTTCTGCCAAGAGGGTTGTATGGAAAATGTTGCGCGTTCAATCCGATTGCCATGCGATTGTCCTGGGGGTTGTCATGCGTTTACCTGGTCACGACTCAACCAATATTGCGGAGTAGTAGATTTGAGGGAGTAGTAGATTTGTGGCAGTCCCATGGTACGTGGTCGTCAATTCGAACGACTCAATAACATGCCCGTCATGGGTTCAAGCCCGCGCACCGGCCCTCCGTAGCAAGGATTGACTATCCGGCTACGTGGTAATGAATTAAGTCTCGAAAGTCTATACAGGCCGGCATGTCCGCATAAGACGTTACGCCAAATAGAAGAAGATTTAAGGGAGTGTACATGTTCGACGTCCTGGCTATAGCAACCCGTTTTACAGGATATTCTGTACCACACTTATGATAACGACGGTGTATGTAGTATTCGAGGTGCTTAAGCACCAATAATGAGTATGGTTGGCTTTATTAATGATTGAATGAATTGGAATATCAACTATTTCACAATTAAGCTATTTTGCATAGTTTTCAAACATGTTTTTTTTAAATATTGCCTTGAATATCTTGATTTATAATGGAAAGGGGTATGAAATGAGACACTTTATCATCAGGTGGCTAATTTGCAACTTTAATTATTAAAAAAAATCATTATATCCAATACCATGTGTTTTCAAATCGGTTTGTGTAAACAAAAAATCTAAGTAACCATTGCCCTCATTACCCGAGGGGAGGCAGTGTGGCATGGAGCAAGTCCTTTCGCAGCAACGCGCGTTGCTAAGAGAGCTCTGCTCTCACGGCTATCTCTCTCTCTCTCTTGCTGAATGTTTACTCTCACGTCATTGTGGCGATTTTCGATTTTATATATAGTGAGATTATTCCCTCACCAGCACCCTCTCGCCCCCCGTCCCCCACCCCCCGTCCCACATGTTTCACCGTTCCCTTAATGTGGCGCTTGTTAAGCTCCTCTCCTGATTTACACCACTCATGGTACCGCCGTTTTCGTTTTAGCAATTCGAATTTTGACTCATCTGTCCAAATAGTTTTCCAAAACTCAAGTGGCTTATCCGCATGCGCTTGAGCAAATTTGAGCCTTAAAGCAAATTTGAGTTTTGCTTTGGTATCCTTACTGAAAAAGGTATTTTCTTGGCTAATTTGCTATTACGCCTCTGTTCTTTGATGCAGCGGCGTGTCGTTCCATCAGAAAAGTGTAACTGAAGCGAACTGAGGCCCTCGGCCTGGGCGATCAACCACTGAACCTAGCGTTCTATACTTTAAAAAATACAACTGCTGCGTTGCTGATTCGATAACTGCCATCAACAGCTCGATCTGATTTCCCATTCTGAATATCACGAACCACACATTTTCGGACATTCAAAGTAATTTGTTTTTTTTTTTTTGTTGTTTTCCATTTAGTGCAACTAAACCTAATTGTCCAAGGTTAATGTACGAATCCAGTTAAATGGCAAATGCTAATGAATGCAACCGGTCCTTTGGCTGATCTCCTCATGTCAACACAATTGAAAATGTCAAAACAAAACTTTCAAAAACGATTAGTTTGATCGATTTGCTTAGTGGGCACTTTTTTTTCAAATTGATATTGTCCAATTAATAAAAAAACATCGGTGTTGGTAATCCTTTGATTTTTGCAGAAATTTTTATTGCACATTTAAGAGCAAAGAATAAAGATGGCTTTAAAAAGTTAAATAGAAAAGGAAGTAAGTAAGTAAGTAAAGTAAGAAATTCATTTTTAACTACAAAAATGAGACAAGTGTAAAAATGTAAAAAGTGGGAAATTTGCTTTGTTGGCACCTGTATATAATAGCCAAGGCATGTCCTGCCCCCCAGGAAACATAACTGGCTATTATATATGATAGCCATGGCACTCAAAGTGTTAACTTGCCGCATGTATATGCAAAGTCGAATGCTTGCATGATCTTTGACAACTATCACTATCAGCTGCTCGGTTCCGATACTTCCGATAATTTACTATCGACTCTTTCCAGCATGGGCAAAGGCAATCGTCGGAGTCTCTGAGCCACGGTTGTCATCTTTTATCAATCGGAATGTGAAAGCTGACTCCACGAATTGCGGGGAACGCGCTAAATATTTCAGCATGGTTTTTTTCATGCTGGCTGAGTAATCCGGCATATAATACTCCTAGTGGTTTTGCAGTGATTTTCCCAGAAGCAGTAGTGGACCATTTTTAATTACGTAAAATTTTGAAAATGTTCGAAGTTCGTTCAACCCATATGCGATAGCTATTTCTGGATCAAAACATCGTTATTATTTCCAAATAATCGGTTTAAGCAGACTCAAACGTTCTAACGTCTATGATGTTCGAATGGACCTCAGAATCAATTTCGATTTCGATTAGGATACCTACTTTTACCCAAATCAATACGTCTGAGTCGCCGAAACCATCTCCACTAGTGCGCATTTAACTCGCACATTTTCGTCATCTTGGATAGTGTGGATTTTCCTTGCAAACTTTGCTGGTTTATTATTTAGTTCGGAGACATCAAAATGCCCTCCGAACGGTATATTTTGCATTCTTTGATACGTGTTGCGAAAGCAACTTCGTCGGCTCCTCGACGATAGCGAATATGAAAGAATAACGACCGTTTTCACCAACGTACAATGTGCTTTATTAAACACCGGCTCGACCGAATGTAATTAGTAACTGTAGTTTAAAAAACGCGGTCTTTGTCGTTCGCTAGTTTTCAAAGAGGCCGATTATCCTGCGCACGGTCTATTTAAGCCCTTTCTTCCCGCGATTGCAGTTGCGCCATCGCGTTACGCAGCGAACGTTGCCCTTTTCCCGATATCCGAATTTCTAACATCGACTTTGAGAGCCGAGATGTTTACACCTATCTCCTGTCATTATCTGTTTGTTTTGGTTTGCGTGTGCCATAAAAGAGGCACGCGGTTTGTCGGCACAGTTACATGTAACAATACGTGTGTGTATTATACGGTCTACTTGAAGTTTCCCCAGCATACAACAACAAAATGGCCTCGTTTGCCACATTTTGCACAATTTTTGTTTGGTTTGGGTTTGGATGATTGTTGCCCATGGGTACAGTTACAGAATCGACACAACGTTTTTATGTGACGGTCGTGCTGATTATAGGGCTTTGTAAGGAGTCAAGTATTTTCTTTGCAGAAGTTCGACTCGCAAATTTGCCGGTACAATCTGAAGCACTTTGTCGATGATTGCAATCCCTGCACTCTCAGCACTTACCGCCCTGAGTAAGGCACGCCTTACAAATTTCTCTAGCGTTACCGACAGTGGGGGCCTTTCCGTTGTAAGTTCGTAGGCTGAAATTTCAGCCTGTCAGCTGTTTGCATTGTATAGCAGTTTTCGAGCAACTATCTAAGTGGGTATAATATACAGGTGGGATTATCCCAAGGTGAATGAATTTAAAAGGCTTATTTTTATCGCTTCTGCTTCTGGATGAAGATTTTAACAGTGTTTTGAGTATTCGTAAAGCCTCCAGAAAGCTTGTTTGAACAAAAGTTTTCACCCATCTTGTCAAAAAATGGTGTTCAAAATTGGTTATGAAAAAATGCTATGAGACCACCTGGACTACATACACTTTGATTCCACATTCCACCACCTGATCTTAATGGACCTTGGGATAAATGTAAACAAATCTGTGTTTTCGAGCAGGTACTCGACTCTAATTCTAGCTTTTAGGCTAATATTTTCTAGACTGAAAATCGCAGGCTAGTTTTTTGTGTGGTTTTGTATGGAGTGTTTACATTATTTCAGCCTCCAACTGTCAAACTTCATACAAAAAACTGACTAGAATCGTGAAGGGCCCCAGTATCGGTTTCATAGACCTAAACAAAAATCCCTCGTGTCTTTGTGGAGCAAAATATTTGTCCAATTTACGAAAGGCAACTTCGTATTGGTCTACGCCCTGGTCTAGGTCCGCTTTAACATCATCTGGAATGCTGAAAAATATTCTTTGCAGCTTGAGAGAACCACCAGTTAAAAGCTAATTTTTTTTCTCGGTTCCGTCCCAGCTTCGCCGTGCGCAGCCAAATTTCAAAACCCCGTTCTCACTTAGTCGATTTTGAGCGCCGCTCTTTTAGGGGAACGCCTGCTATAGACATTGGTTCTAAATTCCCAAAGAAATTGTTTGCTGCCATGGCTGATTCCCTGAAATGAAGCAGATTGTGTATACGATCAAGTATCCTATTAGTTCACACTCTTTCCCGTGTCATAACGAAGAGTATATTCAGGTCTATTTTTGCGTTCGGCATTCGAGAATATTCATTCGCACGTTCATTTTGTTCATTTTCGTATCGTTTTGCTAGCGACGTTCCGCTTCGAGTAACTCATCGGCAGATTCGAGTCGACGAAGTAAAAATCGGTACCGTATTGCTCGAACAGGAAGGTGCATTCGAGAGATTTTCTGCCGACAGCTCAAGCTGTCGGGAACGTACAAATTCAACCACACAAAGAATTTAAGCCACTGTCTACGTTTGTAATTGGGTTTAACATTAATTCATCAACACTCTCATCACTCATATTTACCCTATTTCCAATAAAATTATGGTAAAAAAATGATTTTAAAGAAGTGCTGAATCCGTTTGTTTACACTCAGTCCGACCGCCGGTTGCTTCGACCAACTGTCAAACACACAAATGCTAGAACAAAAATGTCGACGAAACTTTCATCGATTCGAATGGCGAAAACGATGTATTCGAGTAAAATAATAGGCCTGTTTTTGGAAGTAAAAGTTTTTCTGACCAAATCGACAACACACACGCAACGACACACATCGTCACATCGACACGCCGTCGATGGAAGTAATAATCTATCTAAAGAGAGGAAGAACAAGAGAGGAGTATAAAGAATTCGGAAGCGATTCAAAACACTGCGAAGTACAGTAGAGCGTCGATTAACCGGGCAGCTCGGGACCGGACGGTTGCCGGTTAATCGATTTGCACGGATAATGGTCCAAGAAATATCAAACGCATATAAAACATGTGAAATTCACTAGTTTTATTATCAATTCACATAGAATCAATCGATTAATCGTTAGTAGAATATTATTTTAATCAATAACTGTAGGTCTAACAACTGTTCATTAACAAAAATGAATTTCGAAAATACCCCTAGACACTACAGAGCTGCACAAGAAACTGGTTACCCAATTGATTATCGCTGCAAACTTTCGCCGTACGTATGAACAGCTGTCAGATTTATGTGCACGGTTAAGCCGCCCGCCGGTTAATCCGTCCCCGGATAATCGACGTTCTACTGTATTAAGAAAAATAGAATTTGGAAGTAGCTTTTACTTCCCGTGCTTCTTTGGTTGCTTAGAGTCAGAAAATTAGAAATCTAATGTTCTATCAATAGTAAAGATGGGTTTGACCTGTTCCAAAACAATATACCATGCGTTTTTAAATTCTGTTGGGTGAGTGATTTTGTTAATTTGTTCAAGTCTTTTTACAATAGAAATTGCGTAATTTGTCGCCAAGTGCCTTGATTGATGGCTTAACAACAAAAACGTAATATTCCTTAACTACATACATATGACTAAGACATGCACGATTTTGTTTGAGGTTGAAACTAAACCATGAATTGTTTCTTTTAAGAATTCATAAATATTTGTTATGCTCAATCGTCGAAAAGGATATAACATAATTTTCAATTATTTTTAACCAGTTTACTTAAATTGTGCGCAATTGAAAGCTCAATTTTCTTGAAATAACCATGTTTGATTTTTCTTCTACGACGACTACAGTTTTTGCATTTTTTTAAATCTTTTTTATGCATACATGCAAAGAGAGAAGGTAGGAAAAAAACCGAGAAGGTTTTATGATGATACATGATTTGATTGCCATAGAGGTTTTATTATGATGCATGATCTGATTACCATACAGAAACCTGGGAAGTTGAAAATCTCTTCATATTTCAGGAGTCCGATATTGACTGATACAGGATTTACCAGTCCAATAAACAACTGTACAAATGTTTATAACAGTCGTCTCCTTGAATAGGCACCACTGTCTACCACTTGTACACAAGTCAGATGGTGTAAGCTACTCTGACCAAATGAATATCACAATAGTTATTTTCAATCGCACAGCTGTCAGAATCGGAATCTAGGCTATATCATTATTATGTACATGTACATGTACCCCTATCTTTCTATATTGCGTAGTTTATAATACGCAGGTTAATTCTTCGAATGAAGCTTTAACACTGCAGGACCATTAATTAAAGCAATTTGAGCACTCGATCGTGGGCGGTAAACAAAAATTGCAAATTCGTATAAATATTGCCTAATGTTTACGCTTGCAAATCAAACCAAAACCAAACTGCTACCTTAAAACCACGGTAGTCATTCAACAGTTAAAAATACTTAAAGTATTACATCGAAAGAACGTGATTATCTTCGGAAATAGAAAGGTAAGTTAGTATTGAATGCGGGAATCGTGATTATCCTTTAGTAACGATTAGAATATGTGTTTTAGGCATGTTAGAACAAGCGATAGTTTCGTGTAGTAATAACGAAGAAGAGCAGCCAACAACTTCCAAACGTAGAGCTACATCGCTGGAAGACCGAAAAAGAGTTGTTGCTGCTTATGAACGGGGCCAAACGGTGCCAAACATATGCGAGATGTTTGGTTTGAACCGTTTTACGGTGTACAGCATCTTGCGTAAAGTGAGATAGACCGGTGTAGTGGAAGCTAGAAAACGTAGTGGGACTAAACCCAAGAAGCTGTCGAAAGATGTAATTGACAGCATTAAACGTTGGATTGACCAGCATTGCACGATTACTTACTTATCCGGCGCTACAACCGCTTTGCGGTCTTGGCCTGCCTCAGGAGTGTCCGAAACCGCTCACGATCTCGCGCCTTCGTCTGCCAGTCCGTTATCCCGGCCTTAATGGCGGACGCCTCCACGCCATCTTGCCACCTCAATTTGGACCTACCACGCCTCCTCTGTCCTTGTGGACGGCCTAAAAAGACTTTACGGGCTGGGTCGTCCGTTTCCATGCGTACAACATGGCCAGCCCACCGGAGCCTGGCGAGCTTAATACGCTGTACGACAGTGAGATCGCCGTATATCTCGTATAGCTCGTCATTATAGCGGCTCCTCCATTGTCCTTCCACACATACGGGGCCAAGTATCCTTCTGAGCATCTTCCTCTCGAACGCGGCCAAGAGGGCTTCGTCAGATTTGGACAGTGTCCATGTCTCAGAGGCGTATGTGAGTACTGGTACTATATAGGTACCATATAGTCCCAGCTTTCGTCCGTCGCGACAGGTTCTTTGAGGTGAACTGCTTTTTCAGGCTGTAGAATGACCGGTTGGCAGCCAGCATCCTTGCGCGCAACTCAACTTCCATACTGTTGTCGTTGCTGACCTTTGACCCAAGATAGGTGAATTCTGGGACGACTTCAAAAGTGCGTTCACCTATCTGTACATCACGCCTACGTAGATTCGGATTATTTATTGGTAGTTTATTGGCATTGCACGATTACACTACGGAAAATGCAGCAAAAATTGGAGCAGGAACATAACATACAGGCCAGCATAACCACCATATCACGAGCGATAGAAGGATTTCATTATTCTTTCAAATGTGTGAATAGACACCCAGAAAGAAGAAACGCACCTTCTAACATTGAAGAAAGGCGAAAATATGCCGTGGAGTTTATGTCGCTTCCTCGTGAATATAGCGAAAGAAATATCATCTACATAGATGAAGTAGGCATGAACGTAAGCATGCGTGCAACAATGGGGCAATCGGCAGTCGGCAAACCTGCAGTGGTAGTAGTACCACAGCTTCGGAGCCGCAATATTTCCATCGTTTGTGCTATGACTAGGCATGGTATTGTGCATTATGTAGCCAAAACAACTGCGATTGAGCGGGGTTCCTTTAAGGATTTTATTTTACAACTGAAAGGCAAATTGGAAGAAGTTGGAATTTTTGAACCGGTATTGGTAATGGATAATGTGGCATTTCATAAAGTCAAGGAATGCATTACCCAACACATTAACGCTAGATTGCTGTATCTTCCGCATTACTCTCCATTTCTCAACCCAATTGAGAATATGTTTAGTAAGTGGAAGAACATTGTGCGACGTGCTAATCCGGAAAACGAGAATGATCTGATGACAGCCATTGAAAATGGTGCTTCTCTAATAACATTCCAAGATTGCGAGGGTTACGTCCGCAACATGTGGGAATATATCAATAGATGTTTAAGTGGAGAACAAATATAAGATTAATTTTAGATTTGTTATGCACATGCTTTTTATGTAACCTCCTACACACCAATATGATTGGGTTATCTGTGAACTACGAAACAATCTGTGAAACTTTTATGTTAACAATTATTATGAATTACCAATGCTACACTATGATTATGTTCCTATTCGTATTTTGTTATTCTAATTGCGTTACCATTATGTCACCATGAATTTATTTTGAATAAAAAGATGCACAGCATTGCATTAAAAAACATGTACCTTAAGTTCATTGACTAGTACACCTCTGCAGCCCTTTCGGTGAAGCAAGTAGCCTAATGAGAAAAGGCAAAGGCAAAGCGCCAGATGACGGCATGGGGCTGGTCATTCAGCAGAAAACCGATCGACTGCATGGTGTTTGTGTGTTACTGGTGCACATCAGGATCTTCCAGCACGAACCTACAACGAAAGACGCTTGGGTGAATAACCCGGCAAACAGGTACTTCGTAATCGTTGCATTGAGTCTCAATTAATTCTAATTCTAGATGCTTCGCGGAGAAGTGTGCATTTAGCTGGCGTGCTGGAATGCTGGTTGTTGATCGGGGTTCACCATTTCACGCGTGTATAGTTATGCGCGTCATGTTCACGCTCATGTGCTCATGTGAAAATCTATTGTTTCCCACCGGGCCGGAGAAGCTTCAGGCAAACCACTTTGTGTGTGTGTGTGTGAGTTACAAGCGACCCCTCTCAACAATCTCAGAGAGAATCTGTATGGAAACCGTTCGCCTTGTTCTCGCCTTGATCTGGCCTTGATGGTATGGCTGTCACTCAGAGAACAAGGCGAAATGAGCAACGATCCGTGACGTCACGCGCATTGCTTTACAGCGGCTCTGCGGTACGTTTCGGTCTGCTTCAATCCCCAAATCCCTGCATTATAAACCTATAAACCTATAAATCTGCACAAATCACACCCTAAAATGGAACAATGATCGTAATTACACATAAACATACCTTACCTAGCGGCGGCGTCGTGCGTGAAGGTTACAAATTTCATTCGGCTTTATTCCATGCTCCAAGCATTGTTTTTTCGCTTCCACTACAACTAAATCATGGTTCCGTGGTTGATTTTATGTTTATTCTACAAAACAAAACGTTTTTAATGATTCTTCTTCTTCTTCTTTGGCTCAACAACCGATGTCGGTAAAGGCCTGCCTGTACCCACTTGTGGGCTTTGGCTTTCAGTGACTAATTGATTCCCCCCCATAGCAGGATAGTCAGTCCTACGTATGGCGGCGCGGTCTATTTGGGGATTGAACCCATGACGGGCATGTTGTTAAGTCGTACGAGTTGACGACTGTACTACGAGACCGGCAATCATGATAAATATCATAAAATTTGCATAAAATACTTACAAAATCACCGCACACGCAAACACTTGCTGTTTACATTTTGGCTTCGCTCTCATTTGACATGTCAAAAATTTGCAAGCCCCAAAGCGAGGATCAAAAAGGAAGATGGGAGGGGAGAGAAGGTGATGAGATCGAAGCGGTACGAAATGGCCGTTGCAAAAACCGCATGCTCAGAACGCTAAGTCCCAGAAGAGGGAGATCGAGCTACGAATGTGACAGAGAGGGCATGAGAAAATGAGAGAATTTGAGTACCATTGTCGGGAGGGACGCTACTCGATCGGAAAGCCATTAGTGGGTATGGGAAAACTAGCGTGCCACCGAGAGAAGAGAGAAATTTCCATCACACCTTCTACGGGGCTTAATCAATGCAACGATTACGAAGTACCTGTTTGCCGGGTTATTCACCTAAGCGTCTTTCGTTGTAGGTTCGTGCTGGAAGATCCTGATGTGCACCAGTAACACACAAACACCATGCAGTCGATCGGTTTTCTGCTGAATGACCAGCCCCATGCCGTCATCTGGCGCTTTGCCTTTGCCTTTTCTCATTAGGCTACTTGCTTCACCGAAAGGGCTGCAGAGGTGTACTAGTCAATGAACTTAAGGTACATGTTTTTTTAATGCAATGCTGTGCATCTTTTTATTCAAAATAAATTCATGGTAACATAATGGTAACGCAATTAGAATAACAAAATACGAATAGGAACATAATAATAGTGTAGCATTGGTAATTCATAATAATTGTTAACGTAAAAGTTTCACAGATTGTTTCGTAGTTCACAGATAACCCAATCATATTGGTGTGTAGGAGGTTACATAAAAAGCATGTGCATAACAAATCTAAAATTGTTATGGTGAATATTTTGCCTTAGTGAGCCAACCTGTATGTATCACGGCTCTCACTGATGAGTGCACGCATCTCGTGAGATGCCGTTAGGTTCGGGCTTATGACGTGATCCCCGAAGGATCACTCTCTCTCCGGCGCGCCTCCACATAGGATAGTGAAGAAACGTTTTTATATGTGATAACTTATTCGCGTGCATTCGTCCACCTCTTATTTTAAATGCATGACGACAGACCTTAACAGTGGCGACGAGAATTTGTTTTAAAAGTTTAGTGTCTGTAAAGTAAAAGTCTGTGTTTTAACGTGTAAGAGTGTTAAAAAAAAAACTCCAATATCACGTCGAAGCGGCGCAGGATGAACAGCGGAGATGGAGCAATGGAAGTCCCGATGGATGAAGACCAGCGACGATCATCGTTAGGCCGTATCGAATACCGTGCAATGACGGCCCAACAAATCGGTGAGGTTCCTTCCGTGTAGGATCCGCCGGCCCATGTTCAACCTGGATCGCGCGGCTACGTGAGTCAGCAAGGGCAGTTAACACCGAGGCCAGTGCAGCTAGGACCATCGCCATCGCAACCAGCGCCATCGCAGTCAGCACCATTGCCATCCGTACAAAATGGCCAGATGGGTCAACAACCTCTGGATAACGCCGTCCTGCACCAAACCTTGCACTTGCTGCAACAGCAATTGAAGCAACAGCAACAGTTAATTTCGCAAATGTTGCAACAGCAGCAATCCGCGCCGCCAGCCCAGCTACAACCCGCACAGCAGTACCAGCCCGCCGGTCCTAGTAACCCAAAACTTATACTCGATGCTTTGGCCAATAGCATAGCAGAGTTCCGGTATGAAGCTGAATCTGGTGTTACGTTCGAAGCTTGGTTCACACGCTACGAGGACCTGTTTGCCAAAGACGCTTCGCGGCTAGGCGATGAGGCTAAGGTAAGGCTTTTAGTGCGTAAGTTGGGAACACCAGAACACGCCCGTTATATAAGCTATATTTTACCCCGCTCACCACGTGATTTATCGTTTGAGGAAACCGTCGATAAGCTGACAGCACTTTTTGGGTGTAGAGAATCTCTCCTTAGTAAGCGCTACAGATGCCTCCAGATTTGTAAAAAGCGCACGGAAGATTTGATCGCGTTCCCCTGTCGGGTAAACCGAGCATGCGTCGAGTTCCAGTTTGCGAGCATGAACGAAGAGACCTTCAAGTGCCTAATGCTGGTGTGTGGGCTCAATGATGAGGCTGACAATGACCTGCGAACTAGACTCCTTGCGCGCATAGAGGAGCGGAACGACGTTACGCTTGAACAATTATCCGCAAAGTGTCAGCGTATTACAAGTGTGAAAGGAGACAGCGCTATGATTGCCGGAGAGACGAGTGAACGTGTTTTCGCAGTACACAGCGGAGAGAAGAGATCGCACGAGAAAGCAGCACAGCAAACTAATTACAAGCGGTTCACGCCGTACCGTACCAAACGACCGTTCCGTGCAAAGTATGCTGTGTGTTCATCAACAAGCAAGCCAGCGAAGCCCTGTTGGTTGTGTGGTGACATGCACTGAGTGCGTGAGTGCACTTACCGTTCGCACAAGTGTCTCGACTGTGCAAGATATGGTCATCGTGAGGGGCACTGCAACACAGCGAGCAGGAAGAAGCGGTTCAATGTTCGGCAACGGAATATCAACACTCGTGTAGTAACGGTCAACGTCCGAAGCATACGACAGCGCCGCAGATTCGTGTCCATCGCTTTCAACGGAACAGCTGTTCGATTGCAGCTAGACACAGCTTCGGATATCAGTGTCATCGACCGCCGTACGTGGAGAAAAATTGGCAGCCCGCCGTTAACACCGTCATCCGTCACAGCTAAAACTGCATCGGGAGCTACACTGGTATTGGATGGTGAATTCAGCTGTGCTGTTAGTGTTGGTAGCCAGACGAGGCAGGCGACACTCAGCGTATGCGGAGCAGCAAATCTTCTACTACTGGGAGCCGATTTGATTGATGTTTTCTCCCTCTGGTCGGTGGCGATGGATGCGTTCTGCAATCACGTTGCAGTAGCAGGACAGCAATCGTTCCAGCAGCTTTTTCCCAAGGTGTTTACGGGAACAGGACTCTGCACAAAGGCGAGTATAAAATTTACCTTGCGAGCTAATGTTCGTCCTGTTTTTAGACCTAGCCGCCCAGTAGCTTACGCGATGGAGGAAACCGTGAGTCGTGAGCTCGACCGTCTTGAGGAGTTGAATGTCATCACTCCTGTAACTACTGCAGAATGGGCAGCTCCAGTGGTCGTCTTGCGCAAAGCCAACGGACTTGTTCGTATTTGCGGCGACTATTCGACGGGACTTAATGCTGCGTTATTCCCCCACGACTACCCGTTACCTGTACCAGAGGACATTTTTGCAAGGCTGGCAAATTGCTAGGTCTTAAGCAAAATAGACCTGTCAGATGCATTTTTGCAAGTGGAAATTGATCCAGAATACCGTCATTTCTTGACCATAAATACGCATCGGGGGCTCTTACGGTAGGTTTGTACCCAACATGAGAAATTTGCGCTATCCATTGGACGATTTGTTAAAGGCCAGAGTCGAATTTCGCTGGACGTCGGAATGCAGAAAAGCTTTTGAGAGCTTCAAGACGATGTTGGCTTCCGATTTACTACTAACCCATTACGATCCTAAACAAGCAATCATCGTATCTGCCGACGCATCATCAGTTGGCCTCGGGGCGACAATAAGCCATAAGTATCCTGACGGATCTATTCGGGTGGTCCAGCATGCCTCGTGCACACTCAAAGCGGCAGAAAAAGCATACAGCCAGATTGATCGCGAGGGCTTGGCTATAATTTTTGCGATAAAAAAATTTCATAAGATGATATTCGGCAGAAAGTTTTTATTACAAACAGATCATCGGCCGCTTTTGCGAATATTTGGGTCGAAAAAAGGGATCCCCAATTTTACAGCCAATCGGTTGCAACGTTTCGCTCTTACCCTACTGGCATATGATTTTGAAATAGAATACGTTCGCACCGATCAGTTTGGCAACGCTGACCTTCTTTCCCGCCTGATACACACACATGCCAAGCCAGACGAAGATTCAGTGATAGCATGTGTTACATTAGAGGCGGAAGTTAAATCATTGGTAACTAGCGCTATTCAGTATGTTCCAGTTAATTTTATCGACATAAGTAGAGAAACCAAAGCCGACAGATTATTATCCAAAGTCCTTCAATACGTTCAACATGGATGGCCAAATAATGCAGCTTATGAAGGAGAACTGTCGCGCTTCCATGACAGAAAAGATTCGCTTACAGCAATCGACGAGTGTCTCCTATTTAGAGAGAGGGTGGTAATCCCCAAAGTATTGCAACGCACCTGCTTGAAACAGGTTCATCTCGGGCACCCAGGAATAAATAGGATGAAAGCCATGGCCAGAAGTTATTTTTATTGGCCATCAATGGACCATGACATTGTCGATTGGGTGAGCTCGTGTCATTCATGCCAGATAGCAGCTAAGTCTCCAACTCACATCAAGTCGACCAGCTGACCAGAAGCACCAGGTCCGTGGTACCGCATTCATGTCGACTACGCGGGACCACTCAACGGGGAATGGTACCTGGTGATTGTCGATTCGTTCTCGAAGTGGCCAGAAGTGATTCCAACGATCAGTACAACAACAACGGCAACGATAAGTATACTGCGAGTTAACCATCCTATGTGTATGTGACACACCACTATATTTACCAATAGCTATAGCCAATCACCATATTCATATAAGATAAGCCGTACACTCATACATACAAGATAAGGTTAGGATTAGAGTTGATAGGAATCAAACTAGGAGAAATAAAGACAGTTAGAATCTGGAACTCAAAGCGTTCGCATCATTTAATCCGAAAATATATTAACTGGCGCCCGAATAGGTTGTATGTGTGTGAGGGAAGAGTATAAGTGCATATAAAGTATAAAAAAATCCTACACGTGAAGCTAAACACTTCCATCGAGTGGTTGAAGGAGCCACTAATTATTTGCACCAAGCGAGAACTGGGACACTGTGGATTTTGCCCGATTGATTGCTGAGGCCCCTAGTACCCGAACGGAAAAAAGGATCATCCTCTGCAAGCTGCCCAGCTTTCCCCCGAAGACATCATACTGTGACAATTTTTTTTGGTAAGTAGGAAGTAAAAATGACTACGGAGACAGATGTGCCGAACATTTATGAGCTTGGAAAAGTTCCCGATTTTGTAAAAGATCTTCGAGAATTCGATGGTCGACATACAGAGCTAATGAACTGGATAGCAGATGTGGAAGAAATTTTAACTCTGTGTGTGAGTTGCAAAATATCGCAGCTGCTAGGTACTTTAGTTCAAAGAACAATAAGAAGAAAAATTGTTGGTGAGGCAGCTGAAGTATTAAATACGAATAATATTTCCACAGATTGGAAAGAAATTAAAGAAGTACTTCTCTTACATTACGGTGATAAAAGAGATTTGTTCACGTTAGATTTCGAATTATCTACCATGCGGAAAAGTAACGGTGAAAGTTTAACCGCTTACTATGGGAGAGTAAAAGAGACGTTAGCACTTATAATTGCACATGTACAAACTAATGAAAAGTATCGAGAACATGCACCAATACATACGCAATTTTTCAACGAAAAAGCACTGCATTCGTTTATACGGGGATTAGATAAGCCATTGTCTTTCATCCTAAAAACATCTGCTCCAGCAAATTTAAGCAAAGCTTATCAGTTGTGTCAGGAATATTACAGCACAGATTTACGTTTCGCTAGAATGTTTGAACCACGCGGCCAAGCCGATTTCAACCAAAAACCGGTTCCGAAGCCTCGTGGTAGTTTCAATCCAATGCCCTATCCAAGAGCTAGCACAAGCTTCGTGCCATCCACAGCATCCCACAGCGTACCGAATACAACACACACGATAAAAAGTAATCGTTATCAGACACCAACACCGATGGAAGTGGATGGTAGTGTCAGATACGATAACGGTTCACACTCTAGACGCTTCACACAACAAACATATCCCAGAGTACCATCTACACAAGTGAAGGATTTTAAGCGTCAGGCGAATACTGTACATGACGACACGGACAGAAAAATAAATAATACAGGCTT
Source organism: Anopheles coluzzii (assembly GCF_943734685.1). Taxonomy (NCBI): domain Eukaryota; kingdom Metazoa; phylum Arthropoda; class Insecta; order Diptera; family Culicidae; genus Anopheles; species Anopheles coluzzii. The sequence continues at coordinate 57,696,154 of NC_064671.1, read as the reverse complement.
AGAAAGTGATTACCAACACCAACAAAGTGAATACGAAGCGGGTCATGATCACAATTTGGACGGCTCTTTATATCAGAACCATTTTTTAGAGTGGGATCCCAAATGGTAAAACCTATTTTACCATTTGTTAAATTAAAAACTAATATTGGAGAATTTCCTTTCCTAATTGATACAGGAGCCAATGTAAGCCTTATAGATCCAAAATTGGCGAATTCTTGTAAAATAGGAAAACCATATGATTTATGTGACAGAAATATTGCAAGTGCTAGTGGGAAATTTATTACATCATCAGCGATAGATATTAACTTTTTTAGTCCGAAAATTGATCAAATTTGCACGTTTCTTTTGCATTCTTTTCATTCTTTCTTTTTTGGAATAATTGGTACAGATATTCTTAAATGTTTACATGCTGTAATAGATTTAGAAACAGACAATTTAATACTAAAAAAAAAATTCTCAGGTCTTACATATTCCACTTTTTTCTTACTCATCTTCTAAAACTACATTAAATCCAATATTTAGATTAGAACATTTAAATTGTAACGAACAAGCAAAGCTTAAAAAGATACTGGATGCAAACAATTCAGTATTCCACGAGCCGAAACTACAACTAACATGCTCAACAAGAGTAGAATGTGCTATCAATACTAACGATGATATACCAATACATCAAAAAGTATATCCATACCCAGCGGCCTATACACAAGAGGTCAATAATCAAATCAAAACCCTTTTAGATAACGGTATTATAAGACCGTCTCACTCCGCGTGGACAGCTCCTGTGTGGATAGTCCCGAAAAAAATAGATGCATCGGGAGAAAAAAAATTTCGTATGGTTGTTGACTACCGAAAGCTTAACCAGAAAACAATTGCCGATCGATATCCGATGCCAGAAATAAATTACGTAATTGATCAGCTTAAGGGGCATCAATACTTCACCACATTGGACCTGGCATCAGGATTTTACCAAATTCGCATGAGACCATGTGATATTGAAAAAACTGCATTTTCAATTAATAATGGTAAGTACGAGTTCTTACGAATGCCTTTTGGGCTGAAAAATGGCCCAGCAATTTTTCAGAGAGTGATCGATGATGTACTTCGTAGTGAAATTGGCAAAACATGCTATGTGTATATGGACGATGTAATTGTATTTGGTAAAAGTTTTGAAGAACATTTAAACAATTTAAACAATATTTTACAATTATTAAGCAACGCTAATTTAAAAGTACAGATCGATAAATCAGAATTTCTACACGATAAAATCGAATTTTTAGGTTATATTATAACTTCGGAAGGCATTAAACCGAATTATAAAAAAATAGAAGCAATAAGCAGATACCCAGAACCTTCCAACATAAAAGAATTGCGTGGGTTTTTAGGAATGATGGGATATTATAGGAGATTTATCAAAGATTTTGCTAGAATAGCTAAACCGCTAACAAATTTATTGAGAGGTGACGAAAATAAGGCTTCAAAAAAGAAAATAGATTTATCTATTGCTGAAAAATCATGTTTTCAAAAACTCAAAAGCATTATATCGTCAGAAGATATTCTTATCTATCCGGATTACAGTAAACCTTTCTTACTTACAACTGACGCTTCTGACATAGCAATAGGTGCCGTATTATCACAAGGTCAGATTGGCAAAGATAGACCAATTCATTTTGCCTCCAGATCATTGTCAAAGACAGAGGAAAAATATTCTGTTCCCGAAAAGGAAATGTTGGCAATATTTTGGGCTCTCAAAATATTCCGTAACTATCTGTATGGTACTAAGTTTACAGTTTTGACAGATCACCAACCATTAACATTTGCCTTATCCGCAAAAAATACTAATGCCAAATTGAAACGTTGGAAATCGTACCTAGAGGAGCATGATTTCGAAATCGCTTACAAGCCAGGAAACACTAATGTTGTGGCGGATGCTTTGAGCAGAAATGTATGTTCTTTGACTGGTACTCAACACTCGGCTGAAACATCGGATGATTTTTTTATAATCAGTACAGAAACACCGCTAAATGCTTTCAAACATCAGGTGATAATTAAAAACGGTTGTGATAATGTGCAACGAAGACAGATATTTTCATCGCATAACCGAATAACAATATCATTGAACGACACTAATGAAATTTCTTTATTACAGGTTCTTAAGAAGTACTTCGACCCATCAAAAATAAATGGGTTATTTACATCGGAAGCGATAATGGGAAAAATTCAAGAAGTATATAGGAAGTATTTTGGTAATACAAATTTATTGAAAATTAGATACACTCAAAAATTAGTTCGAGACATAGAGGACGAAGAAGAACAATGGCAAATTGCTAAAACAGAGCATGTTCGAGCTCATAGATGTGCAGAAGAAAATACACAGCAAATTCTTCGAAATTTTTATTTTCCCAAAATAAGAGCAAAATCAAAACAAATAGCAAAAGAATGCCAAACTTGCCATGAAAATAAGTACAATCGAAAACCAATTGACTATCCTATTCAAAAAACTCCAATACCATCAAACCCTTTTGAAATAGCTCATATTGATATACTGTTTCTTGAAAATAATTATTTTTTAACTTACATAGATAAATTCTCCAAATTTGCCCAAATTAAATTAATTGAATCAAGAGCAACTATCGACATTTTACCAGCAGTTAAGGAATTAACAACAAAATTCTTTCCGCCCAAAACCTTGGTGATGGACGGAGAAAAGTCTTTTTGCTCTAGAGAATTGGAATTATTTTATAAAGCATACAACATAGAAACATATGTAACGGCTACGGGAAGAAGTGAAATGAATGGTATCATCGAAAGATTTCATTCAACGTTATTAGAAATCTATAGAATAACAAAAAAAGAAAATCCAACATTTTGTACACCAGATCTTGTCGAACTTTCCGTACAAAAATATAACAGTTCAATCCATTCAGTAACCAAACATACTCCTATTGAGGTTATCTTGCCTTCAGTAAGATCGTCTGAGATAATTAATAATGTACACAAAAATCTGATCCAGAAACAATCTCAAGACCTAATTTTTCACAACAAAAATAAAAAATCAGTCCCAATAGACAGAAATAATGACACTTACGAAAAAACTAGAGCAAGACTTAAACATAAACCAAGGTACAAAAAGAAAAATATTATGAACATAAACAATAGTACAGTTCTCTTAGAAGGTAATAGAAAAGTTCATAAAAATGACCTTAAAATTAGATAAAAAAATTAAAAGAACTAAACCAAAAAAATGATTTATCAACGTTATTTGTAAATTTAAATTGAATTCTTAACATAATTGATTGATTAATCAACTTAATTTAAATTGATACTCATACTTAATTGCTACTACTTTTTTCTCTCTTTTCATTATTCTATTTCTTATATGTTAAATTTATGTATGTGTTGTCTATGTGTTTTGTCCAAAAAAAAAAAAAATTTTTTTTTGTTTGGCACTATTTAATAATGTTAGTATGTATATATATATCTTTTTATATATACATATATATTGTGGTTAGTTAAAGATTAGTTTTGATTCTTTTGATAGGAAGCAAAGGATTCATAACGAGAGCCACAAGAACACCTGAACTGTTCCTCTTTTCATTCTTTTTTAAGATAAAATAGATAATAGAATAGAGTAGGTAAAATTTAAAATAATTTAAATATGCCAAGTTTTACTTAAGACAACATAAATGCATTTGTTAAACAAAGAATAGATACAAACATGCTAGATTATTTCCACTTATGCTAAAAAAAAAAGAGGAATGATAATAATAACGTAGATAATCAACGGCAAAATATGGCTTGTGCAATTCTTCTACATCTTAAACAAATGGATTTGTAGACAGTCTACATGTGTACATGCGTGTGTGTATTTATATATTAATGCTTAAGTATATTTATATATCTATACACATCGGAATATGTGGACATGTGGGTTCTACACATGTATATTTGTGTAAATAGTGGTATTGCATACTGAGAATGGTTATACTAGAAAGTGAGGAAAAAATGGGCTGTACAATTTTAAGTGATGAGGAGCTACAATCTGTTCAGATTTCGAGATTCGTTGTGTTCTCCAATTTGTCGCAAAGGAATTCAAAGATCCGTTACGATCTTTTGATGCGAAAGAGGCCAACGACAAAGATCTGTCAGGAAAAAGGAACTAAGTCTTATAATCACTTGCGATCGGTAAAGGTCCTTGTGAAAAGTCCATTATGGATTATACGAACATGAACAACATGAACAACATACCATCCAGTGACAGAAATGTCAGGTGTTTCGAATGAAACAAAGGATACAAAAATATCCAAGCACGAATGTTGTTCTAATACTATGAAATGTTCCGCAAGCAGTATCACTAAAAGACGAGGACGTCTTTTCTTGTTGGCCCGGGAGTAGTTAACCATCCTATGTGTATGTGACACACCACTATATTTACCAATAGCTATAGCCAAGCACCATATTCATATAAGATAAGCCGTACACTCATACATACAAGATAAGGTTAGGATTAGAGTTGATAGGAATCAAACTAGGAGAAATAAAGACAGTTAGAATCTGGAACTCAAAGCGTTCGCATCATTTAATCCGAAAATATATTAACTTGCGTAACATATTTTCTCGTTTTGGCAACCCAGTAACACTTGTGTCGGATAATGGTCCACAATTCACTAGCACAGATTTTGAATCTTTTTGTAGGCAAAATGGGGTTGAGCACATCAGGACAGCGCCGTATCACCCGCAATCCAACGGGCAGGCTGAAAGGTTTGTCGACACCTTTAAGTGCGCTTTGAGGAAGATGTCAGCCGATGGTCTCACGTTACGAGAAGCTCTGGACACCTTCTTCCAGACCTATCGGGCCACCCCGAACGCTCAGCTGTAAAATTCGAAAACTCCTGTCGAGATTATGCTAGGCAGGCGTCCCAGGACCTTGCTAGAGCTGTTATTGCCGCCACGTCAAGCTTCACAACCGAGTGCTGGTCTACGAGTTCGTGAGCTGAATCCCGTTGAGTCGATCTACGCTAAGGAGTACCGCCTGAACGATTGGAAATGGGTCACTGCTACGGTGGTCGATCGGCATGTATCTGGTTCGGACTGCTGAGGGGAAGACGTTCCGTCGACACATTAATCAGCTACGTCGACGTATCAGCGACGGTTCGTTTAAGGACACAACAAGGGCCCATTCACCTTTACCTTTGGATCTGTTATTCGATGCTTGGCACTTTAATCCGTCATCAGTACCTGCATCATCGGGCCAGCTAGAAGCTGATAAACCGTCCTCACCGCCAGCGCCTGTGTCGTCCTGTGTTGCACCATCTAGTAATTTTAATATTGAGAGCAGCCGTCCAACACCCATCAAATGTCCACGAAGAAGAGCTACATCCCGCAGAACGGATCAAACAATCGATTCGGTACATGAACCACGTCGCTCTTCTCGCAACAGAAGACCGCCCAGTCGGTTCGATGTGTACCGAACGTTTTAAGGAGGGAGATGTTATGTTGAATATTTTGCCTTAGTGAGCCAACCTGTATGTATCACGGCTCTCACTGATGAGTGCACGCATCTCGTGAGATGCCGTTAGGTTCGGACTTATGACGTGATCCCCGAAGGATCACTCTCTCTCCGGCGCGCCTCCACATAGGATAGTGAAGAAACGTTTTTATATGTGATAACTTATTCGCGTGCATTCGTCCACCTCTTATTTTAAATGCATGACGACAGACCTTAACAAAAATTAATCTAATATTTGTTCGCCACTTAAACATCTATTGATATATTCCCACATGTTGCGGACGTAACCCTCGCAATCTTGGAATGTTATTAGAGAAGCACCATTTTCAATGGCTGTCATCAGATCATTCTCGTTTTCCGGATTAGCACGTCGCACAATGTTCTTCCACTTACTAAACATATTCTCAATTGGGTTGAGAAATGGAGAGTAATGCGGAAGATACAGCAATCTAGCGTTAATGTGTTGGGTAATGCATTCCTTGACTTTATGAAATGCCACATTATCCATTACCAATACCGGTTCAAAAATTCCAACTTCTTCCAATTTGCCTTTCAGTTGTAAAATAAAATCCTTAAAGGAACCCCGCTCAATCGCAGTTGTTTTGGCTACATAATGCACAATACCATGCCTAGTCATAGCACAAACGATGGAAATATTGCGGCTCCGAAGCTGTGGTACTACTACCACTGCAGGTTTGCCGACTGCCGATTGCCCCATTGTTGCACGCATGCTTACGTTCATGCCTACTTCATCTATGTAGATGATATTTCTTTCGCTATATTCACGAGGAAGCGACATAAACTCCACGGCATATTTTCGCCTTTCTTCAATGTTAGAAGGTGCGTTTCTTCTTTCTGGGTGTCTATTCACACATTTGAAAGAATAATGAAATCCTTCTATCGCTCGTGATATGGTGGTTATGCTGGCCTGTATGTTATGTTCCTACTCCAATTTTTGCTGCATTTTCCGTAGTGTTATCGTGCAATGTTAAGGGTGGCCACTCAACCGGGAAAACCTGGAAAACCGGGAATCAGCCGGGAATTTTATTTATCCGGGAAAAACCGGGAAAACCGGGAATTTCGCTTTTAAAACCGGGAATTTGTCACAGCTCTCGTGTACCAAGTGTATTTTCAGCCACCTGATTTCTTTTGTGTATTCTTCGCAACCTACCGTGAGCTTACCTAGTTTGTCGCACCAATGTTTATGGAAAACACAGTCTGTTTCATCGTCATATGGTAAGAATTGATTGTACTTCTCATTCGCACTGGTGCAAAACTTACGTTCGCCGAATCGGGTACACGCATTTCCGTGCGCCTGTATTTTGTTCAACAAGCTGTAGGTTGCGGCAGTGGCGGATTTATCGGTGGGTGAAATGGGCGATCCACATTACGCCCCGTATTTGTCCAGGCGATATGTATTATTTTTTGGGAACTTGTTATCCCCCCTCCCACATTAAACAATTTCAACGTATCAACCACATATCACCAGTACATTGGCCTTTTACGTTTCGGTTTGGATGGTCTTTACCATCATTCCTCCCGATTGTGTGAAGTCACAGAAATCGTGCGCGCACGTTGATCTGCCTTTACTCCCACAGTCCAATTGTTGCTCTTTTGTTTTCACGGGGTTTTGCTTCAGCACATCCATTCTGCTCTAGTTGTATGGATGAGTCTTGCGGCGTTTCCGTTCCCGAGAATCGAAGACAAACTGTTTCGATAGCGCATCCGTGATCGTGTAATGGTATGTGTATAGAATGAAATCAAAAGCTTAAGCTGCAACCGAATAATGGATGGAGTATATAAGAGTGGGTGGGTGGGTGGTGGGGCAGGAGGATTCGAATCGCTGGCTAGTTGGAGGCTTCGATTGCCGTGGTTGTGGACACTTTTAGTTCATTTTGCGGTTTGAGTTGAACAGCATCGGATGTGATGTGATTAGATTTAAAATTGGATTGTCGAAGTGCAAGTGCAAATCACGGTGTCGTTTGAATTAATTGATATTCAGTTTATTGAAGTGTGTTTTTCAAATTATTCAATTTGCTATCAGGTAAGTTTTGTACAGCACTGGCTGCAAATTGGTTAATTTATTAATTATTAATAATAGTCTCCCATAGATTGTCTGCTATGCCTACCACATACAATCCAAACTATGAAAATTCATTTCCATGGTGTTCTCCTGACCCGAAGGACGTATATGCAGCGGTTTGCAAATGGTGTAACAAAAAAATAAAAATCAACACTAGGGTAGAGTGGCTTTGGTTAGTCATGAAAAAAGCAAAGCACATCAACATAATGTGTTGGTTCGAAAAACTAACCTTTCGATCAGCCATTTTTTACCAAGTAAGTGAATAACCGTTTGGCGGTAGTTAAGTTTTAATTTTTAGATTTTGGTATGTGTAAAAGTTATAACGTGTTTAGAATTTTAAAGTAGCAAACTTAGGATGGTGTTCTATATGGAAGTATTAAAAAGAGTGTTTGCAGCAGATTAACCCTTTCCGACCGATGCTGATTTTCATTACCTTTCCGTTCCGCCAGCATCATCAACGCAAGCACTTGATTTTGAACCAAATATGCTGCAGCAAAATTAAGTTTTTTTTTGTATTACGATTTAAACTCTTCCCAGTACATCAATACTGTTATGTGTGCGATGAGATTTTTGCCAACCGCAATAATTCTTAGAACAAGATTCTTCGATCTGTGCTTCGCTGCTATTCTTGTGAGTATTACAGTTCTTGACGATGATTGTTGTTACTCCCGCAAAACGCTAATGCCACGGCATACGGAAATGATTACTGGCGGTTCTTGGTGATTACGTTGGTACGCGTTGGTGTTGCCGACGGAACGGAAAGTTAATGAAAATCAGCATCGGGTGGAACGTGTTAACACTTTCATAGTTTTGCGATAAAAAAAAGTTCAACAAATTGTGTCCCATTTTTATATATGTGTTCGGTTATAAATTCAATATTTTTATATTTTTTTGAAATTGGTAAAATCATTATTACATGACTTAATATTTAAAAAACGAATTAGGGGTGTATCATATGAAACAACTAGCACTAAATGACCGATAAAAACTATTTCTAACTACTAAATAAAACTAACTTTTCATTTATTTGAACTAAAACTAATTTAATTTATTTTTATAATCCCGCTACTTTAACACCGTATCCCGCGATCACCGACACCAGAATGGCCTTTTTTCGCCATCGCTTCGCTCGTCTCGATCGCTTCTCACTCTCTTCTCATAAAATGTTCTCGCTGAGTGTCAGCCGCCTGAACATGCCGAACATGTAGCCGGTTGTGTAGAGAACTTGTTGCGGCTAAGGTCGCTACATATCATTACACTTTTTTTTTTTAACGAAAGTGCTGCAAGAAAATTTTTTATAGTGCCGTTTTTTTCATGCAAATCGATATCGCCTTATCAATTGATATCTCTGGTTTTCGCATCATTTCCGCCTGAACGACCCTCGTGGTGCAGTCTCGCTATTAATCATCTGAAGTTGCTCGTACTCGCAATATACGTAAATAGTGTCGTTTGGGGTTTGAATGTAATATTATCGTACCCTAAATTTTACTAATTTGACCTATTTCGTATTTCAGATGTTCTGTTCTGGCTTGGGGACTTATCGCTTATAACAAACGCTGGGGGAGCAATTCGGTTTCTATCAATCATTCAACCTCATCCGCTCAACCTCGCCAGCTCAACCTTTCATTTCGCGTGCCTTGTTTAGTTTAGGTGTTGTTTTAACATGCCTTTTATGCCGTGTGCTTTTCGTTGGTGCCTTCAGTGTTGATATGTGTTTGCGCTTATAGTGTGTATCGCTAGGGAATGTGTATCGATTGCTCACGGGAATGTTAGCTATAGTCGCCTTTATCTTTTTTTTTTTTTTTTTTTTTTTTTTTTTTTTTTTAAATCCTTATTTCTATTTACAAAAATCTCTATGTATAGATATATATGAAAACTCTATAACTAAACTTATTCGCGAATTTATGATACTACGATTGAAAATTTTGCTAATTATAAGGTGTTCATATATATCTATTTACAAATCTACTTGTTGTTTGTTAGACTAACTTAACCTAGGTTATTATTATTATTTTTATTTTTTTGAATGCCTTATGTTACTCGTTAAACTTTTTTAACCTATTATTATGAACCTTTTCTATTTTTCTTCCGTTCCTTATTTCGCAAGTTTGCTCGCTCGGTATTCCTACCACTTCATAAGGCCCTTTCCAGATACCCTGCAATTTTTGTCCAACCCCCGTCTGATTATTCCTAACTAATACCATTTCTCCCCACATGGGTTGCCAATCAATCGCATTCCTATCATATTTCTCCTTGCGTTTCTCTTTTGAATTTATCAAATTATTTCTTGCTATTGAATGAATCTCTGTTAGTTTTGTAATAAGCTCTTCGCAAAAATCACTATATAATTTTTTCCTATTCTTTTCTTTATAAATTGAAGTTGGAAGTCTAGCTTTTCTCCCGAATACTAATTCATAAGGAGTAAATCCCGTAGACGAATTTATACTTGTGTTGTGTTCCATTGCAAAATATGGCAATACACTGTCCCACTGTTGATAATTTTTGCCCACAAATTGTCTCAAATATATTTTGAGTTCCCTGTTGGCCCTTTCTACTAAATTTGCCTGTGGGTGGTATGCTGATGTATTTATTTTTTTTTATTTTTAAGATCTTGCATGTTTCTTTCATAATCTGACTCATGAAATTTGTGCCTTGGTCCGTTACTATCTCTACTGGAGCTCCAACACGGCAAATAACTTCCTCAACAAACGCTTTGGCCACCGTTGTTGCTTCTTGGTTTTCCAGGGCTGTTACTATTAAATATCTACTAAGATCGTCTTGAATGACTAATCCATACTTGTTCCCTCTCTCTGATTCCGGCAGAACAACAATATCCATGAACATTTTTTCAAATGCCTGTTTTGACGTTGTTGTTATCTGCATGGGAATTTTATTGAACCGGCCAATTTTATTCAATTGACACGACTTGCAACCTTTAACGTGTCCCTCAATGTCTTTGTCAATTCCCTTCCAGAAAAACAACTCCTTGATCCTCTTTTTCATCCGTCTCACTCCCACATGTCCTCCCAATGGGGCATCATGAAATTCATGAAGCACAGTATTTATTTCGCTTCTCTCAATTTCAATCTTATCAGAAAATGGGTTGTAGTTCTGGAATTTGGTTACGACAGTTTGTTTAACTTTTTCTAATTGCTCTTTCCTCTTGGCTTCTTTTTCGCTTGTTTCCTTTTCCAAATCAATTTTCATTAAGTTTTCCCAGTGATCATCTTGTAAAGTAGTACTCTTACTTGCTTCTATTCTCTCTTCCCCGTTATCATTGTTAAGTTCGAGAACTACTTTTTTTCTCGTTTGCCCGCGTGTTACCACTGCAACCGTATTATTTACTTCCTCATCATGTTCGTTCTCTTTAACCTCGGGAAGCCGTGATAGGAAATCGGCAACTATATTCTCTTTACCTTTCTTATACCGAATTTCACACTCCAACCCTTGCAGTCTCAATCTCAGTCTAGACAAAACTGGAGAATTTTCCTTGAGACGCCAAATGGATACTAATGGCCTGTGGTCGGAATAAATAATAAATTTTTGACCATAAATATAATGTTGAAAATGGTCAACTGCCCAAACAATAGCTAGAAGCTCCTTTTCAATCGGGTGATACCGCTTTTCTGCTCCTACCAGAGTACGACTGGCATATGCAATTGGGCGTTCTATTGTTTTTTCATTTGTTAATACTGCTCCTAGAGCATAATCGCTGGCATCAGTAGTTATAACAAAAACATCTCCAAAATCAGGACGTACTAACAAAGGCTCAGAAATAAGCAAACTTTTTAATTTTGTAAATGCCTCATCACATCTTTCGTTCCATATAAATTTCACATTTTTCTTCAATAATTCATGTAATGGTTTACGTATATCAGAGACGTTCGGGATGAATTTTCCATAAAAATTAATAGTTCCTAAAAATGAACGTACTTCTTTAAGATTTTTTGGCGTTTGCATATTTAAAATTGCCTTTACATTTAATTGTGTTGGTTTGATGCCTTTTTCATTGATTGTGTGACCTAAATAAGTAATCTCTGTGTGAAGCAGTTTACATTTTACCGGTTCAATTTTTAAATTGTGGCATTTCAATGCTTCTAATACTTTAGTTAAAGTATTGTTATGCTCCTCTACTGTATCCCCAAATACAACGATGTCATCTAAATAGACAAAGGCTTTAATGGGTTGAATTGTGTAGAGCACCGTGTTCATAAGTTTTTGAAACGTAGCCGGGCTATTTTTGAGCCCCATTGGCATCCTTAAGAATTCATAATGCCCCTTAGATGTTGAAAAGGCGGTTTTTTCAGCATCTTTTGGCGCTATAGGTATTTGAAAAAACCCTGACTTAAAGTCAATTGTTGAAAATATTTTGCTGTTACCAATATTGTCCATTATATCATCAATTCTAGGAATCGGATATATGAATGGTTTAGTGATAATATTTAGCGCACGGAAATCAACGACAATCCGATATTTTTTTTGATCGTTTTCTGATTTTTTTGGTATGTACATTACCGGCGCATTCCACGGGCTTTTGCTAGGCCTGATTATATGCTGCTTTAACATTTCTTCTATTCGTTCTTCCATGATCATGTTTACAGGGTTTTACAATTGATTGTAGACTTCCTGCTCATTTTTTTGAAATTGTCGCTTTTGATTTCTTACCAGCAGCATATAATTTGGGTTGAGCGCTATAGATTTTTGAAAAGGTGCAATTGATTTCAACAGGCCATTTTCTGACAGCTTTACCAGAGGCGCGTTTAGAACCCCTACAGTGAAAGATCGATATGCTGTAGAATCGGTTACTGTTTTTAAATGCCGTCTGTAATTAGTGTAAAGCAATACATTTGCTATGAAAATCGATTATTTACTTAAATACTGATTTTACAAATACATAACGCAAGTTGTAGCAACATTTAAAAAATAATATCATATAAAATAAAAATATCCACCGGTGTTTTTCAAATTTGAAGATATGGAACTAGGCACATAAACGCAGATCACGAAAACGGAATCGCGCAATCCGCCCCACGATCACCAAAACACACAAACACAAAATAGAAACAAACGTGTTGCAAACAGTTGCAAACCGTTAACAGATGTTAACGGTTTTAGGTGCGTCAACAGTATTTATCTTCCGGACGGGATTTGATAGCAGTTGTAGCAGCGGTCTGTTGTAGGTAGTTCTAGTTCAACTCTATCGTTGTCCCAATTTTAAATCATGCAAACACATGTAATGCACGTATTTGTTTATATTGTTTCAGCAAACATGGATGCATCCGTTGCCGCACCTCGACGCCGAAACTAAACAGATTCTCCTAAGGAAATTGCTCACGGACTTTGGTCATCTTGTGTCAATTTGATATTAGGTTTTTTTTTGGTAAATTCATACATTTTTTAGTCTCAACTTTGACACACCGCTTGCAGAGATTGGTGAGAATCATCCTGTACCTTACGTTCAGAGGCTTACGTTAGACTTTTCCATCGTAGTTACTCAGTGCGCCAGTTTCCACTCAAACACGTTGTTGTGGCGGCAGTAACAGTATAGCACACTCTACTAACAGGTGTTGTATCTACATAAAGTTGTTCTATTTTCTAGCCGGTAAGAGATTATTTCCTGGATAGCAGTAAAACTATTAGGAATATAAAAATAATAAGGAACTATATAATCAATAAAGCATGATACCATGGGTTTATTTTTCCCTTATCAGTTCAAAGAATCTTAACAGCTATTGGTTTTGGTATTAATTGAAGGCAGGATCAGTTCATAAAATAATTAAACAATTTAAAGGTAACTAGGGAGTTCATCTCTATCACTTCATTACAGTTCATTACATCACAGTTGTTCATACATAAATTCAAGATCAGATCAGTTTAAAGCTAATAAATGAAAACAAAAATAATTCAAATCAATTATCAAGAACTAAGAACTACTTAGAATCGAAAAGAAAAGAAGCTTTTCAATCCTCAATTACTTCACCTCGCAAACAACGAGCCAAGTAAGCCCCCATATTCCTAAAGTACCCTTCACAATCTTGGGAAGTGACAAGGTTAGCACAATTTGTGATAGCTTCCATTAATTCCTGCTCATTCTGTGCGTTGGCTCTTTTTACTAAATTTTTCCACTTACTAAAAAGATTTTCTATCGGGTTTAGAAATGGCGAGTAGGGAGGCAAATAAACTGGTTTATCTTCGTCGTAGCCTATTGCTTCCTTCACCTCGCTACTCTTATGGAAAGCCACGTTATCCATGACCATAAATGTTCGATGAATTTCGCGCATCCTCAATTTTTCTTTGAGCTCATAAATAAACTGCGTAAACAGTTCGCGATTTATGGCTCTGTTATGCGACAGGTAATGAACAATGCCACTCTTATTCATTGCGCAAACAATAGAAATATTTCTTGAGCGCAATTGAGGCACGACAATCGTTGGAGTTGTTCCCTTTAGCGATCTACCCTTTGACGTGCGCATACTCACTTTAAATCCTACCTCATCCAAGAATACTATATCTGTATCGGGATTTTCCATCGATATTTGGTAACACATCGAAGCATACGACCTACGTTCTTCGATGGTGGAATCCGTGTTACGCCGTTCGGGAAGATTATGAATTCTTTTAAACGAATAATTAAACCCTTTGATTTCGCGGGCTACTGTCGTCGTACTCACACGCACGTTAAATCTTTCGTATACCTTTTCTACCAATGCCTTCAACGTGACAGTGCAGTCTTCGTCTATCCAAGCACGAATGCTTTGAGCAGCCTCTTCCGATAACAGTTTTGCACGATTGCCACCCCGTTTAGCAGCCGCAACTTCCCAAGTGTTTTGGAACTTTTTTATAATACTATAAACAGTTCCACGATTCATGTTCAACATTGTGGCGATATCTTTTCCGGATGTTCCGTTTTCAAACGCTACTATCACCCGGTTCCTGTCTTCATTAGAAGTAGTCTTGTTTCGGCGTCGAGGTGCGGCAACTGATGCATCCATGTTTGCTGAAACAATATAAACAAATACGTGCATTACATGTGTTTGCATGATTTAAAATTGGGACAACGATAGAGTTGAACTAGAACTACCTACAACAGACCGCTGCTACAACTGCTATCAAATCCCGTCCGGAAGATAAATACTGTTGACGCACCTAAAACCGTTAACATGAGTATGTTGCACATCCACTTTGTTGTGAAATACATACCTATTGGTACACGACGAGGCACTGTTGTATCAATATGATCAAATTTATAGTTGCGAACTGTTTGCAACACGTTTGTTTCTATTTTGTGTTTGTGTGTTTTGGTGATCGTGGGGCGGATTGCGCGATTCCGTTTTCGTGATCTGCGTTTATGTGCCTAGTTCCATATCTTCTAATTTGAAAAACACCGGTGGATATTTTTATTTTATATGATATTATTTTTTAAATGTTGCTACAACTTGCGTTATGTATTTGTAAAATCAGTATTTAAGTAAATAATCGATTTTCATAGCAAATGTATTGCTTTACACTAATTACAGACGGCATTTAAAAACAGTAACCGATTCTACAGCATATCGATCTTTCACTGTAGGGGTTCTAAACGCGCCTCTGGTAAAGCTGTCAGAAAATGGCCTGTTGAAATCAATTGCACCTTTTCAAAAATCTATAGCGCTCAACCCAAATTATATGCTGCTGGTAAGAAATCAATAGCGACAATTTAAAAAAAATGAGCAGGAAGTCTACAATCAATTGTAAAACCCTGTAATGCTGTTGGGAACCTGTATTGCCTTTTAAATATCGGGATATTGGAACTAGTTTCGATTTCATGTGTCGCTGCTTGAGTGTATGTTAATTTATCTCCCGGGAGGTAGAATATATCACTGAAGTCGGCAATAATTTTGTTTGTGCTGATTTTTGTTGCATTATTTAAATGATTTAAATTGATTTTATCCATCAATTCCTTATACCTTTCTGAACCTACTAATTCCCTATCTTTGCTCGTTTTAACTACGTCGCAATCTGCGAGTTGCTTCTCTTTGTGTGGGAGCAATTCGAAATTTTCTTTTTGAGTGTTATCACTGTTTTCAAAAAGGGTACCGTCTATTTGTTCTAATTCATCCTTTTTTTTTATATTCTCGTCTGCGGTATTTAATGGTTCAGTATTTAATGGCTTCTTCAGATAAATTATTTGAAAATTCGATCCGATGCACATTGTATATTTTTTTAAAAAATCTGCTCCAATTATAGCTGGAACGCTAAGTTTTTCTAGTATATAAAATTTTATAGGGTATACAAAATTGCCAATATGTAGTTTTAAAAACATGGACCCTTCAGTATTGGATAAGGATCCATCGAAACTTGATGAAGTTACTTTATCATTGTGATTCATAAAATCTAAACCTAGCTCTTTTGCTATATTCAAACTCAAGGCGTTGAAACAGGCTCCCGAATCAATTAAAAAATTCACCATTTTCTTATTTACATTTTGCGACAAAATTTTAGCCATTAACCTACCGTCTCTAGTGCATTCAATATTAAGCGATTCACATTCATCTATGGGAGTACTGTGTAGTGTTTGCTTCGTCTCTTTACACGTCTCTGTTTGTAAACCAACAGAAAACATGTTATTTTGTTTTAAGGGAACACTAGTTTTAGTGTTAAAATCAACTAGTGTTCCTTGTATCAGTTTTTTGTATGCATGTTTTGATATGCTTGCTTTTGGTAAGTATATTGAGAAGGCCCTTGTGAAAATTTATGTGCATAATAGTTTTGTGATGATGGTGGACAGGTGTTTTCATAATGGTGTTGTGGTGGTTGTGTGTACTGATTTCTATTTTGGTAATAGTGTTTTCGTGGATGTTGTGTATAATTATTTTTATAAGATGCAAAAT
The DNA here is from genome assembly GCF_943734685.1 of Anopheles coluzzii. Taxonomy (NCBI): domain Eukaryota; kingdom Metazoa; phylum Arthropoda; class Insecta; order Diptera; family Culicidae; genus Anopheles; species Anopheles coluzzii. The sequence continues at coordinate 57,679,695 of NC_064671.1, read as the reverse complement.
ATCTATTTGGCTGAGCTAAACTACTGTTGAAGTAAGTGTTATTTTGGTTATGTGTAGTGCTATTATGTTGTGGTTGACCATCATAATTGAAGTTAGTGTTATTTTGGTTATGTGTAGTGCTATTATGTTGTGGTTGACCAAAATCACAGGTATCTAAATTGTTAGTGTTGTTATGATCGCAGTGTGAGGCACTACTATTATTCATTAGTGTATGGGGCTGGTGTCCTCCATACGTTGTGTTGTGGCCCATTGAACGATTATTAAAACTATTGTTTTGACTCGCATTGTAGGTCTCATCATATTCATTATTTGGTACCGGTGTTTGCGAGCGATTTAGTCTAGCCTCAATTTTCCGAATATGTTCGATTTGAACAACTTCATCTTCCAGATATTCCAACAAGTCATCAAATTCCAAGTGTTTATTGGTTCTGGCTAAAGTTTGCAATTCTGGGTTTCTTAATCCGGCTAAAAAGTGAATTTTTAAATTTTTTTGTGCGTAAGAATCTTCACTGTTTTACTTTTTCGTATCGATGTTCATTATATTTTGTTTTAACCTTGCCACCCTTTCTTTATATTGAGCGAATGGTTCATTGACTCCTTGCTGCAAGCCTCTTTAAATTCTTCAAGCTTCTTCTCAAACCCATCCTTCTTGGCGTAGTGATGTTTGAACTCATTTAATTCCAAAAATTCTCTCTTAAAACAATGTCTGCAGGATATCATCTTTCCTTTGTTTTTGCACTCTATTTCCTCTTCTTTGTGCTTAGCATTTCTTATGTCTTTGCAGATTAGGTCTTCTGTTCCATAATGCACGTCCCAGGTTTGATTGTGGACCTTAATGGTTATTCCATTTTTGGTAGGAAAGCAGTCTCCTTTGAATTTCATACAGCTTTCATCCTTGCAATCAACTGTGATGAACATCAACGACAGAAACAAAGAATAAATAATCATTTCCGTTGTCTTCAATGTCTCCAATTTACAAATTTCATTGAGAACTTTTTATTGAAAAATACAATAGGTTGTACTTGCTGCTCATTTTTTTCTCCAAAAAGCTTTATTAAATTTAATTTAACATTCGCCCACGTATCATCTAATATGCACCTGAAAAATCCAGCAGCATTTCCTTTTAATTTGAACATTACCGTTCTAATTAAATCCTCTTCCGATTCGCCTCTTGGTATCTGATTCGCAAAATATTCCACTTGAAATAAAAATCCATCTATTTCCTTTGCAGCTCCGTGATATTCAGGAATGCATAGCATTGCCTTTTCCGTTGGGAATTCGTAAGCCATTTTTGAAAATGACGCGTTCAACGCTCTATCGATTTCAAGGCTTTGATTTAATAATTCTCCTTTGAGAATTTGGAGGCGTTTTTGGTAATTATATTGTGTGTTTAGACAACTTTCACTATTTGCCGTGGAGTTTAGTTGCGGTAATGATGGATTAATATTATTTACACTTTTTGAATGAACCTGAACAGATCTGTTCCTAAGTGCCAATACCCTTGGGTTCATTACCCTCTACGTAAGCGTAAAGAATGAAGGATTAATAAAAATGATACTTAAACTACTGTACCAACTACCTCTTACTGCTTATTATTACTAAGTTGATACTTTTAAGGAAACTTGTTGAGAAAAAAAATGAAAATTTACACTTATTTCACTAATTATCACTTAATCACTAACAAGCTACGATTTTCCCTTCACCACTTACCCAAAAAAAATTTTTTTTTCCTTCACCACTATACCTGATTCATATACCAGCCAGAATTAGCGTTATTTGCGCTACTAAGTATGCGCTTTACCGCTGTCACCAGATGAAACAACTAGCACTAAATGACCGATAAAAACTATTTCTAACTACTAAATAAAACTAACTTTTCATTTATTTGAACTAAAACTAATTTAATTTATTTTTATAATCCCGCTACTTTAACACCGTATCCCGCGATCACCGACACCAGAATGGCCTTTTTTCGCCATCGCTTCGCTCGTCTCGATCGCTTCTCACTCTCTTCTCATAAAATGTTCTCGCTGAGTGTCAGCCGCCCGAACCATGTATGCCGCCTTCAGCTCCATCTACACGTAGCCGGTTGTGTAGAGAACTTGTTGCGGCTAAGGTCGCTACACATAAGACACTTTCCTGAAAAAGTTTTTGTAATAATTCATGTATTTCAAAATAATCTAGAAGTACATATAACATATTCTAGTAGGGGTCTTAGAGAAATATTTTTCGATGACGATTTTTTTTAATTTTTTCAAATTGTATTAAAGGTTTTATGAATTTTACAAGGATCAGCCTGTAATTTTGAAAAATATTCATTTTTTCTAAAAATAATTTCGTCTCAGAAGTTTTGATCGGTTTGAGAATACAGACCAAAATGTGCAAAAAGGTTTTCAAAAATTAGTTTAAAATTGCCTAACAGCCTTACCCATAAAGTGAATATAGATTCAAAGCTAATCCGATCAGACAAAAGCCAGATCAGATCACAAAAACCTCAGCAACGTTATGAATGTAATCATAACCTGATTTTTTTTTTATCTCAACACCCACTTCACCTAGACTGCTATAGAGGCGCCCACAGCCGGCCGTTTGTTTGTGTAATCGCAATGTATTTTAAGAGTATAAATAATGTATGTAGTATGTAGTATGTATAAAATGCGATCTTTACTTCGTTTTTTTTAATAATAAGTCATGCAATAATGGTTTTAACATTTTAAAAATATACACTGACATGCGGAATAAAATATTCTGCAAATTATATATTTACAGCAGTGTTCTCCAACCTTTGTAGGATCGCTGACCTCTTGGCTTTGATAATACATTTGATGCGGCCCACATCTTATTTTATATACATAATTCAAAGTTTTTAAGCATTTGCTTAACATCATAAGATCGCCTTAGACATTGCGTGAAAATAATGTGCAATTTTAGATGTTTTGCTATATTTCATTTAACATTTATGAGAATATGGCCAATCACACACCAAAAGAAAGAATATTCCATTCCCTAACTATTTCAACTGTAAAACATATTAAAATATAGAATTAAAAACATTTCGTTATGATTCTCCGCTGACCATTAGTGTTTCGCCGTGAACAAATCTGGGAGTCGCAAGGAAATGTATTAGATTTATTAATTAAATATGATTTCTAGTCTACATAGTTGGGGAATTTAATTTCCTTTCTTTTGGTGTACAATAGCCATATTCAAATAAAAATGTTTTGAAATACAGTCGAAAACCCCAAAATTTCACGTTCAATTTCACTTTATTCTATACGTAACTGTTAAAATTGTTGTCTTGATTTTGGGAAAACAACTGCACTATGTGTATGACAATAAGCAATTGTTAGAAAAAAACATTTTTTTCGCAGACTGTTAATGCTGCGGACCACAGGTTGGAGACCACTGATTTACACTTATGGTAGTTGGTGTATAACCCGATAACTAGCAATTAATTTACACTCTCACGAATTCTGTAACTTAAGCTTAATGGTTAAATCTATATAGTGTTGTATAATGGTAGTGCTATGTACGCAAAAATATGATTATTTGATTTTTAAGAGAGCTCTTTTCTTCTTTTTTATAGATGCAATCGTTGGTAATAACTTGTTGTCGTCATCTCCGTCACTTCCTTCACTTTCCACTGCAATGGCTACCCATATCATAGCTTCAGATTCTTCCACGAACGCTGATAATCAACACTCTAAGGCTTCCAACGTCTTGAACAGATTCATGATAAACGAGCAAGTTACAAGTGCTGAAATTGTGTGGGCTCTGGAAACTATTGCCACTCATAACTCCTATCGCAGTGCTGGGGCTAACACTAATTTGTTCAAGACAATGTTTCCGGACAGCCAAATTGCTGCCAAGCTCGAGATGGGACGCACAAAACTAGCGTATCTAATAACGTTTGGTTTGGCACCTTATTTCACAAACGAAATATTTAAGCAATTTGATGTATGTTCCGAAATAGTAATTGGTTTCGATGAAACATTGAACAAAGTTTCACAGCGCCAACAGATGGATGTTAGTGTGAGATTTTGGAATGAAAATAAGGAACAGGTAGAATATCGATACATTGGATCAGCGTTTTTAGATTCTTCTCGTGCAGTCGATCTCCTTAACCGATTGAAACAGTGCACAGAAAAAAAGCCTGCTCTACTAAATAATGTGATTCAGCTAAGCATGGACGGGCCGAATGTAAATTGGCGTTTAATGAAGGACTTAAGCGAAGAACTTCGAAATCTGCGTGGGGTACCATCTTTTGATTTGTTAAACATAGGTAGTTACGGCTTACATGCTATTCATAATGCTTTTAAAAATGGCATGAAGCACACTAGACATGGGCAAGAAGAGCGGGAATCATAAGGTTCGCTCGCTCCCATTAATGAGCGGGCGCTCGCCGCTCTTCATTCCAGAAAAATATGATTCGCCCGCTCGCATAAAAAAATAAAAAAAAGCTCGTTTGAAATTAGTTGCTCCGAGAAAAAATTCTAAATCTATAATACTGTTGGGCTTATACGGAATGTAAATAGCCGCAAGTAAAAACAACAAATATTTTTATTGTGGTTAAAACTCAAACTCAAATTAACGTTTTATTTAAAAAAAAAATAAAAACATCACAAGCTACTGTCGTCGACCCACACTGCCTATTCAAAACACACGTATAAAACATCGTAGAGCGCGAGCGCATCGTATCACAATGGGCAGTTTAGAACAAATTGCGGGATAAAATTATTTTTGCAGAAATGGTTAGTTTTTATCGTTTGTAGTAAAGTATTATGATAGTAAATAACATTTTATTTGTAGTTCGCATCCATACCACCAGGTGGCGCTACATAAAATAGTGTTTTAAGGGATCTTTGTTTAGTTTTATTAAATTTGTGTGTTTTTTTTCTTGTATTATTTGTTGCTAATAGTATAAACCATTTTAAAATATACTGTAATGTTCCATAATGAAGATTAAATAAATAATAATAATAATAATATATAAACAAAACTTAATAATTTTGAATAAGATATTTTTTTCTGCATTGTATAGGACAATTGTAGCTAATTCTCGTCACTTTTACTCACAGGTAGTACAAATATTAAAAATTTACACACACAACTTAGGTGGATGCTATTACAAGCTCCTGACGTCTAGTTCACTTTTCTAAAGACATGAATAAAGGCATTTAAATAATTGGATAGAGCAGGTGCATTGAAATAAAGTACTTCCCATATTCGTAATGAAAAGCAGCACATATTGTTTGTCTTTGAATATTCATCCAATACCTTTCCAAGTGCTGTACTGCCTTCAGAAGGGGTAATAAAACTACAAATTCCTTCTTGGTTTTACAACTATCTGAAAAAATCAAAATTGTACGATAGCTACAAACTAAGTATTTACTTCATTTGTAAAGTTAAACCCTGTCCTTGTTTTAGTGCGTGTAGCTACTGATATTGAACTGGTTAACGAATCAGAGGAATACAGCTCATTATACAAAATGTCCTTCTGAATGCATTTTCTTTCTTGCAAAATATTCTTTGTAGCATCTCCCCTCTATCCTTATATTTAGTTTGTCATGAGTTTTGGGAGTTTCTTCTCCCAAAACGCCAATAGATGCTACTGCATTCATAACGTTTTCCTGTTATGCGTATAATTTAAGAATTATTTTCCTTATCTTCTTCTTCTTCTTTGGCTCAACAACCGTTGTCGGTCAAGGCCTGCCTTTACCTCTTGTGGGTTTGGCTTTCAGTGACTAATTATTGATTTCCCACCATAGCAGGATAGTCAATCCCACGTATGGCGGCACGGTCTATTTGGGGCTTGAACCCATGATGGGCATGTTGTTAAGTCGTACGAGTTGCGAGTATTTTCCTTATATCCTTATATATAATCTGCAGTTGGACCAAAAGGTATTTGGTTCTGATTTGCTTCATTATATTTAATGATAAAGTTAGGTTAGAATAGAAATTTACATATTAGATAAGTACATGAGCTGAAACTAAGATACACAGGTTCGTAATTGAAAAGAAAGTTGATCAAAAGCACGTAGAATATATTTTTGTAGAATACACGAAATACGCTACACTAGGCACCTATGGAGCCGCCTAGTTACGCATGTGTCTGTTTTTAGAAAAAGTTGATGTGAAAAAACTTCAATAAAATTCGCGTTCGCAAACTTTCGCAGAATATTTCTTCACAGATTGATAGTATATATATTACACTATGATGTGACATATAAAAGTGGCGTAGAGTGGCGTTGTCTCATATAATGGCATCAAGTCAAAAGTTAAAATGATGAAAATTTTCAGGAGGTTTCTTCAGTTATTATCGTATATTTTTGCATAAAATTAACTTAGCTCAAAATTTTTCATGTGTTTATAAAGCTGACTAAATATCCTTTATAAAATGTCTAAACTTATCAAAATCGGTTCATATTTGAAAAAGTTACAAAGGTTCAAAGTTTTCCAAAAAAGTGAAAATTTTTCTGCGTTTTTTTAACTAATCTCGACTTTGAGAGGTGTTTTCTAGAGAACCAGAACAGATAAAGAGCTCATATTTGGTATTTTTCTTAGTTTAACCCTTAGTATTAAAACCTATTATTTGGAATTGCGCTATTACAAAGTTGATTTTTTGAATTTCATCCCGGCAAATGCCCATTGTGCGTATGTGCAAAACACAGAGACAACACAAAAACAGAGAAAAACATCCTGGCTTGCAAGCGCACTGCTTGTCCAAAATACGTAGCGAGAAGATCAGGGTAGCTCGCGAGCGCACTGCCTATCCAAAATCCATGCAGAAAAAAACAGCCTAGCTCGCGAGCGCACTGCCTATCCAAAATCCATGCAGCAAAAACATGGTAGCTCGCGAGCGCACTGCCTATCCAAAATCCATGCAGAAAAAAACATGGTAGCTCGCGAGCGCCCTGCCCATCCAAAATACGTAGCGAGAAGAACAAGGTAGCTCGAGAGCGCCCTTTCTCTTCTCACTACGTATATTGTCCAGGCAGCGCGCTCACGAGCTAGCTTGATCCTCTCACTATGCATGTTGGCGCTCGCGAGCTGGGCTGTTTTTTATGAATGGATTTTTAGCCAACCGGTCGCTCGCGAGCTACTCTGTTCTTCTCGCTACGTATTTTGGATGGGCAGGGCGCTCGCGAGCTACCATTTTTTTTTTCTGCATGGATTTTGGAAAGGCAGTGCGCTCGCGAGCTACCCTGTTTTTTCTGCATGGATTTTAGATGGGCAGCGCGCTCACGTGCTAGGCTGTTTTTTTTTGCATGGATTTTGGATAGGTAGTGCGCTCGCGCTTAGTCTGAATTTCTTCGCTGTATTCGCTGCAGGAAACCAGTTATTACGATAAAGAATATCAGTTGTTTTGTAATAGAAAAAAAAGTATTTCAATTGCCTTACGCTATGTCTTTTTTATACAGGAGGACGGCTTTGCCTTATAGCTTAAAGACTCACTATAATAATGATTTGAGTAACATTCGTTCACAGAGTGACATTTTGTTTTTCTTCCTGCCTGATTATTATTTCATTCCTGCTTAAAAGATCATTATTTCATTAATGCCACGGATGAAAAAAATGGGGAGCACAATTAATGAAATGGAAACTCATTAGTGATTGTTTTGCTCCCATAGAAGATGTAAAAAATGTGTATTTTTGTGTATTGATTTTTTCTCACCATTAACTATATACTCTATTATTCGAGAACAACCTGCATTAATTAAGCAATACCTCACGAAAAATATCACCTATATCTCCTGTCCAATTAAAGGTATGGCTAGCGCGAGCGGACGAATCACCGCTCGCTCGTGATTCGCAGTAAGCAAAAGAGCCAGCTCGCTCGAATCGTCGCAAAGAATCATTTTGCCCATGTCTAAAGCACACTGAATGGAACATTGATGAGCTTTTGACATCCCTCTATTATTTGTTCAAAGACTTTCCGTTGCGCCGTGCAGATTATAAAGAAACTACCGGATCCAATTTATTCCCCCTCAAATTTTGTCCTGTTCGATGGATTGAAAATTTGAATGTGGCTGAGCGCGCTTCTAAAATGATTCCTCATTTGAAAGTTTATGTGGCTGCAGTCAAAAACCAACGTGACAAAAAACTCAAGGAAGGTCACCATTCTTTCAAAAGAAGTTTTGCAGCAGTTGCTCAGTCTTGGCCACTCGCTGTAATAGATAAGGCCATTTCTGATGTAATGATGAGCTCAAAACTTGCCGTTTTTATTTCATCAGCTGGATGTGTAGAACCCTTTTTTGCGAGAATTTCAATGTGATGCTCCAATGGCGCCATTTTTGTTTGATGAGTTAACTTCACTTACCCATACTATAATGAGTAAGGTTTTAAAATCGGAATGCCTAAATGTAAAAGTTAAAGCGATCACCGATATCGAGCTCAAAGATAACAACATTCTACCGACATCGCAAATTGATATCGGGTTTGGAGTCAAAGCGGCAATTAAAACAATAATGGCACGTGGAAAAATATCTGAAAAGATTATCCTACAGTTTAAGAACGATTGTAAAGCTTATTATATTGCCTTTTTGATAAAAATTGGTGACCGTTCTCCACTATCACACAGTTTTACACGATATATCTCATATATAAATCTAGAGACCTTAACAAAATCGCTTGATATTGCCTTGAAACGGTTGGAATACTGCCCGGATTACATGGTCCAAAGAGAACATTTAACGGGTAATGTAGCTGAAAGTTCGTCAAGAATAGTGATGAGTCAAGTAGCACTGTGCCACCACGCACACACAGCACAGTAAAATGTGCGAGCACAATTGCACATTTTATAAAATTGTGGTGCCACACTTCGCACATTTTTTGTGTTCCGCACGATTTTTGTGCTCCGCACAGTTTGTGTGCTCCGCACAGCTTGTGTGCTCCGCACAGTTATTGTGTGCTCCGCACAGTTTGTGTGCTCCTCACAGTTATTGTGTGCTCCGCACAGTTTGTGTGCTCCGCACAGTTATTGTGTGCTCCGCACAGTTTCTGTGCTCCGCACAGATTGTGTGCTCCGCACAGTTATTGTATGCAACTGTGCGGATTGTACACAATAACTGTGCGGAGCACACAATCTGTGCGGAACACAGAAACTGTGCGGAGCACACAATAACTGTGCGGAGCACACAAACTGTGCGGAGCACACAATAACTGTGAGGAGCACACAAACTGTGCGGAGCACACAATAACTGTGCGGAGCACACAAGCTGTGCGGAGCACACAAACTGTGCGGAGCACAGAAACTGTGTAAGTGAATAAATCGAGGTTTTCATTGTTATTTTTGCAATCTAAAGTGTTAATATGTTAATATGTATACTTAAAACATCATTTATTTGTAAAGTAAGATTAGATCGAGTAAGTTTCATCAAAATGAAACTTAAATGACTTTCATTAGACATTCAAAATCTGAAAGCCGCTCGTGCCGTGCAGCTACTGTGCGACCACACATTAAGTGTGCTACCACGCACACTCAGCACAGTAGACTGTGCGTGGTACCACAGCACCACACAGTGAAAAGTGGTACTTGACTCATCACTAGTCAAGAATTCAAAAATGCGGTGGAAATTTGTAGCATAAAGTCATCTCTAGCTGCCTACAAGCGACATGAATGTCGACTAGATAATTTTTGGTTTAAAGTTCTTGCGGATTCGGGAAAAGAATTCTCAAACTTAAGAATTTAAAAAAAAAAATTAATTCTATCACATGGCAATGCAACTCTGGAGCGAGGATTTTCTATAAACAAAGAGTGTCTGATTGTTAATTTAATTGACGAAAGCTTAGTGGCACAGCGAATAGTGTACGACGCTATTTTGAACGCTGGTGGGGTTTTAGGGGTTGAAATAAATAAATCACTCATCCAGTACGCTCGAAACGCGCATGGACGATACGTCGAGAACCTAGAGCAAAAGAAGAAGGAAAGGGCACAAACGGACGATGCCAGTGCTATAAAAAAGACAATGCATCAAGCACTCAAGGAGTTAGAATCAGTAAAAGCCAAAATTCTCGCAGATGCTCAAAAAGAGGTAGCATTGATTGAAGAGAAAATGAATAATTTGAATAAATAAGCTGTTCAGCAATCTTATAAAAACGTTTATATTGCTTAATAGTTTTATTTTTAAATAATAGATTAGGGTTATTGTATTTGATTCTTGTTTATTTTTCTCTCACTGTTCAAATGCGAAACTAGAACTCATCCGCCGATATCCGAAAAAATACCAATAAATCTCATGGCTTGTTCAGAATAAATTCAGAACTTTTTGTATGGAAAAATTTGCCAAATAAAAAGCGTTCATTCAATCATTAACAGTGAATCAAAGTTCAACCAGTGAAGTCAGTCTGTATTATGAAATATATCGATAACATGTAGCTTTGCACTTTCTTACTAATTACAGACAAAGTTATAAATACTATTAGAGTTATCTATAAAATTGTTTAAAAAAGCCTTGAAATTTTAGTATCGCACAAGGCTATCAACTACGGGCAAATGAAGTGAAATTCACCGGGAAAATCCCTTAAAAATCCGGGAAAAAACCGGGAAAAAACCGGGAATTTCAAATTCTGCTTCGAGTGGCCACCCTGAATGCTGGTCAATCCAACGTTTAATGCTGTCAATTACATCTTTCGACAGCTTCTTGGGTTTAGTCCCACCACGTTTTCTAGCTCCCACTACACCGGTCTATCTCACTTTGCGCAAGATGCTGTACACCGTAAAACGGTTCAAACCAAACATCTCGCATATGTTTGGCACCGTTTGGCCCCGTTCATAAGCAGCAACAACTCTTTTTCGGTCTTCCAGCGATGTAGCTCTACGTTTGGAAGTTGTTGGCTGCTCTTCTTCGTTATTACTACACGGAACTATCGCTTGTTCTAACATGCCTAAAACACATATTCTAATCGTTACTAAAGGATAATCACGATTCCCGCATTCAATACTAACTTACCTTTCTATTTCCGAAGATAATCACGTTCTTTTGATGTAATACTTTAAGTATTTTTAACTGTTGAATGACTGCCGTGGTTTTAAGGTAGCAGTTTGGTTTTGGTTTGATTTGCAAGCGTAAACATTAGGCAATATTTATACGAATTTGCAATTTTTGTTTACCGCCCACGATCGAGTGCTCAAATTGCTTTAATTAATGGTCCTGCAGTGTTAAAGCTTCATTCGAAGAATTAAACTGCGTATTATAAACTACGCAATATAGAAAGATAGGGGTACATGTACTCTGGTGGTCATAAAAATAGGAACTTTTTTCTGTGACCGAAAGACATAGTTCTTGTCAGAAATATTTGGTAGCCCTGAAAAGGACTGTTTAAGTGGTGTATGGGAGGTGGTGTTGCGGTGTTCCACAGAGCGAAAACACTTTCTGACAGTCAATGTGTTGACCGTTATTCGCTATCACTTCCTGACAGCGTTTGGCCATATAGCCGATGAGGTTACGGCATTCGCTTCTGGGTATGCGTTTCCACATATCCTCGCAGCGTGTCCATAGATCATCGGCTGAACGTGCAGGCTGGTTCTTAAGCTGATGCTTGAGAGTTGACCACAGATTTTCAATCGGGTTGAGGTCAGGACTCAACGCAGGCCACGGTAGAACTTGCACATCCTGGTTTGCCAAATAACATTTAACTGTTCGCGATGTGTGCTTAGAGTCGTTATCATGCTGAAAGATGTAATGCTCTTTATCTCCGAATTTTTGTCGGGCGTATAGCAACATCTTACGACTAAGTATTTTTCTCTTCTTTTCCTTTCCAAGTTCAGTGTCCCGTTGATACGGAACAAAGGACCCGGGCCGTGCCAGGAGAAGCAACCCCACACCATTACGTGGCCGCCTCCGTGACTTAGGGTTTTTATCGTATTTTTCGGATGATACGCCTGATTAGGAAGGCGCCAGACGTATTTAATGTCGTCCGAACCATCCAGATTGATTCTGGACTCATCCGAAAAAAATGATTTTGCTCCACCAAAAGATGAATGCAGCTAAATGTTCTTCGGCAAACTGAATGCGCGCTTCTACGTGGTGCGGCAGCAGCTTACGCACCTTCCGCGGTCTCCGGGCACAGAATCCAGCGGCGTGTAAAGGGCGAGACACCGTTTTCGCTGAAACTTGCAAACCAATCTACTGCTTGATACGAGCGCAAGTTTTGAAAGGACCCGCCCTGATCATCTCAACAATCTGCTTGTCAACGTCGGCCGTTGTTTTTCGCGGACGACCTGTGGATTTACCCGTAGCCTCGCTACGAATGGCGTTGTCCACAAACGTCCGCGAACGGCCGAACGCCTTGCAGATTGTCTTGATTGGCACGTTCTTACGATATAGCCCCTGAATGTGTTTTCGCTCCTCTGGTGTGCAGTGCATTCCGCGACCCATGATGATTTTGTGGAATTTTTAAATAGCAACCTTTCACCTTGACCACTGATGGAAGAATGAAGCGCAACATGGTTTGGCTCTCCTTTTATACTACCGCAAAACGCTGCCGGCACTCAAAACTCAGATGAGTAGCGCACCAAAAATGAGAGTATAAAAGGCAAACAAACAGCGATTGCAAATTCAGTACGCCTCGAAGTGTTGAGGTTCACACGCCTAGTGCACGCAAAAAAATAAAACACAAAAATTTTTTTCCTATTTTTATGTCCAGCGGTGTACATGTACATGCTTATGATAAAGCCTAGATTCCGATTCTGACAGCTGTGCGATTGAAAATAACTATTGTGATATTCATTTGGACAGAGTAGCTTACACCATCTGACTTGTGTACAAGTGGTAGACAGTGCCCACCCGCTGCGCAAAGCGATCGAAAACTTCTCAAACTCAAACTGCAAACATATTTCACAGCGCATGGCTGTGAAATATTTCGCATTCAAAATTGTTGCAAATTTATAAATGAAATATTTAGAAATTTTCACCGTTGAAATTTTTGGATTGCTATATTTCTTCGATCGGAATCCAAGCGTTTTCCCTGACATTTCTGCTCGCTTTTTCGATCGCTTTTGGTGGAAAGCGATCGAAAATCCGAGCTACAAAACTGCTCGATTTTGTCGTGCGGGCAAGTGACATTTGATCGAAATTGTTTTCCCATATCTGCTCGATTAGTACTCAATACGCTTGAAATTTTGGATTAGTATGTGATCAAGTGTGTTGAAAGCGCTAAAATTTGGTGAGTTCGTAAATTAGACGTTCCTCTATCGATGGACGATGCCGTCGAGGTAATTTTTCATTCAAAGCTATGGTTTTTTGATGAAAAACAAAAGCTAATTTTGTGTGACGTTATTTTATATAAAAAAATATTATTTAAGTATAAAATGGGAACATGGCCAACTAAAACGATAGGAAACATCATTTCCGAGCAAATGTAGAAGAAAGTAACGAAAAAGCCGCATCACAGTTGATTTTAAAGGACTTTTTCTGAATTCCCTTACACTGGTGCAGTTTAAGGGAACCCAAGTGACAATTGCTCGAAATTGTTTTCCCATATCTGCTCGATTAGTACTCGATACGGTTAAAATTGTGAATTTGTGTGTGATCAAGTGTGTTGCAAGCGCCAAGACTTGGTGTGTTGGTAAATTAGACGTTTCTCTATCAATGGACGATGCCGTCGAGCTCATTTTTCTTCATAGCTATGGATTTTTGATGAAAAAGCGGACGCGGGTCACATTTAGCCGAAGGAACTCGCGGGCCACATTTAGCCCTCGGATCATCAGATTGACATCTCTGTATTAGAACATCGCGACATTGATCGATGCAGGCGGTTATTATGAATTTTTGTATTGTGTTGTACCGTAGCTAGCGCGACAAAATTTTAAGAGCACGCGGTGAGTGTATGTGATGGTGAGGGAGTGGGAAACGAAGACAAAATTCGCTGCACATAAACACAAACATTCTCAGTGCACGGGGTTAAACTGCGAATACATACAGGGATTTCTCTCCAAATGAAAGCTGTCCACAATCTGTTGGCAATCCTCGATTTGAAAATCACGATTATTTACTACTTGCAAATAATTAATCTTGTTTTTTGGTACTTTGTCCATTTCAATTATACAATAGTCTTCTTCGAAAACACACTTCAGATGCGGCACGGTTTGTTTTGATTTTGGGTGGCACGTGTATCACTGGACTGTAAGAACTGAACCATGCTGTAAATGGAACTTGATTTAATAGTCAAACAAAATGGATACTCACAACAAAAAGTAAAAATATTTTTGTGCTAAAAAAGGAACAAACCCCTAAAAGATAGACCCTTCTTTAGATTTTTACTGCGCCTCCGCAAATAATGTATCGATTTATTGCTCGTAGTAGTTAGAAATCAGTAGTTAGAAATCACTCATCAGAGAACGAAATTGAAGTACAGTAGAACGTCGATTATCCGGGCAGCTCGGGACCAGACGATTGCCGGTTAATCGATTTGCACGGATAATGGTCCAAGAAATGTCAATTTCATATAAAATTATAATATTCTAGTTTTATGATTAATTCGCTTTGCATCAATCACTTAATCGTTAGTAGAATATTATTTTAATAAAAAACTATAGGTTTAACAACTGTTTTTGAACAAAACTGAATTTGGAAAATATCAGTAGACACTACAGAGCTGCACAAAAACACTAGTTGCCCACTTGACTATCGCTGCAAATGTTCGCCGTACGTTTGAACAGCTGTCACATTTATGCGCACGGTTAACCCGCCTGCCGGTTAATCCGCCCCCGGAGAATCGACGTTCTACTGTAGTTATAATTGTTAAGAGTATGAAAACAAAAACATTCCAAACAATAGTCATAGTTCAAAAACATTTTTTTGATTTCGAGGAAAAAATTTTTAAACCATTCCTTCTAAAATCCAAGTGTTTCATTGTAACATAAAATTCACAGCCATCTTTCATTTCTGGTTTAGTCAATATGCTATGCATAATATGCAAGGCATTTTTGGATCGTTCCGCCTTAGAAAAATGCTATGTATAATATAGGTGACGAACAAATAATTTAGTTTTCTATATCTTCTTCCCTAAATACTTCGTTCTACGTAAGAACACATATTCTATACATAGCCATCACAATCTTCTTATGTGATTAACGATGCACCGTTTTCAATTGCTGTCATAAGCTCGATTTCATTTTGAGGATTTGTTTGTTTCACGGTATTCTTCCATTTGCTGATCATATTCTCAATGGGATTGAGAAATGGCGATTACGGTGAAGATATAGCAATTTGTTGTTTTGTTGTGTTATCAACTCTTTAATTTTTTGGCATTTGTGAAATGCTTCGTTGTCCATAACCATCATAGGTGCATGTATACTTTTTTAGACCATTTTCACTTGCAGCTTTGTTAAAAAATCCTTTAAAGAAATGCGGTTGATGGCTGTAGTCTTCGCATCATAGTGAAATATTCCTTGCCTTGTCATGGCAGACGCATTCAGAATGTTAATTATAATAACTACTGCCGGTTTGCCGGTCGATGCTCTCATGCTAACATTCATTTCTACTTCATTTATGTATATTATGTTTAACACGCTCATTTGGCGAGGCAATGCCATTATTTGAATCGCCTTATCTTTGCGTACTTTAATGTTTGAAAATGCGTTTCTTTTCTCTGGCTGTCGATGTACACGAATGCAGGAATAATTAAATCCTTCAATGGCTCTTCCTATTGAGGTAATGCTAACGACTACACTATGCTCAGTGTCTTATTTTGTCGTATTTTACGTTTCATATCGTTTCATACCTCCTCGTATTCCAGGTTCTATTTCACCAATCAATGTAACTTTTTGTTAAATTGTGTACACCTTGTTACGATACAAATCGAACGATGTACAAATGTTTGCAATGCTTAGTCCTTTTTCATAAGCTGTTTTAATTCGTTTGCGTTCTTGTTTTGTTGTTGTACAATTGTTACGTGTTCAAGTCTGCATCGATTCATCCTGCTCACTATTGTCGATATCCATATCAGAATCAGTCATGACTGAAACACATATCATAAGGTTATTGTCCAATATACAAGATCCAGTACAAAAAAGTGAACTATTACCTTTGCAAATAGTTTTATGTCTTATGTACTCTGCAATATGTTTGCTATACAAAATTACACAAGTATAGAACCATCGGGAAACTATCACATTTCACAGATCAAATAGTTAAAACTTTGAAACATCTGGTTAGAACAGCATAGTAATTAAACCCATTTGTAATTATGATGTAGCAAATGCAAAGATAGAACTTAACTGTAACTTATCGTAAACTGTAACAACTCCAGACGCATAGGTCATAAAATCTCAAATTTGTTTAGTAACGTTCTAAAAACGCGAAGGGTTTGAAGACAAACATAAGAAGGCGAAATATACCCGTCAAACATTGCGAGGGTTGCGAATGATATCATCTGCTCAAAATCTTACGGTATTTCAAATAATCTTTGATTTTTATTCATGGATTTTTTTTCAGTAGTATTTGTCAAAAAGGTCACTATTTCAAGTTTTGTGGATTTGTTAAAATAAAATGACAAAATTCAGGAGTTTAGTAAGCTACAATTTGCACTGGTATACCTTCTCTTGGGGTGCTATAATTATAACTGCTAAAACTAGCCCGTCAAACATTGCGAGGGTTGCGAATGATATCATCTGCTCAAAATCTTACGGTATTTCAAATAATCTTTGATTTTTATTCATGGATTTTTTTTGCAGTAGTATTTGTCGAAAAGTGGATTAAATTTTTGTGGATTTTTTAAAATAAAATGATAAAATTCAGGAGTTTAGTAAGCTACAATTAGCACTGGTATACCTTCTCTTGGGGTGCTATAATTATAACTGCTAAAACTAGGGGTGAAAAAACTGCCAAGGCTCGCAAGCACTTTAATGCGATTTAGTGTGTACCCAAGTGACATTTGCTCGAAATTGTTTTCCCATATCTGCTCGATTAGTACTCGATACGCTTAAAATTGTGAATTGGTGTGTGATCAAGTATATTGCAAGCGCCAAGACTTGGTGTGTTAGTAAATTAGACGTTTCTCTATCAATGGACGATGCCGTCGAGCTCATTTTTCTTCATAGCTATGGTGTTTTGATGGAAAACAAAAACTAATTTTGTGTGACGTTATTCTATAAAAAGTGGGTATTTTTAAAATATATAATGGGTACATGACCAACTATAACAATAGGAAACATCATTTCCGAGCGAATCTAGAAGAAAGTAACGAAAAAGCCGCATCACAGTTGATTTTAAAGTACTTTTTCTAAATTCCCTTAAACTAGTGCAGTTTAAGGGAAGTTTAAGGCTCCAGGCCCAATTTGCTCGAATTCCCGATTATTCGTGCTATAAAATATCAGTTGGGTAAACAAAACAACCCAAGTGACATTTGCTCGAAATTGTTTTCCCATATCTGCTCGATTAGTACTCGATACGCCTGAAATTGTGGATTTGTGTGTGATCAAGTGTGTTGAAAGCGCCAAGATTTGGTGTGATCGTAAATTACACGTTCCTCTATCGATGGACGATGCCGTCGAGCTCATTTTTCATTCATGACTATGGTTTTTTGATGAAAAACAAAAGCTTATTTTATGTGACGTTATTCTATAAAAATGGGTATTATAAGTATAAGTATAAGTATAAAATGGCTACATGACCAACTATAACGATAGCAAACATCGTTTCCGGGCGAATCTAGAAGAAAGTAACGAAAAAGCCGCATTACATTTGATTTTAAAGGACTTTTTCTAAATTCCCTTAAACTGGTGCAGTTTAAGGGAAGTTTAAGGCTCCAGTTTAAGGGAATTTGCTCGAATTCCCGATTATTCGTGCTATAAAATGTCAGTTGGGAAATGACAGCACTACAATGGCTGGTATTATTGAATCCGTTCGTAGCGGGAACGTACGGCGTTCACATGAAATTCTGGGAATGGCAACACATTTCTTGAGCCCGGCCCTACAAAGCCGCGGTGATTAACTGTAGCAACCATCTAGTACGTTAGGAAAATGAGTGTCGGGACGTACGCCGCCGCTACGAACGGATTCAATAATACCAGCCAATATAACCGAACATGTCAACGCCTACTTCCGAACAATTCTATATCTCGCTGAAAGAGTCTATTATATGCCTGAACGAATCTACAACTCGCTGAACATGTCTATATAATCCGCGAAAACCCTGTAATTCTGATGAATAATGAACCAAACAATTGTCGGACTGTATCTGTTCTTTCATCTGATTGAATGAATTTTCGCATTGTTTTGTTCACTTAAACGGTACGTCGGTTTTTAGTAAGTTGTTTATAGGATACAAAACTGTACCAAGGTTTTGAAAGAACCGCCCGTAATAATTGCCGATAAATAAAGCCGATAAATGATCAAACTTCATCCTTATTCTTCGGTTTATAGCTGCCATTTTCTCTGCGATTTGCGATGCGATGCGATTTTTGTCGATTACATAACCGCAATGCTTGATCGAGTCAATGAAAAATTTACACTTGTTCTTATTCACGCGTATTCCGCAGTCGTTAAGGTGCCTAAAAACTTATTCTAAACGATTGAAGTGCACCTCATTACTTTCACCTGTAATTTTAATGTCGTCCAGGAAAACACTTGCCCCTTGTATGCCTTGGAGTGTTGCCTTGGAGTTCTTCATTCTTCTCGGCCAAATTGCAGGGGCCGATACTACACCATACATAAGGCGATTTGGGCGGTACAGGCCACGATGAGTCGATAACGTAAGGATCTCACGATCTTCTGGGGCGTCTTCGTTGCAGTAAAGTAGCAACTTTATTCGGTAAAACAGGAGCAGATCCGCTCACAGAAACATTAGTACGATAAGAAGAAGCAGGAGTAGCAGCAAAAGAATATGTATCAGAAGAAGCTCCAGTAGCACGATAAGAAGAAGTAAAAGCAGCAGCAGGTGCATAAAAAAAAGCAGGGATAGCCGACACTTTACTCGAAAGTCCAGCATTAGCACGACAAAAAGAAGTAAAAGCTGCAACAGTCGTGCAATCTGTATAATTAGCTAGTGTATTAAAATCGCTCTTTGAAAATGTACTATTCCAATCTAACGTCATCACTTTAAGCCATTCTCGACCCAATAGTGGATGACTCTACGACGTATAATGGCAATTTCCGAATTTTCTCATCCAGCGTCACTGACGCATCGCATATACCCAACACGTTTATGCTTGATTTGCAAAAGCTTACTAACTCTGTGTAAAATTTCCGACAGCGCGATAACCCTCTCCGAACAAATATCTCGAATCTGTAAATTGTGTGTTCCTTGGTGGTTAATAACATAATTTGCGTGTACCGCATAGGTTTTTCTTATCTTAAGTGTGTTGGTTTTAGTAGAGGCAGCCTTTTTTAGCCACACCTTTGCTAAGTGCCCTTGCAGCATGCAAAAGGAGCACACAGTGTGTTTGTGCTTGCACACATTTGCTAAGTGCGTTTTATTCCCACAACGAAAACAACTAGCACCGGGCGCCGTAGCATTCTGTTTTGCAATATTTGGCCCTTTTTTATCTCTTCGCGGTTGATGAACTGCATGTAGTTCTTGTCTAGAAGATCCACCTTCGATCTCCGTACTCCCCTTCCGCGAGAGCTCCATACTTACAGCAATTTCAGGGAGAGCAGCAGGGAGAGAGAGTTGGCCACTGAAGCGTTTGGACGTGTTTCTGCGTTGCTCCTGTGTACTGTCTGTTTTTGGTGTGATTTTGGTTTGAAATCGTTCGTTTTTGAGTTTGTGAAGCTGTTCCTGTCGCAAGTTTTGCTGTGTTGCTGTGTTGAAGCATTTTGTTCCTGCATCGTACGAGAATTTCTACGAGAACGCGTACCTGAATTGTATTTCTACGTGATTTCTGTTTCATCGGCGACTGCGGTTCAGTGTTATTAACCCTGCTTAATACACTCAGAGAGTAATTCACACCAGCTCATCAATCAGTGTCCTCTCCGTTCACTCTCACTGCTCACCTAAGTGATCGATACTCTCTCTCTCATAATGGACTGTGCAATCTGCTCTACTACTATCAACAAAGATCCGGTTGTTTGTATTGGCAATCTTCCTTTTTCGGAGTGCAATTCTGCCTTTCATCCGGAATGCATTAAACTTGCCGCCACTTGTGTTAAGGAGGTGGCACGCAATCGTGGTCTCTGCTGGATGTGTGAGAACTGCCGTGACTCGAGATCAGATTTTTTCTCATCAATTTCGTGCTTGATGAATACACTGAAAGATGAGTTGAAAAATGCAATACGGAGTGAGCTTGATCAAAGGATATCTCAGCTGGATCCAAATAGAGTGATGCCGCAAGAGCGTGAGAAAATCGCTCCGACTGTGAGTACCATCTCTCTCACCGATAAAACATTCCACCGATACTCCTATGTCACCAACACCAACTCCCGTCAAACAGAACTCACTACCACACTCTCAATCGCGTATGCTCTCTGATAATGACCACATAAATCCAACACAAGCAATTCTTCACACCGGCACTGCCAATGATCACATCAACACAGACACCATACAATTCATTCCTGCACCTGAGCCAAAAGTTTGGATGTTTGTAACTAGGATTGCACCCACTGTAACTGAGGAGAACATGAAAATGTTCATTCTAGGAAGGTTAAATTGCACTGACTGTTCGGTGAAGTGTGTCATACCAAGAGGTCGCGTTACAAGCTCACTAAAGTATGTGTCCTTTAAGATCGGCATTCCATCGGAGTTTGGCGAGCTCGCTTTCTCTCCTTCAACTTGGCCATGCGGATTTGTTTACCGCCAGTTTGAATTTCACCAACGTATACAGAAACAATTCACACCAACACTCCCGGTATCTTGCTTTCCTGCTTCAAACAATTCAACTGCTAGAAGTTTCTCAACTACTAATTCTATGCATAATGATGTCAACTGCATAAATGTGATCCCCATGTTCCTACCCGCGAGAGCTCCATACTTACAGCAATTTCAGGGAGAGCAGCAGGGAGAGAGAGTTGGCCACTGAAGCGTTTGGACGTGTTTCTGCGTTGCTCCTGTGTACTGTCTGTTTTTGGTGTGATTTTGGTTTGAAATCGTTCGTTTTTGAGTTTGTGAAGCTGTTCCTGTCGCAAGTTTTGCTGTGTTGCTGTGTTGAAGCATTTTGTTCCTGCATCGTACGAGAATTTCTACGAGAACGCGTACCTGAATTGTATTTCTACGTGATTTCTGTTTCATCGGCGACTGCGGTTCAGTGTTATTAACCCTGCTTAATACACTCAGAGAGTAATTCACACCAGCTCATCAATCAGTGTCCTCTCCGTTCACTCTCACTGCTCACCTAAGTGATCGATACTCTCTCTCTCATAATGGACTGTGCAATCTGCTCTACTACTATCAACAAAGATCCGGTTGTTTGTATTGGCAATCTTCCTTTTTCGGAGTGCAATTCTGCCTTTCATCCGGAATGCATTAAACTTGCCGCCACTTGTGTTAAGGAGGTGGCACGCAATCGTGGTCTCTGCTGGATGTGTGAGAACTGCCGTGACTCGAGATCAGATTTTTTCTCATCAATTTCGTGCTTGATGAATACACTGAAAGATGAGTTGAAAAATGCAATACGGAGTGAGCTTGATCAAAGGATATCTCAGCTGGATCCAAATAGAGTGATGCCGCAAGAGCGTGAGAAAATCGCTCCGACTGTGAGTACCATCTCTCTCACCGATAAAACATTCCACCGATACTCCTATGTCACCAACACCAACTCCCGTCAAACAGAACTCACTACCACACTCTCAATCGCGTATGCTCTCTGATAATGACCACATAAATCCAACACAAGCAATTCTTCACACCGGCACTGCCAATGATCACATCAACACAGACACCATACAATTCATTCCTGCACCTGAGCCAAAAGTTTGGATGTTTGTAACTAGGATTGCACCCACTGTAACTGAGGAGAACATGAAAATGTTCATTCTAGGAAGGTTAAATTGCACTGACTGTTCGGTGAAGTGTGTCATACCAAGAGGTCGCGTTACAAGCTCACTAAAGTATGTGTCCTTTAAGATCGGCATTCCATCGGAGTTTGGCGAGCTCGCTTTCTCTCCTTCAACTTGGCCATGCGGATTTGTTTACCGCCAGTTTGAATTTCACCAACGTATACAGAAACAATTCACACCAACACTCCCGGTATCTTGCTTTCCTGCTTCAAACAATTCAACTGCTAGAAGTTTCTCAACTACTAATTCTATGCATAATGATGTCAACTGCATAAATGTGATCCCACCAACACACACAACACAACATAGTCCATCACCGAGCCATCATCTTAAAAATGCAAACTCACCTGAAACTCACCTGACTCAAAATAATTCCTCCGGTTCGACTTTTTTAAGCCAACATTAAGTCATTCAACTTTACCTATGGAGCCAGTACTAAACACATTCAATATATTTTATCAAAACGTGAGAGGCTTACGTACTAAAACCTCTGAATGTTTTGCTAATACTGCAATCGCCGACTGGGATGTTATCGTTCTTACGGAAACGTGGCTAGATGACAGCTTTCCATCTGAGCTTTTGTTTGATAACAACCGCTTTAATACATTCCGTACGGATCGTTCTGCAGCAAACAGTAACAAATGTAGAGGTGGTGGTGTCCTCGTTGCGATCAATGCAAATTATGCTTCCTCTCTGTGCTCGACAAACACATCTACAATTGAATGCCTTTGGGTTCGAGTAAAAGTTCTTAATGTTTCGCTAATCATCGGATCATTTTATTTGCCTCCTGATCAATCAGCCAACATGGACACCATAAATGCATTCTGTAATTCATTGCACTTAACGAGAGAGAAATATAAGAATGACTTTTTTATTCTGTTCGGGGACTTCAATCAACCTAACCTTAAGTGGGATATCAACGGCAAATTTCCGACACTGAATCTTATGCTTACCCGACTATCCCCTACCAGTCAAGCTCTACTCGATGAACTAAGCTTTGAAGGTCTTCGCCAACTTAACACTATTCTAAACCACAATAATAATATGTTAGATCTAGTGTTTGCGAACGACAAAGTTACTGATTACATAAGGCCAATCGAATTATGCATCGAAATTATTGTTGAACCTGATGGACATCATCCAGCTTTACTTACATACTTCACGCTCCCGCAATACAGTGTACCGTCATCTCAACCCCCACGTCAAGCAGATTTCAATTTTAGACGAACTAATTTCACTGATCTCGTTTCTGCACTTAACCAAATCAACTGGGACTCTACCGCTGATTATGACGACATCAACGACAGTGTGGCTGAATTTTCTTCTCAAATGAATGAACTGTTTGAACAATTCATCCCACGGTTTAATGTTCGTGCTCATCCACCATGGACCAATTCTGCATCGACTAAAAAACAGCACTAATCAAATAAATTTTGCTCGCGCCTCAAAAATATATAAGCAGCTGAACCGAACCGCCTACGCCAACTACGTCAGGAAAATTGAAATCAATATCAAAAGACATCCCACATCATTCTGGAAATTTGCTAAAGATAAAGAATCCTGTGGACGACTTCCTTCCTCGATGCAGTTTGAGGGAAACACCATTACCGGAGACGAAGAGTTTTGCAATGCATTTGCCTCATATTTCTCTTCTGTGTACACCAACAATTCCTCGGTACCGTCTAACTCAACATCGGCTTTATCCTTCATAAATGATGAGGTTAATTTATGCACACCACTAATCAACGATGATGAGATGGAATCTGCTATTTCGTTGTTGCAGCTTTCCTACGCACCTGGGCCTGACAATATTCCCAGCGCAATTCTCATTAATTGCAAGGCTGCTCTCATTCCCATACTGACCAAACTATTCAACAAATCCTTGCAATCGAAATGCTTCCCGCGTCTTTGGAAATCATCGTGGATGTTTCCTGTTTATAAAAAATCTGACAAAAGTAATGTGTGCAATTATAGAGGAATTTCAATGTTATGTGCGTGCAGTAAACTGTTTGAAAAGATAATGTCTCGTCATATGCTCCAAGCCTTTTCACCATTAATTTCTAATGTTCAACATGGCTTTATGCCGAAACGATCGATTGAGACCAATCTAATATACTTACTTAACTTTTGCCACTCCTATATTGACAAGGGCTTACAGGTTGACGTCATTTATACTGACTTCTGCGCTGCTTTTGACAAGGTCAACCACTTTCTATTGCTATCTAAATTATCAAAGTATGGTGTTCACACAAATGTTGTTGAGTGGTTAAGAAGTTATTTAACTGATCGTTGCATTAACGTTAAGATAGGAACTAGTTTATCTGCCACATTCCATAATTTATCTGGTGTTCCTCAAGGGAGTATATTAGGACCTTTACTATTTATTATATTTATTAACGATGTCGTGTTTGCTATTCCTCATGTTAAATTGTTATTATATGCTGACGATCTAAAAATGTTCCTACCTGTTAAATATTCTGACGACTGTGAAATGTTACAAGACTCGTTAAACTATTTTTCTGCATGGTGTTTTAATAATGAAATGTTACTTAATGTTAGCAAATGTAGTTGTATAACATTCTCAAAGAAAAAAATCCTATTATTTATAACTACAAAATCAATGAAGACAGCGTTCCACGTTTTTCTCAGGTTCGGGACTTAGGAGTTATTTTAGACAGTAAGCTTAGTTTATCTAGCCATTATCAAACTATCGTCACTAAAGCTCTTAAATTGTTAGGATTTGTCTTACGTGTCTCGGCCGACTTTAAAGATCCTTTCAGTTTAAAAACATTATTCTGTTCTTTAGTCCGTCCCATCCTGGAATTTGCCAGTGTAGTTTGGTGTCCCCATCAAATCACATACATAGATAAAATTGAAAAAAATCAGAAAAAAATCACACGTGTTATGTTTCATTGTCTTCCCTGGTCAAACCAAATTCCACGTCCTTCGTATAATGTTCGGTGTTTACTATTTGGCTTAGAGACTTTACAGCATAGGAGAACTACGGCTCAGATAACTTTTATGCATAAATTATTAATTGGAGATTTTGATGCACCTGATATTTTAAATTTTATTTGCTTTTCTACTCCCTCTAGAGGTCTTAGAAATAGAGAGCTACTAAGAAGCCCTTTTAGATCGACTGGTTTTGGTGCCAATGATCCACTGCTCAAAATGATTGATGTGTATAATAGGTTAGGGTTATCAGCAGATTTCAATCAATCCGTTAGTCAACTGCGTCAGCATATTCAGGTTAGTTCTAGGGCCATACTTTAAACTTGTACTCTGTAAGCATTAAGTTTTTTAGGCATACTGCCCGATAACTTTGATTTAAATAAATAAATAAATAAATAAATTTCAAGTGCCTTGCCCAGCGTTAGTTCCCGTTTTTTCAGTAGCCGATCACGGATATCGCCACGTTTAATCCCCAAGACCAATTGATTCCGCTTTCTGCAGATACTCTCCAAAATTGCATTGTAACAGCAATCTTCAGAAGGGCAAACAAATATTCTTGGGCAGTCTCTTCCGCAACAGCAGCATTTTTGTCTCCCTGTCGGCGACAATTGAAACGGTGGTTTTCTGCGATTCCTTGTGGCTTCGGGATAAAAAACGTTTCTAAGGTTGAAACAATTTCACCGCTTGTTTTTTTCCTTGGAAAATCCGGGGCGACTTTATCGCAGATGATGTCGTACGTTTACGGACCCATGTAATGCGAAAGGATTTTTTTTCATCTGTTCATCTCTTACTCCATATAGCAGGAATGTGATTTCCAGCCTCTCTACCCATCGCTCCATTTTGATTTACTTTTATCAAATGGGTCAATGGCAAAGTTTGGTGGCTCCGAACGGGTCTGGCAGCTGACTAGCGCCATTGGATCTATGGATGCGGATGGTTCTGAGTTAAGAGTTTTGCAGCTATCTTCTGGAGCCGCTTCTGATTTTAGCAAAGTCATTTGAAAGCGATTCCGGGTTTTTATTGAATTTACCTAGCAATAGTACCTTGTACATATTATATTCGTTCTTTCAACATGAAATTATTTACTTACTAACTTACTTGTCAGGCGCTACAACAGCTTTGCGATCTCGGCCTGCCTCGGGAGTGTCTGAAACAGCTCACGGTATCGCGTCTTCGTCTGCCAGTCCGTTATCCCAGCCTTGATGGCGGACGCCTCCACGCCATCTTGCCATCTCAATTTGGGCCTACCACGATTCCTCTGTTCTTGTGGACGGCCTAAAAAGACTTTACGGGCTGGGACGTTCGTTTCCTTGCGTATAACATGGCCAGCCCACCGGAGCCTGGCGAGCTTTATACGCTGTACGACAGTGAGGTCGCCGTACATCTCGTATAGCTCGTCATTATAGCGGCTCCTCCATTGTCCTTCCACACATATGGGGCCAAGTATCCTTCTGAGCATCTTCCTCTCGAACGCGACTAAGAGGGTTTTGTCAGATTTGGACAGTGTCCATGTCTCAGAGGCGTATGTGAGTATTGGTACTATATAGGTACTATATAGTCCCAGCTTCGTCCGTCGCGACAGGTTATTTGAGGTGAACTGATTTTTCAGGCTGAAGAATGACCGGTTGGCAGCCAGCATCCTTGCGCGCAACTCAGCTTCCATGCTATTGTCGTTGCTGACCTTTGACCCAAGACCCAATTGTGGGACGACTTCAAAAGTGCGTTCACCTATCTGCACGTCACGCCTACGTAGATCCGGATTATTTATTGGATCTCTGAGTTGCTCCGGACTGTTTAGCGGGGGGGGGGGGGATCACTCCGGATTACTCCGGATCACTCCGGACTACTCCGGATCACTCCGGATCACTCCGGATCACTCCGGATCACTCCGGATCCGGAATGACTGTCCATTATCGTTTAGACAATTCTTGATGAGTTCATTGACTTTCAAGTCGTACATCTAACATGTACGAAAACTGATCCGGACTGATCCGGAGTGATCCGGACTGATCCGGAATGATCCGGAGTGATCTGGAGTGATCCGGAGTGATCCAGAGTGATCCGGAGTGATCCGGAGTAATCCGGAGTAATCCGGAGTAATCCGGAGTGATCCGGAGTAAACCGGAGTGATCCGGAGTAATCCGGAGTGATCCGGAGTAATCCGGAGTGATCCGGAGTAATCCGGAGTGATCCGGAGTAATCCGGAGTGATCCGGAGTAATCCGGAGTGATCCGGAGTCGAATCCAGTTATGATCCGGAGCCGGAGTCATATTTTGCGCACCGGAGTCGGAGTTGATCCATGACTCCGCTCCGGATTACCCATTACTAGTTGCCACCATCAGTTTGGTCTTTGCCTCGTTTATCTGCAATCCGAGGCTCTCTGCCGCCTGCTCGATCCCTTGGTAGGCTTCTGCTACATAGGGGAGCCGCAAACCAATGATGTCTATATCATCAGCGTATGCCAGGATCTGGGTTGGCTTATAGAAGATGGTTCCCGTAGTCTCCACCCACGAGTCGCGGATGGCCCTCTCTAGCGTCAGGTTGAATAGGAGACAGGCAAACCCGTTCCCCTGGCGCATATCTTTTTTTTTTTTTGTTAACGAAGAGAGAGCGTTTTCCATCCCCCTTTCCGACCTTCCCAACCCGGCTGGTACGCTGTGGTGCGTATTACTTCATGCGGAGTCGTGAGTGCGGTTGCTCCCTGGTTCACGACGCCTGGTCTGCTGATTCTGCTTATTACGCTGCTTTCCGTGGTGCGACGCGGTCTCTTTGGTCCTATCGCCCACACTTCGGGTGGGCAATGGGGGGTCTGCATCGTTGGTCACCACTCCAAGCACGTAAGGCAGTTCTCCTGAAACGAAATTTTGATAGAGGAAACAAGAAAAAAGAGCAAAAGAGAAAAGAGATCGAAGAAAGCTGAAAATAGAGGAGAGAAGAGAAAAAGAAAGCTGGAAAGAAACGAAAAGAAAAGAGATAAAAGATTAGTAACTTTCCAGCTTAGGGTGGCCCTTGCGGCGCGGGTTGTTGCCATGGCGCAGGGCCTCTGGCGCAGACCTTTGGTGGTAGAAAAAGGTCCTGAAAGTTTTCCATCCACCCTCACCTGGCATGTGACGTTGATCATAGTCATTCTAACTAGCCTTATCAGTTTGGGCGGGATTCCAAATGAGCTCATAGCGTCGTACAGTTTTACCCTGGTTATGCTATCATATGCGGCTTTGAAGTCTATGAAGAGATGGTATGTGTCGTTTCTGTATTCAGCCATCTTCTCCAAGATCTGCCGCATGGTGAAGATCTGATCAGTGGTTGATTTTCCGTTTCGGAATCCTCTTTGATAGTTTCCTACTATCTCTCCGGACACACAGATGCTAGAACAAAAATGTCGACGTAACCTTCATCAAAACGAATGGCGAAAACGATACCAATTTTTCTTCCGCTCGACTCGAGTGCTTCCGACGGAATCGAACATCATTCGAATGAAATAATAGGCCTGATGATCTGACATTTTACAGACTTGACTGTTGTCGGCGGCTTACTAACACGTGGTCGATCTGGTTGAAAGATTCTTCATCCGGATGCGCCCACGTTATCTTGTGGATGTGCTTCCGCGCAAATTTGGTACTTCAACCAGATTGTTCGCTGCGGCGAACTGGACCAATCTACTAACATTATCGTTACTGTGCTCATGCAGACTATGACAGTCAGTGTATTGGCGGTACATTGGCTCCCTACCGACTTTTGCGTTGAAGTCCCCCAGGATGATTATGAGGTTATGCCTGGGGCACGCATCTATAGTTCTAGTGAGGCGGCCGTAAAAAAGGTCCTTCTCCTCTACCTTTTTCTCTTCAGTAGGGGCGTGAACGTTTATGAGGCTTATATTAAAGAATTTGCCTCGCATGCGCAGGGTGCATAGCCTATCGTTTATAGCCTTGAAATCTATGATTACGGATTTCAGCCGGGGACCTACGGCCAAACTCGTTCCGAGGAAGCGGTGGCGGTCGTGGCAGCTGTAGTAAATGTCGTAGCAATGCTTACCACGCCTGTTGTGCACACCGTTCCTTAGCCACGGAATCTCTTGTAGAGCTACGAGGTCCATGCTCAGTGCGGCTAGGGAATCATCAAGTTGTTTCAAGGCTCCGGCTTCGCTAAGAGTGCGTACGTTCCATGAACCTATTTTAATCGTTGTCCGGGGGCATTGCGTAGGGTCGGTATCTTTAGGTCCGTTTCGTAAATTCCTAATGCTTTCTGTAGTCGTTTTGTCTGTGAGGCTAGGTGACTGGCCCTGAGCTCCCGTGGCCGTTTTATTTAACGTTGGGTGGCCCCCCCGACGTCCAGGCACCCAGTTTCCCGGGATACCCACCCTCCTTCTGGTTCACCATTTGCCACCATCCGTCCAAGGGGTTGGGTCAAGCCCGTGTACCCAAGCTTGGATATGTGGAGGCACACGTTACCACTCTGCACGACGAGGACGTGTCGGCATAGGAGTTGGATGGGAGAGCCTGTATTATCTCTCGGAGGGTCTCGGATCCCATCTCATTGCAGAGCAAGCTATAACTTTAACTGCTAAAACTAGGGGTAAAAAAACTTCCTAGGCTCGCAAGCTGTTTAATGCGAGGGCTCTGGGGCTGTGAACTTGTATGGCGTGCGAGCCAGTGCTCCCCCTGCTAATCGCTGTTAATTGTATGGCGGGATAAACATGTTAAAAAAGTGATTACATTACATTACATTACATTACATACATCTCCATCTCTACCACCTTCTCGGCGTCTTGTTTTTCCTTTCCTACAACGTAACTCCTTCTGCCGCTTCACATGAATTGCGCGTGCCGTTTGGTTACTCCCGTATGTACGGCAGATTATCAGCTGGTTGTGGTTATGTGTATGGATTCTGGTTGTAGCTCGTTATTCGT
Source organism: Anopheles coluzzii (assembly GCF_943734685.1). Taxonomy (NCBI): domain Eukaryota; kingdom Metazoa; phylum Arthropoda; class Insecta; order Diptera; family Culicidae; genus Anopheles; species Anopheles coluzzii. The sequence goes on along the minus strand of NC_064671.1, from coordinate 57,649,899 downwards.
GGGTTATTACATATATTATATGATGTGTGTTTAAATCTGGAATTGAAGTATTCTTTTTTTGCTGGTGTGCTCCGTTCTGTGCCGTTTGTGTTGAGACCATTCAATTTCCATGCGGATCGACGGTTATGAAGCCAAATCCAAACGAGCGTAGATAAATTATATTTTTCGATTATATTTTTTTTATTTTGCATCATGTATTATCTTAACTAATCTTAACCTTGAGTGAAACCATGCAACGACTATGAATGAGTAGTTAAAACTAGATAAATGGCCGTAAAATATACGTGTTGCGCATCCTTTTTCACATAACCAGGTGACGTGTCACAAACATCCTACTCCTCCCCCCTCTCTTTCCCCATCCTCCTAATTGACCCATATTTTGTTATTGATATTTTCTTCCTTGCTAATCTGCCTTATTTGCGCGCACAGCAAATTCCTGATCACATTATTTTGCCCGTGTTTTTCCACAACAAATTGTATATTCAAGTTCAAACGGCTGGTAAGTGTTTTTACACATTCTATTGATGTGTTATGTCAGTTTTTATGAGCTGCGGGGGGTCCAAATAATTATCCGATCTGTGTAGGTATAGCTCGTCCCGTATCGTGTCCGTTGACGCCAATTGTTCAGCACAGCAATTGCAGGTTATATGTAATGGTGTAGATTACGCTTGTACGCAAAAAACCAACATATTTGATGCTTTGCAGACTATGGATTTTCTCCATGAAAAACGACGGCTGTCGCCAAGCGAGCAGAATATAGCATCCCATTACCTAGGATTAGTACTAATATAAGTTTTTTTCCACACTGTATAGGATAAGCTAACCGGTCTCGTAGTAAAGTTGTCAACTCGTACGACTTAACAACATGCCCGTCATGGGTTCAATCCCCAAATAGACCGTGCCGCCATACGTAGGACTGACTATCCTGCTATGGGGGGAATCAATTAGTTACTGAAAGCCAAGCCCACAAGTGGGTACAGGCAGGCCTTGACCGACAACGGTAGTGCATAGTTTGCTACAAACTAATGCAACAGCTCGTCCGCATAGTCCCATCGTGCACGGAGGTATGATGTAGAGAGAACATCGTCGATGCAACGAATAGCAGCAAAAACTGGTCATACATTTAAGGTTTTAATCGGTCTTTCTAAACGGCCACTCCGGCGACCTGCAGTAACATTTTGAGCTCTGAAGCTTTCCAGTACTCAATGTACCGCGGGTCCCGCAAACGTCGTTTAAAGTTCGACGGAAGCCTGAGCCGACGGATATGCGCCGTCAATGCACGCCTATTCTCTGCTGTCTTACGGCATTCACGGTACTGTTAACCTCGAACCCACAAATGCGTTAACTTGCCAAAAACGCCTTTATCCGCGAAATGCATTCGCTCGAAACTCGGAAAGCTCTGAATCATGTTGAATTTCTTTAGTTTCAAAAGTGGCGTAGTTGTTTTACAATGCTCCCGGTACTTGTCTTCCCGAAACTCTTAGTCCGTCATTGGCTGGGCGATTGCACCGTAACGGAAGAAACATGGATAGTCATGTAACGGATAGTTCTGAATTCCTACTCTGTTCGTATGGTGCACTTCTGATTAGTGCTGGGAGATTCAATCCTTAGAAAAATTTGATCTGATCGGATCCCGTTTGTAAGATTTGAATCCCTAAAGGCCGGGCTACATTGATCGTACTCGCAAGCATAATTTTGATTTTCACTAGCGCATCTGGCGGCGGCTGGTGGAAGCTTTTTTTGGTCATCGAGGGAATGGACCTGCCGGATCTCAAAATTTAGTAGTTTTTCCATCGTTTTTCATTGCAAAAATGGATGCAATGCGTGCAAGACATGTGTATCTACGTTTTACAAAACTTTTCTCCTCCGATTTAAGTAAAAAACATGGAAAATTAACGTATTTTCTGGAGCGGCTCCAAATTGTTTGGCAAAATGCTTCGGTCAGCCGCCGCCAGATGCGCTAGTGAAAATCAAAATTACGCGTGCGAGTACGATCAATGTAGCCCGGCCTTAAAAGATTCCTTTGCGTTTGGGATTTGATTGCGATTCGATTGGGATTGGGATTCGTTTGCGATGCGTTTGGGATCGGGATTCAATGGGATTCCGATTGGAATTGGGATTGCGATTCTGTTGGGATTGGGATTCGTTTGGGATTCGTTTGGGATTCCGTTTGGGATTGGAATTGCGATTCGATTGGGATTGCGTTTGGTATTGGGTTTGCTATTCGATTGGGATTTGGATTCGTTTGAGATTCGATAGGGATTCCGAATTTGATAGCAATTCGATCGGGATTGGGATTCTGATTGGGATTGCGATTCTGATGGTTATTGGGATTTAGATTGCGATTGAAATTTGACGCTGTCGCCGATTCCCCCGCTATGACGCTCTAATGGGGGTTCAGAAAAACTCGCTCAAATTTCGGAAGTGGAATCACACAGTTTTCGGTCAAAATATACATAGTAAATGTTCATGTAATGTTGCATTTAATGAGAAGTTATAGTCACTAAATAAATTTTTTAATTTGATATTGAATAATGGTCCCGCGCATCTCAGGGACCTGTATTAATTGTGATGTAAGTACTGCAAAGTTAAATTATTTGGAGTGAAACAGAATGACCTCTTATTCCAGCTTTAATTTATTCCCTTTATTTTCAAATGTCACTCTACCTACGGAAAATAGGATTGAAGGCTTTTTTCGATGCCTTGGTACCAAAATTGACCACCAGCTATAGACGATATTTCCTTCTCATCCATGTACCACTTTTTAAATACTCCTGCATTTTCTGATTATCCGCCAGCGCCAATGAAGGATCCTTATTCTTCTTATTCCTCAGGCATGCATGACGCTTGAAGGCCATTTCGCGGTTACAAGGGCGACGAACATTGTCATATTTCCACAATAGACCCGTTTCGTAACGACCATTAAATAACCGTGTTTTGGAGCTGAACGGATTCCCTTTCCTCTTCTTTAAAGACCAGCTCACGGGAAGTGCCGATTAATTATATTAATGTTCATGTTTTCAACCTTTACAGATACACAAATGAAAATTGTTTTACGTATTGTTACTTACGGATGCAGACGTAGTACATGGGCCGAACATTGTCCATTCAAACCTCGTCTTCTCAGCAATTGGTTCGTCAAACAGCTGTTGAACCCCACGCTATGCTGTAACCGAGCTTATCCTGGTTGTGGGTTCAAACAAAAGGTCATTTAACAACTTATCACTCTTTTCAAGCTGCATTAATACGTGTGAGGGCTGAAAGAAAAAAACAATCTTGCATGTTATTGTTGATCGTTGGAATTACTGCTTCTTCTTCTTCTATTTGGCGTAACGTCCTACGCGGACATGCCGGTCTATGCAAGCTTTTGAGACTTGAAAGCTTCGTTGGAATAACTAATCATGTGCTATGAAGGACTCACCATATTTACGATTTTTCGATTCCGATATCGCAGTAGAGCAAGAAAACGTTGAGCAGCTCCGATGAAGCATCTGCAAGAAATATGGAAGAAAATTTGTCATATACTGTGACTATAAGAGCAATTGCTGTTCTTATTATAAGTTTAAACCACGTACCGTGTGACACTCACTCCGCAATGCGCATTTATCATATAAAACCGTCCTTGGTGAGAGTGTCGACAGGGCATGGTTCTGAGATGGATTGGTGGTTCGATGTTGCACATAAAAGCTACTGAAAAAAAGAGTTACAAAAATTAGTTTGTTGTAAAATGGAATGTTAGTATAAGCAAAACTATGAATGTATCCGTTGATCGCCAGCAAAACGGTGATCTGAAACGACTAACAAAAAAATAATACCCCCCGCTCCAGTTGGTATACACTTGTTGCACATTATGTGCAACGGTTGTAGTCTAGAACGCACCACGTGGGGGTTTAAGGCGAGTAGAATGCTTTCAAAAACATTCGTGCTACACCGTCTTATCTCGTACTCTCTGGTGTACGAGATCAACGTCCTCTTATTTGTTCCTTTGTTCCTCAAAAATGACTTAATTTGACCCCATAAATTTTCTATTGCCTGCGTGTGAATTTCCCTACCTTCTGGATTTACAAAGCTAACTGAATAATTCACCTTTTTAATGCACGTATCCATAATCCTCGAGAGTGTCGTATGATCTCCAACAGTCGGTCATTATTGTGGTGCCCCAATCAACACTCTCGAGGATTAGGTCGTGCAAATTTTCCCTAGTTCTCCTGACGACTATCTCTAAGAAAATTTCTTTACTTTCCCTACAAATACCCCCTACCAACCATAGCTCCCCAGTCCTTGGCAATCGGCCTCGGTTGTACTTACGTTTTACGATGAGGAACTCGTCGATCTCCTCCGTTAGTCCTGGGCCTCCTATCATCCACCTATTCTCCTCAAAATACTCAGTACATTTTTCCTTAAGCAGTTAAAATCAATTGTTAACTGTTTTGCAGCGAACGTATAGACTCGCCCACTGGGCCCGAGTAGCATAACGGGTACGTATTTTAATAACGTGGGATCTTTCAGACCTGAATAGGTAAGAACGTTAGCTACATAAAGCATCAACGACCTTTATTTTCAATCCTCTTTTTCCCCCTCAAATGTAGAGAATAATCGCACAGTATTTGTTTGCAAACTTTTTTCTGATAGCCGCTAGTTAATTAAAATGGCTGCGCTCTCTGTTTCACTGAGCCTGGATCGTCTCTTGGTTAGCTCCGAGCTGGGCAACTCGTCCCACGGGGGAGGCTGGGCCTCCACTTTCGCGTTACGCTGCTCCCGCCGCTGCAGCCTCCACTCCCTGCTGTTGCGACGTCTGTTTACTCTCCGTCTTCCCCCTTTTTCTGTCTGTAGCAGAAGGCGGTTACCTTCCGCGTCGCTGGCGCCTCTCTGGAACAGGTTTCCAATTCATCGAAAACGCGCCTCCTGCAGTTCTCCTGTTGCATATAGTTTTGCCGCACTCACCGCATCTCCGTCTTGGGATAGGGAGACAATCCCCGGTTGCGCGAGGGATTGGTTATTCGAGGGGGTCAGTGTCCTCCGCCTCGACCTCTCCTGTTGGTTGGACAGCGTCATTGGCCGCTGCGCGTGCCGTCGTCGAGCCGCTCCAATCGTCGTTGCTGCCGCAGTCGTTGCTTATTCCGGTTACGCACTTCGCGCCTTAAAGTCTTCGCTCTTTCTCCGCCATGTCCACGGACTGGGCTGAAGCAGGGTTAGGCTGGGCTGCGGCTGCTAAAGTAAGTTGTTCCTCCCGCCAGTCCCCCTGAAGATTGGAAAAGATAAGCAGCTCAGCGCGAACCTCCGAGAATCGAATCGATCGACCGCTTCGAGTGCACTTCCATTCCACAGATGTTAACCAGAATATTCCGGTAGCCGCTCCGCTTGATAGAGATCATGACGATCTCCATTTTTTTCCGGCGCCTGGGAGAGATGGTGCTGCTCCATCCAGCGACTCACCGCTGATACCGTTTTCTCGGCGTGTCATCGGCCCGTCCGTCGTATCGTACTCGAGCTCCCTGTCGGCGAAGTAGTCCTGCAGTATGCGGCACAACTGCACTGGGACACCCTTCGCCTGGAGCGCCTCGGCAATGCTCTGCTAGCTGGCCGTATTGAACGCGTAACGGACGTCCAAGGCAACAACCATGAGGCAGCGCCGGTCACGGTTGTTGGTTCTGCCTAAGGACTACGCCCTCCGTCCCGCGTCCACGACCTGCTGGATGGCCTGCAGAGTCGATCGCCCTCGCCGGAATCCGAACTGCTGCTCAGACAGTTGCGGACTCTCAGGATCTTCGATGTACTCGTTGAGCCGGTTTAATAGCAGCCGCTCCAAAGCCTTGCCCGTGTTGTCCAGCAGGCAAATCGGGCGGAAGGACGACGGCTCGCCCGGTGATTTACCTGGCTTTGGCAGGAGCACCAGTCGCTGCTTTTTCCACGGCTGTGGAAAGCAGGACATGTCCAGGCACTCCTGAAACACCCGCCGGAAGGTCTCCGGTTGCTGCCTGAGAGCGACTGTAAGAGCGGCGTTCGGCACTCCATCAAGCCCAGGAGCCTTCCGCGGGTGCATGCTGGCTGCTATTTGGTCCAGCTCGGTCAGGCCGATCGATCAAAGCGGCGCCATGTTGCCAACTCCGAGATCAGGCCACTCGACCGGCGGATGAACCGGGAACAAGGCGTCGACAATTCGCCGCAGTTCTGCTGGATCACGTTCCGGGGCTGAGCGGGCTCCCTGGAACCAGTGGAAGACTTTCCAGAAAAAAATTCCAGTTACGTCCTCCCTGATCGACAGGAGAAACCGGTCGAACGCCTCGTTCTTACTCAAACGAATAGCCTTCCGAAGGCTCTCTCTGGCAGCTAAGAGTTCCGTTTGGAGCTCTTGTTCCGGCGGGATGGTCCTCATCGCCATTTACTCCTTTCTGGAGAGTTCGTCGATCATTGCCTGGATCGCCGGAGTCCACCAGTAAGCTGGCCGACCTGTGTGGTCCTGCGCTGGGAAGACCCGCGACATCGTCTCGTCGCAGACGCTGGTCAGCGACTCAACCAAGCTTTCGACGCTGTTAGCTTGACGCGCGAACCCAGTCATGGCCAGCGCTTTCCCGAAAAGTTGGGAGTCAAACTGACTGGTCTTCCAGCGCGTACCGGCTTTGCTTACACGGGCTGGACGCTGTCCACGCCGTGCTGCCCGATCCCTCGTTGGTGGTGAACTCTCGCCAACCTCATACCGGACGTATCGGTGGTCGCTCAGCGTCGCCACGTCAGGCACGCGCCAGCCTCGGGCGCTGTCAGCGCGCGGGTCGAGACGGCTGATCGCACTGCTGGCGAATGTAACGTCCGGTCGGCTGGGCGGGAACCGAGTTGAGTCCGCTCGGTTCCCCTTGAACGTAGGCAGGCAGTCCGCCTTGTTCAGAAGCACCAGCCCGAGGTTGTCCGCCAACTGGAGAAGCTCCAAGCCCTTCGGGCAAGTCCTGCTGCTTCCCCAGTCAAGGTGCATGGCGTTGAAATCGCCGGCCAGGAGAACCCGGCTGCACCCGCGGACGATCAAGTCAATCTTCTCCATAATGCTCCGGAACTCCGGGACTCCCGTCTGCGGCGACACGTAGCAGCTCACGATTTTTGTACCTTCCACGTCGGCAGCAACCACACCGAGGGTCTGACGGTGCCTGATACGCTGTATCGGCAGCCGGTTGCCGTTGACGACGATGGCAACCGTCTTACTCTCGTCCGTCACCCAATTGCCGTTATTGCGCGGTACGCAATAGGGCTCGGACAAGAGCAGAACGTCGAGACTCTCGGTGGTTATCACGTGCAACGCCAGGTCCTGGGCGTTCTCGCAGTGTTGCGTTCTCGCAACTGCAGGATGTTCAACATTGTGATGGCGGTCCTTTGCACATTGGGGCGGCGATGCGATGTGGGCCGCCGCAGACAATGCACTTCGGGTCCGGCATGACGCCGCGCGATGATCCGCGGCTCCGCAGCGCAGGCACAAGCTGGATCGATCCTCGCCAGCTTAGTCTGCTGTGGTATGGCCGCGCTCCAAGCAGCGGAAACAGCGAACCGCGCTCCAAGCAGCGGAAACAGCGAACCGCGCTTCGCTGCTGTTTCGGGGCACTGCGCACCAGGCACACCGAATGCCCGACCACAATGCGCTTATCCAGTAGGAGGTCAGCGTCCCTCCGTGGCAGTCGGACACGGGCACGCTGCGTCCCGTCGCGACGCTCCCACAAAGATGTAGTTGCTGCAACTGCTGTGCGCTCCAGCGCCCGCTGCAGACCGCGTTCCACATCCTCCTTCTTGGCCAGCATGTCGATACCCGTGATCAAGACTTCGGCCATCTCTGTTACGATCCGGCCAGCGGCCAAGTCGCCAACTTCCTCTTGGATCCGCTGCAACAACGAAGCGGCGTCTGTATCCTTCTTCAACTCGAGTCGGAGGAAGTCCCGAGTCGTACGGTAGCCCTGGTGGACTCCCTTGTTTTCCTCCTGTAGGCGCGGGTTCAAGCGTATCTTCTCGTACAGCACCTTGTAGGATGTACCTTCGGCTGGCTCGAAGATGATTTGGTCCTGCCGAAGGCGTGCTGGACGTCGTTGTTCGTTCCGCAGCTGTTCTCGGCGCTGCGCCTGCGTGGCATTTGACCGCTGCTGGTGTTGTTGCTGCTGCCGACGCTGTTGCTGCTGCTGCGTGCCGACGACCGCCTGTCGCTGTGGCTGCCGCTGCTGCTGCTTTTGTTGCTGCAGCATGCCAGCGACCGCCTGTCGCTGTGGCTACCGCTGCTGCTGCTGTTGTTGCAGCTGCTGTTGTTCCTGCTGCTGCTGCTGATGCTGCTGAGGGGGCTGCCGGGGTTTCCCCTTAGCCATGCCGCGATATTTGCGGCGGACGACCTCAGCGAAGCTGAGCTGCTCCACTTGCCGGATGCCTTCTCCCGTTGGCGCCTGGGGGTCCGGGAGCGTTACCGCCGCTGTCCCTGACGGACCAGGTTGCGATTGCAGCTGCAACTGTTGCTGTTGGCCGAGTTGCCAGGATAGCTCCCGGCGCATTTGTTGCCCCAGGTCTCGGATCTCGGCCAGCATTGCATCCCGTTCCTTCTTAGCTTCCGCCTCGGCGGAAAGCCTGGCCTGCTGTGCCTCCGCCAGCTGCTTCTGAAGGCCCTCTATTGTGGCTTGAAGACTTGTCACCGTCTTCATTAGTTCCGCCTTCTCCGCCTTCTCCGCCTGCAGCATGAGGTGCAGGCGGATTTCTTTCTCCTCGTTCATCTTCGCCGTCATGGACGTGCGTCCAGTGTCGACTTTCGCAGAAACTGTGGTCTTCTTTGGGATCGCTCCCAAGCTACAATTGACAGACGGCTGCCGAGGCCTTAAGTTGCGATCCATTTATTTTAGAGTTTTGCAACCATTTTACTCGTCTACCGCAGGTGGCAGCAGTTTATTTTTCTGTTTGCAGGCAATAGAAGGCACCGCGTTAGCCAACCGAACGGGGAGCTGGTTTCTGTCTCGGCTGTTATTATTGCCAACAGATGTCGTTGCCCATATCACCTCCGCCGTACCGCTGCAACTTGGGCGTACCGCTGCAAATCCGCTCGCTATGTAACGCTGTCGAACTGCTTCCAACCGTCGTTTCAAATTTGTTTCAGCACGTGTGCCCACCGCTTTAACACTTCAACCACTCACTTTATTTCGGCCGGAACGTATGTCCGTGTATAGTTTAACTCACACACCACACTATAAACACTATTCCGTCTTGGCCGTGAAACTTTCCGCGCACTTGGCCGTTAATTTCAAAACCGGCCCCGAAAAGTTCACCAACGGTTGGTTTTGAAATTAACGGTCGGAAATATTTCACACACTTCACCACAATTTCACTCGCAACGCCTTTTTTTTGAAATTTTTTGAAAACTTTCACGAAAACTTTCTTCTTTTACTGCACTTTCAACGGACCATTTGAATTTGTTCTTGTAATGTTTCACTAATTCAGTTTGACACTTCAACGACGGCGAAAATGGCGGCGCCGAACGGTGTCAGGCGGTTACCAAGCCTTGTCACTTTTGACACACTGGCCCAACCCGAAAATAAAAATTTTCACGAGCCGACGCCATTTTACCCACGCGATAAATTCCGAATTAAATAACTTTCTGATGCACTTTTTACCACTTTCCACTTAATATTTTTCCACAGGAAAACTGTCACTGTAAAGATACCGGCGAGATCTATCGCCTGATCACTTTTGATTCCGGAAATATATGTAGTACACCTGTTTATTTGACGCACAAAGTTTTCTCCATACAAACTTATGGTGTGACGTCACAGAATATTACAAACACTTTTCTATCGTTTCTATCCACTGTTTTTGATCCAAATTTCACACACAGTGTTTCACTTTGCATTCATCTACACGAATATGCACAATTCATATGGTTTTATTGCATTTTACTTGCAATTTTTTCACTTGCTCACGGAGCTGCGTGGAGGCACGTCTGTTCGGTTTGAACTCTCAGTTGCAACGTCCCAAGCTCCACTCCTTGTGGTGCCCTTCCGTCAATTTCTTTATATTTCAATGAAGACAGTTTGCGCTATCGCTCCTATCCCAAATTAACAATCAATCGATATATCTAGACTTCGTAGAGCTACCACCGTGTGTGTGGTGACTGTACTAACTTAACGGCATCTCTGCGCGTGAAATGCATCTGGCACCCCAACTTGGTCCACCTAGTTATGAGGAGGTGCACGACGGAAATTATTGATAGGGGAAGCGGATATCTCTGCACTGCATGGGGCTACCACCGTGACTGGAGTCATTGCTAGGCACCGAACGGCATCTGTATGCGCGCACTTGAACAACATCTTTATTGTTGATTTGGGATAGGAGTGATCGCGCAACTGCCTTCAGGCCGCAGAATGCCCATTCGGTTTAGAGGTCTACTCTACCGACTGGTTGATCCTACCAGTGACACCTATCGCCAACCAGTCGAAACACATCCAAGGAAGGCAGCAGGCGCGTAAATTACCCAATCCCTGCACGGGGAGGTAGTGACGAGAAATAATAATATGGACCTTATGCACGATGGTTCATAATTGGAATGAGTTGAGCGTAAATCTTTTTGCAAGGATCAAGTGGAGGGCAAGTCTGATGCCAGCAGCCGCGGTAACAGGTTGGCTGATAAGTCCCCGGTCTAACAAAGAAAATCATTTTTTTTTTCAAAATTCGTTTTTATTATTCAACATAGTTCCCTTCAAGAGCGATACAACGATTATAACGACGTTCCAATTTTTTGATACCATTTTGGTAGTACTCCTTCGGTTTTGCCACAAAATAGGCCTCAGTTTCGGCGACCACCTCTTCATTGCAGCCAAATTTTTTCCCTGCGAGCATCCTTTTGAGATCTGAGAACAAGAAAAAGTCGCTGGGGGCCAGATCTGGAGAATACTAATTGACTAATTACACTAATACAAAAATACAAAACTAATTGACATACAGACGTCAAATTTTGACTCGAATCATTTGAAGGTTGGTACTATATAAAAATAATATGCATTTAATACTAGCGGCGCCATCTATGTGTCAGACCGGGGACTTATCAGCCAACCTGTCAATTCCAGCTCCACTAACGTGTATTAAAGTTGTTGCGGTTAAAACTTCCGAAGTGAATACCCATGCCCGCCAGATTCCCGTCCGTCGCAGGTTCCTTGTTGCTGGATCAGAACTTGTCGCCACGACCTCAACGGTCAAAATTTTGTTTGACCGAGCTTCATGGTGCCCTGGGTACTTTCGTTAAGCTTAAACATATGAGAGTGCTTAAGCTTAAGTGCGTTAAGCTTAAACAAAAGCTTCAGTCAGTCAGTCATTCAGTTCAGTTCAGTGTCCTTCAGTCCTCCAAGGGCAGCGTTAGCCGAGAATTATTTTGCATGGAATAATGGAACCTGACCTCGGTCTGCGTTGTTCCGTTGGTTTGTAATAGACCAAGAGGTAATGATTAACAGAAGTAGTCGGGGGCATTGGCATTACGGCGCGAGAGGTGAAAGCGATTGCCAAGGATGCTTTCATTAATCAAGAACGAAAGTTGGAAGATCGATGGTGATCAGATACCGCCCGAGTTCTAAAAGTAAACGATGCCAATTGGCAATTGGGAAACGCTATCTACCTTCGGTACTCTTAGTAGCTTCCGGGAAGCCAAAATCGGGTTCCGGTGGAAGTATGGTTGCAAAGTTGAAACTTAAAGGAATTGACGAGAGGGCACCACAAAAAGTAGAGCTTGGACTTGCGATGACAGCTAGAAGTGAACGGACGTGTCTCCACGCTGCTCCGTGGAGTGAGCAAAAATGTTTTGTTGATACGCGCAAAAAGTTGAGGATTGTGAAAAATCAAAATTCTGTGTTTATTGCACACGAGAGATTAAAAAACCGGACAATAAACGGTCGTTTGTTGGTGAATTAACAAGGCTTCGAATATTCTTTATCAATCACTATAGTTCAATCATTTAGGGGAATATTTCAAATCGGTTGGGGAATGTTGCAAGCATGCTGTTGAAGAGTGTGGGAGCGTTGCAATTTACTAGGGGAATTTCACAAGCATTACGTGGAGCATTCATCAGAGTGTGGGTGCCGGTGTAGAAAGTTTCGAATTAATAACGATGATGGTTTCTAAAAAAAATCATTTGAAATGGGTTTTTTGTGGTATTCTCACTTGGTTAATAATAAATATTGCTGCGGGGACATAATTAAACATGATAAATTGGTAAAATTAACGAAAATAGTTTCGGGTATTGACAGCGGCACTCGCAGTCTAATGACAGCTCCACAGTATGCTTGTTTTTAAATATCCCCTAGTCGATTGCTGTCGCTGGCGGTTTAAATTTAAGTAGATTATTAGGTCAAAACAGCCATCTGCTCGATCGCACTATCGAAACGGTTTCGCTGCGTTGTCAAACAATAATAAACATTGCCGCTATCACGTGTCCGATCGGTGGCCGATCGGCATGTTGACGATGCAGCGTTTTAGGAAGTAAGAACAAAAAATGAAAATGTTTTGGAATTAGTTGGGCATAAAAGGGAATAAATTATAGAAAATAAAGTCAGTGTTCAACGTAAACCTTCGATCGCCGCAGTTACTCTCAGGTAAGTTTCGTGTGTGACAGCTACGCTAAGTTCTTCTTTTTATTATTATTATCATTATTGTCATTCGGGCTACGCGATCGTGCCGGCCTTTTCAGGACTTGAGTACCACGTAGCCGGATAGTCACCCCTTGCTACGGCGGACGGTTCATACGCGGTTAGAACCCACGACGGGCATGCAGATGTGCGGAATGATGGCGGTGCCGCGGGACCGCTCCTATCCAGCGTGCAACTTGCATACTGCCACACTGTCTCCTGCCCGATGCATACGCTGCAGGCAGGGTGAAGGATGCACCTCCACGATAAAAAAAAAAAAACATGAACCAGCAGCAGACCTAACGATAGGCGGACTAGGCGGTCGCCGAAGATATCTAGTCTGTAGTATGCCGTATGTCTACAAGTGGACAGAGTATTAGCGACAAGGGCCCCCTGAAAGATGGTCGTTGGGGCCCCCTGGCTGGAGAACCAATTGCATTCCCCTCCCCATGCCGGGAGCAACAATTTTAGGGCCTGTGACCAATGATCGTAGGGGTCTCATACCCCCCACCCCCGCCGGCAATTCAAGTATACTGTTCAATCTCCCAACAGCTGTGTGCCAGTATCCCCTCCTTGCGGTCATCAGTTACCATTTACAGGGGCCTCAACTCGTCTTTCTGCCTAGGGCCACCAATTCCCCTACTCCGCCACTGTCATGAACACTTTCCTTTCCTGACCGATAGATCATAACATTCCGGAAGAATACACATTTGGCGTCAGTTTTGCATATGCACGCACGCTCACGTGGTGCTTGTGAACGGATTTTTTAAGCACCATAACAGCTTGCGAGCATGGAACACACGCGAGAAAGAGATAGCGCTATGGAGGGAAAAAACACGGACGACGGCTGACAGCGATTGGTCGTCTTGCGCACTAACACATCCAAACCTTCGACTGCGCGCTCTGGCGAGGGGTATGAGGTGGAGCAAGGAACGGGTAGCTCGACGAGCTGCTTGACAAATTTGCCGTTGGAGAGAAAAGGAAGGCCTGAGAAAATGCGCGAAAGGCAATGAGTTCTTCCGTCGCTTTGTTCAGCGGAATGTCAGAAATATGTCGGTTCACCATCCGGTCACCGTGTAGGTTCTTAGGAATGGTAGACTAAGGGGGACTCTGTGGTGGATTACTTGTAGCAGTATTTTGGTTGAAATCTAGTAGCCATTTGTGCGAGCAACCGAGGTCCCACCGAAAAAGTCAAATGAATGAAGTCAGTCTTAGAACCCAAGTCTTTGAAAGAGAACAGGTCGAAGCGTTTAGAGTAAATTGACAGAAAGCCATGGGAAAATTTTGACAGTTAAATTGAACATTGTTTATGTTTAGCGATGGACGTTGCTATGGAGAGAATAAGAATTTTGTTCAACATTTTGCACTCATTTCTTATTAGAATATTACATGAACTAGAATCCAGTTAGAATATTACATGGCTGATACAATCCGAGGATCTCTTTTATCATTCGGCGTCGGGTTATAAACAGAAGACGGTATGCATATTGTACTTTTGTGTGTCGATTCGATGTTTCATTTTACTCTCTTTGTTAAAATGAATGTAAATAGGACTTCTGTTACCCAGTTGGAACATGTAAAGTGCTGTTTTATGCCTGTTAAACTTTTCGTTCTTCCAGCATGACCGTTGCAAACGGTAGTGATTCGTGGCCACTGAATGGCAAGCAATGAGGTTAACTGTATACAGAGTAGACTGCAATTACTTCTCCTTTATTCTCCAGAAGTGATTGACCGCAAGAAATTTAACCAATATAATCTTCCTAATAGTAAATTCGTCTACTTTTCCACGTTAACTTTTAGCCGTTTTTTTGTAAACACTTTTTCATGAAACTGTCAAAAGCGAGCTGAAAATGGCAACCTAGCAACGGGCTTTGCATCGACATGTTCTCCTTAACACGTTGTCTGCCACCATACATGCCCACTGAACTGCCCCGTCAGGCCACGGAATCACTCTTTGAAACGATTGCATTTGCTTTTGCATTTTTTCTCCTTTAAATCAAATTCACCAATTGTTGTCTCAGTCGCTCCACAATGTTGTTTGTTGGGCTAATTCCATGGAATTTCATTCTTGGAACCCCCCCTCCCCTCCCTTCCCTTCTCTTTCTTTACCTCTCGCAAAAGTCGGTGACATTCCGACTCCAACTACTGCTTGCAAGGGAATCGGATGTATCAGATTCTGACAAAATCACTTCTATGAATTCCTATTTTTTACCTATAATGAATTGTTCAACTGTGTGCTTCCCTACGAGGTGATGATTTTTTTCGCTGGGTTGAACACCTCCTGTTTTGATCACTTTAGTTGCACTTCGGATTTTTAAGCGCAAGGTTCACTGATCACCCCAAGAAATGTCTGAAGCAAACATGCCAAAGTTAATCGAAGCACAGAGTAGCGATGAGGAAGACATCACAATACCAAAAAAGAATACTAGAAACAGAATAGTATCCTCTGATTCTGAGTCTGATAATTACGATGGTAGTGATTGTGATTGTGACGAATCTTCACTTCCAGATGTTTTTAGAGAATTGGAGTTGGAAGAAGAAAGAAATCACGGGGGCTTACCGCAACAAAAAAGCACAATCCAATCAACTGCATGGAGTGAATTTACCGGTCGACAAAAATCATTTGCTTTTGTGGAAGAAAATCAGTTAAGTTTGCTGCCTTTGGATATGACACCTTATAACGTGTTTCAATTATTCGTCGACCAGGAAATCATTGAAATGATTGTAACCCAAACAAACAAATATGCTTTACAAAAGTTGGATAATTATCCCAAGGAGCACGAATGAGCAAATGGAAACCAACTAATTCGGCAGAAATGAAAAAATTCCATGGATTATTGCTATGGATGGGATTGGTAAAAGTAAACCCAGTGGCAAATTATTGGTCCAAAAATACTACCGTTATGTCGCGTAACAGGTTCGAGATATTACTCAGTAATCTCCATTTCACCGATAACACGTCCATATCCCCTAAAGATCGGCAAGGAAAAATAATAAATTTGATGGATAAACTACAAGAAAAGTATCAGCAAGTGTACACACCAGGAGAAAACATCGTTATTGACGAAACATTGATTCCAGGGCGTGGCAGACTCATCTTTAGACAATACATTCCAAGTAAAGCGCATAAATACGGAATTAAAATGTTTAAGTTATGTTCAAGCGAAGGATTCACATGGGCTTCTAAAGGACGGGCTACATTGATCGTACTCCTTAGTGTAATTTTTGTGAACGCGTACGCCATCTAGCGGCGGCGGGTTGAAGCTAGATGCTGGCATAATTTATCTGTCAAAAAACGTTTTGGGTCGAGGAGGCTATAATTTTACCCAATGATGGATAGATATTGGAAGATGGGGAAAAATGTGGCCCAGCGCTTTGTATGAATGACGATTTGTCCAACAACAACAATTAACGGCCTACTTTGTTGCAATTTATGGACGTTTATCAACATTTCCTACGGCAAACAGGTAGCCTGGTCGAAACTTGATGAGACACCAAGTATGAATAATTTTGGCACTTAAATTATACCCACATCTAGCTTGCGCTGGTCGCCGCCAGATGCGCTAGTGAATATAAAAATTACGCTTGCGAGTACGATCAATGTAGCCCGGCCTTTAGATCGGAAAACTCATCTTGTAGGAACCTTACGGCATAACAAAAAATCCATGCCAAGAGATGTTTTGGACTGTAAATTAAAAAAAGGTGAAATGATTGCAAAAGAAGACGAAAACGGAATTGTGGTTCTGAAATGGAAAGACTCTCGCGACGTAAAGGCCGGGCTACATTGATCGTACTCGCAAGCGTAATTTTGATTTTCACTAGCGCATCTGGCGGCGGCTGACCGAAGCATTTTGATAAACAATGTGGAGCCGCTCCAGAAAATATGTTTATTTTCCATGTTTTTTACTTAAATCGGAGGAGAAAAGTTTTGTAAAACGTAGATACACATGTCTTGCACGCATTGCATCCATTTTTGCAATGAAAAACGATGGAAAAACTACTAAATTTTGAGATCCGGCAGGTCCATTCCCTCGATGACCAAAAAAAGCTTCCACCAGCCGCCGCCAGATGCGCTAGTGAAAATCAAAATTACGCTTGCGAGTACGATCAATGTAGCCCGGCCTTAACAAAGGAAAATGTGGGATGGATTATTCGGACCAAACGGTCTTATGTGTCACAACAATGAGGAAAGGCGTCAAATGGTATCGTAAGCTAGGAATCGAGCTTTTATTGGGAACCTTTGTAGTAAACGCCTTAGTGGTTTTTAAAACTGCAACAAAGAGAAACATCGGAATAAGAGAATTTAGGGAGATGATTGCTTCGGAATTGCTACAACTACCCGTCAAAAACACAACCAAATTCAGTCCGCAACAAGAAAATCATGGTTTAGCCATCCGTCAAGATTCCAATGGGAAAAAATGCGACGCGCATGCAAACGATGCTACAACAATGACAGGCAAAGCATGGGCCGATCAAAGGTACGTGAAACTGTGAAAAGATCGTTTGCGTATTGTCCAAGCTGTCCCGATCAACCTCAACTTTGTGATGAGTGTTTTAAGATTGTGCATCAAAAGTAAAGGATGAATAAATGAACTCCAAGATCTTATAATTATTGTTCATTCTCATTCTCATTTATTTATGAAAACATAATAATGAAAACATAACCTCATTTTGATATTTTAATCATTTTTTTTAAAGAAATAATAACCGTGAAAGAAAAGCATTGTCAAGAACCGATCAAATACGTGCAAATTTATCTCTTGTAACCCGTCTTTTCTTATGTGTAATGTGTCAGCCACTATGTGGCTGACGTGGCCCGATCGGAAAAAACCCACTTGGCAGACAACGTGTTAATAGATCTTGCTTAGAACACTCGTTCAGCACGGTTGACATCGTTTTTCTATCGATTTCACAATGGTATTACCTGAAAGACAGTTGTGTGTTTTGCAATGTAGACTGAAATAGGTAGGTGAAGTAAAATAATTTGAAAATTTTATTTTTTATATTCAGCTTTAATTTTGGTACACAGCAACTTTTCTCATCCTGCTTTAGTAAAGTTTTTTACTAAAACGGTTGAATAATAGAATATTTTACTGATTTTAAGCATAAATGTCATGTTTTTACTGATTTTCAGTAAAACAGTTTACTGCATACATTTCAGTAATACATATTTTACTGAAAATCGGATTTGGTAGGCGCTTACAAGCACCGCTATAAAAATTCAGATGATATTTCGGCTTGCGGAGTTAATTTAAAAGAATTGGCTGCCGTGTTAGTTTGCACAATCTTTGCTACAATTCACTGTGCTTGCTGAAATTCCGTTGTGTCTGAGCGCTTACTGAACCATCAAAACTTGTTGCGGCAACAGTATAAAAACTGTATTAAACAACATAAACATGTATGAATATGAACTGAAGGACTGACAATCTCTGCGCATAAATAAAAAACTCTATTTAAAATAAATATTTAGTCATTTTTTAATCGCTACCAACTACTGAAAAATCAGTAATATGAGAATGGCTTTAATGAGATTTTACTAAACGAGCTGTCTTTTTGGTGAGCTCCGGACATTACTGTATGATTCAGTTAACATTCTTTTTAATGAAAGGATTACTGAAACTTCAGTTCAAAAATTTCATTTAACATTTACTGAAGTTCAGTAAAAAAAGTTTACTGAGTAATTTATTTTATTTTCTATTTTATACTTTACATGACAAACGTAAGACTTGTGCTTGCTGTTTCTTTCCATTGTAGTTTTCTTAAGCCATTTTTTTCCAACAAATTTTTCTTTCAACCCATTTTTTCTTTCAGCCATTTAGTTTTCTTTAAACTTCAATGCCCGCCAGGGGCGATCCGTTCCAACATCCGGACCGCGATCCTTAGTTTTAACCCAACCAGGTTCAAACTGAACCTCTTTCTCCCACCGTTTTTTGCGATCCGACCTGAACCGACTGCTATCAACGATCAAATCGATCCGATGAGAACCGGTATAGAACGTCATTCTCTTTTTTATGGTTTCTGTATGGATATACATACACATTCTGTCGATATGATTGTTAACAGCGCAAGCCATATTCTCGCAATCACAGCGATAATGGTACAACATCAGCGCTTTGAAGCCAGAAAAGGATAGAGATTTGTGATGAAGTGAGAAGCTAATCGCCAAAATTTAAAGAGACAATCCAGCGCTTGCGGTAAATGCAATCAATGAATTGATTCTCTTCTGCCATATGGATGTTATACGTATTGGTGAGTTATTTTGCTCTGGATTGTGGTAATCAATGAATTGCTATGTGTTTGGTGCTAAGCTGTTTCGTTGTGCATTCAATAAACTCACTTGAATGTTTACCTGAGATCTTCGTTGTTCAACTAAAAACTTAGGGTGCACAACACGTTTAGCCTTCCTCAACACTTTATTGAACACCGTTTATCGACCCGTGGAAAAGCGCTATTGTTATAATCAATTAAAGTGCACTACCGGACAATTGAACATTCCGGTAGTGCACCGTACAATAGAATGTCAACCCTACGGAAACAACTTAGCACTCTATGTATTTGTCATAGACCGATGATTTGATGCTAGTTGCTTCTATTAAGAAATATTAATTCAATAAGTGCAGTGTGCGTTGCAAAACATATCTTATTTAAATCATTAATTAGAAGAACAAAAAAAGAAAAATGATAAATTTTAGTTAAATAATCCTAAATTAATAAATTAAACAAAAACAACAAAATGTCTCGACCTTGTAATATAACATGCACTGTATAGCGGGTTACTTAAGTTAAGCGTTTTTCTTATAGCAGTAGAATAGTTTTACACATACAATAAACTATTATTTAGCTTTGCTCGAATTGAAACTGTGTGATTATTGCACATAAAAGATATTACACAGTATTAAATAATACTTTCAAGTTATCCATAAATAAAGTGAGCAACTGAAAAAAGTGTAACCATGATAGGTTATCTTGAACCTGTGCTCCGCGTTCCGTTCTTTTTCTCCAGATTGGCAGGTTTATTTCGTTCCTCTATTTTCGGAACTATTCCCATCACTACAGTGAACCTTCTGTAGCGACCTAACCTAATTGCCATTTTCGAGAACGAATAACCGGGAATTCGAGCAAATTCCCTTAAACTGGAGCCTTAAACTTCGCAATTGACATTTTCGAGCACGAATAACCGGGAATTTGAGCAAATTCCCTTAAACTGGAGCCTTAAACTTCCCTTAAACTGCACCAGTTTAAGGGAATTTAGAAAAAGGCCTTTAAAATCAACTGTGATCCGGCTTTTTCGTTGTTTTCTTCTAGATTGCCTCGAAAATGATGTTTCCTATCGTTATAGTTGGTCAGGTAGCCATTTTATACTTAAATAATATTGATTTTTTATAAAATAACGTCACACAAAATTAGCTTTTGTTTTTCATAAAAAATCTAAGCTATGTGTGTAAAATGAGCTCAACGGCATCGTCAATCGATAGAAGCAAGTCTAATTTACGAACTCACCAAATTTTAGCGCTTTCAACACACTTGATCACACACAAATCCACAATTTCAGGCGTATCGAGTACTAATCGAGCAGATATGGGAAAACAATTTCGAGCAAATGTCACTTGGGTTCCCTTAAACTGCACCAGTTTATGGGAATTTAGAAAAAGTCCTGTAAAATCAACTTTGATGCAACTTTTTCGTTGCTTTCTTCCAAATTCGATCGGAAATGATGTTTCCTATCGCTATAGTGGGTCATGTAGCCATTTTACACTCAAATATTATCGATTTTTTTTATAAAATAACGTCACACAAAATTCGATTTTATTTTTCATGAAAAATCAAAGCTACGAATGTAAAATGAGTTCGACGGCATAGTCCATCGATAGAAGAAAGTTTAATTTACGAAAATTTCTAATTTAATCTAATTTACGCCAAATCTTAGCGCTTTTAACACACTTGATCACACACAAATCCACAATTTCAGGCGTATCGAGTACTAATCGAGCAAATATGGAAAAACATTATCGAGCAAATGTCACTTCGGTAGCCGCAACAAGTTCTCCACACAAGCGGCTGTATGTAGATCGAGCTGAAGGCGGCATACATGGTTCGGGCGGCTGACACTCAGCGAGAACAAATTATGAGAAGAAAGCGAGAAGCGAGCGAGATGAGCGAAGCGACGGCGGAAAAAAATCCATTCTGGTGTCGGTGATCGCGGGATAAGGTGTGAAAGTAGCGGGAATATAGAAATAAATTAAATTAGTTGTAGTTCTTGAAGAAGCAAAAAGTTAGTTTTATTTAGTAGTTAAAAATATTTTTTCCTCGGCCATTTAGTATTAGTTGTTTAACCTCTTTCATTTGAGAGTCATTGAGACCGGCAAGTAAGAGGGGACGATCATGTTTCAAATGCTAAGTCTAATGCAGCAGCAAATGAACCAGCAGCAGCAAATTATAGCTCAATTACTGCACCAGCATTCTCATCCAACACCTCAGCAACAGCAGCAGCCACCTCCCGCAACACATAATCCAGAACATATTATGGATGTCTTAGCGAATAGCATCAGTGAGTTCAGGTTCGAGGCATGGTTTTCACGTTACGAAGACTTATTCGCAAATGATGCCTCCCGGCTCGATGAAATGGCCAAAACCCGATTACTTGTGCGTAAATTGGGAACAGCAGGGCATCAGCGTTTTATAAGTTTCATTCTGCCCAGTTTACCGCGAGATTTATCGTTCAATAGTACAGTGCAGAAGCTTAAGCTTCTTTTTGGCCATGCAGAATCAGTATTGAGCAAGCGGTACAAATGTTTGCAGATCGCAAAATCAGGGGGAGAGGACGTTATGGCTTACGCCTGTAAAGTAAACCGAGTATGCGAGAATTTAGAGTTGGCAGGTATGAGCGAAAACCAATTTAAATGCCTTATATTTGCATGTAGTTTAAAGAACGAGGCTGACGCAGACATGCAAACGAGGCTGTTAGCAGAAATTGAGCGACGGAGTGATCTAACACTTGCGTCGGGCAGTGAAGAGCAAGTGTTAGTAATTCGAAGAACAAGCCAAAACTCATCAACACGTCACATTCAGCATGATCAGAATGCACAGCATAAAGTATTTTCATCAGAGAATCAACCATCTAATCCATGCTGGTTGTCTGGAGCGTATCATTGGTCACGCGTATTGTTGGTCACGCGTATCAGCGTTTCGTTGGTCACGCGATTGCACATATAAAACGCATCAATGCCGCAATTGCAATCGCATCGGACACCGCGAGGGGTACTGTCAAAAGCCTCATCAGCGAGGGGGACGACGCGATTTTCGTAGAAGGTCACAAGTGAGCGTCGTAGCCATTAACGTATGCAGAGCTGTAAGAAAACGTAAATATGTTGACCTTACCATTGGGGGCGTGTCGGCCAAACTTCAATTGGATACAGGATCCGACATAACGATCATCGATCGGCAACAGTGGCATCGCATCGGGAAGCCGCCCTTGAGTCAACCTAAAGTTCGAGTGAGAACAGCTACAGGCGATAGTTTTACTATATGCGGCGAATTTCGAGCAAATGTTACGATAAGGAGCGTCACGAAGCTGGCTACGATCCGAGTGGCAGAGGCGAACATTTTGCTGCTTGGAGCGGACTTGATTGATCTATTCAATCTGGCAACAGTGCCGATGGACAGTTTTTGCAGTCAAATCTCAACCCAGCCCACATTGAGCAACAATCGTTCGGAAGATAATTTAAAGGTTTTAGCCATTCAAGCCACTAATCCGTTTCCTATTACTTTTGTAGATACACAGCAAGTCAATTCATCGGAGCCAAAGGTTCGCAAGCTAAGTAAAGAAGGATGGCCACCAAATGCATCTCTTGAGTCGAGCTCAGCACACTCTTTTAAGCAGAAGAAATCGTTTTCTTCGGAGGACAAATGCATTTTACTCGGGGAGCGACGGGTCATGCCGCAAAAGCTTCAATTACGTGATTGGGCCCAAATGCAGCAAGGACACCCCGGCACCGTACAAATGAAGGCTTTAGCGAGGAAATCTGTGTACGGGAAACCTCTCGGCAGCGACAGTGCAGACATCCTGAGCACTCGTCAATCTGGTACAGCTACAACCATGTTCTCACTACATTCACCTTTGGTACCGAGCCCATCACGTATACATAAAAACCAAGCCCGTACAAATTTGGATTTTTTATATTCCATTTCTGCCCCTTCGATTCCATCTACACTAGTAGCCAGGGAGCAAATGTCAATTTTGCCTCAGGAGCAGTAACATTGAGCTGGTACATTCACCACGCCGCTCTTCTATGCCTAGAAGAATTGCGCGTAGGTTCGACGAGTATCAGCTCTAATTAAAAGGGGGAGATGTTGTGGTCCGATCGAACTTAGCCATTCTGTCCACCTGGGTGTGCCACTCAGCGATAGCAGTCGACTGCTTTCGTATGATGTGTGCGTGGAAGGATGTGCGTGAGTTACAGGTCGCTGACCAGAGCATTGAGAGAGATAGTGCAGGCAGTGAGTATTGCTCATTCGTGCGGCTGAGCTAGGGCAGATAGGATTAACACGGGCCCGTGGAATAGTATTGTATAATTAGGGAATAAAGGTTTTATATGTTATGTCGATGCAAAGTAATCGTCTTCGTCGTTGTAGTTACGTCCATGCAGACATAAAACATAGGATTTTCAGTTACTGATAGAATAGTTATAGGCAATGCTTCTACATTTTCTGACTCGTTATCTTCTGTATCCATGTTTTCATTATTTAGCACTGCATCATTTAATTGAGGTTCTATGTTTGTAATGGACTCCAGAATATCCAAATCTATCAGCATTTCGTAGCAAACTAAAGATTAATCGATGTTCGATTGCACAACAGTTAGGATCCAGTTTCGTTATAGCTTTTTCTAAACTTGTATCTGTTTCCAAATCATGTTCAATATATTGGTGATCTTCAAAGATCACTTCATTATTATTGAATGTCACAAATCCGGCCTTTCTCAATAATGCTCGATTGTCTTCGGCTTAACGTCTACCGCCCATACGTTTGCCACAATCTTGATTGCTTCCATAACTGTAACTTCTAATGGACTTTGAAAATAATAAGGAACCTTTAGCTACATCAACTCATTAAAAATCATTAAATGCTTACTTTTTCCATTTCCAATTCTTGCAATCGTTTGCTAACTCAATTATTTCGGTAGTAGTGTTCCAAATATTGTGATCACACCCAAGTCCAATGGTTGGAGAATAGATGTTGTGTTCGGTGGAAAATATTCTAGTTTAATGAAATCCGACCTATCTTGAATGTTATCGGGTGAGCTGGGCAATTGTCTATGAATAAAATGGCATGCCTCTTCTGTTCTCCAAATTTTTCATCCAACTCCAACAACCATTTCTCAAATATAGCTATGATCATCCACACTTTTGAATTGCTGTCATATAGGACTGATAAGAAATGGCAGTTTTTCATGCACCTTGGATTTCGGCTTTTGCCAATAACTAGCAAGGGTAGCTTTTCACTGCCGTCCATATACGTAGCATACAATATGGATAATCGTTGATTTGAATAATTAGTGCCACGGTATTTTTCCGTCTTGTAAGCCTGACTGTATTGCTTGGAAGACGAGGTTCGTATTGACGAATAAGTGTTGGCAAAATATTAGTTGGCCAATCACTCGTTATATTCATGTTTACAAAAGCACTTTATTCACATTTTTTTAAAGTTAAATTGCTCCATTTCAGGAAACGAGCAAGCCGTCTAGAACTAGCTGCTAAGTCAGAAACGTTCAATTCAATCTTAGTTTCAAGTTACTTTTAGGTTCACTTCAAATTGATTCCCTCTTGATCACAACACTGAAATGGCCTAAAGGTTCATAATAATGTTTTATAACATATCGTAGTAAAATTAGATTTTTTAAAATCCTATCAAGATTTTTTTTTCAAACAAAAATATGTTCTAACTCCACCACCATAACTGGCCAGGCTGCATGTTTAAAATGGATGATTAGTCTTTTTATAAGTTTTACTTACGTTTCTTTCAAAAGTTATATACATTTTTCAATTGTTTTGCATTTTTGTTGTATAAAAATATATGTTGACGATCTTTTAAATATGCTCATCATGTTTTATTAAAAAACCGTCTACGACCGGCTCCAGACAATTTCGGAACCTTCTCCACTCCAACCTAACGGAGCCGGCTCCGCATCCACGGCTCCGAAGCTACGGTTTTTACAGATTGCACCAAAAAAATATTTTAAATAATTTTTCAATCGGGAAGATCCATAATTAGCTGAGTAAATAATGTTGAAAGAAATGTATAAAAATCGATAAGTGTTCAACATTGTTCATCAATCACACAATTACATCGGGTGTTAGCTTATACACTTGCGAGAAGATAGATTCGTTTTTTACGAAATCATACAATGCCGTCTCTATTGGTACGTTAGTCCAGAGCCGTTGGTCAGGAGCCGTTGATTCACCGCCGGCTTCAGAGCCATTGATTCGTCGCCGGCTCCGGGGATGTTGGTGCGGAGCCGGCTCCGGAGCTGTTGGTGCGGATCCGGCTGCGGAGCTGTTGCTGTGGATCCGGCTCTGGAGCCGTGAGTGCAGAGCCGGCTTCGGAGCCATTGGTGCGCTCCACAACACCCATCCCTATTCGGCAGTAACACTATGACAAAAGTATGAATGTGTGTGTTAACTTTCAGCCAATTCTATTTCGTTTGCTTGTATTGATTGGTATCATTTTAAAAGAGATGATTTCAGTGTTAATTTCAATATATTGTTACACAACAAGCAATACAATTAAACTGTACACAACTATAATACAACATTTGAAGGAAAAGAAAAAGACATAAGCATCCTCTCAAAACATGCGGCAAGGCCGGTTGGGTGTTGGAGTTACAGCACATTTTTGATTGAAAAAAATATTGAAAGGATTTTTAAAATTCTAATTTTACAATGATATGTTATAAAACATTATTGTGATCCTATAAGACAATTTTCATTCAAATCTAACAAGTAATTCAAAAGATATACGCTTTTAACCACGAAAAACATTGTTCTTCCATACAAAATGTATGGCCTACCCAATGTATGGTTTGTGGCGAGAGACTTAAATAAGCGCACTGTATTTAGGTATTTACTAAAAGCTATTTTTCCTGACGATCCTTCCCAGCTACACCGTGCAAGAAAAGTCATTTCAAACAACACGTCTAAAGCCTCATGCATCCTGCTGTTGACATCCTGGCTGCTAATATCTGCATCTATTATTTGAGTATAACTGTAAAATGCAAAATTATTTCCAGCTATTTTTGCTTCATATGTATCAAACTGTTGTTCAGTTCCGATTTTTTCCATTGCTAAACTTTGCGCACTTCTTCTTGTACCGTTCATAGGATTCAGTATTGTGGACTGCTCATTTAAAATCACCTATATCTGTGCGCTGCGTGCATCTATTTTCATTAACAGCATCCGACAACGAAGGTAGCAGCTTCCGGAATGTTTTGTAGAAGTAATTGAAAGGACTGTTTGATTTGCTCCTGCTGCAACCTGGTGTTCATCGTCGGAGATCATCATTATTGACGACGAAGGCAGCACAGGTTCGTACACCGAAAACGTAGCAGAGCTCGTTTACGGTTTCTGATAACTTTTCCTGGTTATATTTTCAGGCAAATTTTTCACAAAACTACCAGTTGCTCGTTCAGTCGTTATGTACAATGTACCGGCGCTTGTCGATGGCTCTTGGTTACCACCATCAACTATCTTGCCTGGCGGTCGGATTTGGCTAGGAACACCGGTAAAAGATTGCTCAGATACAGCAGTACTCTTTGATGGTTTTTGAATATTAACGCTGATCATTTTGGCTGGTGTATGGCTCACAACACAAACAGATCCTCCAGCAGCCGCTATCACCGATGCAGAAGGTGGGTAAATGTTGTCTTACAACAACGGTCTTCATACCACGCTGATTCTTCAGAGCATGAACTTCGGCAAGCGATGCTTTCGATGGTACTGCAGATCTCGTCAATGCCTGTTGTCTACCGATCTTTATGCTTGATTTCTGCGGTAGAGCATCAGCAACTGGTTCCACTGATGGCGCAGCAGTACTAGTTGACGGTTGCTGTCCATGTTGCTGGCCTAACGGGCGGAATAGTGGAGGAACACCAGGTAATGTTGACCGATGATGGTTACCATCACTGGCACTCGAGACCAATGCTGACACTGCATCCGTTACCTTCACTCGTTCAACAACACTAACTGGCATTCTTTGTTGACTGATCCGTGCGCGCTGACCGGCCACTGAAACCACCGATGGCACTGCACTTGTTGTCAGAAGTTGTCCAACAACACGGACCGGCAATTTAGGAGGACGGATGGCACGAGGAATGGCAACCGGAACCATCGATAGCACTGCACTTATCGTCGGAAGTTGTCCAACAACACGGACTGGGACATCTGACTGACGAAACGATTGCTCATCGGCAATGGCCGAAGGCATCACTTATAACGGAAGTGACACTTGAGACTCTTCCACAACTTCTTCCTTTAAACGAAGACACGTTAATTTATCTTGCGTCGACATGGTGTAACTTCTGCAAAGTGTACGGAATTGCAATAATATTTTCAAATTTACTCAAAGGACACTGAACATACATTTTTGCTGGAACTGAAGATTTATTTTTAGACACTTTTTCACGAGACACTGACACGGTGTATTAACTTTGGAGTCTGAAGTTGAACTTAAATCGTATAGCAAAGTGTTAGCCCTTTTATACTGCATTTCGAGCTGCCGATGCGCAGACTTATTAATTAGTGGGAGGAGTCTAAGGACTTGTGGAAGAAGGAATAGTATATAGTGTGATGTCGAATATTGTGCCTGTTGCTTTTAGTATCGAATGTCGCCAAGCTACTCATCACATACCCGTGTTTTATGTACCCATTTTTGGTATTTCTGGGTTAATCGCCATCGTGCTGTAGTCGGATTATACTGCACCTGTCCAGCTTCGATTATTGCCTCCGCAAAGACAAAATTAGAGCACGCGTTCCTATTCCTCATCCTCCGGGACCGTCTCGAGAATGTGGCAGTCACTGCTCCATAAAAACCACCGGACTACCACAAACTGGAAGCAGCGGAACACCCCGTGGGTCATCGGCCACCAACATGCATATCGGCAGGAACTTGGACCCATGCTTAATTGAAGCAAGGTTGAAGTAAGTCTGACAGTATCTTAAGTAATAGACAGTCAGTATGATAAACTGGTTAACAATTTTTATTTTTTCATTTCGGTTAATATGCCGTGCGAAAAAGCAAAATAAACATTTAATTTTAATTTTTATTAAGCTAAACCGACATTATATTTTTCATCTAAAACGTTTTTGATGTGTTTTTTTTTTCTCATCGCGTTTAGGTGTCGTGTATCAGATCGCAACTCCTAATAATTTCGTCGTCTGAGGCGGACGGTTATGGAGGTACCGAATCTTCAGTGATGATGAATGCGTTCACGCATCTTCGAGCCGGTGATTGGCGGTATCCAGATCATCGTTCTACTGTTAGCTTACCTAAGCTACCGTAATTAGCGTCAGTGTAAAATGTAAGAGAAAGACAAATTGACGATGAAAGTAATATAATTAAAATAAATGGCGGTGCATGCATAATGAATAAGGAACAACCCGGCAAGCAATTGACAGCTAAATTGATGGCGCCGGAGGAGGAGAAACGGGCGCCCAACCGTGCTTGGCTCAGGCACCCAACGTAAGACATGATTGGCGTGGGGGGGGGGGGGGGGTTCGGATGAAACGGACCTCCCGTTCTTACGTGTATTGTTTACATCCGTTTATCCGTGTATTTCTTTTATTCGGGTTGTTTATCAACACATTCAGGCCTATTATATTGCGTTCGGCATTCGAGAAGATTCACTCGCACGTTCATTATGTTCATTTTCTTATCGTTTTGCTAGCGACGTTCCGCTTCTAGTAACTCATCGGCAGATTCGATTCGACGAAGTAAAAATCGGTACCGTATTGCTCGAACAGGAAGGTGCATTCGAGAGATTTTCTGCCGACAGCTCAAGCTGTCGGAAACGCGCAAATTTAACCACACAAATAATTTAAGCCACTGTCTATGTGTATAATTAAGTTTAACATAAGTTTATCAACACTCTCATCACTCATATTTACCCCATTTCCAACAAAGTTATGGTAAAAAAATGATTTTGAAGAAGTGCTGAATCCGTTTGTTTACACTCACTCCGACCGCCGGTTGCTTCAACCAACTGTCAAACACACAGATGCTAGAACAAAAATGTCGACGAAACCTTCATCGATTCGAATGGCGAAAACGATACCAATTTTTCTCCCGTTCGACTCGAGTGCTTCCGACGGAATCGACTGTCATTCGAGTAAAATAATAGGCCTGATTGTATTCCAAATTGACCGTTACTTTATTGAAAAATGAAATATTTAAAAAATACACTTTTTTCATACAAACCTAATTCAGCGTACGAAAACGGTGATCACAGAGATTTCCAGCATTCACCTGTAATCAAATTAAAACATAAAACATAAAATAAGTAAAGAAAGTTGATTGCGTTTCATATAGTGTTCAATCTTACGATTTCGGATAATGTTCTTTCGCGTTTCGGTGTAACTTTTTCTAGCGTTTTATAATTACCGGGTGTTGTTCCTTGTATTGCACAATTAGAAGAGAGTTTATTTCACGCAATTCACTTATACTTATAAACTAATCGATCGTGCCCGAATGCTCCAAACTCAACGAATGATCTTCGTGTTTCGTTAAACACGAATCAACTGGCAGGGCTTCCGTGCCTAAGCCTGAACATCCTCCCCCCCTTGACGCAAGTCAATAATCAAAATAATAACAAATAAAGATAACGGAAGTTAAAAGTGTGTGCCTTCGCGTTCAGATGCAGGTAAGATACAAATTCTTACGAGAGGGCATGTTACGATACCTTTCGTTATTTTCAGCTTTACTACCCGTGCCAGCTTATCGTCTTCGGTGTGCGCATGCCGTGTGGTGTTGCGAAGGAGCAAACCGATCTCCGGGATAATTTGTCTGCCAGGTAAGCTAAGCTGTTGTTGTTCATCATCGCCATAGAACAAACGCGTTGTACTTCTTGTAGGCAAGCCGTCGACAAATGCTGAACCTATGTGCCGACTAGGAAATGCGCTGGGGTAAGTGACGACTAATCGATAGGTCATCAGGCATCGATAGAAGTGGACGCGAACGCGTCGCTGCCTCGATTAAGTGTAGACCGGTAGTGCAGGTGAAAGCTGCAGTGTAGGTGGTTATCCCTTGACGGTCTTCGCTGCTGCCTTCCACAATCCGCAAGAGGGTGGTGGTGTGGGTAGAGGAAAGTGCCAAGTGCAAATTCGGTTGCAATCTGTAACGAATAATTATAGTTGTTCGCCGCGGAACAGATTAACTAGCTCATGAAGCTCGCTTGCAGCACTCGCGTTGTGTGCTGGTAAACCGCGTCGCGCAGTCAATCGTGGTAGTGATAAAAGTTGTTAATGCCAAAGTGTTGGTTGCTTGCGTATACATCGAGGGGAATCTTTCACAACAAAACCACACAGAATTTTCCTTCCATCTAACGGCCAATGCTCATCCCGTACCGTCGTGAGCAATGATCTTCCTTCTCGCTGATGCTCCGTGTAACGGCACTTGTCGATCATGTGCGTAAACGACTGCATTTTAGGAGGCAGGACAGGATGCTTTGCATGGTAGGGCAGCTGAGTATGCCGTAATATTTCTCCTACTCGAATGATTCCTAGAGGGTCTAGGAGTGAAGCTAGTGTTCGCCAGGGTGTTTGTTTCGTCACCACGTTGCCTTTTTCGGGCTGCCCGAGATCCATTGAAAATGCATCCAGCTGTGCTGTATGGTGTAGCACAGTGTTTGCAGTTTTCATGCGCTCGGTAGTGATGATTAAAGGTGCGTGGTGGTGTGCTGCTGTTCGTTGAGTGCGTGACCTTTCCTTAGTGTTACGTGCGCAGTGAATGCAGTATGCAACGATACGCGACAATCGCTTGTAGCTGTAACACGTAAACAAAGGAAAATTAGTAGGCGTTATCATTACGGTAGCACTCACCATACGAATCTCAAGACTCGTTTCTTCGGTTGGTTCAGGGTTAGAGTTGGGCCAGATGGAAGCGGGTGGACAAAACCAATCCGGACCGAAGCTCCGCAGCTTACTTTTCAGGAATTCTGCTGACATACCGTGAGAAACGAAATCTGCAGGATAATACGCGCAGGATAAATGCTTCCACGATCGCTGGTGCGAAAGGTGCTCCTCGTATGGTAAAAACTTTCGCGCCGAGCGTGTCTCGATCTGTTCAGCATATACAGCGGCGAGCACATTACAGGGTTTCCCACGATTTATTGGTCAGTTCCCATGATTTTTTGGTGCGTTCCCACGATTTTGTGATCGTATCCCATAGATTTTTGGTTCGTTCCCATAACTTATTGGTATTTTCCGATTGCATATCAATACAATTGGACCAAAAAAATCTGAGAATCGACCAAAAAATCGTGGGAACGCACCAAAAAAATATGGGAACCCACCAAAAATTGATGGGAACCAACCAATAAATCGTGGGAAACCCTGTAAGTGAATTGGATACGTCATACGTTTTATCTAAATGTAGCTCAATAGGTAAGCGAACAGCTTGGTGTTTTGTCACTTCGTGAAACTTTTCGTGCTTTCGTACTTTGAGTGAATATCTATCATTAACTTGTGCTTCTTCTTCTTTACAGAATCGCTCGGTGGATTCATTTCGTGATGCCATGCATGCTACCGATGGCATGTAAAAGATTTCGAACAGTTTGGGGATCATCAAAACATCAACATCCAGCTCGTAGTGGGTGGCTTTGGACGCAAACTTCGCAAGCACCGTGTTTTGCACCGGGATGGAAAATTGATACGCACCAATCAGAGTGATGTCGATCGAATTATGTTTTGTATTTGAAGTATAAGCGAATCGATCGCTGATTGGAATAAGCTGAGTTACACCATCTAACTGTGCGCTTACCTGATGCATTATACTATGTGCATCGCTAGCATGAATAACCGCAGTTTCAGACAGAACTTTC
The DNA here is from genome assembly GCF_943734685.1 of Anopheles coluzzii. NCBI lineage: Eukaryota > Metazoa > Arthropoda > Insecta > Diptera > Culicidae > Anopheles > Anopheles coluzzii. The sequence continues at coordinate 57,618,198 of NC_064671.1, read as the reverse complement.
TAAGAAGTTTGTCTCAGTGCTGCATCGCTGTTTGTTTGAGTGCTTGCCGTGTGATCGTCAGTGTTGTGTGTGTGAGTTACCGGAGCATTTTGCGCAGCTGGCTTGGTTGCAGTGGAAAATGCACCGATTTTATGTGTGTAACACGCGGGAACATTTTGAGCAGCTGGCGTCGATGCAGTGGAAAATGTGTCGGTGTTTTGTGTATTACACGCAGGAGCATTTGGCGCAGCTGGCTTCGGTGAAGTGGCAAATGTGCTGATGTAGTGCGGTGTGTGTATCAGTGTGTGGTGTGCTGAACTACAGTGCTTACACTTGTGTTGCGATGAGCAATCACGCGTGTGGTGATTGTCGTGCAAGCAATTTAGGCAGAGCTTGAGTGTATTTGCGTTCTGATATCGTTCATCCGAATTCATGAGCATGAATTGCGGGCATTTCGCTATAGAGTGTTGCGAATAGCATATAGGGCATGTGCGTGTGTGTGCGTAAGTCGTAGCCGGAGAATTAGCTTCGCGTAAAGGTTTAGCTTTTTTTATGCTGGTAGGACATTTGTTTTCCGCTAGGTGTCGCCGCGGTATTGTTTACACGAGTGTAACCACAAGCTAACCCGGGAAGCGCGATGGTGGGCTGTTTTGTCCCTGCCAAAGAAATTATGCCTGCGCTTTCATTTCGCTGCAAACGCATTTTGTTTGATTTTAACACGGCTTCTATGCGTATCAAACGATCATCGTAATCATCGCGTACAACGGCATTATGCACAATTTCGTCGTGTGTGACTGCTGCGTCTTCTAATTGGCATTGCACAGTTTCCAGGTCGATGGAAAGCTGTTCGATTTTTGCAATGAGAGGGTCGATCTGCATTGCATCCCGTTCTGGGTAAAAGTTTATGAGAAACTTTTCGTAATCCGGTAACATCGCTAGCAACGCTGTCCTTCTGGACGATAGGATGCGTTGTTGGGTTGCCATAGTTCGGTTTTAGGATGACGCTAAATTTCACGAACACAGTGAGCTCGGTCGACGGTGTTGCGACTAAAGCAAAGTTACACGCACAATAATCAGAAATATCGCGAGAATCCGTAAAACTAGTTCAACCAGAATCCGTCGTTATCCTGGTCACGGCACCAATGTTCAATCTTACGATTTCGGATAATGTTCTTTCGCGTTTCGGTGTAACTTTTTCTAGCGTTTTATAATTACCGGGTGTTGTTCCTTGTATTGCACAATTAGAAGAGAGTTTATTTCACGCAATTCACTTATACTTATAAACTAATCGATCGTGCCCGAATGCTCCAAACTCAACGAATGATCTTCGTGTTTCGTTAAACACGAATCAACTGGCAGGGCTTCCGTGCCTAAGCCTGAACATATAGATAAAGCGTTGAGAATGCAATACATTACCATTATCAACATGTTTGTTCTACTCAACATGTTCAAACAATATGTTGTTGCCGCCTAGGCAAACATGCCTCCAGTTGGAACGAGAGTATGATGGCGAACATGTAGAAGTTGCGTCATCATCGAGGGCTATGCTAGCTTTTTCGCTGTCCTTCCTGACAAAGTGCAACCAACCGTACACGGTACGTCATCGATGAGAACGGCTTAGCTGATATTAAAGAAAGAATAATAATATCAGTCAATTGCATTGGATGATAAATGTATGTAAAGTGGAAACCCTCATAACGAGTTTAATCCATTCTAATGACTCACTCGTTATGCGAGAGGCTCTTGTTCATACAATTTGTATGAAAAGTGAAATAATTAGATCCAGGTCAAGAAAAGTGCAGGTATATAGGGTTATATGCATCACAACCATACATAACACCTCCAAGTGACAACAGTAATCCATTGATCAATGCTTAGTATCGAATTTTCGACTTCATTTTTCGGGCAAGTAGATAAAGAATGCATTCAATACACCTGTTGACGAATGAGTATGCAACCAGCGTTAAGGCCGGGCTACATTGATCGTACTCGCAAGCGTAATTTTGATTTTCACTAGCGCATCTGGCTCCGGCTGGTGGAAGCTTTTTTTGGTCATCGAGGGAATGGACCTGCCGGATCTCAAAATTTAATAGTTTTTCCATCGTTTTCCATAGCAAAAATGGATGCAATACGTGCAAGACATGTGTATCTACGTTTTACAAAACTTTTCTCCTCCGATTTAAGTAAAAAACATGGAAAATTAACGTATTTTCTGGAGCGGCTCCAAATTGTTTGGCAAAATGCTTCGGTCAGCCGCCGTCAGATGCGCTAGTGAAAATCAAAATTACGCGTGCGAGTACGATCAATGTAGCCCGGCCTTTACACTTTCTCTCGCTACGCGCCGACAGATGGCGTTGTCTGTCCGTCGCCATGCGTGTTGACACTAAACGTTCCACGTATGTAATGCGTCCCACCATTTGTAATTGTGTAATCTTGTAATCTTGTAATGTTTACGCATCGCTACAGCAGCACGACGACGATTAGTACACAACCATTTGTAAAATAAATTGAATTGAGAGATTAACACACAGCAACGATTAGAAGCTTGATTTTCTTTGAATTTCTCTATTCTCGCATCATCTAGTGTGCAAATCGCCTAAGGGTCTTAGCGGGTAGCCAAAGGTTGACACTTGCACACGTTCTTCGGTGTTCTGCGGTTCTGCGCTGTTATTTTTGGTTCCCTTCCTACCCTTTCCCCTGGGTTGATCAAGTGGCTTGCCCGCTGGTCGCCTTCGGTTTCCCCCTACCCTTTCACCAAGGTTACTCAGTGGTTTCCACCGATAGCCTTCTGGTATCCCCTTCCCTTCCTTCCCCTCCCCAAACCAAAAATCGTGGAGTAGGCCTCGTTACTCGTAACACCCCCCTACATTTGGTCCTTCGAACCGGATACCGAATACCGGAAATGGAAACCGAAAGTTAGTCGCGTGTGATCCGTCGAAAACCGAAGTGAACCGCGTGTGAGTTAGTGCAAGTGTGTGAGTTCTCCCAGCAGCCGCAGGCCGAAGCGCAACCAGGCGTGTTGTAGCTTCTCCTCGGTGCTTCCCGGATCGCTCGCCAGCCAGCCGGTGATCGAAGCACAACCAGGCGTGTTGTCGCTTCACATCGATGTCTGCAGCCTCCTCGTCCAGCAGCCGTAGACCGAAGCACAACCAGGCGTGTTGTAGCTTATCCTCGGTGCTACCCAGATCGCTCGCCAGCCAGCCGGTGATCGAAGCACAACCAGGCGTGTTGTGGCTTCGCATCGGTGTCTGCAGCGCCATCGTCCAGCAGCCGTAGGCCGAAGCGCAACCAGGCGTGTTGTAGCTTCTCCTCGGTGCTACCCAGATCGCTCGCCAGCCAGCCGGTGATCGAAGCACAACCAGGCGTGTTGTGGCTTCGCATCGGTGTCTGCAGCCTCATCGTCCAGCAGCCGTAGGTCGAAGCGCAACCAGAAGTGTTGTAGCTTCTCCTCGGTGCTACAGTGCATCAATTAGCCGGTGGTCGGAGCACAGCCAGGTACGTTGTGGCTCCACATCGGTAAGTACACGAACCTTATTACATTCACCTACCTGGGAGTGAAACAAACTCGACGTACCCTTCCTTCGCGAAACCAAAATGGCGACATCACCTGCAAACGATGCTTCGATGGAGTCCCAGGGTTTCAAGGGATTTTCCGAAGAAGAAATTCAAGAGAAGGTCACCATTTTGAAGGTGTTACGACTGAAACACCAGGCACTCTTGCGAAGCGTTACTCAAATCGAATCTGAGTTAAAGGCTGCTAATCTTACAGCGGCCATCAGTCGAGTAAATTTACGGGAATTGAGTAAATTGAAAAATTCTCAACGTGTAGTGTTCAATCAAATTGTTAACACGAGGTCCCTAATTGACAGTCAAAGTTTTTATTGTTATTGATGTTGTGGCGGTGACAGCTATTCGAACAGCATATTTTCGAATCATCCGTTCGAATGCACAATGGGCATTTGCCGGGACGAAATTCAAAAAATCAACTTTGTAATAGCGCAATTCCAAATAATAGGTTTTAATACTAAGGGTTAAACTAAGAAAAATACCAAATATGAGCTCTTTATCTGTTATGGTTCTCTAGAAAACACCTCTCAAAGTCGAGATTTGTTAAAAAAACGCAGAAAAATCTTCACTTTTTTTGAAAACTTTAAACCTTTGTAACTTTTTCAAATATGAATCGATTTTGATAAATTTAGACATTTTATAAAGGGTATTTAGTCAGCTTTATAAACACATGAAAAATTTTGAGCTAAGTTAATTTTATGCAAAAATATACGATAATAACTGAAGAAACCTCCTGAAAATTTTCATAATTTTAATTTTTGACTTGATGCCATTATAAAAGTGGCGTAGAGTGGCGTTGTCTCATATATGTCACATCATAGTGTAATATATATACTATCAATCTGTGAAGAAATATTTTGCGAAAGTTTGCGAACGCGAATTTTATTGAAGTTTTTTCACATCAACTTTTTCTAAAAACAGACACATGCGTAAGTAGGCGGCTCCATAGGTGCCTAGTGTAGCGTATTTCGTGTATTCTACAAAAATATTCAATTACGAAACTGTGTATCTTAGTTTCAGCTCATGTACTTATCTTATATGTAAATTTCTATTCTAACCTAACTTTATCATTAAATATAATGAAGCAAATCAGAACCAAATACCTTTTGGTCCTACTGCAGATTATAGAAGGATATAAGGAAAGTAATTCTTAAATTATACGCATAACAGGAAAACGTTATGAATGCAGTAGCATCTATTGGCGTTTTGGGAGAAGAAACTCCCAAAACTCATGACAAACTTAATATAAGGATAGAGGGGAGATGCTACAAAGAATATTTTGCAAGAAAGAAAATGCATCCAGAAGGACATTTTGTATAATGAGCTGTATTCCTCTGATTCGTTAACCAGTTCAATATCAGTAGCTACTCGCACTAAAACAAAGACAGGGTTTAACTTTACAAATGAAGTAAATACTTAGTTTGTAGCTATCGTGCAATTTTGATTTTTTCAGATAGTTGTAAAACCAAGAAGGATTTTTAGTTTTACTACCCCTTCTGAAGGTAGTACAGCACTTGGAAAGGTATTGGATGAATACTCAAAGACAAACAATATGTGCTGCTTTTCATTACGAATTTGGGAAGTACTTTATTTCAATGCACCTGCTCTATCTAATTATTTAAATGCCTTTATTCATGACTTTAGAAAAGTGAACTAGACGTCAGGAGCTTGTAATAGCATCCACCTAAGTTGTGTATGTAAATTTTTAATATTTGTACTACCTGTGAGTAAAAGTGACGAGAATTAGCTACAATTGTCCTATACATAGCAGAAAAAATTATCTTATTCAAAATTATTATGTTTTGTTTATATATTATTATTATTATTATTATTATTTATTTAATCTTCATTATGGAACATTACAGTATATTTTAAAATGGTTTATACTATTAGCAACAAATAATACAAGAAAAAAACACACAAAATTAATAAAACTAAGCAAAGATCCCTTAAAACACTATTTTATGCAGCGCCACCTGGTGGTATGGATGCGAACTACAAATAAAATGTTATTTACTATCATAATACTTTACTACAAACGATAAAAACTAACAATTTCTGCAAAAATAATTTTATCCCGCAATTTTTTCTAAACTGCCCATTGTGGAATGGCGCAAAGCTTTCGAAATGCTTCTAAAGTGAGACAGCCGTTGGATAGAAGAGCATAACCAGTTTGCGCATTAAAGGGACGAATCAGAAAATAGGTCGGCCGCGGTCAGCATAAGGGTCAACTGAGGTCGTTAAGAAAAAGGGACGCGCGCAAGCGTAAACAAAGTTAGTAGCAACATCAAGAGCAAAGGAGAAACTGCGGAAAACGTTTTTTAAAGTGTCGTAATATAAAACAGTTCCCACTATTAAAAGGAAAATTTCGCCAAGAGTTTTATTTAAGCCCTTTACTTGATTGATCGTTGCAACAATCTTTAAAAAACATTTTCATTACAATTTTCGATCCTTCTTGAAAATTTTGCGTAACAAAATGCCCGCGAGTAAGTGCGAGTGTGTGAAGTGCGATTCGCCAAACGACATCGATGATATGGTGCAATGTCAAGATTGCAAAAAGTGGTGTCACTTTAGTTGCGCTGGAGTTGGTGAAAGTGTGGCAGAAGAATACTGGGTGTGCGAAAAGTGCGTAGGAAAAGGGCCAGGACCGTCGATGAAGACGAGGCGCCCAAGGAGTGAGAAAGCGATGGCGGTTGTTGCAGGACCAAGCCAGCAGCCCGATCTTCCTAAAAGTTCGGAGAGATCGGAGTCGATGCCTGGTACAAGCGAAGAACCATCGGCTAAGCCTCTTAAAATTCCTACCGTCGCAGCAAGCCACTCGAAGAAAACCGCCTCCAACTCTTCGCGTTTGTCGGCTCAAGTGGCTCTCCAACGTTTGGAAAAGGAGCAAGCGCTGCAAAAGCAATTAATACTGGCAGAAAAACAGAAAATGGAGGCCGAGATTACGGCGAAGATGGCCAAGCTGCAGTTGCAACATGAAAGCCAACGCAACGCTTTGGAAGACGAGCTGGAGAACCTATCGGTTTATTCAGCAGCCACTAAAACCGACAGAACAGCTGAATGGGTGAAGCAACAAAGGCAGAAGCAGGAAGGAACATCATCAGTTCAAAGAGAAGTTGAGCCCTCATCGCAGCATATGCCGCAGGCAAGCTCGTCGACCCCGATAGTGACGCCGCGTGAGACTCCTGTGCGAGCGACAGCGCAGAGCATCGCGCGAGATATGTACCTGAAAAAGTTGCCTATCTTTTCGGGATGCTCGAAGGAATGGGCAGTATTTCTCAACTGCTACAACGAGTCGACAAGAGCATGCGGATATACGGACGGCGAAAATACCATACGGTTAGTAGAGTGTTTGAAAGGCCCCGCACGAGATGCCGTTCAGTCAAAGCTAAGACTGCCCAACGCCACACCTCTTATCATCAAGCGACTGGAGAAGCTGTTTGGAAAGCCGGCTCAGCTAATAAGGCAGCTTACGGATAGTGTGCGGAAGTTAGATCCACCGAAACCCGAACAGTTGAATAGCCTGATCACGTTCGGGCTAGAAGTGGTGAACTTGTGTGACCACCTGACGCTCAGCAACATGAAAAGTCACTTTAACAACCCTGAGCTACTAGCAGACTTGGTGGAAAAACTTCCCGCTACGAGGAGGCTGGAATGGTCTCGGTTTAAAAACAAGTTTGCCGAGCCAACTATAAAACACTTCGGGGAGTTCATGGAGGCTTTGGTGGATGACGCGTGCGACGTTACCGCGTATATCCCCCCCCCCCCCCCCCGAGCAGATCATCCAAGGACGTCTAGGAGTTTCCAATCACACGTCCACTCACAACCTGCCAAAACGGAAGCAAATACGAGTGTTTCGAGCGCCTCACAATTCAGTAACGTCAAGTGCCTGGTTTGTGACATTCGTGGACACGTTGCCAAACATTGTGAGCTGTTCAAACGGATGGATGTGGATGAGCGGTGTGAAAGCGTATTAAGGCTACAACTCTGCTTGACCTGCCTTAACAAACACGGGTCTAAGCCGTGTAGATCACGATTTTTGTGTCGTGTACCAGGATGCAGCGGACGACATCATACTTTGCTTCACCGTGGCCAAAACACCCAGCAGGTGCACTACCAAACGCACCACGACTCTAGACAACCCGCAATTTTCCGCATCGTCTCAGTGACAGTCTACAACAAAGGGCGAGCCGTGGATGCTGTAGCTTTCCTGGACGAAGGATCATCCGTCACCCTGGTGGAAGCTGAATTAGCTTCAAAGTTGGGACTTGACGGAGAAGTGGAACCATTGGAGCTCTGCTGGACAGGCAATGTGACCAGGAGGGAATCTACATCGCGACGAGTGAGCTTCCAGATATCGGCGAAGGGGGAAGGGCGGCGCTATTCTATAGCAGCCGCCCACACAGTGAAACAGCTAAGTCTACCGTCCAATAACGTGAATTACGACGCACTGATAAGATCCTTTCTACACTTGCAGCACCTTCCAACGTCATCCCTGGAGCACCGGAAACCATCGTTGCTGATCGGTCTCAATGATGTGGATTTGATCCGACCTCTGGAAACTCGGTTCGGTCTACCCCACGAACCCATCGCAGTAAGGAGCGCCCTGGGCTGGGCCATCTACGGGCCAAACAACGCAAAGACAGGAAGGACGATGCTGGGAATGCATCAAATTTCCCAGCAACTAGAAGAGAGTTCCCGCGGAAAAGTCTGCGACGAGGGAACGCAAGACGATCTTCTACAAGAGATCCTACCGGAGAGCTCCCGCGAACCCCATCGCGATGAGGGAGCTAACACGGATCTACAGGAGGAATTGGTGATTCCACAACAATCGGCAGCTCAACCGGAAGAAAAGAAAAACTGCGAGTGATACCAGACCTAGCAAACGCCCTTAAGAGCAGCTACAAGCAAGCAATCGTGTTGTCCGAAGCAATGTGGGATAGGTGGCTGAAAGAGTACGTCCCAACACTAAACCGCCGTACAAAGTGGCTTGAGCCGTGCAAGCCGCTTATGCCGGGAGACTTGGTTTTTATCACGGAGGGACCGAGAAAAGAATGGATGCGCGCGATTGTTCAAGAAACGTTCCCGGGAACAGACGGTACAATAAGGCAAGCATTAATACGCACAGCGTCAGGGAAGGAATTAAAACGTCCGGTAGTAAAGCTAGCACTAATAAACGTAGAAGTAGATAAGGAACAGTTAACATAAAGAACCACAAGCACAATATCCCTACAAAGTAAATTAGTGAACAACAAGTACGTGCAAGCAGACGTGTTCACGGGGTGGGGAATGTTAACACGAGGTCCCTAATTGACAGTCAAAGTTGTTATTGTTATTGTTGTTGTGGGGGTGACAGCTATTCGAACAGCATATTTTCGAATCATCCGTTCGAATGGCGCAAAGCTTTCGAAATGCTTCTAAAGTGAGACAGCCGTTGGATAGAAGAGCATAACCAGTTTGCGCATTAAAGGGACGAATCAGAAAATAGGTCGGCCGCGGTCAGCATAAGGGTCAACTGAGGTCGTTAAGAAAAAGGGACGCGCGCAAGCGTAAACAAAGTTAGTAGCAACATCAAGAGCAAAGGAGAAACTGCGGAAAACGTTTTTTAAAGTGTCGAAATATAAAACAGTTCCCACTATTAAAAGGAAAATTTCGCCAAGAGTTTTATTTAAGCCCTTTACTTGATTGATCGTTGCAACACAAATATTAGAACAACTCACCCCTGATGCAGAAAATGATTTTAAGCACGACGAAAGCTTCACAAAGCTTGCTACTGTTATAGAAGTAGCCCTTGAATCGTTTGCAATTGAGTCGCCACCAAGCACACCAACTACTTCCATATCGCCTGTACTTCCGTCAGCAGGCCAACACCTTTCGATTCCGATGCCCACATTTGATGGATACCAACAGTGGACAAAATTTAAGGCCATGTTTATGGACCTGATGAATCGGTCATGTGATTCAGATGCAGTGAAGCTGCATCATTTAAACAAGGCACTAGTGGGAAAGGCGGCAGGCGTCATAAGTGCAAGTGTGATTGCTTCTAACAATTTTGCCTCGGCGTGGAAACTGCTAGAAGAGCGGTTTGAAAACCCACGGGTTATCATAGAGCACCATATTAGTGTATTGCTAAAACTAAAGCCATTGACACGCGAATCGGCTAAAGGATTGCGTGAGTTGGTTGAAACATGCTCAACGCATGTAGATGCTCTCGTCTACATGAAGCATCCCATTGATAACTTAAGCAATAAAATAATTACGCACATTTTGATTTCCTGTCTCGATTCGGAAACAAGAAAACTTTGCGAGCGAACACTCGAACACAAAGAGTTTCCCGAACTATTTGCCATCCTTAAATTAATCATTCGACAATGTGACGTGCTAGAGCAATGTGGAACAGAGGACAAGGGCAAGGCTAAACCAGCAATGTCAAAGGTTTATAGTAGCACAATACAGAACTGCAAGGTCTGCAAAAAACAGCCACACTACATAAATAAATACCCGGAGTTTCTAGCATTGCCTGTAACAACGAGACGAGAAAGAGCAAGGGAACTAAACCTGTGTTTCAACTGTCTTGGGTCGGGACACTCGTCAAAAAAGTGTCCATCTAAATGGGTGTGCAGACAGTGCCAACAAAGGCATCATACACTTGTACATTTGGATACAGGTGTAACAGAAATCCCACTAGAGCCGCTGCCTTCCACTTCCAGTGCCACCCACATCAGCTCGCCACAAACCATTCTCAATGCACGAATGCAATCCACAGTGCTATTATCAACGGTCATTCTAAATATCGTAGATAGCAGTGGTATTGAGCACCAAGCACGAGCCTTATTAGACAGTGGGGCTCAGTCTAATTTCATTGCCGGCGAATTAGCGCAGAGATTAAGACTGCCACGTAAATTAGTAAATATTCCGCTATTAGGCGTTGGTGGCAGCACTGGAATAAATGTGCGACATTCAGTTAACGCAACAATACGTCCACATTATATCACAGAAACTTTCGCCATGAGAGATTTCTTTCTCGATCCGAATATGAAAAATTAAAAAAAGACAAGGTTTCTTAGAGTTGCAAAATCCGAATCCAGAAAGAAATCTCTCATCCCTCTTCACCCCCTTCTGCGACATAGGCTCCTCAAATTACTTGAGAGAGCAACTAGCGGGAAGGTTTATTATTGGTGTTGAACGGTTGAGAGGATCGCTGTTACCCGAGCGGGTTTGACTTACACGGCCGCATCCTTCGCGTGGCCCACAGATCCGTTCGCCGTCGTAACAATATTAGTTGCATGAAATGCTTGGCTAAGGCCTTTATGGGATCTACAATTCCCAACGGATCGTAGATGCGAGCAATGGAGGACAATATGCTCCGCTTTGTTACCCTTTCTGGCATTGGATGATCTGCCATCTTGAAAGATAACACATCTGATGACTTATCCCAAACAAGTCCGAGTGTTGCCGTCCCCAAGACTCCCTTGCCGTCAATCTCTTTATTTTGGCTTGCTCATGTGCCCCAGGTGTAAATACTCATCCATGAACTCAGTATACGCCTTTCGCGTGTCGGGTTCTCGTTCTAACCGACGCTCGATGGCTAAAAACCGCCGTAATGCGATCATTCGCGATTCACCCATCCGCCCAATCATGTCTGGTTTGCGTGGAAGCTTCACAATGTATTTACCACTCTCATCCCTAGTCGTCGTTTCCGTGTAGAAACTTTCACATGCAGCTTCTTCAACACTCCAGCTAGGTTTCTCGCTTAAGTCTTCGATGGTGAAGAAACGTTTCATGAGTGTCTCAAGAGACATCGTAGCCGTAGCACACATTGTGGGTGGCGATGCTATTTGAGCGGGTGCGTTGCCACTAATCACCCATCCAAACTTTGTCTGTTGAAGTATAGGACGGTTTGTACCGAGGGACGGTTTTCGATCCAGCAGAAACTCATAAAAATATTCCGCTCCTAAAATTATATCGATGGGCCCAGGACGATGAAAGGTAGGATCAGCTAGCGTATATTCTACTGGTATATTGAACTCGCTTAAGTCGAGCTGATAAGCTGGCAAGTCTGATGAGGGTTTAGAAATCACAAGTAACTCAATGGCGAAAGTTTCTGTGATATAATGTGGACGTATTGTTGCGTTAACTGAATGTCGCACATTTATTCCAGTGCTGCCACCAACGCCTAATAGCGGAATATTTACTAATTTACGTGGCAGTCTTAATCTCTGCGCTAATTCGCCGGCAATGAAATTAGACTGAGCCCCACTGTCTAATAAGGCTCGTGCTTGGTGCTCAATACCACTGCTATCTACGATATTTAGAATGACCGTTGATAATAGCACTGTGGATTGCATTCGTGCATTGAGAATGGTTTGTGGCGAGCTGATGTGGGTGGCACTGGAAGTGGAAGGCAGCGGCTCAAGTGGGATTTCTGTTACACCTGTATCCAAATGTACAAGTGTATGATGCCTTTGTTGGCACTGTCTGCACACCCATTTAGATGGACACTTTTTTGACGAGTGTCCCGACCCAAGACAGGTGAAACACAGGTTTAGTTCCCTTGCTCTTTCTCGTCTCGTTGTTACAGGCAATGCTAGAAACTCCGGGTATTTATTTATGTAGTGTGACTGTTTTTTGCAGACCTTGCAGTTCTGTATTGTGCTACTATAAACCTTTGACATTGCTGGTTTAGCCTTGCCCTTGTCCTCTGTTCCACATTGCTCTAGCACGTCACATTGTCGAATGATTAATTTAAGGATGGCAAATAGTTCGGGAAACTCTTTGTGTTCGAGTGTTCGCTCGCAAAGTTTTCTTGTTTCCGAATCGAGACAGGAAATCAAAATGTGCGTAATTATTTTATTGCTTAAGTTATCAATGGGATGCTTCATGTAGACGAGAGCATCTACATGCGTTGAGCATGTTTCAACCAACTCACGCAATCCTTTAGCCGATTCGGGTGTCAATGGCTTTAGTTTTAGCAATCCACTAATATGGTGCTCTATGATAACCCGTGGGTTTTCAAACCGCTCTTCTAGCAGTTTCCACGCCGAGGCAAAATTGTTAGAAGCAATCACACTTGCACTTATGACGCCTGCCGCCTTTCCCACTAGTGCCTTGCTTAAATGATGCAGCTTCACTGCATCTGAATCACATGACCGATTCATCAGGTCCATAAACATGGCCTTAAATTTTGTCCACTGTTGGTATCCATCAAATGTGGGCATCGGAATCGAAAGGTGTTGGCCTGCTGACGGAAGTACAGGCGATATGGAAGTAGTTGGTGTGCTTGGTGGCGACTCAATTGCAAACGATTCAAGGGCTACTTCTATAACAGTAGCAAGCTTTGTGAAGCTTTCGTCGTGCTTAAAATCATTTTCTGCATCAGGGGGGAGTTGTTCTAATATTTGATTGAACACTCCACGTTGAGAATTTTTCAATTTACTCAATTCCCGTAAATTTACTCGACTGATGGCCGCTGTAAGATTAGCAGCCTTTAACTCAGATTCGATTTGAGTAACGCTTCGCAAGAGTGCCTGGTGTTTCAGTCGTAACACCTTCAAAATGGTGACCTTCTCTTGGATTTCTTCTTCGGAAAATCCCTTGAAACCCTGGGACTCCATCGAAGCAACGTTTGCAGGTGATGTCGCCATTTTGGTTTCGCGAAGGAAGGGTACGTCGAGTTTGTTTCACTCCCAGGTAGGTGAATGTAATAAGGTTCGTGTACTTACCGATGTGGAGCCACAACGTACCTGGCTGTGCTCCGACCACCGGCTAATTGATGCACTGTAGCACCGAGGAGAAGCTACAACACTTCTGGTTGTGCTTCGACCTACGGCTGCTGGACGATGAGGCTGCAGACACCGATGCGAAGCCACAACACGCCTGGTTGTGCTTCGATCACCGGCTGGCTGGCGAGCGATCTGGGTAGCACCGAGGAGAAGCTACAACACGCCTGGTTGCGCTTCGGCCTACGGCTGCTGGACGATGGCGCTGCAGACACCGATGCGAAGCCACAACACGCCTGGTTGTGCTTCGATCACCGGCTGGCTGGCGAGCGATCTGGGTAGCACCGAGGAGAAGCTACAACACGCCTGGTTGTGCTTCGGTCTACGGCTGCTGGACAAGGAGGCTGCAGACACCGATGTGAAGCGACAACACGCCTGGTTGTGCTTCGATCACCGGCTGGCTGGCGAGCGATCCGGGAAGCACCGAGGAGAAGCTACAACACGCCTGGTTGCGCTTCGGTCTGCGGCTGCTGGGAGAACTCACACACTTGCACTAACTCACACGCGGTTCACTTCGGTTTTCGACGGATCACACGCGACTAACTTTCGGTTTCCATTTCCGGTATTCGGTATCCGGTTCGAAGGACCAAATGTAGGGGGGTGTTACGAGTAACGAGGCCTACTCCGCGATTTTTGGTTTGGGGAGCGGAAGGAAGGGAAGGGGATACCAGAAGGCTATCGGTGGAAACCACTGAGTAACCTTGGTGAAAGGGTAGGGGGAAACCGAAGGCGTCCAGCGGGCAAGCCACTTGATCAACCCAGGGGAAAGGGTAGGAAGGGAACCAAAAATAACAGCGCAGAACCGCAGAACACCGAAGAACGTGTGCAAGTGTCAACCTTTGGCTACCCGCTAAGACCCTTAGGCGATTTGCACACTAGATGATGCGAGAATAGAGAAATTCAAAGAAAATCAAGCTTCTAATCGTTGCTGTGTGTTAATCTCTCAATTCAATTTATTTTACAAATGGTTGTGTACTAATCGTCGTCGTGCTGCTGTAGCGATGCGTAAACATTACAAGATTACAAGATTACACAATTACAAATGGTGGGACGCATTACATACGTGGAACGTTTAGTGTCAACACGCATGGCGACGGACAGACAACGCCATCTGTCGGCGCGTAGCGAGAGAAAGTGTAACGCGGGTTGCATACTCATTCGTCAACAACACCTATCAATACATCTCACGCTTGTGAAATACGCGCTTCTTAAGGATGTACAGTGTCGGACAATAAGATAGAACCCTAGTTTTTCATCGCACCGTGCACTTGTTTTACCACGTTAGTCGTGTGTGTGTGTGTGTGTGTGCGTGTGTGTGTGTGTGTGTGTGTGTGTGTGTGTGTGTGTGTGTGTGTGTGTCTGTGTGTGTGTGTCTGTGTGTGTGTGTGTGTGTGTGTGTGTGTGTGTGTGTGTGTGTGCGCGTGTGCGCGTGTGTGTGTGCGTGTGCGTGTGCGTGTGCGTGTGCGTGTGTGTGTGCGTGTGTGTGTGTGTGTGAGTTTGTGTCTGTGTGTGTGTGTGGGGGGGGGGGGGTTTGGTTTTTGGTTTTTGTTTATCCATACGCATGTTTTCGCTGCTAAACAACGATGTTATTCATCACGTATAGAAGCAGAACGCAGGCAGAGCACGGGATCAGCCGTGTCCAAGTTTTTAATCAGCGCGTTCTTGACGGTCCAAGCAAGCAATGTTAGTAACGCTGGGTCGAGGTAGACGTTGTACCGATTATCAGCGCCATATGAAAAAGCGAATGGCTGCTGCTGGCATTAAGCGCAAAACGATCGAGTTCGTAATGTTTATGTTTATGTTTATGTTTATGTTTATTTGTCTGTCGATGGACAATAATGCCCTCTCGAACCATTTTAGCGATGTTTTACAACGAGTTCTTTACAATGGATTACAATAACATAGAACATAAAAATGTGCACTATGGAACCAAATTTAACACAGAAACACGATCATTAAACTCAGTTGGCAAAATCCTCGGCTCAAAAGCGTCGCTGATTGCGTTGAAAGCACGGCACATAAGTAGGAACGGGTCAGAGGAGCCAAATTGCGTTCTACGGTCGTCGAGGGCCAACATTGCCTTAGTCCGGAGCGGCCTGGCCGGAACGTACAGGTTGATGGCAGCCAGTAGTGACGGATAGTCAATACGGCCGTCGAGAAGTCCCGTGATGAACGACAACCTGGCTTTTCGTATTCGCTCACTTAGGTACCCACCCTAGTAAACACCTAAACGTAAACTAAACCCAGCCCGAGTAGTAAACACCTAGTCCGGTAATCGAGCTTTTGGTTCCATGAGCGAAGTGCAAATCGTGAAAATTTTCGCTGGATTGATTCCAATCGAGCTAACGGACGCGTTGCAGTTGGCCACCATACGATATTTACATATTCCATCAACGACCGGATAAGTGAGCAATAGAGCGCCTTGGTGCAAGGTATATCATTAAGCTCGCGAGTCATATTGATAACTAGTCCTAGCATTCTATTGCTGGTGGCTACTACGTGATCCAGCTGATCCTTAAATGATAGTTTTGTATCGAGCAAAACACCTAGACCCTTAACACATAGTTTTCTCACCAAGCGCATATTCATACAATGATGGGCAGCGAGAACGACTGAAAGTGATGACTTCACATTTATGTGTGCATTACGGTTGCACCAACACTGGAACTCATGCAAGGAAGTTTGCAGTCGGGCGTGGAACGATCGCGCACTTTTGTCGCAAACGCGCTTCGGACATCCGAAATGTGTTAGGACAACCGAAACGCGCTTGGACAACCGAAACGCGCTTGGACAACCGAAACGCGCAAGTCAACCGGACGTCCTCAGAAGACCACGGCGAAAGAAGACCGTAAAATTGTTAATAGATCGAAGAAACACTGATCGCGAGGGCGGTGGTCCTGCTTATTACATCAAAAACCTAACCCAAAACACAGAAAAACTACTAACAAATCCATCCGAAACGACATACTTGTGAAACAAACACACACACCGATATACATTCAAACACACACACACACACACACACACACACACACACACACACACACACACACACACACACACACACACACACACACACACACACACACACACACACACACACACACACACACACACACACACACACACACACACACACACACACACACACACACACACACACACACACATACACACATACACACACACACACACACACCCACACACATGCACACACACACAAACACATACAAACCACACATAAACCTGTCCCAACGGGTGCATGCTGCGATGAAAAAACTAGGGTCCTATCATTCTGTCCGATACTGTACACTACACACTAAAGCTGGCCCTACACGCTGCATTCATGTATGCGGCTACAAATGACAGCTACACATTTTCTTCTGTTCTATTTGTCAAATGTAGCTACACGATGTAGCTATCGTTTGGGACCTTTTCAATCCGTGTATGTTCAGCTGTCATATTGTGGTTGTCAAACATAGTTGGTTGTGTTTATATTATGCGGAGATCACTCCGGTTGTGTTTTTGCCGTGATACACAAAGTTTCTTTTTTTTACAGTGGAAAAATGGAAATAAATCAACTTCTTCCAACTTTAGCGGCTGAAGTGGCTACTCTCATGTTGATACTCATAGAAGAGGAAGACGAAGAACTGCAGCAAGAGGAAAATGCACGGCGCTGCTGGATGACCGATCTATTTCTGGAGAGGGAAAGCGTTTGGACCCGGCTGTTTAGGGCGATAGATGGTGAAGGACCAAACAACCGGCTAGAAAATTTTTTAAATCGGATTGGTCCAAAAATTGAGCGACAAGATACAACGATGCGACCTTCGATCTGCCCGAAGCAACGATTATGCATCGGGCTTCGCTTTTTAGCTTCGGGAGACTCATATGAATCTCTTGCTTTTTTGTTTAGGGTAAGTTTTATGCAATATTTGAACGATATAAAATGATAATAATATGTAAGAAAGGAAAAACGCTAGTGGTAGTGAGAGAGAGAAATAACGATAGCGAGATCAGGAGAACGAGAGCGAACTAGGAACGAGTAGCGAGAGAGAGAACGCGCAGCTTTAAAATCGGGAGCGCGGGTTAAGCGCGAGGAGTTGAATTCGGACCGCGAAGCGAATAACATGTTGTGAACTGAAATCTAAATAAAGCGTTATTTGTCTAAACCGAATAAAAAACTCCGCATTTGGTGTCAGAAGTGGGATGAACATCCAGACAACAGTGGTTTTACGTGTAGCTGTGGGATGAAAATCCAGCAAACAGTGGTTTTACGTGTAGCTTGTGGAATGAACAAGAGGGATTAGAACGTTGAGTAGATTGATCTAAGAAAATCAATTGAAGTGAGGGAAAAGTGATCCCGTGACTAATTGATTTGAGGTGATCAGAGTTAGACTCAAATTTCTGTGGAGTGAAAGTCAGTCAAAGTGAAGGAAAGTGTTCGTTCCTGTGACCGATTGATTTTCGCCAAAAAAGTTGACTGATCAAAAATGGATGAGCTGGAGCAGCGCATTCTTGATCTGTGTGAAGAATTCACGAAGACTGGCCTAGCGAAAAGGTGCCAGCAAAAAGGGTTGCCCTCAACGGGAACCAAAGAGGAAATGGCTAGATCACTAGTGGAAAGTGAAGAAATGCCCAGCGCGGATGATTCTACCATGGATCATTTTCATGACGCGGATGAAAAATCTGAAGCGGCAGCTAGCAGTGCAGCAGCGAAAGTGGAACCGAGCATAGTGCAGCAGCCCTACTCCTTTAGGGACGTGGAAGAGGGAATTGAGGCATTTTGTGCAGATGGCTCAGTAGATTTTGCTGCGTGGCTGACAGATTTTGAGGAAGTTGCGACCATGGCGGGATGGTCAGATGAGCAAAAATATGTGATGTGTCGAAAAAAGTTGGTGGGCACAGCGAGAAGTTTTTTGCTAACGATGCGTGGGGTCTCATCGTTCGGGGCTCTTCGCAAGGCGCTAGTAGCAGAATTCGGAGAAAAAGTGCGTCCGATGGACATTCATCGTCAACTTGCATCACGACGACGGAAAAAAGGGGAATCTGCTTTGGATTTCATTTACTCTATGCAGCGAATTGCCAAACAGATTGACCTTGACGAAGAAAGTGTGTGTGAGTACATTGTTGATGGTATCGCGGAGAGCGAAGCGCAACGCGCGGCATTGTACGAAGCGCGCACGGTGAGAGAGTTGAAAGAAAAAATTGCCTGGCAAGAGCGTGCAGCGCAGAAACAAACACGTGCGGTGAGATCTGCATGGCACGAGCGCGCGGGGCAGAAAGAGAACAAAAGTTTGCCGGTTCAAGACACAATTCCTGTGAAAAATGCAACAAAAGCACGTTGTCTTAATTGTGGTGTGATGGGACATATGGTACGGAATTGTCCAGAACAAAGAAGTGGACCACGGTGTTTTCAGTGCAACGAGTTTGGGCATCGTGCGAATCAGTGTGGGCAAAGGAATAAACAACAACCGGGTACAAGTACAAACCTGATAAACCATGTCCAAGCTGAGCTACCGACAAAAATGGTCCAGTTGGGGGGAAAAAATATAAAAGCGGTTATTGACACAGGCAGCGAAGTGTCGATTGTCCGTCAAGACACATTGCAAGATTTAGGGTGTGTACAACAAAGGATGGAACAATCCATACAACAATTGCGTGGTTTTGGTGGAATCATACAAAAGCCGATAGGCGAATTGGTAACAAACATTGGCATCGATGACGTTGAATACGAAATCGGTTTGCTGGTGGTCTCTCCAAATTCGATGAAGGTTCCAATGCTGGTAGGCATGAATTTTCTTCGAAGTGTTTGTTACGCTATAACCAACGATGGAGTGCAGATTTTTAAGAAAAAAAGTGACAATGAGGAATCGGGTAGCGATCACGAAAGTGCTGTGTATAAGATTGATTGTGAACAAATCCAAGAACTGGAAGTGCCGGAGAAGTTTCGAGACAAGGTACAAGCGCTGAAAAGTCAATACGAAGCTTCAGTGGTAGATAATTACGAAGACAATTGTCCCATACAAATGAAGATAGTGTTGGAAGAAAACGCGTCACCTTTTCGGCATACGCCCCGTCGCTTGCCTTTAATGGAGGAAGAAGCAGTCGAAAACCATGTAGGGGAATGGTTGAGGAAGGGAATTGTTCGTCCATCGACGTCAGACTTTGCAAGTCGCGTTGTGGTAGTGAAAAAGAAAGACGGCACTAGTCGGATTTGTATCGTCTTTCGGAAACTGAATACAATGGTTCTAAAGGATGGGTTTCCAGTTCCATTGTTAGAAGAAGTTTTGGAGCAGCTTCAGAGTGCAAAGGTGTTTACTGTTATGGATTTGGAAAACGGGTTTTTTCATGTGCCGATAGAAGAAGCTAGCCGCAAGTATACCGCATTCGTTACAAAATCGGGATTATTTGAATTTAATCGTGTGCCATTTGGACTATGCAACTCGCCAGCGGTGTTCATAAGGTTTGTGAATTATGTTTTTCAAAATTTGTTAAGAGAGAATGTGTTGCATATTTACATGGACGATATTGTGGTTTGTGGTAGTACGGCTGAGGAGTGTTTAGAAAAAATGGGGAAAGTGTTTGAAGTAGCAGCCCAAAATGGATTAAAAATAAAGTGGAAAAAGTGTCGTTTCCTTCAAACATCGATTGAGTTTTTGGGACATCATATTGAAAACGGATCGATTTGGCCTGGACAAGAAAAAGTTAGTGCGGTGAAAAATTTCCCTATACCGAAAAACATAAGAGCAGTGCAAGCGTTTTTGGGTTTGACGGGATTTTTTAGGAAATTTATAAAAGGATATTCTATTATGGCCAAGCCTCTTACTGACTTGTTGCGGAAGGAGGTAGATTTTAAAATGGGTAGTATAGAGATCGAAGCCTTTAATGATTTGAAAAGTGCGTTAGTGAAAGAACCGGTGCTCAAAATATACGATCGAAATGCTAAAACAGAAGTGCACACGGATGCTTCCATCAAAGGGTTTGGGGCAACAATGTTGCAATGGTTTGATGGAGAGCTGCATCCCGTATATTTTTGGAGCAAGAAGGCAACCGATGCAGAGGCCAAACATCACAGCTATGTGTTGGAAGCAAAGGCTATTTATCTTGCGTTGAAAAAATTCAGGCATTATCTCCTGGGGATAAAGTTCAAGCTTGTGACCGACTGTAATGCATTCAAACAAACATTGAAGAAAGCAGACGTTCCGCGAGAGGTGGTGCAGTGGGTTATTTGCTTGGAGGAGTTTAGTTTTGAGGTGGAACATCGTGCCGGAGACCGATTGAAACACGTCGATTGTCTCAGTCGATATCCACAGTTAACAATGATGGTGACATGTGAAGTGACGGCTCGTGTTAAAAGAAGTCAACAAAGGGACGATTCAATAAAAGCGATAGTTGAAATTCTTAACACCAGACCGTACGAAGATTACAAAATAAAAGGAGAACTTTTATACAAGTGTGTCGAAGGACAAGACCTTTTAGTGATTCCGCGTGATATGGAAAAACAAATAATTTCGGACATTCATAGTGAGGGTCATTTTGGACTATGCAAATCCATGCACGCCATAAAACAACGGTATTTTATACCGCATTTAGAGCGAAAAGTGAAACTGATCCTCAACAGCTGTGTGAAGTGTATCATCCACAATAAGAAGTTAGGACGAAAGGAAGGGTTCCTGCACCCCATTGACAAGGGAGATCAGCCACTGCAAACCCTTCACCTCGATCATGTAGGGCCGATGGACGCCACGGGAAAGCAGTACAAATACGTTTTGACTGTAGTGGATGGTTTTTCCAAGTTCGTCTGGTTGTACCCGACAAAAACGACTGGAGCGGAGGAAACGTTGAGGAAGCTGGAATGCTGGTCGACAATTTTTGGCTATCCGGCTCGTATCGTAACCGACAGGGGCTCAGCTTTCACAGCCAACGCATTTGGTGAGTACGCTAATCGCCATGGTATACAGCACGTCGTTTGTACAACAGGAGTGCCGAGGGGCAACGGTCAAGCGGAGAGAGTGAACCGCACCATGTTATCGGTTTTGACGAAGTTGTCATCGGAAGATCCTGGAAAGTGGTTCAAGGTGGTGCCTTCTGTGCAGCGAGCGATTAACTCTCATATTCACGTAGCAGCTGGAAAGTCGCCATTCGAGTTGATGTTCGGGACAAAGATGAGGACGTCGGAGGTGGAAGACTTGTCGCGGTTACTGGAGGAGGAAGCGTATGATCGTTTTGATTGTGAACGGCAGGAAATGCGAAAAGGAGCGAAGAATGACATTTGTAATGCGCAAAATGTATATAAAAAACATTATGATTTATCACGAAAGCCGGAATATGCGTACGTGGTAGGAGATTTGGTAGCCATCAAAAGAACACAATTTGTAGCCGGAAGAAAGCTTGCTAGCGAATTTTTGGGACCGTATGAAGTTATTAAAATTAATCGTAACGGACGATACAAGGTTAAAAGGGCAGCCAATTGCGAGGGACCGAACATAACAACAACAAGTTGCGACAACATGAAGTTATGGTCGTTTGCCATCAGTAACGACAAAGTATTTTCGGAAGATGAAGCAGAATCGTAAAATGAATAAAATGAATTAGAAGCAAAATCTTCAGGGGCTGAAGATAGGGTAGGACGGCCGAATGTAAGAAAGGAAAAACGCTAGTGGTAGTGAGAGAGAGAAATAACGATAGCGAGATCAGGAGAACGAGAGCGAACTAGGAACGAGTAGCGAGAGAGAGAACGCGCAGCTTTAAAATCGGGAGCGCGGGTTAAGCGCGAGGAGTTGAATTCGGACCGCGAAGCGAATAACATGTTGTGAACTGAAATCTAAATAAAGCGTTATTTGTCTAAACCGAATAAAAAACTCCACATAATATTACCATTTGTTTAGGTTTCTAGCAGTTCCGTATCCCGTATTGTGCGTGATGTTTGTACATACATAATAAATGAATTGAAGGAATACGTTAAGGTATTATTTCACTGATTTAATATGGTAACAATTCCATACTAATACTAGCTGGTATCGCGAAAGAATTGGTTTAAAATTAACAGTCGTTAAAAATTAACCAGAGTCGTTAAAAATTGCTAGAATTTGGCATCGCGAACGCATTGAGTTCATTTGTTAATTTTAACGACTGGTCCTATGCCGCCGTTAAACAAACGACTGTCAAGAGCGTATGCGATACAAATTAACAGTCGTTTAATTATACTGCTCGAATGTTTTCCCCGTGTTTGCCTATATACGATATCGAGCAGTCGTTAACTTTTTTGACGGTCGTTTATTTTAACAGGAATGAACAACAAATGAACTCGGTTAAACCAAAATGAACTTTAAACGACTGTTAAAATGTGTTCATTTATTCGCGATGCCGGCTACTCTCTTCTTACTTATAAGATGACCACTTTATCTAAGCTGTTTGTATATATAGTAATTTTAATTTGGTTTCGTTTTCTGGTGCTCGTGTTATTATAGTCTATTTTTCTAAACCTAATATATTGCCTAAAAACTGCTGTTATACTATTTAACAAATGAACTTGTTGCAATAAACAACTATTCAGGTCATGTCACTAACGTAACCACAGGTTGAGAATATTTCTTTTGGTAATAATAATAATAATAATAATAATAATAATAATAATAATAATAATAATAATAATAATAAATGGGCCTTTTATTGCGTCAGTGCTTGCTACATAAATTAATAACTAATTCTAAATAAGCCACACAAGAACACCCATTATTTTAATTCATTTTTATTATATCTGATCAATTTATCAAATACTTCAAATAAATCTGATTGCTATGCTTGTTAAGGCCAACGAACAGGCGACTGTTCATTTTGAAACAAAGTGATATATCACAGTAATTTAGCGTTTACTTTAAGTTTGCCTCTTTCTACAGCTTGTAAACTGGACGTCTACTTGGTATCAATATAATAAACCTACATAATTGCAATTTCTTATTTCAACATCCCAAATGTGCTTATATATGATTTGTCGCCTACTGAATTTATTATTTTAACTTATTTCGATCCATAATCATCATCAGTAATTCAAAACAATAGACAGTCAGTTTGTATCAGTTCAATCAGTTTTTAATTGAAAGAACAAAATAATTAAAGACACCAGCGAGAAAACTAGTTTTAAAAAAAAAATGTATTCCTTACTCATGGAGTCCTAAACTAGATCTGAACTAATTGCGAACAACAAGCTAGTCGTCAGCTGGCTGGTTCGGTCGATTATTGCTGACAACTGTGACATTGCTGACTGTTACTGCAGTGTGGCTGCGGACGTGGCGGTAGCTGAGCGTGTTGTAAGTTTGGTGTGATTGATTTCGGGGTGACGATTTTGAAAAATTTATCTGTCTGGATTGGATGTTTCTACTATTATTGCTAACATAACCGCATATCCCTTTATGGGCATTAATGTTGTAGGCTAACGTGGACGAGATGATTTGATACTGGTAACTCACCATTGACGCGTAAGCCGAACACGCCGGCATTTGACAACTGGCAAAATCAGAAATCACACGCGAAGGGAACGGCGGGAATGTTTTGTTTTTGTATTTTAAATGTTAGAATAACGTCTAAGTTTTATTGTATAAGTTCATTGTGTACCTCTTTGTTTATTGTGTATTGTGTTGTTTATTGTGTACCTCTTTGTGTACGAAACAAATGAAAGAAAGGAACTTAACACTAATGTTTTAGGTTGTCATACAAACAGAGAGACGTTTTAATACATAGTTTATAACAGTGATAATGGCTAGTATCATTGAATCTGTTCGTAGCGGGAATGTACGGTGCTCACAAGAAATTCTAGGGAAGGCAACACATTTCTCGTGCCCGTTTTTCCAATGTCGCGGTATAGCAACAATTTAAAGCAACTATCTAGTAAGTCACGAAAATGAGTGTCGGGACGTAAGCCACCGCTACAAACGTATTCAATAATATCCGCGAATATGTATGAGTTATTGTAATGATTATAACAAAACGGGGCGGTCCTGGTACAGTCGTCAATTCGAAGGACTCAATAACATATCCGCCATGGGTTCAAACCTAGAACGGACCGTCCCCCCGAAGCTAGGATTGACCGACTACGTGGTAATGAATTAAGTCCCGAAAGCCTGTATAAAGGCCGGCATGTCCGCGTAGGACGTTACGCCAAATAGAAGAAGAAGAACAAAACGTTGTTTAATAATATTTTTTTCAAATAACTTTTCTTTACAGTTGCCATCTACTGCTACAGAATGGTTGAAGATTTCAAAAGGATTCGATGAAAAATGGAATTTTCCTCATGTAATTGGTGCCATTGATGGAAAACATGTCACCTTAAAACAACCAGCTAATAGCGGGAGCCAGTTTTTCAACTATAAAAGCACTTTCAGCATTGTTTTGCTAGGCATAGTGGATGCTAATTCAAATTTTATATTTGCTGACGTCGGTTGCCAGGGTCGAATTTCTGATGGTGGAGTGTTAGCAAACAGTGCTATATACCAGAAACTGGAGCGCCGGGAGCTAAATATACCCGATCCTGAAATTTTACAAATTCCTTACGAGATCGAGGTTCCCTATTTTTTTTTGGGTGATCAAGCGTTTGCATTGAAAGAATATTGTCTCCGGCCTTTTGCTGGAATGCATACCGCAAACTCAATAGAACGCCACTTTAACTACAGGCATTCGCGAGCTCGTCGAACGGTAGAAAACGGTTTTGGCATTGATGTAAAAGTCTGGCGAGTTTTAGCAAAACCAATGGAATTAGAACCACAAGTAGCTGAAAAAATCGTTCTGGCAACAATTCATCTACACAACTTTAGACGTCGGCACTTGCTTTGGAATTATAATACAACTCTTCTTGCACCCACAAGAAATACGGCATCTAGATCCTCTTCCTCTCAAGAGTCTAACGTTGACCCTACTACAATGTTACCTCTTCGACACGTTCCGTTGAGGCCGTCTAGAGTGTTGCAAAACATGCGATTACACTTAGCACGACATTTAAAGTTTAATGATCCATTACCATTTGATTTACCGCAACCGCGCAGAGTTGTGTAATTTTCGGAAGCATATAAACCACCACGTACTAATTAGAATTATGGTATTAAGCGAAAGCAAATTTGTATTTGATTTTTGTGTGCATTGCGAAATCTGTATGAATGTTTCCTATTTTTCCTAACACGTTTTATATTTTCCTTTCGTGGAAATAAAAATCATTTATTTGTGATTTGTAGCATTCTTTATAAATAAAGGCACCGTTTACTTGAGACAAGCCTCGCAAGTCAAAAGCTAACTGTGGTGAACTATATACTAATATTATTTTTTAAAGAATAGTAGAATTCTTTACATGGCAATTAACTCAATGTGTGCATACAATCTGAAAAACCAACAAAGAATAACTGAAACTAATAAAGTTCCTATCGTTATGCTAAACCGATGCAAACAAGAAATGTAAGGCGTACATACAAAATAAATGTCATTATTACTATGAACGATACGAATAAGTTTTTTTTATAAACAGGAATTATCTTAAGCAATACGGCCTTTTTGGACCGTTACTCCTGGACAGTAAAAACAGAAATTTCGGATTTTCACAGTTCATGGAAAATAATTACAAGGCTCAATTCAGTAATTCATAAAATTCATTAATTCCAAAAACACTTAAACTATCTTAACAATATATAATACATAACAATACATAATTCACTTATTCATAAAATTCTTAAATTCCAACAAAAACTTAAACTATGTTAACACTTAAATTTTAAACCTATGCATCGAGGAGGCATGTTGGTCCACATAAAATTGATCAATTTGATCATTCATGACCGTCGTTATGGACCTGATAAGTTTAGCACAGAACTCTGGGTGTTTGTCTTCGAAGGTGGCAACTTGTGCCTCTACAAAGTTGCCCAGAGCCCTGGCTTTTGAACAAGGTGCAGCAGCAGTAGCAGTATTAGCAATGCTTTGAATGGCTGTCAAGCATTCGCTAATCTGACTTGATCGAGTCGTTTCGCTAAACTTTCTTTTGCGTCCTTTGGACGCTGTGCGACCCTCTAGCATGCCACTATAGGAGCCAGTGGAGGATGTTGTGGCAGTTGTCGTGGCTGTTGTTGAGGCAGTTGAACTGCATGAAGCGGTGGTTGCAGGAGCGGTCGAGATAACAACAGGTTCCCGAGAAGTTCCTTCAAGATTTGCCTGACATGAGAACAGAAACGCTATATTAATTCATTCCTCCACAAAACGATACATAAACACTATCTACTTACAGTATTGATTGTACGACGTGGAGCTGTCGTTTCATGTAAAAACGACATATGCTCGTAGGCATACCAAACCTCCTTCAATAGCTCGCTGGAACCTGAATATTTATACAATAGAAACGATCTTAACAAATATGAAGTAATAAAATAGCAAAATTTTCTGACCGGAACCTGTTGTCTGACTCAAAGCGATCTCCTTTTTAGTCCGCCGGTAGGAATTCATTAAATTCCTCCATTTAGCATGAACGCACTGATGATCCTCCTCCAGCACGGATGGTATCTGTTGCCAGGCTTGATGCCTTATTTCGGTGTTTTTATACTGGCGATCAGTATCTAACCAGATGCACGGATAAGTTTTTACCAAATTAATCAATTCGATGACTTTTTCCTCATCTTGAATAGGCTAAAATAATAAAACAACCAATAATTTAGTGTGTCATTCTATGAGAAAAGGTGTAACTTACATTTTTATTCGATTTTTGGACGGTTTTAGCTCCTTCCATTGTTAAGTGCTGGAGTGGTTGACTGCTAATCGAAAATGTCCGCCTGAAAACTTCCAAGGAATCTCCAAACACAATACCAACACATCCCCACATAATGTATCCAACATTTTTGTTTTCGTATACGTTTATTTAAGCCTCATTTTATTCTCAATATTATTATTGCCCTCAAATAAAACATTACATAAATATATTTTTAATAATTTGTATTTATTTTATCAGTAGCTTAAATAAGCACGTAATTTTAATTTTATTTTACTCAAATTTAAAAATTGAATTCGATGATCATCCCTCCCTTCAACACTTGAAACAGTAATGTAAACATAGCAGGTGGAATTTACGTCACTTGTCGCCGCTCGTAACCCGCATACATCGGGTTACGAGCGGCGACGAGCTGACAGATCGAGAACAATGGAAATTTGTAGCTGTCATTTGTAGCCGCATACATGAATGCAGCGTGTAGGGCCAGCTTAAAATCCAACCTCGTCCTGTTCAATTCCACGGCCGAAGCCGAAGCGAGCCTCCAATATTGTTAATTAAGAAGGAAATAAATGGAACCAGACAATGCCTCGCTTACTCCACCTGTCGATTAGCGCAGCAAAACTCTCAGCACCGCTATCTGATCTGAAAAGAGTTATCTGGACGTGGAGTGAACGCGCCCACGATTTGTTCGGTTTTTTATGACTTCGTAAATGTTGGACTGGTAGTGGGTGTAAATGTGTCACCCCCCTTACTTTTTTCCTCCAACCCTGTACCTGTCTCTTTTGAAAAAAGCTTGATATTTCACGATTTATAGTATTGAAAATCTCGAAATGACCACGATTTCTTATTGGAAATAAGTGTACACTGTACACTGAACAAAAATGGAATTCCTCGTTATGCGAGATTTTACTTGTTGAGATTTGCGAGATTTGCGTTATGCGAAAAATTATAAGAAGTACTCGTTATGAGCGGTTCCGCTGTATATGATAGTGATGCACGGGTCGACCTGAACCTATCGGGTCAGACCCTTCCGGAAGCGACCCGGAGTCGTCTGGGTCGACCCGAAAGGTACTAGTCGGTTCTTATTCTTATCGACCCGAACTCGCTACAAACACGGGTTGGACTGGCTTGACCCAGTCTAAACTCGCTGCACCAATGGGCCGGAGTTGCTTATTCTTTCTCGCACCTACTGAACATTTGAGTCGCCCGGACTCGTTGCACACGGCGCAGAATTTGATTCCGACTTCGTCCTATCGCACTGGCTGCACACCCGGCTCCGAGTCGGATCGTGAAATTAATCGTATGACCCACCACTAGTATATTATAGTAGTTTATTACATTTCAGTTTCCCTTTTCCGCTCAGTTCTGGAATCTGCCGAAATTATAAGGGGCTCTTGATATAGGTCAATTTATGATGCTGCATTTATGCTACTCTATACATTGGAGTTAAATTATTTACACTTATCAGTCCCGTGTGTATCTTTCCTACACGGTTCGTTTTTGGCCACACATGAGCATAGAGATGGCCGTGGACGTCACGACTAGTGTTGAGCGGAGCGATTGAGGTACCTCTTTTGCTCTTGACCCTTCTTATTGTGCGCGCTCCCGCACTGCCCACAGGAAAAAGAGGCAGCTCCACACGGAGCGCTGCACACAGGAGCGATTGTGCGATGCGCTCCCAGGAGCAAAATTTCGCACTTTACTGAGCGCTGCACGCAGCAGCGATTGTGCGATGCGCTTCCAGAGCGATGTTTCGCACCTCACGGAGCGCTGCACGCAGGAGCTAGAAGATGTGCGCTTGAAAGCTTCGCACAGAAAATGGCTTTAACTTGCGGAATGTGAGCGGATTACCATTACCATGTATCATGAGCAACCAAACCAGCATGTCATCGACAAAACAAACCTGCA
This sequence comes from Anopheles coluzzii, assembly GCF_943734685.1. Lineage (NCBI taxonomy): Eukaryota > Metazoa > Arthropoda > Insecta > Diptera > Culicidae > Anopheles > Anopheles coluzzii. The sequence continues at coordinate 57,589,230 of NC_064671.1, read as the reverse complement.
TCTGGTTGGAACGAAATGATGACGGTGGGGTACGTGGAGAACGTTGTCATCGACTGCCTGCTAAATGCAGTCAACTATATGGTTCAATAAGCGGAGTTGCGGCACTATTATCAGCGGCCGTACCATCGTCTCCGAAAGACGCGGTGTTTAATTAGCTAGAATTTATAAAGGATTTATTTTAGATATGTTAAAGATATTACTTACTTATGTAAGGCCGAGTGGAAGCAGGATGAACCAACTGCAGAACAACGAGAAGCAGCTCGGAACGATACAGTTGTAGACAGCTTTGATGCACATGGGGTTGCGGAATTCATTAGTTGTTCGGATAACCACGCCAAGTAATTGATTTCCTCTGGCTACAACGTCATCGATATGCTGTTTAAAGTTCAAAAAAGAGGCAAGCAGAAAGGCCAGGTCTTTGGCATGATTTTGTCGATTAACTGCAGTGCCGTCCATGAAGAAGGTCCCAGTGACTGGGCTCCTGCATCGACTAAAAGACACACAGTAGCATTTCTCGATGTAGATAGTCAGTCCGTTACGCTTGCACCACAAACAGAAAATTTCAATGCAATCTTGCAGGAATGTACAATCACCTGTGTTGTGAATAGGCGCAAAAATTTTTGCGTTGTCGGCAAACAGAATGATACTGTCGGGAGGTAAAGCGAGGGTAACATCGTTGATGAACAATATGAAGAGAAGCGGGCCAATATTGCTTCCTTGTGGCACACCAGAGCTGCTGACTATTTCTTTTGACATGTGATTATCAATTTTCACAATGTATGTGCGATTAATTAGGTAAGACTTAAGCCACTGTACGAGCGAGCTGGGAAATCCTAGCTTATCGAGTTTAGCGAGAAGAATTGCGTGCGGGAGAGTCGAATGTTGCTTTCAGATCTGTATAAATTGCATCGACTTGAGCTCCGGCATCAATTTGACTAGTGCAATAGGTTACAAATTCAACCAGGTTCGTGGTAGTCGACTTTTTTGGCACGAATCCATGTTGATACGGGCTTAGGTAGCTGCGGCATGCATGTAGCAGATTTTTGTATATCACTAGTTCGAACACCTTAGCAATGGCACACAAAGATGTAATACTCCGGTAGTTGATGGCATCTGCCCTGTCGCCCTTTTTGTAAATAGGAACCATCCAAGATTTCCTCCATGTTTTGGGAAAGTAGCCAGCCATTGGCTAGCGATGCATTGAACAATTTTGCAAGGATAGGCTAGGGCAGATAAAACGATCTCACTGTCGATGAAAGGAGTGCTCATGTTAATTGCGCCAGCCGGAGTGTTGACGAGAGCAGCATCAATGGTATCGGTATCATTCATGGCCGGTGAAAAGCAATCTGCGAAGCGATCCGCGAAGAAATTGCACATTTCATTAGTGTTGGCACTTGTTGCTCCTTTGTACGTAATGGATTTCGGTGTATGCGTGGATTTTGTTTTGCTGTTGTTGAAGCGCCAAAACGAGTCAGGCCACCTGCAGAGGTTACGTTGAATTTTATTCAAATATCTACCATATCGAAACCTGTTATAGCTGCAGTATAAAGAGTGCGTGTCAAAGTAGATCGAGCGAGATCTTTGGCAGCGGCGCGTTTGGTAGTGACGATAAGCAGCTATTTTTACACGTTTGAGTCGTTTGAGTGTGCGGTCCGCCCAGGGGGGGTTAGGTTTAGGACGCTGAACTGGGACGCATACAACAAAGGCTTGCAGCATAAAGGACGAGAATGAACATACTGCTTCGTCAAGTGAAAGTGAAAAATTGGAACAATGAAAGCTATTGTTAAACATTGGGCCTCATCGCGAACGAAAGTCGATAACAGAGTGGATAATTTAGCCGATCGGTTAGCAAAATTCCAATGTTATCCAATTGCGTTTTCTCAATCAGAATCTTCGCTAACCGATCGGTTTGGCAGTGGAGTGGAATGGTGTTTGCCGCCATAGCAACGTGGTTAAAAAGTCGAGCAGTGGAATATGCAGTTGAAAACTTCATATAAAAAAACCATTGCAGTCGGATAGCCATATCTACTGCTCTACCCCAGTTGATATAACAGTGGAAAACTAAATAATATTAAAAACCATGTTTCACAGCTCGCAAAAAAGGATGTTTTATCGCTGTTTGAATTATTTAAGATGTTTTATCACTCGATTTAGCTAAAATAATAGTTTTTAGAAAATATAAATTTCCCTGTTTTTTAATAAATAATCAAAACACATAAATTTAGATTTATAACAGGTATCTAGTTTTTATAGTTCAAGCTAAGAAATAAGAAACCAAAAAAAAAATCCTTTTCTGCAAATCCTTCTCTTTTATCCAACCTTATTTTATGGCCTTATGGCATGTTAGAATCGGTTCCGACACGTAAATGCAACGAGATTGGGAAGACCAGTATTATCACTAGGTACAAGAAATTATAAGCAACTCATATCCGTTGGAGCGGCGAGTTCCGGTCGGAATCGTTTGCGTTGTTTTGCACCTATCGAAGGTGTTGTGCCTATTTGTACCTTCCGGACTATCCCCAAAAACTCAGGGTCGCTTATGGAAGGGTACAGCCCGGGAGTGTTCGGATTGACACACACATCGCTATGTTCCACGCCTCGTGACAAACGTGTCACCCAATGAATTTTTTTGTTCATCCATTTAAACGAATATGTACACTTGAATAGCTTCTCTTCTGAATCACATACATTACAATTTTAACCTAGTTATTTTATTTTTATCAAATTTGACGCAATCATCATCGTACGTGTGGAACCACACTCATTGTCGTATCAAGCTCGCCAGTCTTCAGTGGACGGTCCTTGTTCAAGGCATGGAAACGATCGTCCCAGGTGTTGTGTAGGGAGAGGGGGTGGGGGGAGATTTCATCTCTTGGCTTTGAATCAAATACACTTTAATTTTTTTCTTGGGGGAGTGGGGGGTATTGGTCGGAATCCCTCATATATGGGCCCCTGTAGTCTTTGAGTCTCTTCGTCCATGGAGCCTCTATCGTTCATGGAGGTCCACGATGAGACTACTGTACACACCATATATGCTGGACTTTATATCCACGGAGCCTCCTGCGGCCAATCAGTCCGCTTACGGTTAAATCCGCAATTGCGGAGAGGGCGTAGTAGGTTTAAATTTAAGTGGCCAGATGACTTGGAGGCGTCAGTCATTAAGGCCAGGATAATAGACTGGCGAGGGCGAGAGACCATGAGCGGTTTCGGACACTCCTTATTGCACGGAATAAGTGTACCGCGTTGTTTCAATATATTTTTGCACGAGGGCGTAAAATACGGACGTTCACGGATCCAACGTTCGCGGTGGCTGGAGTTGATGGACGCACATGGTACATGGCACAGGACAAGGGTCAGCGAGGGCGACAAGTTCAGAAAGGATTCAAACCTCGTGTTCCAGTTCATACGATTTTGTTTCAACTAGACTTGTTCAGCCAACAACCCGTTTTACACTTTACCCGGATTGTTTGAATAGGCCTACAGTCAGTACTGTCTAAGGCCTGGTGTGGATTCTTCACTAGATGGTCCGTAAATAAGCAAAATTTACTATTTTATTCATTCCGCAAAACAACACCTCTAAATCTAAACAAAAGTGTGATTGACAGATAGGCAAAATCAATGGCTACTCGAATCGGAAAGAGTTATCCACCGGTGGAGAAATTATCCACCAGTGGAGAAAATTATCCACCGGCGGAAAATAAATTCCACCGGTGGATTCGAGCAAATTAACCGATCGGATAAATTTTATCGACTTTCGTTCGCGATGAGGCCCATTGATATCATGTCGTTCAGTTTCACATAGTCAGCTTTAGCAAAGTTATAACGATAAAATGCGGTTGTCGTCGAGTTTTGTCGAGTCGTCGAATTGCGTCGGGTCGACGAGTTAATACGTATATTGAAGTCTAACGCCGGATGGTCAAGAGGTACAAGCGGAACAACACTTGGAAAGACAGGCGAACACAATTTAGCTGCAGCATTGTTAGCGTAGAGCAGGTCAAGCATGCGTCCGTGCGAATTATTGATGGGATTAAGTTGCACTAATCCGTCAAATTTAAATCCATCCACAAAGGTGTTGTTGGCCAGTGAGCGCGCAGTTGGTTCATAGTGCGTGATTGATGAGTATGCTGGCGAGGACGAAGGATCAGCTGTGGACCAGCTTATGCTAGGCTGATTGAAATCGCCAATAACAAACAGCAGATCCGAAGGCTTGAGTGTGAGAATGAAGCCGCTGATACAATCATGTAGAGAGCGAAGAGTCGATATCTCGGAGCTAAGCTGCGGTGGAATGTATACTACCATGACGTACAGATGTGCGTTATTGCAGGCGACGCGCACACAAATATACTCGAGAGAACGATCACGGGAGGGTAATTCTATCGACTCGTATGCGTTTGAAACGGCTAGCAAAACACCACCACCGCGAGAGCCAGAGCCGCTGAGAGAGCGATCACAGCGGTAAACAGAGAAGTTGTTGTTGAAGAGAAGAGCAAATGGAATGTTGTCAACAAGGCAAGTTTCCGTGAGGGCGATGAGGTCGAAGTCAGCCTCCGATACAGCTAGGTGAAATTCTTTTGTTTTAGTACGCAAACCTCTAACGTTTTGATAATAGCAGCTTAAATACTCAGCGGTAGCGTTGTCATTGTGGCGGTTGGATAAAGCGGGTATACGGTAAGTCAATTGAGCTGCGTTGTCAGAGCATGAGGCTTGGCGTGTTTGTTGCGTGCAATGAGCGGAACTTCGTCTAGTTGAGAAAAAAACGATCGATTGTAGACTGGTGCAGCTGCGGAGATGAAGCGCGGTGGTTTTGGGGCGGTCCAGAAACAAGTGTTGAGTGGGGTGCTTCCAAGGTATCATTCACCGGGGGGTGACACTGTTGTGATGATGTTGTTTCAGGACCAGGTGGAGTAGGTGTGCGTGCAGATAAACGGTGAGTCGTTGTTGGTGTGCGTGTGGTGTAGCGGTGTTCAGTACTAGTAGCTGGTGTGCGTGTTGTAAAGCGGTTTCGGGTGGCTGTAGGAGATGAGGTTTGGTGGTCGTGTTGACGGGATGGAAAAAACTCACGTACACCGATACCGACGGGTCAGGTGGATGGTGTGAGTGCCGCATCTCGAAGGATAGCCGGGACTCTCACTTTGAATGAAAGCCAATTCATGCTGTCCACACTAACCCCTCTTCTCAGCAGGCAATGCGCTATAACGTCATCGGTGGCTAAGCGACGCTTTACAGAAGCGAACACTTGTTCCACAGTGACGGCTGTTGATAAGCGGGATAGGCGGATCCAGATCCTATCTGTGAATGGCTCACGAGGTGGAGCTTGCAGCGGTGATGATAACGGATCGGTTCCCACCAGTTCAATACTGCGTCAATCAGCTCGGGGGGCAATTTGCAACAGCCGCGGTGGAACGTAGCGATTTCCTCGTTGCTTGATCCTTTTGATCACTTTTTCACCGGACGCTAGAGATTGCATTCCTCTTGCATCACACGTGGCGGCGAGACGTGTCGTCACGCGATTGGTCGAGAGAGATTATAGGATCAACGCGTTCGATTTCGTGTGCGAATTTGGCTTATAGAATGAATGCATTCTCAGGTGTGCGAATGCGTCAACGTCGACTTCTTTCTCTGTTCGAGTGGACCGTTTTATCGGTCACCAGCTACCACCAGCAGGATCATCGATCCAAGGACACCTGCAACTATGCCGAAATTTGATGAAAAGGAAAATTATGTTGGTTAAGCAGAAGTTTAGTTTTTTTTCGGGCAGCACCGACTGTCGATTAGCAGCTCCGGGCGGGTTCAGACGGCTTCAGATAACTCCGGTCGGAACCGTTGGTTTGATATAGCCTGAATCGGAACCAGAGTAGCAATCTTCGGAAACGGTGTGGAGCCGTGAGTGCGAGATCGCGAACCTGTCTCTAGCATCAACACCGTGCCAGTGTTTTAGGGTGTCGGTGTACACGCATAGGCCGTTTCGCATGTTATGTTTCGCACAGCAAATCCGTCCATGTTGATAGCCCAGTACCCTCCACGGAAGCAGTGACAACGATTGGCCAGTGTCCTGCATCCGTCCACGAAAGCTGTTGCAGAGGATGTAACGGACGCAGGGTCACCAGTGCCTCACCTATTAAAATGTATTAAAATTAATGAATAGAAACTACAAAAAAGTAGTCGCGCCTTCAGCTGGCGATTTATATGCTACCATATTTTCAAGCTGCGCCATCAATTGTATTGGTTGCCGGTGCTCTTAGCGGTGCGTATAGCGTCAGGACGTCAACAACACAGCACAATCAGTAATCAATAAACTTAACTTTATTTATTTTCCTTGCCTGACGCCTGTTCGATGACGCTCCTCCGATGACACAGAAAATCGCTCACACACGATCATTTTTTTTCTCTTTTGTTCACTTTTCCTGCAACACGTACAAACTTTAAAATCATTAGAGGCACAAAAAAACACGTAAATATCCAATGTTTTTTGTGACTTAGACGCAAAAGCAACTTGATGGATCATCCACTTTGTAAACATAACCTCCATCTAAGTTCGCTGGCTGAAAATACACACACACATTCAGACGGTACGTCGCAACATGCCGTTTGGTGCTGTTTCACACACACAGCTGCATTTCACTTGCGCTCTTCCGTGTTTCTACATGCTTCTCCATGCCTTTCTACACCCCTAGCCATAGTATTAAACGTCAATTGCTAGCCGGGAAATGAATGTAAGTAGCAGAAGTCTAGGTTTGACAGTTGCCTTGTTCGGTTCTTTTGTTTACAGTTTGTATCAGATGTTGCATCCGATTCATGAATTTTGGATTTTTTTAACCCTAAATCCTCTTTGAAACGATATTTTTTATGATTTTTCAAGAGTATGAATGCCACACTCCAATAAAAAAAACAAAAATTCATGTGGTAATATGAAGAAATTGGCGCAACGAAAACAGTAAATTGTCAGAAAAACCCTTGTGTTCGGTAGGAATTTTCGCTGGAAGAACACATGTCAACAAATTCTAAATGCAATTAATTAATTTAAGAAAAACGATTAAAGCACTACACTGTGCGTGTGGAAATGAACGAGGCAACTGTCAAATTCAGGATCTGTTCAGGCTTAGGCACGGAAGCCCTGCCAGTTGATTCGTGTTTAACGAAACACGAAGATCATTCGTTGAGTTTGGAGCATTCGGGCACGATCGATTAGTTTATAAGTATAAGTGAATTGCGTGAAATAAACTCTCTTCTAATTGTGCAATACAAGGAACAACACCCGGTAATTATAAAACGCTAGAAAAAGTTACACCGAAACGCGAAAGAACATTATCCGAAATCGTAAGATTGATCAGGATCTTTGTGCATCGTTGAGCTTTGTGTATTAGTGCAAAAAAGTGCTATGCACCTGTACCCTACATAGACTTTGATTGTAACAACCGGAAAAATGGTCTAGTACATTGTAAATGCATATTTGGATAGCCTAAAAAAAAGAATTTGTCATTTGTAGTTTTATACTTTTAGAGCAGAGTTAGCACTTCATTTGTTTGCTCAATCATGTACACGAGAAGTGAAAGCCACGACACAAAGTTTGTGTGAATTCCTGTTTCACAGATACATAAAAATAGCCTGAAATCCAAGTGTCCGATAATGAATATCCTGTACTTGCTTATTTATAGACTTGTCGTCCTTGCAACCCAACTAGCCAGGTCGAACTCCAGCTTCTAATAAAGGCTGAAAACAATCATCAGGGTGCATTTTGCGGAAGTGATATTCCACCAAATACTGATTCAGGTGCGTAATGCGGTTTGTGCCTGTTTTTTGAGGAAATCTTTAAGCCAACGCCATAGATTTTCGACTTTTTACGTATGAATGAACTTATTGTCGGGAGGAACGAAATTTTTGGAATGGTTTACCATGCCATGGCTGTACCCAACCTCGGCTAACGAAACATATCCTCCCCAAGAGTCGGTTAGGATTGTTGTGCCATCATCTACGTTGTCGCATATTAACCGAGTCAACGTATCAGCGTTTCGATGCTCTACTCGCTGCAAAAATATTTCGTTCGTCTCCCGATAAATTCCACCAACCAACCACTCTTTGTCAGTGCGAGTGAGCCGTCTACGGTTGTAGTTTCGTGAGATTATTTTCGTCTCATCGATTTCGACTGTCTTGCCCGGGCCGCCAATTTTTGATGGCGCCAGCATTGCGACAACATCGAAAAGGAGGAGACGTATATTACGGAAATGGTTAATTACCGTTATCTTGCTGAGCTGCAGCTGCTTCACCACTTTTGCCACGCTGACATTCATACTCCACAGGTACAGCAACAGGACCTCCTGCATCAGTGTAAGTCTGGATCCTTCAAAGAAAGATCCAGCACGGACACTGACTTCCGCGTTTTTGCACTTACGTCCTGTGCACACCCACTTGCAGCGATCCTTCGTCCCCTTTACGTTTTTACGCAGCCGCATCGGCTGCTCTCACTTCCGGCACAGCTGAACAGCCTGCAATAGCTTATGGTCTATAAGCCATTCGACTGCTGCAACAGGCTCATGCAGCTTAAGCACCAGTGATGCAAACGTTTCGGACGCCCTAAAATTGATAGAATAAAGTTGAAAAATTATCACAGCTTGTTGGTACATTACTCTTAATGTTCACCCTTTGGCTTCTGATATGGCGCAACAACCACAGTAAGATAGGGCATCAAACATTATCAAACAATTACCAACACGATAATGCAACCAATTCAATTAAAAAAAAAGTTTAACCGATATTTTAAACTGGAAAATAATATTAAGTGGAAACACACTGTAACCATAAAACCATAATTAATGTGGAAAGTCTTAAGCCAAACCTTGGGAATGGGGAATAATAATATTCTATTATTATTCGCCGCCAAATTTTACTGAAGGGTTAACATTTTCAGGCGGTCCTATATGAACTGGATATTAGATATTAGAATCGAGATCGTAACAGGGTCGGGAATGAACAGTGATATAGCCTCGGGCCGTAGTTGGAAGACCTCTGCTCTATATTATCTTAAATTTGCATTTTTTTACTAAGCGAAAGTGTAAAGCCAAATGCATTGGAGCCCCTCAAAATGAGTTCCCATGATGACAAATGTTTCACTTAACCATCAATTATCAATGCTCAACAAATATATCTCTTATTATTTTGCGTAACAACCATTGTCAAGGCCAATTAAGGCCTGCCTTTTATAGCATAAATTGGTTGGACTATCGGTGGGTTATTGGCTACCCGCAGCAGGGGGGCTCGGTTTATATGGGACTTGAACCCATAATGAGCATGTTGTAAATACCTCGCTTAAAATTTTGCATAACAAGCAATATCATTTGTGTTTTTGATACATGTTTTTGGTGCAGATGTGCACCAATATGTGTTTTTGGTGCAGATATTGTGTGAGATATTGACGAATGTTTCTAGCGCGTTTTTTTTTCTGAACCTACTTGCTGATGAAGGCGAAATATTACCCAACCTACTGCTGTTTACATATATCGGTTTTAAGTGTGTGGTAGAATTCTTTTGCAACTCAATTTATCAATAGAAAATCAATCAACACTCAACATCAATATAATCAACAGAAATGGCCCAGGTGAAAAAATAAAGCGGCTGATTCGGAAAAGTGCACAACAGAACTATCACACATATTAGCCACCCCCCCTGAGATAATGATTCCTTCCTTGCGCGTTTTAGGGAAACAATAAAAAATACAACTTTAACTAGTATCGCTTATACAAAGGGTACAGTAGGCAGACGTTTCGTCCGCTGGTGGAATGAAACAGTTGTCCTCGCCATTAAGGCTCGACGAATTGCAATTATGATATTGTTATGATGGGTCTGCCACACACAATTTTCCATGTAATTTTCTAAGCCATAAATTCATATCTGACCATTATGCCATTATGGGCACCATAGCATGCATCACCATCAGCTGGAATGGTATCGACGATTGATGAGGCAATACTCGGATAACCATCATCATCAGCTAGATCGTTAAACTTATCTTCATCAACTGCACTGCCAAAACCGCCATCATCATCAACAAGGCCTCCAAAACCACCATCATCATCAGCTGGACCGCTAAAGCTATCAGCTAGGCCGCTAAAACTATCAGCTTGGCTGCTAAAGCTAGCACCTAGGCCGCTAAAGCTATTATCATCATCAGTTACACTGCCAAAACCACCACCAATACCAACAGGACCGCTAAAGCTATCAGCTAGACCATCAAAACCACCATCATCATCAACTGCACCGCCCCAACCATCATCATCTTTAGATGGACCGTCAAAATCTCCGTCGTCATCAGCTTCAACCACGTGTCGAGCTGCACCTTCTATTATTTCGGGATTTACCGTGGTTGACCTAGAAGCAGCACCGACTTTGGAGCCAGCGTCTTTCAAATCGTGTTTTGGCCGAATTTTCCAAGACGGAACCAATGAATTGGACACCCAACCTCGTCACATTGCTGTTCCCAAAGGTCGATCAGCTACAGTCATCCGTGGACAAACTGGAACAGCGGTTTACTCGGCGAGACAAAGATATCGCACTGTTCCAGGTGACTTTGGATGACGTCAAAAACAGCGTGTACGGACGCCCGAGGACAACAGATGACGAGAATTTCCAATTCAACATGTTAGACAGCGTAAAAGAGTTGGTGGAATTTGATGGTATGCTGGCAGAGCGAGCATATTTTGAAAGTGTGTTGAGATGGGCGAACAATCGCATTACCACACAGGAATCTAACGCCAGACTCTTTGAAGCAAAGGGTTTGATTTTCAGCAGACAGCTCCAACCACAGTGTTCCTTAGCTGGCACGGGCAAGAAGCAGAAACATCCACTGCGAGAGCGAAGAAAGGTGGTGAAATTTTTCCAAGCATTGTGTAGCAACCGGTATGTCTACGTGAACGAGGCATTGGTGGCTAAATTTTTGAAATATAAACTTTGATATGCCCAGAGTCGTCTCAATAAGGGAGGCTTGCTCCAAAGTGAACCGCGCAACAGAGGATATTTTGAACACGAATAACATAACCTTTATAGTTCGAACTTAATGAAGTAAAACATACTCTTGCTCAAGTTATATAAATTAATCTTTTATTCCAAACAATATTACCAAGTATACAATCATAGACAAAATACTTATACTTTGCTGTGTGGTACTGGGATGAACTGAAACACATCAGCTTCTTTCATCTGAACAGTGACTAATTTGCACTTTATCTCCTCGACTGGTATCTTTTTTAAGGAGAAATCTAAACCCATCATGCTGGTGGACCGGATAATCATAATCAAGGACGAACACGGAACATTAAAACTCTCGAAGGTTTTGCTAAAAAGATTACAATGCACAAACATGCTACCTTCGTCCTGGGATGTTGTTTTGTACATCGCAATATTGTTATTTTTCATCAAAACCAACAATTTCTGTCGTCCGCTTTCAACGTACAGTCTGCCATCGCATGGAGATGTACAGTTTGTCCATTGTTTTTAACATAAGGGAATGATTTCGTGTTTCCTGGTTTGGCATACTGGATATGCTGTAATTCAAACAGCATATTAACAGCCTGTTCTAAGCAGTTTTTGCCAGATCTTAATATTTTTTTTAATTTTTTGAAGGAACGCTTCGAAAGGGTATGCCGACGAAGTGTGCAGTGGACCAAACCTGTTTACATCGTCAAACACATGTATTTGGTTGTGAACGTTGGCTGACACTAGTGTAAGGTCATATACGCTCGGGAAATCTATGACATATTGTCGCCATAATTCCCTTGCGTAAGGCCAATGTTCCACATACTCTTGGGAGTTAAACAGTGTCATGGCACACAAGTAGTGCATAAAATGGGTGTATTCCTCATCTGTTAACCTGCTCTTAAAAATGACCGAACTGGCATTATGTAGGAAGTAATTATATTTATTCATTCATTTCCAGAATTTAATGTATTTTAAACTTCGAACCTTTCAAGCGAATTCTAAAGGGAACTTTAGCTGCTCCAGGTCCTTGTAAATTGCCTTACGCACCTGTGGAGACCATTTCTTTGCGGCAGAAAACTTTCCCTCCGACCATCCCCACACAGATTTCCGAGATATCCCATAATCCTGGAAAGGCAGAGGTACACTCGAAATAACATCTGCAATTATATCGCAGCCATCAAGGTCTGTTGCATTTTTATAGTAACCCACGTATACACCCCTCTTGAAATCGTCGCGATTTCGTGGCTCATCATCAATCTGCCCATAATAGGTGCGATGTGTAACGGGATCTTTGGTTATAACCGTTTGACATTTTTGGCACCCGCTTTGGGCGTTTAAGTTTTTAACACCTAAAACAATTGCAATAATAAATTATTGAAGAGCATGCCATTAATTTTTTTGTTTTCCATCTTTAATGTATGCCCGAGCAGGCAAATCGGCAATAACGGCCCTTTGCTTAGTTTTAAATTAGCGATCATTGATTAGGATGCCATATTTTTCCAAATCCCCCCCCCTCCCAACCGTGTTTAAGACAATAAAACACAACCTAAAATTACAAATACAGCTACCCCCCCTCCTCCCACCCATGACACACACATACACACAAACAAACAAACAAACAAACACACACGCACACACTGGAACTGGAGAGGATTGTCTCTGACCTGTTCCCCTGGCACCCACTCGTATCATGGCCTGTCCCCTCAGATGCTCCAACGACCGTCCCATCAGGCAGCAGAGTAGAAACGGAAGAACTACTATCTATCGCTGCCGGGATGGTAACGAGGAAGGCCCCAGGTTTGGACGGGATCCCGAACGCTGCGGTGAAAGTGGCGATAGAGGAATACACGGAGGAGTTTTGCCGCCTGTCCCGGGACTGTCTCTCGCGCGGCACCTTCCCGTCGCAGTGGAAAAGACAGCGACTGGTACTACTCCCGAAGCCTGGCAAACCCCCCGGGGAGAGCAGCTCGTATCGATCGCTGTGCATGCTTGACGCACTTGGAAAGTAACTGGAGCGTCTCATCCTCAATCGCCTGAATCGTCACATTGAGCAACAAGACTCACCGCAGCTGTCTGATGCTCAGTATGGATTCCGCCGAGGACGTTCTACCATCAGCGCGATCCAGCGTGTTGTAGACGCGGGCACAGAGGCCAAGTTGTTCCGCCGCACGAACACCCGCGATAAACGCTGCCTGACGGTGGTGGCACTGGACATCCGCAATGCGTTCAACACTGCCAACTGGCAGGCAATCGCCGACGCGCTGCAAAGTAACAATGTCCCGTCATACCTGATGAAGATCATAGGAGCCTACTTTGAAGGACGCAAGCTGCTGTTTGACGCTAGCGAAGGCCCTGTCGAACGTCACATCAGCGCAGGAGTTCCACAGGAGTCCATACTGGGCCCTACACTGTGGAATATGATCTATGACGGGGTTTTCGGAGTTGGGCTGCCGCCGGGGGCAGAGATCATTGGCTATGCTGATGACCTGGTGCTATTAGTTCCAGGCACAACTCCGACAACAGCAGCAGCAGCAGCAGCGGAGGAAGCAGTGGCAGCGGTGGAACAGTGGCTTTTCGGGCACCGCTTGGAACTGGTTCATTCTAAAACGGAGATGACCTCAAGCAGCCTCCAGAGGAAGTTTCTATCACTGTTGGCGGAGTTAACGTGCCGTTCTCGCGCTCCATAAAATACTTGGGGGTGCGTGTACTTGACCACCTATCATGGGTACCCCACGTTAAGGAGATAACTCTGAAGGCCACGCGGATTGTGCACGCCGTCATTCGACTCATGCCGAACCTCCATGGGCCAAGGACGTCGAAGTCTCGCTTGCTGGCAAATGTGGCCGACTCGACCATGCGCTACGCAGCACCTGTATGGCACGAAGCGATTGGCAATCAAGAGTGCTGCAGATTACTTCGTCGGGTGCAACGTAAGTCGGCAATTGGCGTGGCCAGAACGTTCCGAACAGTTCGTTACGAGACTGCAGTGTTGCTTGCGGGTCTCTTGCCGATCTGCCTGGCGATTGCGAGGACACCCGAGTGCACAGTCGCCGTTGAACAGGTTTAAACAGTGCAATAAGGAAGAAGGAGCGCCAGCGGTCCATGGAAGAGTGGCAAGCAACGTGGGACGCAGACGCCGCCAACGAAAGAGCCAGCAGATACGTTAGGAGGGTAATCACCGCGTAATCCCGAACGTGGGATCCTGGCAGTCACGGAAACACGGAGACGTCACGTGCCACCTATCTCAGGTACTTTCCGGCCACGGTTTTTTTCCGGGAGCACCAGTGCGGTGTGCAGCTCACGTCGTCCCCGGACTGTACGCGATGCCCCGGCGTTGCGGAGAGCGCAGAACATGCTATGTTCGAGTGTCCGCAATTGGACTCAACCTGAACAGAGCTGCTGCACGGAGTCGTTCCGGAAACGCTGCTTTAACACATGCTCCAGAGCCCAGATAACTGGAGTAATGTATGTGAGGCCGCTAAGCGGATAACATCAGCGCTACAGCAGGATTGGGACGAAATCCGGCGAGAGCTGGCCGAACAAGGCGCCCCACGTGTGGCCGATAATCAACATAACCAAGAGAATGTCCGCATCTCGTTGTACAGTACGAGGAACACCAGGGAAGAGCAACGGGGTAGACGCCACCCAACACCATCACCTCCACCCAGAGCGGTAGGGAGGCGGGCAGAAGTCCGATCTCTTGGGGAGCGCTATCGCAGGCAGATGCTGGTAGTTGAAGAGCGTTGGCGAATATCCGGCCACAGTGTCGGTGGAGTAATCTCGCAGGAGGATGGCACATTGGTCGAGGCGTCTCGACAAGGCATGAACGGTGCAGAAGAGACTGCAGCGACTGAGGCAGACGTGGCATCACGCTAGATGATGTTGGTGGTCTGTGAAGGATCTAGGGAGGACCAAAGTATGGTCAAAAGGACGATCTCCGCATCCTGAGCGGCAGGGAGGACAAAACGAATATGAAAGGAAAAGAAGGGGGGAAATAAACATGTGTTAGGTGCCTGGCGCACGGAAAAGAGAGACTCCGAGGAGCAGTAAAAGCCCTCCCTCATAGACCCCTCGCGTGGCAAGAGGGAAGGGAGTGGGCGAGGACAGGGAATAGGCATGTGTAAAATGAACGAGAATCGCACCGTTCGAACAGTTCGGTAAAGTGCACGAACGAACGAGGTTCTTAACAAAAAGAACGACCAGGACTTTTGGAAGAAACTGACTACACTGAACGCGTTCGAACGTTCCGTTCAGTGTTCGACGGCACACATAAATGTGGTAATAAAACGTGCAAAATCATATTGCTTTCTCGCTCTTTCTTGCACCGTGCGAACGGGTCGTCATAGATCAAAATGTACCCTGTTGGTGTTGAAATCGTACCCATACAACTCAATTCCTCGAACGCCGTCGAATTTGTCCAGCAGTGTTCGATACGTGTGCTGTTGGTGTGGAAATCGTATCTATACGACTGAATTCATCGAACGCGTTCGAACTGGTGTTCGATCTGTGTTCTGTTGGTGTGTAAATCGTACCTACACAACTGAATTTATCGAACGCGTTCGATCTGATCCGTTAGTGTTCGATCTGTGTTCTGGTGGTGTATAAATCGTACCTACACAACTGAATTCATCGAATGCGTTCGAACTGGTGTTCGATCTGTGTTCTGTTGGTATGGAAATTATACCTATACAATTCAATAGATCGAGCCCGTTCAAACGGATTAGTCATTGTTCGCGAATGAGCTGAACTGAATTGATTGCGCTCATCATGTTGATCCATATTTAAGTAGTTTTTTTAAATAAAATCCTTGAGTGTGTATAAGGCATGGGGTACAATATATGCAGGAGACATTTTTGCTCGTATTAGTTTTTTACATGCTAGTTTTTGGTCGGTTTTGCGATGGATTGTGTTGACCAGACAGCCGAGTGTTTAATGTTTTTAAATTATTGGTTTCAACCGCAGAATGAGTACTTCTTTGGCTACAGTATGCGTCTATGGTGGGTAAATGAAAAAGATAACGAGCGTTTTTTGTGAATAAAAACCCTATGAAACAAAGAACGAAAGAATCGTCGTTCGCGTTCGGTTCTTTTTGGTGAGCGAACTGAGCGTTCGGTGAAAAGAATCGTTTTGCCCATGCCTAACAGAGGATATAATGTGTAAACCAATAAGAACAATAAAACCTGTCCGTGATAAAAAAAAAACACACACACACACACACACACACACACACACCGGATGACACCGGCGCAAAGCAAATTCACCCTGCATCTACTCGGGAGGTGCTTCCGCCGAGCCGTCCAAAAACCGAAGCCGTACTAGTGGCGCCATGCAAAAATATTACTCATGTGGAAATCCTCCGGAAGTTAATAGCAGATCCTAAGCTTCAAGCTTTCGATACGAAGTACTGCGAATTCGAGGAACAAAAAATGGGGGCTTGTCTTTCGAACTGGGCAAAAGCGATGATGATTGCGGAGTCGACTACGCAAAGGTGGTACCGAATTCCATTGGCAGTAATGGGACAGTAAAGACCTTAGGCCAAATGGAAACGGTGGAAATTCTATACATCGACGAAGAGACGCAGACCAGCGACGTTGAAAAAGATCTTTGGGTTATGTTCAACGAGCTGGACGGGGTGACTTTCGAGACCAAGATGACCAAATCCTGCAACGGAATGCAGACTGCTTCAGTGAAGCGACGAAACTAGCAACGCTAGTGGCGGCACGTGGCAAGATTAGGATTGGATGGTCAATCTGCCCGGTGAGAATACAAATACCGAACAGGAGGTGTTTCAAATGCTGGGAGACGAGCCAATTCTCCCGCGATTGCAAAGGCCCAGATAGGACCGACTGCTGTCTGCGATACGGTGAGACAGGGCATTTTGCCAAAACATGTGTCAATCCTCCCAGATGTGTCCTTTGTCCACCGGGTACAAACATGCATCATACCAGCGGCGTTTTCTGTCCAGCGAGAAAGCAGAAACCGACATGGAGATAGTTCATTTGAAGAGGTCCAAGACATGCTTGGTCAATTGCTTATAGAGGAAAAGGGAGATGTGGCTGTTAGGATTTGATTTTATCATACATTTTTTGTTCAGAAGAATTTGCTGCTTGGGTCATATTTTGACAGTTTAGTGAGGGATGATGATCGATCCAGGCACGGAATGATCGATTCCGCGGTGACGCTCATCACTACCACTTTTTTTGTACTCGAGAAGAGAAAGACGTACTTGTGCGCAACACTTAAAACACCACGGATTTCGTTCAGCCATTTTTCTTTAACTTCACTAAACTTGTAATTTGTAACACAACGTAGGACTAAAATAAAACTAGCAAACGTAATCAAACCCGTATAAACAGTGGCAATGATTTCCGAGCCGTATCGCTGTCCTAGGGGCGTAAACAATTGGGTTTCTGACTCTACAGGGACTGCTGCTATTTGGGCTTCTGGTAGATTTCCGATCCAGCAGATCATTTCAAGGTACGGCGAGGGGTATGTGATTGCAGTCATCAACAAAATAACCTTCTGCAGCTGCTACGCTCCGCCAAGGTGGGATCTAGAGAAATTCGAAGAAATGCTTCAGAGGATTTCAGATGAGGTCGATGTTAATCCTATCGTCATTTCAGGGGATTTTAACGCTTGGGCCACGGAATGGAGCAGTAAAAGAACAAACACCAGAGGAAACGCCGTGTTGGAGCATTTTTCTAGACTGAACTTAGCATTGGTAAATGTTGGCTCCTGTCCCACATTTGTAAGGAATAGCAAAACTTCCATTATAGACCTTACGTTCTGTAGTCCAGTATTGGCTTCTTCCATGAACTGAAGGGTAAGCAACGCCTCAGCGACCACCGAGTGATACGCTACATGGCAAGAAGCAAGTGCCACAGTGTTGCCCAGGGCTCCGGTTTTCCAGCCTGGAAAACACAATGCTTCAACGAAGAACTGTTTATTGTGGCATTGAGGTTTGGTGATTTCTCACCTCGTCAGCATTGGAGCTAGCGCCAGTGATCACCAACGCCTGTAACACCTCTATGCCACGAAGGAAAAGGGGAACTAGCCCACGACGGAGAGCTTACTGGTGGACTACCGAAATAGCCCAGTGTCGAAGCCATTGCAAAAAAACACGCAGAATGATGAATCGAGCCAAATCCTTGGAACAAAGGGAGGATCTGAGACGTTTGTACATCTTGGCACGATGTAATCTAAAACGGAAGATTAAGGCAAGTAAAAGGAGATGCTTTCTAGCCCTATGCGATGAGGTTGAAAATAACCCGTTTGGTGCTTACCGAACGCTAATGGATAAAATGTTCGGCCAAGACCTACCTAGGGAAAGGAGCCCACCCGTGCTCAAGTCTATAATCGAACAGTTGTTTCCTATTCATGAGCCACAAACTCCAAGTGATATACCCCGCAATCCTGATGTTGAACCTGTGTCAATTTCCGCTGATGAGCTAAAGAAGGCTGCAGACCATCTCAAACTGGGGAAGGCACCTGGTCCCGACGGTATTCCCATTGAAGCGATCAAAGCAGCTATCAAAACGTACCCGGAATCATTTTTATCAGTGTTCCAGAACTGCTTCGATACTGGTATTTTTCCGATACCCTGGAAGCGACAAAAACTCGTTCTTCTCTCAAAGCCTGGGAAGCCCCCCGGCGACGCATCAGCACTAGTGTTGGCCGTTCCGGTCCGAACCTAGTTAAAAAAGTTCCGGTCTTTATGTAGGCCGTTCCGTTCCGATCCTTTATACAAAATCGTTCCGTTCCGTTCATTCCGTTCTTTCCGTTCATTCCGTTCCGTTCCGTTCATTCCGTTCATTCCGTTCCGTTCATTTCGTTCTTTCCGTTCATTCCGTTCCGTTCCGGTCTTTGCCGCTTCAATATTGTTAGCAAGGTGCTATCGTTCATGCGTTCCGTTCTTTGAAAAAAAAAACCGGCTTTGTCCGGCTGTTGCTTACTGTATGCAAGATAACTGTTCACTCTTTCTCGCACACAGTATGTGTTGCCTGTGCACTCTCCCATGCTCACAGGAATATTAATCGCACTTCGTCGCGTATCGTTTATTACAATCGTGATAAGCGAAACCAAAAATGGTGTTACATTTGGTATTATGGTGCAATTGGTAACATCTATTATACTTTTTGTTATAATTTAGCTAGTCTGAGCTAGACAAAACACTATTATAAACTTTAAATCTGTACTCATATGGCAGAACGGGTTGGAAAAGATGTATTATAATATGCGAGTATGAACATCGAAAAATAAAATGTATTTATTTTTTATGCCACGATATCCACTTGATCTTGGCACTCGGCATGATTCCAATATTTGGCCATTCGATTCGAAGCATTCTGTTCCATTCGATAACCGTTTGAGTGCCGTGATCTTGTAAACGATTTGTGTTGAAAAAATAACTATTTGTTTTAAATAGTAAGTGATATTCAAATAATTAGTCAATTTCGTGATACAATCGTCAACTCGTAGCACTTAATAACATCGGCATGGGTAAAAACCTCGAATGGATCGTGCCCCCATATGCTGGGATGATTATCCTGCTATGGGCATTTAATAAGTTACTGATAGCCAAGTCTATTAGTGGTACAGGAAGGCTTTGACCGAAAATGGTCGTCGCATCTAAAAAGTTTAAAAAATACTAGATAACAAATGCATGCTTTATATTAGCACAGCTGGTACAGTTTACTGGGCATAGGTTGAACCCATCTAGATTTGTCAGATATGCTTTTAGTTTGAAGAAACTCCGTGTCATATCCTGTAACAAGTAACAAAATCCCCCCCCCCCCCCCCCCCCCCCCCCCCAGTTGACAGTTCGGCTTCAACGCTTTGGGTCGTTTTTTTTGCACCCCAGGTTCACGTTCCGTTCTTTTTGAAAAATGAACTAGTTCCGTTCCGTTCCTTTTTTTAACGAAATTCCCAACGCTAATCAGCACTGAGGCCTTTAGGATTGATACGATTGACGACGACTGTGCGATCGTTACGATTGACGTAAAGAATGCTTTCAACAGTGCCATCTGGGAGGCCATACATGCAGCTCTCTCCAAGATGATGGTCCCACCGTACCTCTGTAGGCTGCTGAGAAGCTATTTGGATCACCGTGTGCTTTTATACGACACAGATCTTACTTACTTACTTATCCGGCGCTACAACCGCTTTGCGGTCTTGGCCTGCCTCAGAAGTGTCCGAAACCGCTCACGGTCTCGCGCCTTCGTCCGCCAGTCCGTTATCCCGGCCTTAATGGCGGACGCCTCCACGCCATCTTGCCACCTCAATTTGGGCCTACCACGCCTCCTCTGTACTATATAGTCCCAGCTTCGTCCGTCGCGACAGGTTCTTTCAGGTGAACTGCTTTTTCAGGCTGTACAATGACCGGTTGGCAGCCAGCATCCTTGCGCGCAACTCAACTTCCATACTGTTGTCGTTGCTGACCTTTGACCCAAGATAGGTGAATTCTGGGACGACTTCAAAAGTGCGTTCACCTATCTGTACATCACGCCTACGTAGATTCGGATTATTTATTGGTAGGTCCGCTGATGTTGCCACCATCAGTTTGGTCTTTGCCTCGTTTATCTGCAATCCGAGGCTCTCTGCTGCCTGCTCAATCCCTTGGTAGGGGTAAAAGATTTTTTAAGGCCCCCTCCTATGGCAATCGAACAAGACAACCCTGACAAGAAAAACGAGATAGTGTGCGGTTGATCGGTCATGCAATCTGTCAAATATTCAAAAAATAAAGTTTGTTTACATTTTGAATCGAACGATAGCTCTCACGATGTACAACGGCGAATGATTAAAAAAAGGCTACATCGGTGATGAAAATGTTATGTGTAATGTGTAAAATAAACAGCCGAAAAATTATAATTGGCCGTAGAATCGACTTCGCACGCCTGAAAGCAGTTTAGGGTAAGTAAAGCATAGCCAATAATTGTAATATTAAATCAATTAAAGCGGTGTTTTCTATGCAGCTGTTGTGCAACCGTATTGAGCCGGTGATCGTTAGAAAGAGGAAAGAAAGAATGCCCGCAATTAAACTACACGATGTTCGATCATGGCAAACAAGGTAAGTTGATAATGAACGTAATTCGCACGGTATCAAAAACTCCTCGAGTCTATTTTTTTTATTAACCATTGTTTTTTTATAGTTACAAAGCATGCACAGCTCGCTCGCCGTTGGACGCTTGGACAATTCCTTTTACAAGCATTCGGTGATCATTTTGCGAAACGTCTTGCCGCACGCCTGGTACAGGCCCTTCTTGTCCGCCCCGGTATCGATCGTGGACTGATCCTTCTGCAACGTCAGCATCATCACCTTCATCTGCGGGTAGTTGTGGTACGGCGCTGTTCCGGTCGCCATCTCGATCGTGGTAATGCCGAACGACTAGAAGCCGTATCCGTGGTCCCGCTCCATCTCCTCCGGCGTCATCCAGCACGACGTGCCGATAAAAGTGTGGTACACCTTCTGCCGCGACATATCTCCATCGGTGGCGAGCCACGCGCTCATCCGCTATATTTAAGGAGCCGTCGTCGCCGGGCAGTATGATGGCCACCTTGATGTCCACGTAATGGGCAATGTGAAATGTGCACTCAATTGGCAAGCGCACAGCAAGATCCAGCAAACGTTACCGACAGTCTTTGTCGCCGTGAAAATGCTTCTAATGCACGGGTGAGTTGGATTATAACTACAAGCATACGTTTTTTTCTTTCTTTAGTTTCAGCTAATGCCAGACGAACGATCGAATGACTGTTGCCTCGAAAGGGAGGTCTCATTGCGGATACTGACTTGGATGTGATGCCACCGAGTGGATTGGTCGCAGTTGGCCCTGGTGCTTTGAATGAGGCGACATCGGAGAAGCTGAACGCTTTGTGGACGTGTTGTGTTGTGTGCAGATCTCGATCGGCGAAGTGCTGTAGTGATTTTGTGTAGTGATTGTGTCTGTATGTTTGTATATATATATATATATATATATATATATATATATATATATATATATATATATATATATATATATATATATATATATATATATATATATATATATATATATATATATATATATATATATATATATATATATATTTTTTTTTTTTTTTTTCTCTCTACATACTTAACCTTGACCTTTTATTATCATTGACAAACATACGTATTTTACTCGACCGTATTTTAAACAATAATTATTGGACTAAAGGAACACACTCTTAAAACTATCATCAGGACGATCACATGTTGGTACTAACCACTCCCCTTCGAACAGTCCTTTCCTATTCAGTTGGGCTCTTGTTCGTAAAACACTGACCTTCCACAACAGTGCTTAATGCCCGCTGTGGCCTGCGAGCTTTAAAATCTTCAATCGGTTTCTGATTGCTTTGGCTTCTTTGATGTCGGATGCATGGACGTTAACTACAATGATGAAGACCATTACTTTGCATTGACACAAACATATAAAATCCTTTATTCCCTAATTATAAATGAATAGCACGGGCCCGTTAGTCCTATTTGCCTTAGCTCAGCCGCACGAATGAGAATACTCACTACATGTGCGCTGTAGGTTAGATCTCCCTCTTTTTTGCACTATCTCTCTCAACCGTCTGGTCAGCGACCTGTAACTCACGCACATCCTTCCACGCACACATCATACGGAAGCCGTCGACTGCTATCGCTGAGTGGCACACCCAGATGGACAGAATAGCTAAGTTCGATCGGACCACAACAGCTTCTCTGTTCTTCAATGAAGGAAAATAAGTTGATTGTTATGCACTAAACTAGTTTTCCAAACAACATGCTCGTCATGGGCTCAAGTCCCGTATGGACCGCCCCCCTCATACATAGGACTGACTATCCTGATGTGGGTAATCAATAGCTTAATTACATTGATAAATCAATTAGTGGTACAGGCATACCATTAGTGAGAACAGTTATGTCCAAAACGGAAAAAGAGAAGTAAAAACACCTAACTATTTTGATTTTTTTTTTCATGAATCAGACTGACCAAACCTTTTTGCAAGCTAGTTCCATTTCTCACACAACAATTTTGGTAGATGATAGAACACCTTCTGTTAAGACGGAAGCACTTTTACCGTATCCATCACGACAACGCAGCACTTTCTTTCTTTTTGGCTTAACGACGCGAACATGTCGACCTGTACAGGCTTTCGAAACTGATTTGGTACCACGCAGCCGGATAGTTGATCCTTGCTACGGGGGGACGGACCGTACGAGGTTTGAACCCATGACAGGCATGTTATTAGGTCGTACGAATTGATGACTGTATCACGGGACAGCACAGCGTTGCACTTTCTTCCTATTTATATCGTAACAAATAAATAATTGTTATGCTTTATTTCCGCTACAGCCGACAAACGTGGTCATGCTGACGTTATGTATAAATGCTTACAAGACTTATTCGTATCACCTAACCGGATAGTCAATCACTGGTTGGTGTGTGCTTCAGTGGTGCAAAAAAAACATTAACTCTATCTTATCGTTGCACCGAAAGGTGCATGGCAGCGCCGAAAAGAATATAGCCATACCCTTCTACGCTCTCCTTTATACAGAACTGAGGCACCAAAGGCACCCCGAGAGGCTGGTCACGGTCTTGATCATCATAATGCAAAACCCATCAATTGCACTCATTCAATACAAAGACGATCTATAGCTTAAAAATATTTTGCCATATTTTATTGTTAATAATTGAAATAATAACAGATGTTGAACATGAAGAAAGTATAATAACATTTGAGTGAACACACAAATAACAATTATCATTACTTATCATTACACTTGCCTTGTTCATATTCAATTCAAATACCACTACTTCTTATAAGAGATAGGGTTTAAAAAACTAAAAGTTACAGGTATCTTATAAACATACTTAGTGAGAACATAACGATAAATGGTACATGGTAGCAGCAATTCCTATTTACTTTTTGTGCACGTGCAGCAGAATCCAGAGATGGACGCAACATGTTTCAGCGGCATACGGCTGGCCAGATCCTTAACGAACAGACGCGAGATCAGATGGGCCGCCGGCTTCGTCATATCTGGCGGCATCTTAAACTGCAGCTTCATGATTTTATAGTACGTTTCCTCATACGTGGTCGCCAAAACATCATCTTAAGCGGTGCATTCGAGCATGCGAATGATCAACCACGAGCTTACTGAAGCCGTATGGCGCGTCGGACATGGCTGTTTGCGATGGCTGGGACATGTTGTAAAGATGCCAGACTCGTGCCCCAACAGCAAGGTGTTCGAAAGCGGCACTCAGTTCGGTACTAGAAGCAAGGAAGCACAGCGAGTTCGATGGCTAGATCAGGTGAAGTAAAACCTCGAAGATGGAGTGCCTACATCGATGGGAAGCTGCAGCTAGCGACCAGGCATTCCTATCAAGAGAGAGATGGAGAGGGAGAAAACCAAAATGAAACAATGTATAAGCAGTATTTTTTTTTCACTCAAATGCAATTGGTCTGTCTATGAATTGGGTTTGAACATATCACAATTCATTACTGAGCATATTTTTTCATTCAGTTCATACGTTCGTTACGTTCGTCAGAAGTGTAAGAGTGTTGTCCATGATTGATTGACCATTGAACGATTGAAGAGGCTTATGAAACCGATATAAACGGATAGACCGATTTATGTACTTAAATTTCTAAAAAATAAATAAATAAATAAATAAATAAATAAATTAAACGAGATACTCCTACTGCTGAAAAATATAAAATGCATAAAAAGGAAAGAAATGAGTGGTGAGGGTTTCGATGATAAAATATTACAAAATATCTGCTCAACCGAGCACTAGCAACGGAACACCAATGTATGATGCACCCGGCACTCCGGCGAGGGGCCAAGCGCATCCGATTTTAGTCAGCACCAGCCAGTGAGCCATTCTGCCATCCAGTCAGCCAGCCAGACAACCAGGCAGGGAAATTACATCATCATATTTACACATTATCGTTTTGTTCACATTATGCAACTGCATCGTCTAAAACACATTGTTAGCGGAACCTAGGAACAATCATTTATATGCACATTATGAAGAATGCGGAAGCGAATACATCGGGCCAAAAACAAAAAAAAGGAGAACATCGTAGCTGAGAAATTTCCTTTCAACGCAATCACTGATTTCTTACCTATTTGCACTTTAGTAATATTTTTTTGCTACCGAAAAATACACAAAACACACAGTTTTTTAAAACAATATTTGTACACTATTTTATTCAGCAAAGAATTCACTCCAGCACTGGTATCAATCTTACTTAATGTTTACACACCACACAAAAACAAAGGACCTACTATAACTTACAAAGTTCGACACCTTTAAACGAAACTAGTTCATCACATTTACACTGTATTTTGTACACTTGTATAAATACTTTCGAAGTATTCAATACAGAAACCGATGCTCATGATTTAGTTGCATAAAACTAACGCAATCACACTTAAAACATACATATATATATATATACATACATACAGACACAATCACTACACAAAATCACTACAGCACTTCGCCGATCGAGATCTGCACACAACACAACACGTCCACAAAGCGTTCAGCTTCTCCGATGTCGCCTCATTCAAAGCACCAGGGCCAACTGCGACCAATCGACTCGGTGGCATCACATCCAAGTCAGTATCCGCAATGAGACCACCGACAAACCGACGTGACACTTCGAACAAAATGAGCTGCAAAAGTTGACTCCTTATTTCAAATGAAAATACGTTAAACACTAGCGCCATCTCTATAATGATTCGCTTACTACACTGACACAGAGAAGAATCTGCTAAATCCCCTTTTTGGTTTTCTTCGCAAATTCCAATGCGTATTGTGTTATGTACTTCTCACATCTTTTGCATTGATTTGGAAACTTTTAAAATGATTTTCCTGGGTGTTTTGTCCAATAATTCTCACAAAATCGTGCCTCAAACTTCCTTCGCAATTTGTATTTAGAAAAGTTGTTTACATCGAAGCAGCAGTGAACAGAGCTTACTTTGACAGAAGTGATCGTCTCACTGGTAAATGACAGTACTTTCATGTGGGACACTTTTGTAACGCCAGTGTCACGTCGGTTTGTCGGTGATGAGACCTCCCTTCCGAGGCAACAGTCATTCGATCGTTTGTCTGGCATTAGGTGAAACTAAAGAAAGAAAAAAAACGTATGCTTGTAGTTATAATCCAACTCACCCGTGCATTAGAAGCATTTTCACGGCGACAAAGACTGTCGGTAACGTTTCCTGGATCTTGCCGTGCGCTTGCCAATTGAGTGCACATTTCGCATTGCCCATTACGTGGACATCAAGGTGGCCATCATACTGCCCGGCGACGACGGCTCCTTAAATAAAGCGGATGAGCGCGTGGCTCGCCACCGATGGAGACATGTCGCGGCAGAAGGTGTACCACACGTTTATCGGCTGGCGTCGTGCTGGATGGCGCCGGAGGAGATGGAGCGGGACCGCGGATACGGCTTCTAGTCGTTCGGCTTTACCGCGATCGAGATAGCGACCGGAACTGCGCCGTACCACAACTAGAAGGGCCTGTACCAGGCGTGCGGCAAGACGTTTCGCAAACTGGTCACCGAATGCTTGTAAAAGGAATTGTCCAAGCGTCCAACGGCGAGCGGGCTTTGTGTAGTAGGCTACCACTCTGTGTACCTGTGTACTACCAATCAGTGGGATTTTGCCTCAGCATAATTTCGCTTCCTAGGCATAGTAGCCTATGCCTTCTTTAGTAATAAATAAGTTCTAAGCTAACCACCAAACGAGCAAGTTGGCGAATCTCGTCGCGAACTAGCAGCAGCAGATCGAAATTTTAGCAAATCGAACTTTTTCGACGGCGGCTAGCGGAAGCGAGAAGACAATCGAGTCGTTGGCAAATGGAATCCAAGATTTCCTGTACGATCCGGACGCAGGAGTATTCTTTGATGCCAAAGCCAATGCCAATTTGCTATTCTGCCAAAGCATCCTCGCGATTTCTCTCTGGATGAGACCATTACAAAACTGAAGAAGTTGTTTGGTCGTCAGAAGTCGGGTTTTCACTCCCGTTACCAGTACCTGCAGTACGCCAAGAGTGACGCGGATGATTTTACTTCGTATGCTGCCATGGTCAACAAACACTACGAAGCATTTCAACTTTCCAAGCTCACGTCGGATCAATTTAAAGCTCTCCGATTTGTCTGTGGACTCCAATCGCCACGGGATGCGGACATCCGAGCTAGATTGATTTCGAAACTGGAAGCTGATGAAACTGCAGTTGTTGAACAAGAAGAAGCTGCAAGTAAGGTGACTTTGGAAAGCTTGGTGGAAGAATTACGTTCATTACTTACTTACGTTCATTACTTACTTACGTTCATTACAACTTACCTTGTTTTCCATGATCGAACATCGTTTAGTTGGATTGCCGGCATTCTTTCTTCCCGCTGTCGAACGTTCGCCGGCTCAACACGGTTGCACAACAGCTGCATAGAAAACACCGCTTTAATTGATTTAATATTACAATTATTGGCTATGCTTTACTTACTTGCTTTACTAAACTGCTTTCAGGCGTGCGAAGTCGATTCTACGGCCAATTATAATTTTTCGGCTGTTTATTTTACACATTACACACAACATTTTCATCACCGATGTAGCCTTTTTTTAATCATACGCCGTTGTACATCGTGAGAGCTATCGTTCGATTCAAAATGTAAACAAACTTTATTTTTTGAATATTTGACAGATTGCATGACCGATCAACCGCACACTATCTCGTTTTTCTTGTCAGGGTTGTCTTGTTCGATTGCCATAGGAGGGGGCCTTAAAAAATCTTTTACCCGCTGCGCAAAGCGATCGAAAACTTTTCAAAATCAAACTGCTAACATATTTCACAGTGCATGGCTGTGAAATATTTCGCATTCAAAATTGTTGCAAAGTTATAAATGATATATTTCGAAATTTTCAGCGCTGAAATTTTTGGATTGATATATTTCTTCGATCGAAATCCAAGCGTTTTCCCTGACATTTCTGCTCGCTTTTTCGATCGCTTTTGGTGGAAAGCGATCGAAAATCCGAGCTACAAAACTGCTCGATTTTGTCGTGCGGGATGTTTGCAGTTTGAGTTTGAGAAGTTTTCGATCGCTTTGCGCAGCGGGATGGCGTGCACTGGAGAAACACCTGTGAGGGAATGCCGAGTTCATTGCTATTGTGCGCGTGTCCATTTTGCATCGCTGCGCATGCACATTCATCAATCAGCACACCTTCGTTGTCGTCCGAGGAACAAGAGCTACTGTCGATGCAAACTTTAGCTTTTATCCAAGTGTAAACGCACGATTTTTCACATGATAACACACATTATCAGAATACTTTCAACGCAATATGACATAATGGCAAGCTACGTTTTTCAGACACAAACCCGTGCACTTGCAAATACACATTAAAAAGCACACTCTCTTTCTACTACACACACACACACACACACACACACACATACACACACTCAAAAACACACACACATACCCACACACCCAAACACAAGTAATGTGGCAAAACAAGTGCACGGTGCGTTGAAAAAACCAGGGTCCTATCTTAATGTCCGATACTGTACACTGGTGGACATAAAAATAGGAACTTTTTTCTGGGACCGAAAGACATAGTTCTTGTCAGAAATATTTGGTAGCTCTGAAAAGGACTGTTTAAGTGGTTGTTGGGAGGAGGTGTTGCGGTGTTCCACAGAGCGAAAATACATTCTAACGGTCAATGTGGTGACCGTTATTCGCTATCACTTCCTGACAGCGTTTGGCCATATCGCCGATGAGATTACGGCATTCGCTTCTGGGTATGCGTTCCCACATAACCTTGCAGCGTGTCCATAGATCATCGGCTGAACGTGCAGGCTGGTTCTTAAGCTGACGCTTGAGAGTTGACCACAGATTTTCAATCGGGTTTAGGTCAGGACTCAACGCAGGCCACGGTAGAACTTGCACATCCTGGTTTGCCAAATAACATTTAACTGTTCGCGATGTGTGCTTAGAGTCGTTATCATGCTGAAAGATGTAATGCTCTTCGTCTCCGAATTTTTGTCGGGCGTATGGCAACATCTTACGACTAAGTATTTTTCTATACCCTTCCGAGTTCAGTGTCCCGTTGATACGGAACAAAGGACCCGGGCCGTGCCAGGAGAAGCAACCCCACACCATTACGTGGCCGCCTCCGTGACTTCGGGTTTTTATCGTATTTTTCAGATGATACGCCTGATTAGGAAGGCGCCAGACGTATTTAATGCCGTCCGAACCATCCAGATTGATTCTGGACTCATCCGAAAAAAATATTTTGCTCCACCAAAAGATGGATCCAGCTAAATGTTCTTCGGCAAACCGAATGCGCGCTTCTACGTGGTGCGGCAGCAGCTTACGAACCTGCCGCGGTCTCCGGGCACAGAACCCAGCGGCGTGTAAACGGCGAGACACCGTTTTCGCCGAAACTTGCAAACCAAGCTCCTGCTTGATTTGAGCGCAAGTTTTGAAAGGATCCGCCCTGATCATCTCAACAATCTGCGCGTCAACGTCGGCCGTTGTTTTTCGCGGACGACCTGTCGATTTACCCGTAGCCTCGCTACGAATGGCGTTGTCCACAAACGTCCGCGAACGGCCGAACGCCTTGCAGATTGTCTTGATCTGCACGTTCTCACGATACAGCCCCTGAATGTGTTTTCGCTCCTCTGGAGTGCAGTGCTTTCCGCGACCCATGATGATTTTGTGGAATTTTTAAATAGCAACCTTTCACCTTGACCACTGATGGAAGAATGAAGCGCAACACGGTTTGGCTCTCCTTTTATACTGCCGCAAAACGCTGCCGGCACTCAAAACTCAGATAAGTAGCGCACCAAAAATGAGAGTATAAAAGGCAAAAATCGGCTATTGCAAATTCAGTACGCCTCCAACTATTGGCGATGACACACCTTGTGAACGCAAAAAAAAACACACAAATTTTTTTTCCTATTTTTATGTCCACCAGTGTACCACGGTTCTCACCCGCTTCCATACAAAATACACGGTCCGCTCTCTCAACGCTCGCTACCATGCACGAGCATCCCGCTGCGCAAAGCGATCGAAAACTTCTCAAACTCAAACTGCAAACATATTTCACAGCGCATGGCTGTGAAATATTTCGCATTCAAAATTGTTGCAAATTTATAAATGAAATATTTAGACATTTTCAGCGCTGAAATTTTGGAATGGAAATATTTCTTCGATCGTAATCCAAGCGTTTTCCCTGACATTTCTGCTCGCTTTTTCGATCGCTTTTGGCGGAAAGCGATCGCAAATCCGAGCTACAAAGCTGCTCGATTTTGTCGTGCGGGATCCTTTCGTGTGCTTGCCATCACGACAAAATCGAGCAGTTTTGTAGCTCGGATTTGCGATCGCTTTCCGTCAAAAGCGATCGAAAAAGTGATTCAAAGCACTGGATCCAGAACACATGAACAGCCCGCTGCGCAAAGCGATCGAAAACTTCTCAAACTCAAACTGCAAACATATTTCACAGCTCATGGCTGTTAAATATTTCGCATTCAAAATTGTTGCAAATTTATAAATGAAATATTTCGAAATTTTCAGCGCTGAAATTTCTGGATTGAAATATTTCTTCGATCGAAATCCAAGCGGTTTCCCTGACATCCCGCTGCGCAAAGCGATCGAAAACTTCTCAAACTGCAAACATATTTCACAGCGCATGGCTGTGAAATATTTCGCATTCAAAATTGTTGCAAATTTATAAATGAAATATTTCGAAATTTTCAGCGCTGAAATTTTTGGATTGATATATTTCTTCGATCGGAATCCAAGCGTTTTCCCTGACATTTCTGCTCGCTTTTTCGATCGCTTTTGGCGGCAAGCGATCGAAAATCCGAGCTACAAAACTGCTAGATTTTGTCGTGCGGGAGAGTTCGGAAAGCGAGGAAACGGTTGAGCACCCCCCGCTGCGCAAAGCGATCGAAAACTTCTCAAACTCAAACTACAAACATATTTCACAGCGCATGGCTGTGAAATATTTCGCATTCAAAATTGTTGCAAATTTATAAATGAAATATTTAGAAATTTTCAGCGCTGAAATTTTTGGATTGATATATTTCTTCGATCGGAATCCAAGCGTTTTCTCTGACATTTCTGCTCGCTTTTTCGATCGCTTTTGGCGGAAAGCGATCGAAAATCCGAGCTACAAAACTGCTCGATTTTGTCGTGCGGGCCCTGCAGCGTTGGTCGTGCTCACGATGGTAGGGGTATTCGTATGGGTCGTGCGAGCTTGATGGTGTTATACGGCAGCGAAGGCAGAACGGGCGAGATAGAAACAGCGTAACGCAAAGTGTGACATCGAGCGTCAGCGACGGAGGTTGTTGTTGTTGGATTAACGAAAATTTTTATATAGATAAGTGTTGGAAAAGTTTCTAAGCAGTGGACGGGTAAGCATATACATCACATTGAGAGATAAGGTTACACAAGTAGTTCAACGTTACTGTTCGATTTTAGGAATATGAGTGCTGAGCCATGTCCACAGGACTGGAGGGTAAGATATGCAACTCCTCGCGAAGAAACATCCGATGCAAAAAAGAAAAGTCTATAACGCAAACGATAGGCCGAGTACCGTCATCGTCGACGGACAATTGACGATACTGCAGGTCCAGAACCATCGGAAACGAGGACAAACGATCGTGACGAGGAGCCGTGTCCTCAGGACTGGAGAGTAAAATATGCAACACCTCCCGAAGAAACACCTGATGCAAAAAAACGTCTACAACGCAAACGACAGGCCGAGTACCGTCATAGTCGACGAACAATTGATGCTTTCCGCCCGGAACCATCTGAAACGAGGACAAACGATCGTGACGAGGAGCCGTGTCCTCAAGACTGGAGGGTAAGATATGCAACTCCTCCCGAAGAAACACCCGCTGCAAAACAGAAACGTCTTCAACGCAAACGGCAGGCCGAGTACCGTCATCGTCGACGGACAGTTGGTGATACTACAGGTCCGGAACCATCGGAAACGAGGACAAATGATCGTGAAGAGAATCTTTCCTCACATGAATTGCAGGTTGCTCCATCAGAAGATACGCATGCTGCTCGATCACATCTTCAGATTTATAGAGGGATAGTAAGTATATCATAAGTCAATCTTTTGCAACAGCTTCTTCTTCTTTGGCTCAACAACCGTTGCCGGTCAAGGCCTGCCTTTACCTCTTGTGGGTTTGGCTTTCAGTGACTAATTGATTTCCCCCCATAGCAGGATAGTCAATCCTACGTATGGCGGCACGGTCTATTTGGGGCTTGAACCCATGACGGGCATGTTGTTAAGTCGTACGAGCTGCAACAGCAACAACAAAAATTGCAACAGCTAAAAATAAGAAAACTTATTAATCTTCACCATACGCAGCAGACAGAATTCGTTCTCCCACTTCGGCAACGATGGGAAGCCTTTCGACGGAAACGAATCCAAAACAAATACGGAGCACGAACACTAAATACTGGGCTCGGTTATCATGATAACTACAACTACCCTATGCGTCATAAATTGAACGCTCGCACACCGTGCCCATATTGTGCGGCAGAAAAATGGGCTGGAGAGACTGGAACATTGTGCTGTAATGGTGGTCAGGTCATTTTGCCACCATTTCAAGAGCCTCCAACTGAGCTATCTGAACTGTTTGACGATGCAGAATTCATGCGAAATATTCGTGCTCGAAATACAATAACGCATTCGCTTTTACGTCCATGGGAGCATCAATACGTGCAAATGATCATGTGCGTCAAGATCGCTCCGTCGCCAACGGTAGAGGTGTTTATACGTTCCGTATCCAGGGTACTCTGTGCCATCGAATCGGCGCGCTTGACCAAGTTCCAGGTCATGCGCCAGCATATGCACAACTTTATTTCAACGACACGCGTATAGAAGAGAATCTGAACAATGTTATCGAAGCACGAGTTGCTTTGAGCAATAAGCTGGATCGAATGAAAGTGGCAATTCTACAGCGTATGTTTGATGCCAATAACTCCTTGGCTCACCTGTTTCGTCTCGCATATGAACGTAAGACGCTACAACAAAATGTCCAGCTACACATTCACGCCCGCTTGCCGGGCCTCGATCAGCGTCGCTACAACAGACCAACCGCCGATGAGGTCGGTGGCATATTCCTTTATGGAGAACAAGGACAGTCACGTGATATCGTTTTACAATGTCGTGCCTCTGGCAACCTCAGCCGTGTTTTCGAATCACATCAACTATATGACCCACTAGCTCCTGCATCCATACGCAGAAGTTGGGTGGACATATAATATTTTAAAGAGAATGCGGCGTGATCGGGCACAACGACACACACGAACAGGTAGCCGCAACGATGATGAACCAGCCGACGGTGAAGGACAAATGGCAGTTGGAGAAAATACCAGATCACGGCAGATTACGCCTCGCGAATATGCCGCTTATCGGATGTGTACAAGGGCCGGTCAAACATCCCTAATCCATCGTGCAGGACGGCTTATGCAACAGTACGCCGTTGATCAATGCTGTAAGATCGAAGAACAGCGGCTCAAGTTCCATCGTGAACATCAAGCACAGCTGCGTGCCGATGCATACGCTGGCATAATGGATTTTGCTGGTCCAATGGTCAATCCGTTACCGGAAGATCCGCTCGAACACGACCGAACACTTGGGCAAGCGGGCACACGCATTATTCTTGCCCCATCTTTCCCAGGAGGCGAGCGCTATATGCGTGCCCAATATCAAGATTCGATGGCCATTGTGAGAGCTATTGGAAAGCCAGATTTATTTATCACTGTCACTTGCTACCCGAAATGGGTAGAGGTATCGGAAGCTTTGCTTCCACGACAACATGCCGCAGATCGACCAGATCTGACGGCCCGTGTGTTTCGACTGAAACTAAAATCCATCTTGGATGACCTTTCGGCTGGAGTTCTTGGTTTAGAGATTGCACGCATTCATGTTATTGAATACCAGAAGCGTGGCCTTCCCCATGCTCACTGTTTGCTGATGCTTGCTGAAGCGGACAAGCCACGATCGGTGGATGATTATGACCGTTTAGTCTCTGCAGAAATCCCGGATCCAGAAAACGAACAACTTTATCAAACAGTACGCATGTGCATGATGCATGGACCATGCGGTAGATCGAATCCGGATGTACCGTGTATGAAAGATGGTGTATGTTCGAAAAGGTTCCCAAAAAATTTCACCAATGAAACAAAACAAGCCGATGACGGTTATCCAGTATATAGACGACGCAACGATGGACGCACTGTAACAGTAAAGGGTGTACACCTGGACAATCGTTATGTTGTACCCTACAATCCGTGGTTGTGTCATAAATACGATTGTCACATAAACGTCGAGGTATGTTCGTCGGTGGCCAGTATTAAGTACCTTTACAAGTACGTGTATAAGGGACACGACCGAGTAGTAATTTCGCCATCTACATCATTGAACGAGATACAAGAATATATTGATGCTCGGTACATATCAGCATCTCAGGCCATGACAATCATCTTTGGTTTCGAGATGCAGGCAAAAACAGTCACTGTCGTCGTACTACCGATACACCTCGAGAACCAACAGGGAATCGTCTTTAATTCGAACGAAAACATCGAATCTGTAATCGAACGAGGCCACCACACAATGCTAACGCGCTTCTTTCAGCTGATGGCAAATGATCCTTACGCGCGAAATCTTACATATCAAGAGCTACCGACGTACTTCCGATATGCCAAGCCAACTCAGCGACTTCCATGGCATGAAGGCTCAGGATGCCAGTGGATTCAACGCATTTGTGACGCAAGCATCGTGATTGGTCGTATGGTATACTGTCCGATGTCGCAGATGGAACGGTACTGCTTGCGGTTGATGCTGTGCTATCGCAAAGGCCCAACTTCATTTGAAGACCTTCGGACGGTTGACGGTATCGTTTATGCGTCTTACCATGAAGCAGCTACTATGGCTGGGCTACTACAAGATGATCATGAATGGGATCGGGCAATGCAGGAAGCCGTTTCGTTCCATATACCATCTCAACTGCGCCATCTGTTCGCAATCATCCTGTCGCAACAGCCACAAAATCCTCGCCGCCTGTGGGAGTCGTGTTACATTTATGCGAGGATTTCCATTGGCAGCATCGAGAGCGTTATACAACGCAGGACTCTGATCAAAACATGCTGCTACGTACACAGGAGCAATTTTGTGCTCTGCGCGTCATCGACAGATACTTGCGTCAAATGACACCATCAAAAACGCTGACCAACTTTCCAGACATGCCACAATTGGCTGATTTTCAACATCTTCCGATGCACCTTCAATCCGATCAGCATAACGATGTAAATTCGCACATCGATGCAGAACGTTCGTATAGTATCAATGTTCTAGACGAAACGATTGCATCGATAAATCTACTGAATTCTGAGCAACGAGTGGTGTATGATATTGTCACTGCCGCGGTAGATCGTATCGGACCAGAGATAGAAGATTTTCCAGAAGAGCATCACAACCTTTTCTTTCTGGATGGTCCTGGTGGTACCGGAAAATCTTTCCTCTTAGAGAAAATTCTGGCGTATACGAGGCGGAAGTCAAAGATAGCACTGGCTGCAGCTGCGAGCGATATCGCCGCGTTACTTCTGACTGGTGGTAGAACAGTGCACACAACTTTTAAGCTGCCACTGGTGCTGGACGAGTATAGCACCTGCAACATACCAACCCAATCGTCGCTTGCGGACCTAATGCGACAAACCTCTCTTATCGTCTGGGACGAAGCTTCGATGAGCAGTCGCTTTGCTCTGGAAGCAGTAGATCGTAGCTTACAAGACATTGTAGGTGTACATCGGCCGTTTGGTGGTAAGGTGGTACTGCTTTGTGGTGACTTCCGGCAGATTTTACCAATAGTCCCGAAAGGTACCGATGCACAGGTGGTTCAGCAATGTGTAAAGAAAAGTCAATTGTGGAGGCTGTTTCGGGTTTTGCGGTTAAAAACCTACATGCGCGTTCGAACTGCGCCAACCGTACAGAATGCCAATGATCTACAACAATTTGCTGATTTTCTACTCTGCATCGGTGAGGGTCGCCATTCCACATATCCGGGAATGCACGCCTCTGTAGCAAAGCTTCCACACGATATGGTGTTACTCCACTCTTCCAGCATTAATGCCGACGTGAGGAAGTTGGTAAAGCGAGTTTATCCGAACTTACGGTGGCATTATCGAAAAGCAGAATATTTCACAGATCGAGCAATACTCTCTCCAAAAAATTCTGATGTGACAGCTATCAACAACAGTGTGTTGAAACAATTACCTGGCCAGGTGCAGGAGTATCTTTCGGTAGACACGTTGGTCAACCCGGAAAAGCAAGAGGCGCTTCAGTTGCCACCAGAGTTTCTGCACTCTATTAATGTGAGCGGAATTCCAGTTCATTGTCTGCGGTTGAAGAAAAACACACCAGTACTGCTTCTGCGAAATCTTAACACCGAGAGAGGGCTATGAATGGGACGCGTTTACAGATCATCGATATGAAACCACATTGCTTACATGCACGGATTTTAACTGGCAAACGGCGGGGAGACGATGTGTTGTTGCCACGTATCTTTTGTGATAGCAACGATGTAAACCTTCCGTTTCAAATTCGTCGCAAGCAATTCCCGGTCCAGGTTTGCTTCGCAATGACAATAAACAAGGCGCAAGGTCAATCTCTACACCACCTTGGTTTGTACCTACCTTCAGATGTGTTCGCACACGGACAGCTTTACGTTGCACTGTCACGAGTGACATCAAGGAAGAACGTGGCGGTGCTGATAGTGAATCCCGATTATGATCTTGAGGGTGTCACAGTGAGAAACATTGTTTACCACGAGGTGATTGACTAATTAAAAAGGATTAATGCAGGAAAATAATGAATCTTAGAGCCCGTTATGTCTAAGGAAAGCCTGCTTTTAAGTCCAACAGGAACAATACAAATACTGGTATACTGGTAACATACATAACATCTTTCTTGCTTATTCACTTATTCAGTTAATAATATATTTAGTCGGAAATGAACTGTAATAGTTTGCGTGTTCAGGAATTTTTACTTATCAAAATAAAACAGATAAGAGATTTGATAACTCTGAATTTGCTGTGTAACCCACTAACCGGGCCAAATTAACTAGTATAAAAGAAAATGTGTCATATATTGTAACTACAAGAGCAATTGTTTTTCTTATTATTAGTATTAACCACGTACCGTTTGACACGCACGCCGCATACATCATATAAAACCGTCCTTGGTGAGAGTGTCGACAGGACATGGTTCTGAGATTTATTTATTTATTTTATTTTATTTTATTAATTGCTCGGCCACGTTGGGTTACAGCAATAGTGCTTACTGACTATAGTATACAATTATTCACGAAGGAGTTGGAAGGAGTTTATGGTACAGAAACGGAGCGAAGACGGGATCGGTAGACAGGATAGGATATGTTGAAATCGAACAGATCAGAAGTACTATTAAAAGACGACATAGCTCGTGCTGATGGATGGATGGAGATGGATTGGTGGTCCGATGTCGCACATAAAAGTTACTGAAAAAAAAGTTACAATAATTAGTTTGTTACAAAATGGAACGTATGTATTATTGTAACCTATCTTTGTTTTGCTGCAAGCAAAACTATAAATGTATCCGTTGATCGACAGAAAAACGGTGATCTGAAACGACAAACAAAAAACACAATACCCCCGCCCCAGTTGGTATACAATTGTTGCACATTTTGTGCAACAGTTGTAGTCCAGCCAGCACCACGTGGAGGTTGGGGTCGGAGTTCTGAAAATGTGTGAGCATGATTATTTTAATCGTGCTTAAAACACTTCTCAGCATTTGCTAGCCACCTTGAATGATAAAATGTGATTAAAATAGTCGTAAAAAAATAAATGGATTTTGGTCCCTATGCTGGTCCTAAGCTGGGCCTACTTAGCATTTAAGGCGAGCAGAATGTTTTCAAAAACATTCGTACTACACCGTTTGAACTCGTACTCTCTGATGTACGAGATCAACGTCTTCTTGTTTGTTCTCTTGCTCCTCAAAAATGGCTTAATTTTACCCCATAAATTTTCTATAGTCTGTGTATGAATTTCCCTATCTTCTGGATTTACAAAGCTAACTGAATAATTCACCTTTTTATGCACGTATCCATAATCCTCGAGAGTTTCGTATGCTCTCCAACAATAGGTCATGATTGTGGTGCCCCAATCAACACTCTCGAGGATTAGGTCGTGCAAATTTTCCCTAGTTCTCCTACCGACTATCTTTAAGAAAATTTCTTTATTTTCCCTACAAATACCCCCTACCAACCATAGCTCCCCAGTCCTTGGCAATCGGCCTCGGTTGTACTTACGTTTTACGATGAGGGACTCGTCGATCTCCACCGTTAGTCCTGGGCCTCCTATCAGCCGTCTATTCTCCTCAACATACGCACTACATTTTTCCCTAAGAAGCTTAAACCATTCGTTAACCGTTTTGCGGCTAACACCTGACTCGGCCCTAGTACGCTTCACGTGCGAGTTTTGCGACCACTCGAAGGTAATGCGGAGAAGTTGTGCAAGCGACAATCTTGAGTTTTGGAACACACTACCCTTTCGGATAGAGCATTCCGAACCTTCACAATTGTCGTTTGCACAAATCCATTTGTACGCATTCCTTCTTTGCGTACCTCGCAAAACCATCGAGTGGTGGCACTTCTCACATTCCTGTTCTGTCCTTAACAATCCTGCATCCTGCATCAGTCGCACTACCTGTTGCCTATCCTGCGTTAAAACCGCTAACTGCCCTATCGACTTAACCTGGCTAAGCTCGCTCATTTCTTTATCTAAATTTCTTTCTTTCCTCTCTACTCTACACTTTTATAAAATTAAATTTCCGATAATTGCTGAATAAATCACCGCTATGATTTTAAAATTTCCTAAACAATAAAAAAATATCGCACAAAACACCAAAAACACAGTTTAACACCAATCCAAAAAGAAAACCTTTGCTCTTGATGCTTTGGCTGTGATTTATTGCTAAAGCACAACCGATTGTTTACATTGTGGTTCAACGGTTTAACTGTCAAAACATGCAAATGACCCCAACTTTAACCCCCGGGTAATTAACTGATAAAGCACATACCATCCACACGATTAAATTTCCATCGTTCATCGTTTCTTCGTATATATGACCATCGCGCTGCTGAACAAGCGTTAGTGGTTTTAAAGTTTAAAAAAACTATATTTTATAAAGCTCATCATAAGATAGGGGGGGTCCAGTGTAGCCAATAACAGAGAAGCAATTTTGTGATCTGCTGCTCCTTTATCCTACTTACTTCATTTGTTTCTATTTTTTATGTTTCTATGTAATTGAACGGGATACAAGTGAAATGGTATCCAGGCTAAAGCAATGTCGTCGTTTTTTTTAAATTTACTTAAAAATTAAAAATGATTTCCACTACAGTTTTTATACACTGTAAGTAAAAAAGAACAAAATGGTTTTTTGTTGTCGAACTGTACATAAAAAAAATCCTATTTATTGACTCTTCCTGGTTACGAGATTAGCATAACCAACTAACAACGGATTCATGTTTTTTTTTAAACAATCATCGTCGTTTTTTTATAAATATATTTGTTTGTTTGTTTATTTATTAAAATGATTGACGGACCTCATAAGCCCACTCGATATAGATAAGAGTACAATAAAACATATATAGTCACACACTTTACACAACAATAACAAGGGTGCTAAAGATTCTGGCGAGATGCGCGAAGCAAACTAATGCAACTCAACACATTTGCTATCGTCATGCCGGGCTCATACACATCAGATGCTGCATTCAGAGCAAGACATATACGCAAAAACGGGTCTCGAGAGGCGAAGGCGGTCCTTGTCTCAAAAACGGTGATCTGAAACGACAAACAAAAAACACAATACCCCCGCCCCAGTTGGTATACAATTGTTGCACATTTTGTGGAACAGTTGTAGTCCAGCCAGCACCACGTGGAGGTTGGGGTCGGAGTTCTGAAAATGTGTGAGCATGATTATTTTAATCGTGCTTAAAACACTTCTCAGCATTTGCTAGCCACCTTGAATGATAAAATGTGATTAAAATAGTCGTAAAAAAATAAATGGATTTTGGTCCCTATGCTGGTCCTAAGCTGGGCCTACTTAGCATTTAAGGCGAGCAGAATGTTTTCAAAAACATTCGTACTACACCGTTTGAACTCGTACTCTCTGATGTACGAGATCAACGTCTTCTTGTTTGTTCCCTTGCTCCTCAAAAATGGCTTAATTTTACCCCATAAATTTTCTATAGTCTGTGTATGAATTTCCCTATCTTGTGGATTTACAAAGCTAACTGAATAATTCATCTTTTTATGCACGTATCCATAATCCTCGAGAGTTTCGTATGCTCTCCAACAATAGGTCATGATTGTGGTGCCCCAATCAACACTCTCGAGGATTAGGTCGTGCAAATTTTCCCTAGTTCTCCTACCGACTATCTCTAAGAAAATTTCTTTACTTTCCCTACAAATACCCCCTACCAACCATAGCTCCCCAGTCCTTGGCAATCGGCCTCGGTTGTACTTACGTTTTACGATGAGGGACTCGTCGATCTCCACCGCTAGTCCTGGGCCTCCTATCAGCCGTCTATTCTCCTCAACATACGCACTACATTTTTCCCTAAGAAGCTTAAACCATTCGTTAACCGTTTTGCGGCTAACACCTGACTCGGCCCTAGTACGCTTCACGTGCGAGTTTTGCGACCACTCGAAGGTAATGCGGAGAAGTTGTGCAAGCGACAATCTTGAGTTTTGGAACACACTACCCTTTCGGATAGAGCATTCCGAACCTTCACAATTGTCGTTTGCACAAATCCATTTGTACGCATTCCTTCTTTGCGTACCTCGCAAAACCATCGAGTGGTGGCACTTCTCACATTCCTGTTCTGTTCTTAACAATCCTGCATCCTGCATCAGTCGCACTACCTGTTGCCTATCCTGCGTTAAAACCGCTAACTGCCCTATCGACTTAACCTGGCTAAGCTCGCTCATTTCTTTATCTAAATTTCTTTCTTTCCTCTCTACTCTACACTTTTATAAAATTAAATTTCCGATAATTGCTGAATAAATCACCGCTATGATTTTAAAATTTCCTAAACAATAAAAAAATATCACACAATACACCAAAAACACAGTTTAACACCAATCCAAAAAAACACCTTTGCTCTTGATGCTTTGGCTGTGATTTATTGCTAAAGCACAACCGATTGTTTACATTGTGGTTTAACGGTTTAACTGTCAAAACATGCAAATGACCCTATTGCCCCAACTTTAACCCCCGGGTAATTAACTGATAAAGCACATACCACCCACACGATTAAATTTCCATTGTTCATCGTTTCTTCGTATATATGACCATCGCGCTGCTGAACAAGCGTTAGTGGTTTTATAGTTTAAAAAAACTATATTTTATAAAGCTCATCATAAGATAGGGGGGGTCCAGTGTAGCCAATCACAGAGAAGCAATTTTGTGATCTGCTGCTCC
Organism: Anopheles coluzzii; assembly: GCF_943734685.1. NCBI lineage: Eukaryota > Metazoa > Arthropoda > Insecta > Diptera > Culicidae > Anopheles > Anopheles coluzzii. The sequence continues at coordinate 57,547,700 of NC_064671.1, read as the reverse complement.
TTTATCCTACTTACTTCATTTGTTTCTATTTTTTATGTTTCTATGTAATTGAACGGGATACAAGTGAAATGGTATCCAGGCTAAAGCAATGTCGTCGTTTTTTTAAATTTACATAAAAATTAAAAATGATTTCCACTACAGTTTTTATACACTGTAAGTAAAAAAGAACAAAATGGTTTTTTGTTGTCGAACTGTACATAAAAACATCCTATTTATTGACTCTTCCTCGTTACGAGATTAGCATAACCAACTAACAACGGATTCATGTTTTTTTTAAACAATCATCGTCGTTTTTTTATAAATATATTTGTTTGTTTGTTTATTTATTAAAATGATTGACGGACCTCATAAGCCCACTCGATATAGATAAGAGTACAATAAAACATATATAGTCACACACATTACACAACAATAACAAGGGTGCTAAAGAGTCTGGCGAGATGCGCGAAGCAAACTAATGCAACTCAACACATTTGCTATCGTCATGCCGGGCTCATACACATCAGATTCTGCATTCAGAGCAAGACATATACGCAAAAACGGGTCTCGAGAGGCGAAGGCGGTCCTTGTCTCTGGGATGGCCAGCATCGCCCGAGGGCGGAGGGTTCTTGAAGGCACGTTTAGCTGTATAGACGAGAGCAAAGCCGGACAATCGATGCTACCGTTGAGAAGCCCAACGATAAAAGCCAGCCTAGCATTTCGTATTCGGTTGTCGAGTTGGGGTAACCCGAGCAACAAACACCTTGTTGTGTAGTCGTTGTTGCTGCCCCACGAACGGAGCGCGAAATATTAAATGAGTGTTAGCAATCACTACGTTTAAGCAATCGTAGAAAAATGGGAAAACAATATCGGGCTAGAATTACATTCCTTAAATATGTATGTGACAAAAGGAAATTATTAGATTTTTTTAGAATTTTTGTTTTGCTTTTGTTTGATCGAATCAGTTTAGAACCGTTATTCACTAATTTGATTGAATACTAAATACTTCACTAATTAATTGATGGTTCTCATGGCCATTTAAAAAATATAAAAAAATGTTTACATATTTTGATTTGTATTTTCAATATAATACACATAAAGAATTTTTTTTTAATATTTTTTATTTGTTCGAAAAATAATTTTGATAATTATTCTTATAAAACTCGCAAAACCTACGTTAAAAAATTATAATAAAAACTTCTTAAAATCGTTAAAATATATTTTTCTCTTAAACCTGTCGAGAGTATAGGGCCAATTATGTGACCCAACTGTTTTAGAAGAAGTATCAAAAATGCTCATTTTTTATTATGATCCATGTTAGAGAACTCGATTTGTCTCTGGTTTTATATATCTAAGTGAACGAAGGCCATTTGCATTACCTGACTCAAACGGAGACCGTTTTTTGTCCAACAGCTTTCCGTCAGGTTAAAGCTACGGAAATCGTTCAGTTTTATGGTTTGACTATTAAATGCATATTCTTAAATCAAACGTATTGCATGTATTTACATTCAGAAGGGATTTTTTTTGTAATTATTCACTGTAAAAATGGTGGGAATAACAAAAAACACAGAGATTGGAGAATCATACCACAAGCGCTACTTTTCATGACATTGCCAAAAACATTTAAAGAACAATAATATGCCACACGTAGAAATAATTTTAAATTGGTACGATACTTCCTGCGTTACGCGTTGCAATTTGTTTTGGCAAACAAATCCATTTCAGATCTATTTGATAGCAATGTTTCGAGTCAACGAAAGAAGCCTCTAACAAGCTTGTATAATGCCGATTTTGTTTCAGTTCGTGTAGCGCGGTTTTGTTTGATACTTTTCCGTTTGAATCAGATAATCGACACTTATGTTATTTATATTTTTGAACGATTTTTAAATGCGTTAGTTAGCACAAAAAACATGTTTTTTTAAGTATCTTTTTATTTATAGTACGACCATACATTTGTTTTTCTCGTACTAAGTCGTGTAAAAATGTTTTAAAAATAAAAAAATCTACAAATGTGTGAAATAGTATTCAGCACATCTCATACATTCATTGTTTTTATTTATCTCTTACGGATTTTCCGCAAATCGCGAAATACGACTGTTCATATAGTTGTGGTAGGCGCTCTATTAAGGACAAAGTTTCCGGCTGCGTTATACTTAACATATCTCAAAAGCTCTTTTAAGAAAGTATTACCTCTTAGGTCAATACACCAAACAGAAGAAGATGGATAAATAATGATATGTTTAATCCTTTGACAGTCTCAAAAATTTTAGAAATTGCGCAAACCCATAATGAAGAGATGGCAAAAAGTTTACAAAAGAAAATAATTTTGGCCCATTATGCAAACCGTTGCTTTACACAAAAGATGATGAGCAATATGTGTCAAAATCATTGTATTATTTCCATCCCGCTCTCCCTACGCGACAATGAATCGAAACGGGGAACAAAAGCACAGTCCGAAGCGACCATGATTCTCCAGGATCAACAATTCTCCAGGATGCTCGGTCCCTGGCTGCAGCATCCCATCCATGCAGACAACCGATCACCGTCAGGTCTCGCATCACCTGGTCCAGCCGTCTAGTTCGCTGTGCTCCCCTGCGCCTTATGCCGAACTGGGGATCGCTGTCGAACACCTTCTTGGTGGGGCATGAGTAGGGCATCCTCATGACATGCCCCAGCCATCGTATCCTGCCAGCTTTCGCCACCGTCAGGATGCTCGGTTCGCCGTACTTGCGTAGCTTGCTGAGCTCGTGGTTCATCCTTCTCCTCTACACTCCATGCTCGAACACACCGCCAAAGACGGTCCGGAGGATGTGTCGCTCAAACACGCCCAGAGCGTTTGCATCCTTTGCATGGTTCAATTGTATTGATGCCTAATCGGACACGGGCCGTATCGGCCGGGCCGTAATAATTAAACAAATAATTAAAAAAATAAATCGGACGATACCAACAAATTGTGGGAACAAACCAAACATATAAAAGATACGACGAATACATCGTGAGACGAGCCCAAAAAATTATGGGAACCAACAAATAAACCGGGGCCGGTCTGGTGATACAGTCGTCAACTCGTACGACTTAACAACATGTCCGTCATTGGTTCAAGCCCTGAATGGACCGTGTCCCCATACATAGTACTGACTAACCTGTGATGGTAATCAATGTGTCACAGAAAGCCAAATCTATGAGTGGTACAGGCAGGCCTTCGCGGACAACGGTTGTGGTTCCAAAGAAGAAGAGGAAGATTCGATAAACCGTAGGAAATACTGTAATAGTGTAAATAAAAGACTACAAAAAAAACCCTAATTTTATCATGGTGTAATTTTTATCATGGTGTGCGTAAAAATCTAGAGTTAAGCCGATGGAAGATTTCCTAGGCTTATGAAAGGGGGCGGGAACGGGTACCACGGTTCTCTCCCGCTCCCATACAAAATACACGGTGCGCTCTCTCAATGCTCGCGCCCATGCGCGAGCATCCTTTCGTGTGCATGTGTTTGTTTCTTTCGTGTAGCGCTGTGTGCGTTTCTTTCGTTCAGCGATCGCTCACACTCGCGCGTATTTTTTTGTTATCTAAAGCTAAACAAAAAAACAAACACGCGTCAATCTTTTTTTCATCACTTTATTCAAACATTTACATAACTTTACACGATTTCACACATTTACATAAACAATATTAAACTAAAATAAAATCAATCGCCCCATCGATGCAAACGTTGAAGTGGCCGAATATCTGCGTAGATCCTGTTATAAACATAAAAAAGGTACGAAATGAAGCTGCGCAATGTACATAACATGCATTACGAATCATTCGCGCAGCTTCATTTGAATTCGCACAACACTTGAACACTTGAACACTTTACAAAATCATAACTCCAATCGTCCAGGACTTAAGCTGACAAAACGTGCACGTGCGGCCGCTCGCTGCCGATCCTTGAGCTGTACTGACGATTTCGTGTGGTAGCAAGAATGAGAGCACACAGAGGAACTTTCGGTGCAGCAGTGCAAGCGAGACACCGACATCAGCACAGCGCTGCGAGCAGATCAAACTGAGCGCGCAGGCTGAAAGTGAACGCACACATTTCCACATGTGTAACTGTGTTAGTGCCAAAACTGTGTCGAAACCAAAACGTACTCTCGCCTCCGTGTATTTCACACCGATTCTCCGCTTAACTCTAGGTTTTTACACACACCATGATAAAATATCCCGCTCGTTGTTTGTAGGGACATGACTGCTTAAAAAAAGCAAACTCACATTCGTTTGTCTAACTTTAGAGCTTTGATTTTTCATTCGAAAGTGAGATGTTGTTTTCAAATGGATATCTAGCACTAGGCATCGATCTTTCGTCGGTTAAGAATTGCTCAATTTACCGGGTCACTAGATGCTTTATTCAATTTAAATCATGCTCCAGTTAGCTATGGAGCTCAAAAATGATTTTTATTTATTTTTTTTTTTATTCAGCAGGGACGGCTTTGCCGTATTGCTTAAAATTAGAGTACATACATATTCAGTTTAATCTTTAATGCACGACTGTTGCGAGACATTTCCTTCTCGCAGCTTTAGGAGGGCACCATATCCCGGGTGTGCTCGGACGTTGCTGTCCAAATCCGATCCTTGTCCTTGTCGAGTGGTCCAATAACAGGGGGCAGAGGTCGAGATCATATGCTTCGTCATTATCCTGTGGAAAAGAAAATTTCCTAGGCTTGCTCGAATTCTTCTGGTTCATTCTTGTCCGTTGAAGTAGTCCGCTCATGTCCGTGGGCATTGCAGGGGTCTTAATCCAATCTTTCCAGGGCCATACATAATGGCCAAGGTTTCAAAGAAACTCTAGGAGAGATCGAGTACAGGAACCTCCTAAGTTCATCCCTGTCCCACAAGCCCTGCCAGCGAGCAATGCAGAAAGCTTGTGGGGCCCGTAAGATCTCGTGAGGGAGGATAGGTCTATCGTAAAAAGACCCATCCGAAGCACCCTTCTTGGCCAAATGGTCTGCTTTCTCGTTTCCTAAGATGCCGCAATGAGCAGGCAACCATACCAGGGATATTCGAAACGATTTTTCAAACAGGGAGCTTAGGACTTTTAGAATTTCTTTTACAAAATAGTCTGGGCTCTTAATAGCCTTCACGGATTTTAATGCTTCAAGAGCACTTAGGCTGTCTGAAAAAATTACATACTGATCCGGAGGGCATGCACTTATCAACAGTAAGGCATAAAAGATTGCGGCGAGCTCCGCTACATAAACTGAGCATGGTTGGCGTAATTTAAAATATGCTTCGGTACACGTGTTATATATACCAAAACCAATGCCCTGCTCTGATGAGGATCCGTCAGTGTAAAAATGGTTTACATTTGGTTGGCCATGTCTTTCCACAAAAATGTAGGGAATTGTCATCCAGCGAAGATTATCAGGGATAGTTTAAATTGCCTCTCTCAACGAGGTATCTACACTTAAAATGGAACTTTAGGACTCTAGTAAGCTGGCACTACTAATGTTTTGAAAACTACTAGGGTGCACCTGTAGAGAAACAAAATCACGATAGACCTTTATGATTTTGCATTTAGAACCTATCTCTTGCAGTGTTTTAAAGTTCTCGATTATCAAGGGATTTGATACTGTAGAGCGGACAAAAAAGCGAAGCGATAATAGCTCAAAACGAAGCTTTAGCGGCATCACTTCGAGTGACATGTTGTGAGTCGACTTCATGCTACCTAGTGCGATTCTAAGATAACGGTACTGAATCCTCTCAAGTCGGATTAGATGCGACTTGGCTGCCCATTGGAAGCATATGCAACCATATTCCAAGACGGACAGTATCGTAGTCTTATATAGGTTAAGGACGTCTTTGGGATGTGTACCCCACCAGAGTCCGGTAATCGTTCTGAGAAAATTGATTCTTCTTGTACATTTCTGTACCAGATAGTCAATATGTGTCCTCCATACATTTTTGCTATCAAACCAAACCCCTAGGTATCGAAAAGTTCTTGGAATGGATATCTTTTTACCATATAAAAAGATATCGACCTTTGTGTCAACCAAATTCAAGCGTCTATTACTTTCAGTGTAGTAAAAGAAAGAGAATATCAGCATTTCCGCTTTCTCTGGATAAAACTCAATACCTAGGTTTGTGGCCCACACTTCTAAATTGTTAAGTGTGGTTTGCAAAGGACTTTGAGTCAAAAGCCCCCTTGATGTCATGAAATACAGATGCCATTATTTCCGTACGAAAATGAGCCATTTCAATTTCGGACACAAGTAGCGCGAGATTTTTTTCGGATCGCTTTGATTGACACCCTCGGTGTAATCGATCTTTTTACTCCTGTTAGAGGGGCCAGATTGGGCAAAGATTCATTACCCTCAAGAAGAGAGAGTGTATCGAACGGATTCGCTTCTGGGGTTCTTTTCAAAACATCGGCGGATGACTCCTTTGAATTCTGTAGGACGGCTTTTTTATGCACGGCCTGCTTTTTACGGTAAACTGAGCATGTAGACACCTCATACCGTTCCAACAATGCAAAGCAACAATGGCCTAGATATTGTTTCAAATGCCCGTTTTAGATCCAAGAAAACAACAACTATCGATTCCCTCCGATCCATCAACACCCTCCACCTCGCCAGTACAAGATTCAGAGCAGTCTCACAAGAGTGTCCTTGCCGATATCGCTCTCGGATTGCTCTCGGATTAACAACTCGCTTCCATTCAGAAACTGAACCAATTGCTCCTTAACTACAGTCTCCAGCACCTTTTCGAGCACATGCAACATATTGATAGGACGAAAATCCTCCGCATTGGGAGCTCCGTTCACCTTAGGAATAGGTGTTACCTTAGGAATAGGTGTATTATCAATGATTCGTTCCATGTTTTTGGGAAAATTCTACTCTCTAGCGATTCATTTATCACCATCAAAAGGTCATCTCTTATCACATGAAAGCAATCCTGTATGGTTGTTGAACTCACGCTTCCTATACCTGTGGTTTTTATCAGGTCGAAACAAATAATCTTTATCTCACTAAGAGTTATTTTTTGGAATCTGAAATGGTTTCGTGGAGTTTCTACATGCGACAAATAATAAGGCTCATTAACATCATCAATGTTTTGATTTATATCCCGCTTGGCAAAGAGTAACTCATTTTGATGCCTCTCGCTACCTCTGACCCTAGTTTTAAAGGAATCATGCGACACACTCGCACTCCACTACCCCATCCAATGGAAAAACGCTCCTACCATCGAGGTGTTGACCAAAATTTCGCTGTGTGCATGAGACACACACTCGCACTCCTCCAGCCCTCCATAGCCGATCGCTCCAACCGTTGCGAATTTGCGAGAATTTTTGCTCTGAGCGTGAGACCCTGAAGCGCAATAGATGACACTATGTGTAAAGACGATCATAATTCGATATGGTCAAAATGCGTCGATTGTCGTTTCATCTATCTGGTAATGATGTTTTCACTTCATCAAAATTTTAAACATTAACAACTAGGCTGATAACAATATTTGAATTTTTAATCAGAATAAAATAAATTCATTTGAAGCAAAATAAATTACATTATACTCTATGTTGACCAAATGATCAACACTTGTACATAGTGCCATTTTTTTTGTGTTCTTCACTCTCGCGCTGTGTTGTGATCGTTCGAAACTCATTGCCAGAACGAATGCAAATTTTATTTTAGAAGGATCGGTGCCGGAAGATGCAGCGCAAATTATGAAATGATAATAGAAAAGTGGTTAAGTAAATCGTGAAAGATGTCAACGCACGCGTAAATGCAGTATGTTTTGTTACATGATCTACGGGTAAGTGCATGGATAAGAAGAAGAATCTTCCAAATGATGTTTGTGTTCTAACAATCGTACTGCTTTTAATGTTTGTTTATTCTTCTATTATTTTCCATCACACGTAGCTATTTCATCACTAAAGCTTCTGATAACAGATCAAAGCAGATGGATAGCATACCGAGTCGCCGTTTAATTTAAAATATCTTCGTGATCGGTAAGTTTTAAATAGTACTAGTTTTGTTCACCATTCTAATGCTCGATTTATCTTTCATTCCTCAGGCAAACGCATCAAACAGCAATTGTTTCTCTTCCAACAGCACGCGCCATCGGTGGAGCAAGCAGGCAACGTTTTGTTTGCCCAGCACGCACCATCATGAATTGAAATATTCCCGAATAGCTCTGTGAATAAAAAACTCCACACTTACTGTAGGAATTTCATGGAATTTTTTGGTCGGCCTACGCTCACGGGAATGGTGGGTCCGTTGATGAGAAGGAAAGAAAGGGTGGGAGCGAGGATTAACCAAAAACGCGGCATTAAGAATGAGGGGAGGTGCGCTCAGCGCTCACGCTGGGACCCCGCTTGGCAAAGAGTAACTCATTTTAATGCCTCTCGCTACCCCTGGCCCTACCCGCTTGGCAAAGAGTATCTCATTTTGATGCCTCCCACGCAAACAATGAGACCCCAAATTTTGAGTGATTCAGGCCAAGGGGTATGAGGAAGCTTGAGGAAGCAAGGAGAAACGCGCTGCGGTGAGAGTTCGCATTCTGTTTTACACGCGCGCTTCACTAACACCAATACAAATACCGTGCTTTGACGAGCCGTCTGTGAATGTGTGTGTGTCTTCTTTCAGCGAGCTCAACTTGGAGCTGCTCGTCACATCGTGTTGTCTCGCTTACACTACAGCATCGAACCATCGCTCCGTATGTCCCCCCCCTCCTACGCGTACAAAACCACCAGTACAGCGCGACGCTTTGTCGGAGACCCTCTTGGCAGAAATCGCCTGTACACCCTGTCTCTCGCTACCCCCGTTCTACACTTGCGAGCAATCATGCGACACACTCGCACACTTCCATACGTCTCCACCCCTGAGCGCTCCCATCTTTGAGGTGTTAAGCAAAAATCGGCTCTGAGCTTGAGAGACACACTTGCACTCCACCAACCCCCCATGACCGATTGCTCCCGTCATTGCAATGATGGGTTATTGTTACATCTGTGTGTGAGATCCTCGCTCTCACTCCGCCATGCCTTACCAACCTACTTCATGCCGCAATGCTTCCACATTTGCGGTGTTGGTAAAATTTTCAATCTGATGAGAGAGCGAAAGAAACTATGGGCGAATCATAGTTCTATTTGGCAAAACAGAAATAAAACAGATATGCATAATTTAATGATATTTAATACAACACACAATAATTTACAATTAGTTTAAGAGTAATAATGATTCTTTAAATGTGTGTTGTGTTTTATATCTTTTTTTCCTGACAATTGAATGTTGTGCACAAAACTATTCTAAAAATTTGGACAAGTATTGAAGCTGTCCCATAGTGATAAAAGTTGTTTTCTTCATCTGCGGTTCGCCTCCCTCGTTTGACAGATATCAGTGTTGACAAAAATTGGCTTGGTTTGGTTCGGTGAAATTCTGGAGAGATTTATGCTGTTTACCTAATATTATTTCAATAAAGTACAGTTTAATTTGCTTGTGCTTACCGAGCATATAAGTGCAGTTAACCAATATTTATTTAATTGACTTATAGTGTCAGTGTGCGCAAGCGTAAAGGCGTTAAATTGATTTAAATTAGCAGGTAAGTTGTGTAAAGTGTGATGATTGCTGGTGTTTTTTTTTCTTTTTGAGTTTATAAACTGTATATTGTTATAGGATCCAGATATCCAGTTCGTAACGGCTCGAAGCAACGGGCAATTGTGGATCAGAAAGCAGGAAAGAAAGGGTGAGAGGGGAGAATAGTGAGCGAAAGCACTCACAGCCGGTGAGTGCGTAGCTTAAATGGATAGCGGTAGCTTAAACGATCAAGCCTCTCGTGAGCGGGCACTCAGCGTGGCTTAAACTTTTGAATGCCAATAAGCTTTGTTTAAGCTACGAGTTTAAGCCTACATGTCGCGCGATTTCTGTCAGAAGGGGATGGTTGTGCGTGTTTCGTTCTAAGTCCCGCGCGCAGTGTTTGTGCGTTGGTGCGCATTTCGTCAAAGTCTCGTGCGCTGGTGAGTTTTGGTGAAGTGTGAAGTAAAAAAACAGTGTGTACAGACGCATATGCAGTGCGGGCATCGACAGGTAAGGATCCATTTATTCACAGATATGTGTTTGCTGGATGGAGGTCGTACTTAGCAGGACGACGACATGATGTGTGTTTTTGTTAGGTTCTAAATGTGTGACGAAAGTTTACATTAAGTTTCAATAAAGTGTTTAATGTAACCAAAAATGACCGTGTTTGTGTTTGCTTTTAGAATAAGTGCGCATTTGCGATCGTGTCTATTCATTAAAGAAAACGAGAAACGAAAGAAACAACTATCTTTACATGTGTTCGTAGCATGGCTCGAAAGAACACAAACACATTGAGAACTGCAGAGCGCACCGTCCGTTACGGGTGGGGTGGGGGAGGGCTCGCGTGAGTGTGTAACTCATTAGTCGAAGGGACACTGTATTTCGACAGCGTCACTCAAATCACTCAAAAAATACACTCATTTTGCCGGACGGGTCTCGCTACCCCTGGCCATAGTTTAAAGGAATCATGCGACACACTCGCACTCCACTACCCCATCCCATGGAAAAACGCTCCCACCATCGAGGTGTTGACCAACATTTCGCTGTGTGCATGAGACTCACACTCACACTCCTCCACCTCTCCATAGCCAATCGCTCCCACCGTTGCGAAGTTGCGAGAATTTTTGCTCTGAGCGTGAGACCCTGAAGCGCAAGAGATGACACTATGTGTAAAGACGATCATAATACGATACGGTCAAAATGCGTGGATTATCGTTTCATTTATCTGGTAATGATGATTTCAGTTCATCAAAATTTTAAACGTTCACAACTTTGCTGATAACAATATTTGAAATGTAAATCAGAATAAAATCAATTCATTTGAAGTAAAATAAATACCATTATACTCTATTTTGTCCATATGATCAACACTTGTACATAGTGCCATTTACTTTGTGTTCTTCACTCTCGCGCTGTGTGGTGATCGTTCGAAACTCAAGGCCAGAACGAATGCAAATTTCATATGGGAAGGATTGGTGCCGGTAGATGCGAAAATTATTAAATGTGAATAGAAAAGTGGTTAAGTAAATCGTGAAAGATGTCAACGCAGGCGTAAATGCAGTATGTTTTGTTACATGATCTACGGGTAAGTGCATGCATAAGAAGAAGAATCTTCCAAATGATGTTTGTGTTCAAACAATCGTACTGCTTTCAATGTTTGTTTATTCGTCTGTTATTTTCCATCACACCTAGCTATTTCATTACCAAAGCTCTTGATAACAGATCAAAGCAGATGGATCGGACATACAGAGTCGCCGTTTAATTTAAAATATCTGCGTGATCGGTAAGTTTTAAATAGTACTAGTTTTGTTCACCATTCTAATGCTCTATTTATCTTTCATTCCTCAAGCAAACGCATCAAACAGCAAGTGTTTTCCTTCCAACAGCACGTACCATCGGTGGTGCAGCAGCTAACGTGTTGTTCGCCTAGCGCGCACCATCAAGAATTGATATTTTGCCAAACAGTACTGTGAATAAAAAACTGCACACTTACTGTCGGAATTTCCTGGAATTTTTTTATCGGTCTACGCTCGCAGGAATGGTGGGTTCGTTGAGGAGAAGGAAAGAAAGGGTGGGAGCGAGGATTAACCAAAAACGCGGCATTGAGAATGAGGGGAGGTGCGCTCAGCGCTCACGCTGGGACACTCACGATGCTTGAAATAAAATGTTAACAAGCATCGATTTCAAGCATGCATGTCGCGCGACATTTTGCCAAGCGCCCTTCTGACAGAAATCGCGCGACATGTAGGCTTAAACTCGTAGCTTAAACAAAGCTTATTGGCATTCAAAAGTTTAAGCCACGCTGAGTGGCCGCTCACGAGAGGCTTGATCGTTTAAGCTACCGCTATCCATTTAAGCTACGCACTCACCGGCTGTGAGTGCTTTCGCTCACTATTCTCCCCTCTCACCCTTTCTTTCCTCCTTTCTGATCCACAATTGCCCGTTGCTTCGAGCCGTTACGAACTGGATATCTGGATCCTATAACAATATACAGTTTATAAACTCAAAAAGAAAAAAAACACCAGCTATCATCACACTCTACACAACTTACCTGCTAATTTAAACCAATTTAACGCCTTTACGCTTGCGCACACTGACACTATAAGTCAATTAAATAAATATTGGTTAACTGCACTTATATGCTCGGTAAGCACAAGCAAATTAAACTGTACTTTATTGAAATAATATTAGTTAAACAGCATAAATCACTCCAGAATTTCACCGAACCAAACCAAGCCAAATTTTGTCAACACTGATATCTGTCAAACGAGGGAGGCGAACCGCAGATGAAGAAAACAACTTTTATCACTATGGGACAGCTTCAATACTTGTCCAAATTTTTAGAATAGTTTTATGTACAACTTTCAATTGCCAGGAAAAAAAGATATAAAACACAACACACATTTAAAGAATCATTATTACTCTTAAACTAGTTGTAAATTATTGTGTGTTGTATTAAATATCATTAAATTATGCTTATCTGTTTTATTTCTGTTTTGACAAATAGAACTATGATTCGCCCATAGTTTCTTTCGCTCTCTCATCAAATTGAAAATTTTACCAACACCGCAAATGTGGAAGCATTGCGGCATGAAGTAGGTTGGTAAGGCATGGCGGAGTGAGAGCGAGGATCTCACACACAGATGTAACAATAACCCATCATCGCAATGACGGGAGCAATCGGTCATGGGGGGTTGGTGGAGTGCAAGTGTGTCTCTCAAGCTCAGAGCCGATTTTTGCTTAACACCTCAACGATGGGAGCGTTCAGGGGTGGAGACGTATGGAAATGTGCGAATGTGTCGCATGATTGCTCGCAAGTGTAGAGCGGGGGTAGCGAGAGGCAGAGTGTACAGGCGATTTCTGCCAAGAGGGAAATCGATGCTTGTTAACATTTTATTTCAAGCATCGTGAGTGTCCCAGCGTGAGCGCTGTGCGCACCTCCCCTCATTCTCAATGCCGCGTTTTTGGTTAATCCTCGCTCCCACCCTTTCTTTCCATCTCCTCAACGAACCCACCATTCCCGTGAGCGTAGACCGATCAAAAAATTCCAGGAAATTCGGACAGTAAGTGTGCAGTTTTTTATTCACAGAGCTATTCGGGAATATTTCAATTCATGATGGTGCGTGCTGCGCGAACAAAACGTTGGCTGCTTTCTCCACCGATAGCGCGTGCTGTTGGAAGAGAAACACTTGGTGTTTGATGAGTTTGCCTGAGGAATGAAAGATTAATCGAGCATTAGAATGGTGAACAAAACTAGTACTATTTAAAACTTACCGATCACGAAGATATTTGAAGTTAAACGGAGACTCGGTATGCCCTATCCATCTGCTTTGATCTGTTATCAGAAGCTTTGGTAATGAAATAGCTACGTGTGATGGAAAATAATAGAAGAATAAACAAACATTAAAAGCAGTACGATTGTTAGAACACAAACATCATTTGGAAGATTCTTCTTCTTATGCATGCACTTACCCGTAGATCATGTAACAAAACATACTGCATTTACGCGTGCGTTGACATCTTTCACGATTTACTTAACCACTTTTATATAAACATTTTATAATTTTCACTGCATCTTCCGGCACCGATCCTTCCCAAATGAAATTTGCATTCGTTCTGGCAATGAGTTTCGAACGATCACAACACAGCGCGAGAGTGAAGAACACAAAGTAAATGGCACTATGTACAAGTGTTGATCATTTGGTCAAAATAGAGTATAATGGAATTCATTTTACTTGAAATGAATTTAATTTATTCTGATTTACATTTCAATTATTGTTATCAGCCTAGTTGTTAATGTTTAAAATTTTGATGAAGTAAAAACATCATTACCAGATAAATGAAAGGACAAACGACGCATTTTGACCATATCGAATTATGATCGTCTTTACACATAGTGTCATCTCTGGCGCTTCAGGGTCTCACGCTCAGAGCAAAAATTCTCGCAAATTCGCAACGGTGGGAGCGTTCAGCTGTGGAGGGCTGGAGGAGTGCGAGTGTGTGTCTCATGCACACAGCGAAATTTTGGTCAACACCTCGATGGTAGGAGCGTTTTTCCATGGGATGGGGTAGTGGAGTGCGAGTGTGTCGCATGATTCCTTCAAAACTAGGGCCAGGGGTAGCGAGAGGCATCAAAATGAGTTACTCTTTGCCAAGCGGGTATGCTTCTCAACTAGGGTAGCGAGAGGCATTAAAATGAGTTACTCTTTGCCAAGCGGGTGTGTTCTTCTTGTGGCACAACAACCGCTGCCGGCCAAGGCCTGCCTGTACCCACTAGTGAAGTGAGCTTGGCTTTCAATGACTTATTCGGGGCGACTATGGGCTTCGAACGACGAGATCCGTTCGCCGCGGCTGTCAGAAGGCGCTCACTTGGCGCTCACTTTTAAAATAACGTACCATTGAGAGACCGTAAGAAGCGCGCGAAAGAATGAGTTCTACCTGCCGGGGTCGAACGTTCCCGTTTGTATGGGGAGAAATCCGCGAGGTTTTGCGCTGCGGATTTGGAACGAATGTTGTTTTCAATGTCACGTTTTGCTTCAAATTTTGCTTTAAATGATTGAAGTGAATTGAACTTAGAGGTATGTAACATTTTGAATTTTTTTGTGATCTATTTCCAATAAAAAAAGTTTTGAATCATAAATCAGTTTTGAAAATGTATATAAAAAACATAAAATATATCGGTAAATATATAATATACATACAAATATCTTTAATAAAAAAGTTATATAAATGTAAATATAAATATATAAATATAAATATGTATATCTATATATATACACATATATATATATATATATATATATATATATATATATATATATATATATATATATATATATATATATATATATATATATATATATATATATATATATATATATATATATATATATATATATATATATATATATATATATATATATATATATATATATCGTGTTGTATAAATATATATATATATATATATATATATATATATATTTATATTTATATAACTTTTTTATACACATACATAGATAATTCAATACGCATTTAAAGGTCAAATTTAATGTTTTTCATTTAAATTTGTTACACTGCTGAAAACTTTATAGAAAAATATCGAAAAACATTTGCACCATGTAATAACGTTTATAACTCTTCAAAATAAAATCAATCAGTATTTTTATACTTTTTATAAAGTAAATCCAATCCTGTCGTCCCTCCTAAATATGAAATAACTTAAATTCAAATTTAAAGAAAGTGAGTAAGGCTACCTTATAATTCATAACAAATCATCCAATAATGATGTAACGAATGAAATCCAATACCAACGGCCAAAAAAATCAAAATTCAAAACTTAACCATCCTTGAATCGTAGATATAAACGTCTTTAAATGCTTGACAGTTGTATCTCATGATTCTCATTCTCTCATGAGCGTCGAACGGATTTCGTCGTTCGAAGCCGGTACTCGCCCCGATTGTTACCATAGCAGGATAGTCAATCCTACGTATGGGGGCACGGTCTATTCGGGGCTTGAACTCATGACGGGCATGTTGTAAAGTCGTTCGAGTTGACGTCTGTACCACCAGACCGCCCCTAATAATCTGTGTTAGTACTAATAAATTGTTTGTACGCTTTGTCTCTTTTCCGTTTAATACGTGCAAGATCCAAAGTATACCACCTACTAGTTTCTCTTGAAACAATTGTCTTTTCTTCCACCAAGGTGTTCATTGCATTTTTCAACGTGTTCCATAACAAGTCAGCTGCTTCATCCAAGTTGGACGCGACATACTGTAAGCCTTGTGACACATTGTTGCAAAGAGCAAGTTTCGAGTACCCATTCCAGCATTTAACTTTACGTTGAACCGTTTTAGAACGCTCATCGTTTATGGTCAAAACAAGTGTTTCATGATCAAATATTTTCAATAACGGATCAGTAGTGACTTTGATTGAGTCAATACTACTGTAAACCTGATCAATGAATGTCCTGCTCTGCCTAGCAATTCGTGTGAATTCATTGACTTTTTGGTTCATGTTTACTGAATCCATTAAACTTTTCAGTTTCGCAGATTTTTCAACATTTAACCAGTCAATATTAAAGTCACCGATGATAATGTTCAACTTACTAAGATCCAAAAACCTGTCTAACCATTCTTCCAAAATATCTACGAACCTCGAATCACTCGCACTAGGTGAGTGACACAATATGCTATAATTGCCTACCGTCATACCCCGAGAAACCGCTAACCGAGTAACCAATTGCCTTCCAATGACTCGTTTAAGATCACTTTAAGGACAATGTCACTTCTGGCATAAGCTGCAACACCTCCTGTGTGACGTGAATGTGATAAATACGACACTACCCTATATCCTGTTATATAATATTGCTCAAATGCTTCCTCCTCGGTCACGTGAGTTTTCGAGATCAAGACCAACAAGGGTTGAACTTTTTCTACTGTCTCACGAAACATAGCATAGTTAGATGAAAGACCGGCAACATTGAAATATAAAATCTCTCTGAACCGCCCTAATTCCACCCCTCCCTGCTATTGAGAAAGTTGCATTCGTCTCTCTAACTGTTTTTTTAAACAGCGGGCATTCATAGCTATCGGCCGCATGTTGTACCTGTAGTTTCTGGTTCCTAGATGTGTTAGCCAAAACACAATTCACACACTTTAGGATGGACGAGGTGCAATCCGACGTTCGGTGCTCGCCACTGCACTTTGAGCAAGCTTCCTTATTTTGGCATTCAGTGCTCTTATGGTTAAACTGACCACATTTAAAACAACGCATAACATGTATGCTCCTAGAAATTTTACAACGATCAAATCCAATATTGATTTTATCGATTTGTTCCAAACATTTATCAGTCTCATTGTCAATTTCCAATACCGCGTTGTGTTTCTGGTACTTGTAGATCTTACTCTCAAACATTCCAATTACTCTCACCTGTTTCCAGGGAATTAACTCATTTTGAGATTTCAAAAGATCTACTAAGTCGGACTCAGAATATTTTTCACTCATTCCAATAATTTTTACTCGTGCCATTAGCAAGGAAGTCAAATACCCGTTTCCTAAAATGTCTTCTACTTCATTTCTAACATTATCTAAATTCGCCTGAGCAGAACACTGAACATAAAGTTGAGCGTCCCTGCCATTACGGAATTCCGATATTTGCTGTCGCCTCGGATCCAATTTCGAGCGTAGATCAGCTCTTGTCGTATCGCAAGACTGAACCACATTAGGAACAATAACCAGTGTTTTATTCTTATTTTTGTTTTTATTTTTTCCCATGGACTCCTTCATAACGTCTTTTTTCCTAATTTTGGGAGTAACTTTATTGTTTCCCTCGTCAAATCTATTAATAATAGTTTGAACATTACTGTCCCCACTATTTGTCCTCTTCCTTTTTTTAGTGACCGCCCAAATAGCATCGGAGCGTTACGTTTCGCGATTTTTGTATGGAGGCGTTACTGCTCGCTACCTGCTCATAACACTGCTCGATAGCAGTCCTTAGTGAGCAGGTAGCGTGTAACATTCTATGTAAGCTCAATGAAAGCTCAAAGCTCAAGCGTTACTTAGCGAGTGCACGAACCACAGTATAACGCTGTGGGTTCTGTATTCGGATGTAAACAAAAACACACACACTTTTTTAAAATTTCGATGCACATTGTCCAGTACAACGATAAAATGTATTTTATTTAACTATTATTCAATACTTACATGCCCCAATATATGGTTTTACACGTTTATATACGATTTCAACCATCACTTTGGATGGTATCAACTGATGCCGACGGCGTTGTTGTCTCTGCGTCAAGCACATGTATTGTTGCCGCTTCTAATGCTCGGGTCGTTTTTTCGTTAGCAGTAGCACAACGATTAAACGCAATAATTGTACCACTTGCAAAGCGATACAAATAAAGTAAAACACATAATACACCGTACAACACACTTCTTAACAACACTTGCACATAAAAACCACTTGTCGATGCGGTGATCCAATGTCCTGTTTGCAGTGGAAAAATAACAATGAAAGATTAGAATGCTTTCAAATATGACATTATTTTATAATACTTTCCTTTCCATGCTATTTTGTGGTGTATGGCAACGTTGGTTTGCTTGAAGATACACAACGACCGGTGTGTTGGTCCAGTTGAGAATGTGCCGATCACGATCACAGCCGGCTTTAGTGATTGTTGTAGAAACTGTAACAATGATCAATATCATTAAATCTGCATTATTTTTACAATTCATTGTGATTTCATGAAAAAGTAAAGTGAAAAAGTAAAGTAAAAGTGAAAAAGTAAAACATTTCATCTTACCGGCGTCGTATTTCGTCGGCATACACACACACACACAGCTGCTCGATCATACTCGGACGAATGTTGCCAAATTTCGGGATGAAATGATGTTTTTCCTGTGAAATAATGTGTTCAAACATTAAAAGATAGTTTATTTACTGAAATATGCACAGAACACTTACCTTTTCCCGAGTTTTCACATAAAATTTTACGATTATTCTGCACACAATCTTTACGGGCGGTTGTCCGTGTTTGTTTACGTTTCTGACTTGACAGATATGCGTGCTGGCATGTGACGAAGTGAAATACATTCAAACCTCGCCAATTGCAAGTCTGCTTTTTCAATTGAATACAAAAAATCCGAGTTGTTCACATAAATATGAGAAAAAGTCAGTTTATCCAGTTTGTATAAAATAACAAACATGACAAAATACGCAGACATTAGTCGTGTTACAAAATTTCTTTCTAATAAACAAAATCTATCTTTTTTTTGTAGACATATGATATAAATGCAATTAGCGAGTTCTAATTGTATCATATATATTGCTATTTTCAAAGCGGTTTAAATTAAAACAAACATCCGTGTTTTTTTAAATAATCAGAAAGATAATTATATACTTAATAATGATTAAAATGTATTTTATTACATTTATGTACAACGATAACCTAACTAGTAAGCATGTTCATGCACGTGTGTAATTATTTGATAATTTTTTTGTGATCCCTATATGAATGTTATTAAGTAAAACAGACAATTTACTCTGTTCCTTTTTCAATTCTTCAAGATAAGGTTTTTTTAATAAAAACATGTAAGTTTGTTTAAAAAAAACATATATAAATACATATATATAAACACACATACATATTTAAATATAAATATAAATAAATATATATATATATATATATATATATATATATATATATATATATATATATATATATATATATATATATATATATATATATATATATATATATATATATATATATATATATATATATATATATATATATATATATATATATATATATACTTATATATACATTTATTCATATAGTATATAATATTATAATATATATATAATATACTATATATAAGTTGTTAATATTATTATTTTTATATCATTATACCGATGGCGGAAACCTTTAATTTTTTCATAAAATTTTAGTACAAGTTTCTGTTAATTTTGTTTTAAAATATGTGATCTGAATCGTTATGAAATATCCATCACTCATCTTTTCCAAATTCAGTTAGACCATCTCGCTTTGATTTGAATTCTAAGTCAGAATGTATGGGGTGCGCGGTACGGGTAAGAAGAACATAAACGCATCACAACACCAAAGTCTGGGTGAGACGGTGATGGTGTGAAACGCTTCTTGCTTCAAGCTCTTGTGGTAACAGTGTTAAAAGCAACAACAACAACAGAGAATAACGCATCGCGTAGAAACAAACACACCGTTCGTGGGTATGTCAGGGGGGGGAAACAACGGGAAAAGCTCAATTCTCTCTCAGCGATGCCGCTTGGGCGTCGCCCATGACTCTAAATTTACTTCTTGCACTGTTGCGCTGGTTTTCATAGTGTCTGAAGTTGCACGCAAGGCCACTTTAGATATTTTTGAGGCTTCTATAACACTTAACGTTTCACGCAATGTTGTCTCCAACTTACGCTTCGCTTGCGCCCAAAGCTCAGTTTTGAGAGTCTGGATTCCTCTCTCTAAAGCGTTAGATATCCACACGCTCACATTGACCTCTAAATCCCTCAATGTTTGTGCAAGCAAATCATTCGATTTAGCTGCATCAATCTCCATATCAACCAAGCCCGCTTTTTTCCAAACAGATGTCACAAATATATACAACATTGCGGTTCTCACTTAAAAGTTTAACCGCGGGCTTATTGAGTGTGGGTGTAATACACCGACGGTGAAAACTCATCGTCGTTTACGATCACGGCGGAGCATTTTAAACACTCCATGCCGTAAAACAAATCACGGGCGAAACTATTATCAACTATTTATACTTACATTGATATCTACGCAGGCGTCTTCAAGCAAAAAAAAAACACACACACACTCTTCGATGTCACACACACAACACAAACTACGGTACTAAGTTGGTCGGACACAAACACAAACATATATCTACACCGGGAAGGATCGATCGTTGTCTCAACGTACAACGCTGTTGACCGCACAATCCAACGGTAATTTAGCATATTAAACAACGTACACAATATCAACAGTGACACCGAAAGAGTTTACAAACATTTAACAGCTCTTGTGAATTTTTTTTGAGCGCTCAGCTCTTTATTTCACACGTTTTACAGGAAAACACAAAGAGCTAAACAGTAACACAACTACACTTGTCACCAGTCATCTGTCAATTGGGATGGGATGGGACGGATGGGTACACTGGTGGACATAAAAATAGGAACTTTTTTCTGTGACCGAAAAACATAGTTCTTGTCGGAAATATTTGGTAGCCCTGAAAAGGATTGTTTATTATTATTATTATTATTATTTATTTCATATTGTCAGCCGCCTAGGGTTTCACAATAATATGTCTTACAAACTAAGGAAGAAGGAAGTGTTAAGGATGGGAGGTTGATGATAGAGACAAGGACTCAGAAAGACGAGAGCGAAAACTGGACAAGGGGACGTGGTAGTCGAACAAATCATGAGCTTCATTAAATGCTGCGCAAGCTCTCAAAAATGGATCTCTCTGACCAAAAACAGAACGGCGGGAGGGGATAAAAATGGGAGGTCTGTCGCGGAGACGACGAGAAGGGTCGTAAATAGGAATGGAGCTGAGGAGCGAAGGAGCATCGATATTGGAAGTCAGGAGGCTGGCAATGAAGTAAGACTGCGCGTGTGAATGCCGGGATTTGATTTCCATCAAGCCCAACATACGACAGCGGAGAGAATAAGAGGGCACAGGTGCATTATGTCCGTGCAGAAATCTACGTATAGCGATACGCGTAAACTTCCTCTGCACTCTCTCTAGTCTCTGCATAGCGACACCTCCAGCCGGGGTCCACACAACACTAGCGTAATCCAGAATAGATCGAACCCAGCAACAGTAAAGCGCCTTCAGGCATAGCGGATCTCTCAACTCAGAGGCAAGACGAATTATTAGTCCCAACGCTTTGTTCGCTTTAGCAACGACATGATTGATCTGATCCTTGAATGTGAGGGAGTCATCGATCCAAACACCAAGGTCCTTAATAGAAGACTCTCTAAAGATCTGAGTTTGACCAAAAAAGTAATTCCATGTAATTTTCCTGTTAGGACGACCAAAAGAGACAACACAGCATTTAGGGGGACAAAGCACTAACCCATTAGACGAGCACCAAGATGAAAAATTATTTAAAAAACTCTGAAGCGTTTGACAATCAACAATAGAGGACACAGGAAAAAATATCTTCAAGTCGTCAGCAAATAGAAGGTGTCCATCACCAGGTAGAACATTAATACAATCGTTTATGTATAAGATAAACAGTAAAGGGCTAAGCGCACTTCCCTGGGGTACACCCGACTGGGCTATGAATGTAGAAGAGAGGAAGTTCTCTATTTTGACTGTGTAGCTACGGTTTGCTATAAATGAATTTAGCCAAGTTATTAAAGGATAGCCTATTCCTAATTTCTTTAGCTTAGCTATTAGTAGGTCATGTGGTAGACTGTCAAAAGCAGCTTTAAAATCAGTATATATTGCATCCACTTGACGATTACATGCAATATTCGACATTAATGAAGACACAAAGTGCATTAGGTTGCTCGTGGTGGATCGTTTAGGCATAAATCCGTGTTGATGTTGCGTTATATAGTTCGTTACGCATGGAAGAATGGCAGTATGAACGAGTGACTCAAACACCTTAGCCATAGCACATAGAATGGACACACCACGATAATTTGAAGCGACTGAACGGTCACCTTTTTTAAAAATAGGACATATCCAAGCAATTTTCCAAACAGCTGGAAAGGTTCCCTCTTGAAAGGATCTCACATACAGGCGTTTAAGTATGGGAACAAACAAAGTGCTGATTTTTTTCAATATGCAAGCGGGTATGCCATCTGGACCCGGCGAAAAGCAATTTTTTATTTTTTTCAATGCTGAGTAAATGACCTCATCATCGATAGCCACTGTGTTGCAGGAAATTATATCATTTGGTACATATGCTAAGCCATCAGATAAGGATACTGGACTGGAGTCTGGGTCCACAAATACGCTAGAAAAATGTTTAGCAAATAACTCGCTGCAGCTGGAGGGCGTATCAGCCACTTCATCGCCAAGGGAAATTATGGAAGGGATGCCGATAGAGTTGCGACGATTATTAGCAAATCGCCAGAAAGATCGAGGGTCAGAGATAAATCTTAATTGGAGACGCATGATGTATAGTTTATAGCACGCTCTGTTGTAAATACGATATGCTGTGGAAGCATATTTGTATACCCGTTGGGCATGTTGAGAGCGAGTATGCATATATGCACGCTGTTTACGCTTCTTATCCGTTCGTAAAGCTTTTAAGGATCTGTTCGACCACGCAGGCTTAGGAGGAGGATTTAGGATGGGACAGCAAAGAGGGAAGGATGAAAGGATAACATGATTAAGTTGATTCACGGCATCGTCGATAGAAGGGGCTGATTCAATAAAATTAAGGTCCGAATTCAACATAAATTGCTCAAAAGCACCAAAGTTCATTTTACGAAAATCAAAACGTTTTACTCTAGGGTTAGAACGAGCGAACGGAACAGAAACAGAAGTTTGAATTGATATTGCTAATTCTAATGCCGGATGGTAATTGTCAAGATTAAGAAGCGGTGTGTTGGATTCAGAAATCTCTGAGCTGGCCGATTTAGCATTCTGGTTTACGAAAATAAGGTCCAGTTGGCGATCAAAAGCATTTTTCACTCCCGATATCTGTGACAATCCATTAAGCACCATTCCATCCGTTAGCGATCCATCATTGTCGGTCATCGAAGGGATAAAACAGTTGACGTCACATGGTGAAGCGATCCAGGAGAGAGATGGTTTGTTAAAGTCTCCCAATAGCAGCAACAAATCAGTCGGTTTCATTCTCTCCACAATTACACTGACACTATCATGCAGAGCGTTTAACGTATCATCACACTTACTCCGGTCCGGTGGAATGTAAACTACTCCGATGTAAATGGACACATGATTAAGCTTGATACACGACCAGACCAGCTGCAGAGTTGCATATGTATGTGTTATCTGTGTACTAGAGAGCTTAGAAGAGCATGCGATCAGGACTCCTCCGCCGCGAAAGCGAGAACTGTTCACACCATTACGATCACATCGGTAAATTGAATAGGAATCATCAGAGATGAGAGAGGATGGTATTGACTCGTCGAGCCACGTTTCTGTCAGTGCAATTATGTCGTAATCAGATTCTCCCAGAGCTAGACGTAGATTATTAAGTTTGGTACGAATTCCTCTAACGTTCTGATAAAACACGTGCAGATGTAAGTTAGAAGAGACATTCTGGTGAGTATGAGCCGAATTATCATCGAGGCCCACAGCAGTGATTGGTGCTACGCCAAGGTATGGTGAGGAGCGGGGTGCCAGCTGATTATTAGTACTGTTATCAACTATTGCTGGATTGTTACTTGCTGTTTGTCTGTTGTTGTTTCGGTGCGTATAGCTTCGGTGGACGGTACTATTGTGCAATGTGTGTTCGGTTTCGGTGATGAGCAATGAGCGGGGCGAGGACCCGGGGTAGGATGTGGCATTGATGCGTGGTGTGTGATGGCATGGTGAGGGGCGGGGTGCCAGGTGATTATTTATACTGTTAATATCTAATGCTGGATTGTTACTTGCTGTCTGTCTGTTGTTTCGGTGCATGTGGCTTCGGTGGACGGCTCTATCGTGCAATGTGCGATCGGTTTCGGTGATGGGCAATGAGCAAGGTGAGGACCCGTGGTGGGATGTGGCATTGATGCGTGGTGTGTGTTGGTATAGATTTCCGAAGGTTTGTGGGGAAGGTTTCGAGAAGCAGGACACCAAAAATTTTGAACAGGCGATCGACGGTCAGTGAATTCACGGAAAATCAATCCCGCAGGCCAGGTAGTCGGAGCGAGAGCCTTGCTTTTAAGCGAGAGCATTAATCCCACCTTAAACGAAACAAAAGTGAGAGTGCTCGTATCGCGATCCCGTGGCAGCAGCCTAATAACGGTGACGTCATCAGTGCCTAGTTGATGAGTAACCATCGCTTTCACATCTTGGTCTGATACCGAGGGGGCTATTCGAGTCAAATACAGCCAGAACTTTTGTTCCATCGGAACCGTAGCTAAGACCCGAGACGGTGTTGTAATTGCTGTGCCAAAAAGTAGAGGAGCGGCATTATCGGTGGTTTTTGTAATTGGTGGCGAATAATCGACAAGTCTACGTTTAGGCGCATTGCGCTTCGGTGCATTTTGAGAAGTGCGGATGGATTCACTATTGCGTGCACTGAGTGGTGTGAATGTGTTGGTGAGAGATGGTTGCATTTCCAGGCGGTCCACTATGGAACGAACAGAGTGTGAGGTTGTGTGCGTATTAACGTCTTTCTTAGTAAGTGTTGACAACATCTCATTACGCATGGCGACAAATGCATGATTAAAACGGCGATCAAACTCCTTCAGAAGCTCCTCCTTGAAACCATCCAGGACGGCCGTAAATTCGTCCAATAATACAGATTTGCAACGCCGGATGTTCTTGCAGCCAGCACAGGACCAGGAAGTAAGCGACTCGGGGATGAGAATCTCATTCAGCACCGCATCAGAGACTCCCAAGTTTAAGTGATTGTTGGGAGGTGGTGTTGCGGTGTTCCACAGAGCGGAAACATATTCCAACGGTCAATGTGTTGACCGTTATTCGCTATCACTTCCTCACAGCGTAGGGCCATATCGCCGATGAGGTTACGGCATTCGCTTCTGTCTATGCGTTTCCACATAGCCTTGCAGCGTCTCCATAGCGAATCGGCAGAACGTGCATGCTTGTTCTTAAGCTGACGCTTGAGAGTTGACCACAGATTCTCAATCGGGTTGAGGTCTGGACTCAACGCAGGCCACGGTAGAACTTGCACATCCTCGTTTGCCAAAAAACATTTAACTAATCGCGATGTATGCTTTGAGTCGTTATCGTGCTGAAAGATGTAATGCTCTTTATCTCCGAATTTTTGTCGGGCGTGTGGCAACATCTTACGACGTAGTATGTTTCTATACCCTTCCGAGTTCAGTGTCCCTTTGATACGGAACAAAGGACCCGGGCTGTGCCAGGAGAAGCAACCCCACACCATTACGTGGCCGCCTCCGTGCTTTAGGGTTTTTATAGTATTTTTGGGATGATACGCCTGTTTAGGAAGGCGCCAGACGTATTTAGTGCCGTCTGAACCATGCAGATTGATTCTGGACTTATCCGAAAAAAATATTTTGCTCCACCAAAAGATGGATGCAGCTAAATGCTCTTCGGCAACCCGAATGCGCGCTTCTACGTGGTGCGGCATTAGCTTACGAACCTTTCGTGGTTTCCGGGCACAGAACCCACCGGCGTGTAAACGGCGCGACACCGTTTTCGCCGAAACTTGCAATCTAAGCTCCTGCTTAATACGATTGCAAGTTTTGAAAGGGTCCGCCCTGATTATCTCAACCATCTGCGCGTCAACGTCAGCCGTTGTTTTTCGCGGACAACCTGTGGATTTACCCGTAGCCTCGCTACGAATGGCGTTGTCCACAAACGTCCGCGAACGGCCGAACGCCTTGCAGATGGTTTTGATAGGCACGTTCTCACGATACAAACCCTGAATATGTTTCCGCTCCTCTGGAGTGCAGTGCTTTCCGCGACCCATGATGAACTTGTGGAATTTTCAAATCGCAAACTTTCACCTTTACCACTGAATGAAGAATGAAGCGCAACACGGTTTGGATCTCTTTTTATACTACCGAAAAACGCTGCCGTTACTCAAAACTCAGATAAGTAGCGCAAATGCGAGTATAAAAGGCAAACAAACAGCGATTACAGATTCAGTACGCCTCGAACGTTAGGCGAAACAACTCCGCAGGAGCCAAAGCCTCTCTAAACCATACTAACAACAACAACAACTGTTGGCGATGACACACCTATTGCACGCAAAAAAACACACAACAATTTTTTTTCCTATCTTTTTGTCCATTGGTGTACCCACAGACCCTCGAAATACCGCGAGTTCGGCAATACTATACCCTCGAAAATGATCCGAAGTGAGGAAGTCTCACGGAACACCTTCTTTCCGTCAACCATTTTCGAAGCGTACAGTTTTTTCACTTCACACGAGGCGAGGATTGATAAAGGAATGCCCCTTGTCCGTACTGAAGGATATCTTTTAAGCAGTGGCGCGTTAAACGGTGGGCGGACTGGGGGGCCGACAGGGGCCCCGGCGATCATGGGGGCCCCGTCAATGTGGATGTTCGACTTCGTCTCGATTCACGCGAAAAATGGTATTCACATCTCAAGCCTGGGATCGTGGAGCGTGCCTGCTTTTAACGCAAAAACTTTAATTTTCACTAGGGGCCCTACTCAACTGACTTGTGGTCAACTGACAAATAGGGGAAATCGGGAAGGGGTGATATTCATATGTCCAAAAAGGAACTGGGCCATGTTAATATTAAAATGATGTTTTATCACTATTTACATACAACTTTTTGCGTGACGAAAAAATCAAAAACCGTTACAGCTATACCAAAACTCAAAGGTGGTTTAAGGGGCCCCATCGATTATGTGGACTCTACGATGAAGGGGCCGTGTCGATAAGGGGCCGTGTCGGTAAGGGACCCCGTCGGTAAGGAGGCCCCGTCGATTAGGGGCCCCGTCAATAAGGGTGTCCATTTGGTGTCGGGGTGGTGATGGTCGGTGCACGTGCTCACCGAAAAAACGCGGAGACACTTGCAGTTAAAATCAAATGCATAGAACACAGAACAGAACGCTGCGTTTAACCACCAAAGAAAACAACAAAAAAAACAGACAAAAATTTAAAGTCCCCTATACAAAATTTCAATACATCGGCTCGTAGCCGGACAAATTAGCCGGAAAAATTGACACCAAGCACGCGTCGCTTTAAAAAGCCTAGTAAGGTCGTTTGGTCCAACGGTGCTGCAGTGTGTTGAGGTTTCAGTGGACAAACGATCGGGCCCCATCGAAGAGGGGGCCCGTCTATAAGGGGCCCCGTCGGTAAAAAGGGAACCCACAAAAAAGGGGCCCCGTCAATAAGGGGGCCCGTCCATTTGGTGTCTTGGTGTGGGTGGTTGGTGGACGAGCTCATCGAAAGCACGCGGAGACACTTGCTGCTAAAATCCAATCCACAGAACGTTGCGCTTAACCACCGCTGCTTCAAATTTCAAAAAACCAGTGCGGCAAATTTGATATATGATGTTTTACACACACAACACCTGCTAGATATTATTTGAACATCACAAGGACAAAATGGTATATCTGCAACTATATTAAAACCAGATCTCAAAAGCCCCGTCGATGCTGAGGTTATTTCGAATCCCCCCCCCCCCCCCTCGCAACCTTATCAATCATCCTGTATATGGGGCACAAGTTGTACAGTTCCTCAATGGGAAAATTGGACAAATCTCGAGTTCCATCAATTTTTGTCCAAGTTTGATTGAGATACTTTTGAAGGATGCTATGATTTCTTTAAAACAAAGAAAAAATGAAGAAGTGGTCTGAACCCATTTCTACCTATCGCAGAACACTTACACATTGAAACCGATATTTGTCCATAATGTTACCTAAGTAGGAAACGCACAACGCGAAGACACGCGCTCAACTCAAATCAATACCAGCATTCGCCCAATGCGTTGGGTAGAGCGAGACACCATGCATATTTGCTGGTGCGTATGACCGGTGCATGTGCACAGAAACCAAGAACCAACATTGCTACGAAAATTAGAAACACAGCACGCTGTGTTTCATACCTACCCCGCCCCACCAAAACCACACAATGGTCACTAATGTTTTCTTTAGAGCCCCGAGCTGCACATGTGAAGGATGCTATGATTTCTTTAACACTTTGACCGCCGGCCTGACGTCACAGTTTTTGAGTGAGCACGTAGCGCATGGTAAGAGAGCGATGAGAACGACAGTTTCTCGTGCCATTGCTATCACTCTTTTGTTTCATGGCGATAAGTGGCGTAGCACATGTCGTTCTCGTTCTCTCTTTCCTACCTCATTCGTTCTCGAGAGAATCACTGAGCGTCAGATGCAAAGCTGAACGGTGAGCAAAACCGTCATGCGAATTTATATGACACGGCGCTTAAAGTGTTAAAAACAAAGAAAAAAAGAAGAAGTGGTCTGGACCCATTTCTACCCATCGCAGAACACACACATTGAAACCCACATTTGTCCACATTGTTACCTAAGTCGGAAACACAGAACGCTGCGCCTCTAACATACCCCCCCTCCCACCCAGTTGTTTTATTTGCGTATTTGCCAAGGACTGTTGAACTGTTCAAAATGTACCTAATTTTTTACCCATGTAAGATTCGCAGAACGCTCTTATTCATTCGCGCTTACGTTCAGGAAGTTGTCTCAACTGTACCCAAGCCAAAAAAACATATGCCTTTACCCACCGTTGGTATGAACGTGTTGGGCAGAGCGAGAAAGCATGTTTGTTTTGGAGATAACCGATGAAATGAGTATTCAACCACGAGGATGAATAGAAACAATTCCTGCGAAAATTGGAAGCACGCGCTTCACACCCACCCCCTGTTGCACGTTCGTGTTTTGGATGTTTTGTATATTTTCGGTTCCACATCCGCGGTGCTTCTTGTTTTCTTCTTCCCACGAATGTTTTATTTGAAAACCAAAGGATCTGGATTATTGGTTCACTTTACTTTTGATCGTTGAGTCGTCAAGTGCATTTTTGTCGCGAGCGATTGTGCCGTGGAAAATTGGAAAAATCAGTGGTAGTGACTGGGCAATTTGTAAAAAATTTCTAGTTACAGCAATTTTCGTAGGCTGTTCAGGGAGTATTTAGCTTTAACTTTATATATGTATATATTTATCGTGTTAATTTTAGTGTTCTAGTCAATTTATATCTGTTTATATTAATTTATCGTGTATATACTCATTTAGTTAGACTACTGAACGTTAACGAAGCGTACTGAACCATAACGAATTTTTTTTCTTGTGAATATTTTTCTGAATATATTGTGTGTGAGAGCGAGAGATAATTAGAAATGAAGCGTTACCAAAGTGGTGCAGAGAAGCGCAAAAAAAAAAAATAAGAAAGAAGAGGAATTTATTGCCTCACAAAAAAATGCTATGGATAAATTTTTGCTACCAGACCCCAAAACGTCTGCTAGTAAATGCACGGACGAGCCTTCTGCATCTCATTCTAAAGATGATATAGAAAATAATAGTCCGGCAATAACTGAACTTTCTGAGCTTCAGCAATCTATAGAACCGATAGCATCGTGTTCATACACTAACCGTAAAGACATCGCGCTTTGGAAACGCCCCTTCACAGATGAGTTTGTTGACTTTGTAGTAAAAAACAAACCATCCAATTTTGGTAGCATGCAAAATTCAAAAAAAATTTTACAAAGATAATAACAGTGAATCTTATAGGAGTCTGATCAATGATCATTTTTATAGAAAAAAGAAAAATGGAAATGTAGAAGAGAGAACATGGCTCGTGTATTCAGAAACAACGAATTGTGTATATTGCTATCCCTGTGAATTGTTTTCTAAATCCTCTTCAAAATTTATAACAGGATTGGATAACTGGAAAGCTGTTACTGCCCTTTTATCAGAACACGAGACATCGAAAGAGCACATAGTATCAATGTCTACTTTATATAAAAGATCAAGTACGGTTAATATAATTGATACCGAGTTAGTTCTAGAAATGGAGAAAGAAGAAAAGTACTGGAGAGAAGTGCTAAGGCGTGTAGTCAGCACTATGAAATTGTTAGGCCGCTTAGGGATAGCTTTCAGGGGACATGATGAAAGTGAGCAAAGCAAACGAAAGGGAAATTATCTCTCTTGTCTTGAGTACTTAAGTGAGTATGATGATTTTTTGAAATTACATTTAGAAAAACACAGCTTTCAAGGTCGCGGGAATGTAAATTATTTATCAAATACTATTTGTGATGAATTTTTAGAGATAATTAGTAATAACATTAAAAGCAAAATAGTAGACGATATTAAGTCAGCTATTTATTACAGCATTATTGTAGATTCCACTCCCGATATAGCTCATATCGATCAACTAACATTTGTTATAAGATATGTTTCTTTTTCTGGGAAAATATTCGAACGATTTTTGGGCTTTATTCCGATAGATAGGCATAACGCTTCCTATCTGGAACAAGAAGTTCTTGAAAAATTAGAAAAATTGGGCTTAAATATTGCACACTGTCGGGGTCAATCATTTGATAATGCATCAAATATGTCGGGAAAGTATATGGGCTTACAAGCTCGCATTAAACAACACAGCCCAAGTGCCGTGTTCATACCGTGCGCGAATCACTCTTTAAATTTAGTAGCTAATTTTGCTGCTGAAAATTGCAAAAAAGCCGTTAATTACTTCAGTTTCATACAAAAATTGTATACATTTTTTTCTTCATCAACTCATCGATGGAAAGTGTTATTATATAATTTAAACAAGGGTCAACATCAATCAGCCGTATTACTGAAAAGATGTTGGGTCACTAGATGGTCAGCTAGAGCGGATGCAGTTTCGGCATTAAATGTTGGTTTTAAGGACATCCAAAACGCATTGTCAGATATTTGTAACGATGAAGTTGAAAAATCTGCTACAGTCGATGAGGCAAATTCACTTCTCAAGCAGATGGTAAAACCTGACATTGCGTTGTTGACCATCATATGGAATACACTTTTACAAAGAATTAACGCAACAAGTAAATCGCTTCAAACTGTTGAATGTGAATTATTTAAAGGTGTTTCATTAATTACCTCTTTGGTTAAATTCACAGACAACTTTCGAACTGATTTTTCAAAGGTTGAAGAAGGAGCTAAGGAGCTGTCCAATTTGTCTTCATTGTTTACCGAAGAAAAACGAACACGCAAGCGAAAATTGTTCTTTGATGAATCTCCTGAAAATGATCATCAATTTACAGACAGAGATGATTTTATCGTTAATACATTTTATGCCATATGCGATAATATAAAAGCGCAACTTACACAAAGGACAGAAAAATATGAAACTGTATTAGAACCATTCAGAGTTTTTTATGACTTGAATATGTCGGCAGAAAATCGATCCAAATTGATTAAAGCTCTATCAGAAATGTACAAAAATGATATTGAGGTTCATGGGTTGCAAGAAGAGTTAGAGCAATTCATACTTTTTCTCAAAGAAAACGACGATTTAAAAATAATAGATTCCGACAACAATAATGAAGGTAACAATAACATTGAATTAGACATTCACGCATTGTACAAAGTGGCTAAAGATATGTCATGTACATTCCCAAACATGGAAACAGTATTGAAAATATTTCTGACGATTCCCATTTCTAATGCTTCTGGCGAACGATCTTTTTCTGTTTTAAAACGAGTTAAAAACTATTTACGTAACTCGATGGGAGAAGCCAAGCTTAACAATCTTGCTATTTTATACAAAGAACAAGATTTGATGGATCAAATTGATACAGAGGCAATTATTGAACAGTTTGCCAGAAGGAAGAGTAGGAAAAAAACATTTATAACCTAGTCATTGTTTATTTTATATCAGTTTTATTATGTTTTATATTATTTTCTTATTTAACATTATTTATGCTGATTATGTTTGTATATCACGTTTAATGCATAATTTGAGCAAATAAGTGTATATATTACGTATAAGTAGAGGTTTTATTTTGTTAATTATTAGTTTTTGGCGATTTACAGGTTAAGAAGGTCTTTTTAATAGAGGCGAATGAAGGCAATGGGCTCAAAGTCTCTCGAAAAATAGTAATAAAAAATATTCAAAGGGCTCGAACCCTACTAAGCTTGCATGTGATGAGTATGGTTGTGCGAGTTTACAGCTGTATACCAACTCATTTCTATATACGTCAAAGACAAAAGAAAAAAGAGAACGCACTTGAGATGACGTCTCTACTGAAGCGGGCTAAGATGATATTGTTTTTATCTTCGTGTTTTGACACTACCGAGTTTTTTTTAATTAATAGTACTCCGAGATATTCGGTATCTATTACGTGGATTCAGAGATACGTGATTTTATAAAATTGACATTTTTTTTTTGCTAATTGTACTGATTTGTCACATCAATTGTCAAATGTAAAATCATTTCCCTTCTGTTCGAATTGGAATCATTCAAAAAGGTTCAAACTATTAATATTCAATCAGAATCATGTAATTTTTTTTTGTGGCTTCAATACCCCTGAATTCAAAATTAAATGAAATCTAGCTATGGGGCCTTTCACGATTAGTCAAAACATTTGTTCAAACAAGCTTTCTGGAGGCTTGATGAATACACAAAGCACTCTTAAAATCTTCATTCAGTAACAGAAGCGATAAAAATCAGCCTTCTAAATTCATACACCTTGGGATAGGCCCACCTGTGTCTTATACCAACTTAGGTAGCTGCTTGAAAACAGCTATACAATGTAAACAGCTGACAGTTTGAAATTTCAGCCTACGAACTTAAAACGGAAAGGGCCCCTATATTTGCCTGGTATTCGCGTGATTCGTCTTAATCGGAAATTTGAGATACTTGTTTTTTTTTTCGCCCCGCTTTAGTAACGTATCTCGGCGACAATCTGTATGACAGCTTGTTGTAAAACAATCAACACATTCATCAAATTAAATTCAGTAGCGGAACTATCCATATTGCTGATCAAAATAAAACAAATGTTTATGGGCTATTCAGGAGCTTATTTAATAAAGAATTAATTTATTTGTTTATTTTTATCAATATCAATATACAATAGTCATATCAATATACCCGCCAACTTCGAAAATTCAGCAAAGAGAATAAAATAAGCGCCACGTAATATTTTTCATTGATTTTTTTTAACAAAAAAGGTATTTTAAATCAGTTCCTTAAACATATACTATATGTATAAAACGATAACGTTATGTTTATAAAATTTTGGACATATTGATTGATAAATATTAGTAATAGATAAATATAAATAAAAAATGTTTTAATAAATATTTTAACCCTTTCATGACGATAAGATCTTGAAGACAAAATATGCCATTACAATATTATTGAGAATATAAAGTAAGAGAAAATTACCAACGGTAATTTAAAACTTTGTATAAAACGTTGGGCACTCCTACTTTCAAATGTAGATTTGCCAAAGTACATCGAACACCGACCTGTATTAATTTATGGACCTTGGTCAGATCGTAACATTAATACAAATGTTCGAAGCTTGCAGGCATCAAATAAAAAATTCTAGCACATACAGAACATTCGCATGTGGAAAAGTTATGAAACTGGCCTTACGATACAGTTAGCTTAAAACAGAATGCAACGGCATCCATACGAAGAAATAAGATTAAAATGTATAATTTGATTAAAAAGTTGCATTTGTATTTAATACAGAGATTCACATTTACGGCGCGTTGTCCTTAATACAGTGAAATGCTACATAATTTCTTTGATGATACAAATTTTACTCTGTTCAAAGATGTATGTACAACATTGGTTTAAAAAAAAATATGTATGTTTAAAATTAATAATAATTAACTTTTAATAATTAAAAATAACAATAAAATTTATATTAGTATTTACTTATATCTATTGCCATTTCAAGTGAATAACGATGAAACTCTGTTGTTATAATTATAAATGAACAATAAACTGATCAAATCATACGCTATTAAATCTAAAATTATCATGTAACAATTCAAGCATTTTTGAAATGCCGGAAAATATTTATTCGAGATATTTCAATTTACGATCCCAGTTTATATTATTTGTGAGCAGTTTATCTTAACTTTTTAATTTTAGTTGCGTCTAAACGACAGTGTTTAACCTTTAAGTTGGCAACCGGATACCCGGGTATTTTTTTCAACTTTAAACTGCCATAACTTTTGATTCATTGCTTTTATTGACCTGAAATTTGCCGTAACCTCCCAACTTTTAATTTATGATTTTTTGGTGCATAAGTTGTAATTTTAAACATCCTGTAAGTATTTTATTTTGATTTTTTTTTAACTTTACCACGTAAGTTGGCAACCAGCATACCCGGGTATTCCATACATTTTGTATGGAGAATGATGTTTCTCTTCTTCCTCTTTTCGTATTGTGCTTATTTTCGAGTCAAATTCAAGCGATTCCAAATTTCAATATGACCGTTATTTTTATAATAAAATGAAAAAAAACTTAATGAATAAATGAAATAGAAGAGAATATATGGTCGGCATTACTTGCTTACAGCATTAAAATATAGAAAGCATTGTTTACCTATGAAAATCGTTAATTTTTTGCATCAAAACGTGTGGAATACCCGGGTATGCCGGTTGCCAACCTACGTGTGTAAATCTGGTTGCCAACTCTACGGTTAAACGAGCAATTTGCAAATTTTGTTAGGAAACCTATGTTGCATCGTTTAAAATTCCAAACTAAACACATTTAACGCATATCCGTTATCGTGTGGCCACGAGGGATCGGTATTTATTCCATGTAGTAAGGCAGTTAGTCTTGCGTTTGGAGCTTTTTTTCCGAATGAGATTTCTGGTATATAAATTTGGACATAATTAACGCATATACGTTATCGTGTGGACATGACTAAACGACGACGACAACGATTTAACAGTCACATCTTGGGCGATCAAAACCAACATGGTAGAGGAAAGGAAAAAGGTATCGAGTTTGAGAAGGTCTAAAATCAAGGCAGGGATTCATTGTATTAGTTTAAAAAAGCTATTTGTTCTAGTTATCCGCAAAATTCTTTGATGCACATGGGGTTGCGGAATTCATTAGTTGTCCGGATAACCGCGCCAAGTAATTGATTTCCTCTAGCTACAACGTCATCAATATGCTGTTCAAAGTTCAAACTAGAGTCAAGCAGAACGCCCAGGTCTTTGGCATGATTTTGTCGATTAATTGCAGTGCCGTCTATGAAGTAGGTACCAGTGACTGGGCTCCTGCATCGACTAAAAGACACACAGTAGCATTTCTCGATGCAGATAGTCAGTCCATTACGCTTGCACCACGAACAGAAAATTTCGATGCAGTCTTGCAGCAATGTACAATCACCTGTGTTGTGAATAGGCGCAAAAATTTTTGCATCGTCGGCAAACAGAATGATACTGTCGGGAGATAGAGCGAGGGTAACATCGTTGATTAACAATATGAAGAGAAGCGGGCCAATATTGCTTCCTTGTGGCACACCAGAGCTGCTGACTATTTCTTTGGACATGTGTTTATCAATTTTCACGATGTATGTGCGATTAATTAGGTAAGACTTAAGCCACTGTACGAGCGAGCTGGGAAATCCTAGCTTATCGAGTTTAGCGAGAAGAATTGCGTGCGGAAGAGAGTCGAATGCTGCTTTCAGATCTGTATAAATTGCATCGAGTTGAGCTCCGGCATCAATTTGACTAGTGCAATAGGTTACAAATTCAACCAGGTTCGTGGTAGTCGACTTTTTTGGCACGAATCCATGTTGATAAGGGCTTAGGTAGCTGCGGCATGCATGTAGCAGATTTTTGTATATCACTAGTTCGAACACCTTGGCAATGCCACACAAAGATGTAATACTCCGGTAGTTGATGGCATCTGTCCTGTCGCCCTTTTTGTAAATAGGAACCATCCAAGATTTCCTCCATGTTTTGGGAAAGTAGCCATTGGCTAGCGATGCATTTAACAATTTTGCAAGGATAGGTGCTACTGTCGTTTGACAGCGTTTCAGCACGGTAGAAGGAATTCCGTCGGGTCCAGGAGCGAAGGAAGGCTTTAGTTGCGTTAGGGCTGATAAAACGATCTCACTGTCGATGAAAGGAGTGCTCATGTTAATTGCGCCAGCCGGAGTGTTGACGAGAGCAGCATCAATGGTATCGGTATCATTCATGGCCGGTGAAAAGCAATCTGCGAAGCGATCCGCGAAGAGATTGCACATTTCATTAGTGTTGGCACTTGTTGCTCCTTTGTACGTAATGGATTTCGGTGTATGCGTGGATTTTGTTTTGCTGTTGTAGAAGCGCCAAAACGAGTCAGGCCACCTGCAGAGGTTACGTTGAATTTTACTCAAATATCTGCCATATCGAAACCTGTTATAGCTGCAGTATAAAGAGTGCGTGTCAAAGTAGATCGAGCGAGATCTTTGGCAGCGGCGCGTTTGGTAGTGACGATAAGCAGCTCTTTTTACACGTTTGAGTCGTTTGAGTGTGCGGTCCGCCCAGGGGGGGGTTAGCTTTAGGACGCTGAACTGGGACGCATACAACAAAGGCTTGCAGCATAAAGGACGAGAATGAACATACTGCTTCGTCAAGTGAAACAAAATTGGAACAATGAAAGCTATTGTTAAACATTGATATCATGTCGTTCAGTTTCACATAGTCAGCTTTAGCAAAGTTATAACGATAAAATGCGGTTGTCGTCGAGTTTTGTCGAGTCGTCGAATTGCGTCGGGTCGACGAGTTAATACGTATATTGAAGTCTAACGCCGGATGGTAGGAGTCAAGAGGTACAAGCGGAACGACACTTGGAAAGACAGGCGAACACAATTTAGCTGCAGCATTGTTAGCGTAGAGCAGGTCAAGCATGCGTCCGTGCGAATTATTGATGGGATTAAGTTGCACTAATCCGTTAAATTTAAATCCATCCACAAAGGTGTTGTTGGCCAGTGAGCGCGCAGTTGGTTCATAGTGCGTGATTGATGAGTATGCTGGCGAGGACGAAGGATCAGCTGTGGACCAGCTTATGCTAGGCTGATTGAAATCGCCAATAACAAACAGCAGATCCGAAGGCTTGAGTGTGAGAATGAAGCTGCTGATACAATCATGTAGAGAGCGAAGAGTCGATATCTCGGAGCTAAGCTGCTATTTGATATATATGTTAATTTGATAACTGTTACTATAACCGAGCTTACATAGATTAAATTTAATAAATAACTATTTGTTGGGCCGTTCAGTGTACTTATGAAAATTTTCATTTGACAGTTGGGAAGACCATCGTACAAAGCACTCTAGAATATTTTCATCCCAACTGCTATTTTTGATTGAAATGATAATCGAAAATCAATATCATAACTAATGAAAGTGTATAAAAAAGTCTGAACAATATAAATTTACCGATTCAAACGTTTCAAACGTCAAAAAAAAAATCAAAGCAG
Organism: Anopheles coluzzii; assembly: GCF_943734685.1. NCBI lineage: Eukaryota > Metazoa > Arthropoda > Insecta > Diptera > Culicidae > Anopheles > Anopheles coluzzii. Next base: position 57,510,095 of record NC_064671.1, on the reverse strand, counting down.
ATTATCATGAATAATTTTCAACATATTGTTTTCGTTATGGACTAACTATAAACTTTTTTTTAATTTTAGAGGGTATATTACTAGTGGCCCATCTATCTTTGCATAGTTATGTGGCACTTTGATAACAATTAGAAACCTGTAGAACTAACATGATTACGTAGATCGTTACGGTGAGAAGAATACGAAGAATCTCCACTGAGTTACATTCACTTCGATGAGAACTGTAAGTATATAAAAATATTACAATAAACCAAGATTTTTTTGTTTTACGCAAATGCTATGAAATACCAAGTGTTCTAGAAGCAAAGTTCTTTCTTCAACTCAAACTTAAAACGTGATCTTTTAACTCGTAGTTTACTGCACTAGTTTATTGAACAAAATCTTACAACGTAGCAAAGTAAGTTTCGCGGCGGATCGGTTAAAAAATTTCACGTACGCTTTCTTACGCTTTCTGAATTGATCTCATGGCGCTCGCGCGATGGCCGTTTTTCGATTCGCGCGGCGATGTTTTTTCTGCTCCCTCTGGTAACGGCAAATCGGCGACGTTTCGGTTCGGCTGTCAACGGCTTATCAATAAACACAAATTGTAAACAACAATTTGTCACTTTTCGCCGACCTCGTTGTTTTCTACAACATTCTCCCGCCCGGTACGTTGCTGGTATACGCAACTTACCCTACTAAAGTCGGCGATCTACTTTAGTTCATCGTTCAACCGTTACGCTGGTGCCGCATCACCACAAAAACGTTCTGGGTTTGGTGGGTTGACCGTATCGTTCTTCATTTGTTAGGTCTACGAACGTCCAACACGGCTATCTTCGTTGCAGGTCTTTCGATGATTCCGCTTGCTGTCTGCACGGTGGCTCGCCTTACTTGGCCGTCGTTGGCTTTAACCACTTCTATCACCCTTCCTTTCGGCCAACAATTCCTCGGTAGGTTGTTATCAGCCATCAACACTACATCACCTTCCTCGATCGGACGAGATGGAAGGAACCACTTTGTTCTGCTGGTCAGGGTCGGAAGGTACTCGGCTATCCATTTTTTCCAAAACAAGTTGGCGTTACACTGCGACGCTTTCCATGTCGACTTTACGGCCGTCGCTGTATCATCGAACGGTACAGGTGGCTTGATGCCGTTTGAGCTGCCCAAGAGTAAGTCATTCGGTGTTATCGGTGGTGCCAAATCGTCGTCTAACGGCACGTAAGTCAGCGGTCTCGAATTGATGATCATTTCTATTTCAGCCATGGTAGATTGCAATACTTCGTCGTTAGGCAGACGTGGCAATTCGAGTTGAGCGAAAACCTTTTTCACTGACTGGACGAGGCGTTCCCAGCAGCCTCCAAAATGTGGAGCGGCCGGCGGGTTAAAGGTCCACTTCAAATCAGGGCTAGTAAACTCTTCTATCAAAGTGTTTTCGTCGACACTCTTTCTGGCCTCCTTGAGCTCTCTCGAAGCTCCTACGAAATTCGTACCTCGATCACTAATGATCTCTCGCGGCGTTCCACGCCGAGCGATAAAACGCCGGATCGCCAGGATGCATGACGAACTCGTCATTGAATGCGCGATTTCTAGGTGGATGGCTCGTGTTGTTAAGCAAGTGAAGATCACTCCCCAACGTTTCTCCACGCGGCGACCAACTACTACGTTGATCGGCCCGAAATAATCTATTCCGGTACATGTGAACGCACGCTGAGCTATAGCCGTTCTTTGTTCAGGAATGCACCTCATCAACGGCGGCTCGGGAACAGCTTTCCAATTAAGGCAGTGTTGGCAGTTTTTTCGAACCCGTTTATACTCCGATAGCAATCGCGGTATACAGAATCTGGATCGCAATTCATTGATGACGGTCTGATGGTTGCAATGTTGATATATCACGTGGTAGTGATGAATGATTAAATCTGTCCCTACATGTCGCCTGGGCAGTATCACGGGCATCCGAAGCGGTTCGTCCACTGCAGTGCAGTTTGCAAGCCGGCCACTTATTCTCAACACACCATGGTCGTCGAGTGTTGGTGAGAGTTTGTACAGTACGCTACATTTTTCAATGCCTTTTGACCACGGATGTTTTAATGTTGGAGGATTCTCGAGGCACTTGATTTCTTGCGGAAATGCTTCTCGCTGAATTTGCTTCAGTATTATCTGTTCAGCTCTTTGAAGCTCTTCTTGTATCAGCGGTTCTGTTGCGATCGGTGTTTTATTGGCCCTATGAGTGCAATTGTTCAAAAATCGAACGACATATCCAACGGATCTCAGAAGTCTATTCCACTTAGAAAATCGATCGATTTGGATGAGTGGCTTAGTTGTGACATGGAACAGCAAGTTGCGACGTAGTTCTTCTGCTGTATCATCTGGTCGTGTCGGTGAAGCTGGCCAATCGCTCTCCGGTTGCCATAGAAAGCTCGGACCCTTGAGCCATCTGCTGTTAGTGCTTAAATCGGGTATTTTTGCCCATTTCGTACCATCGTCTGCAACATTGGCTTTCGTTGATATCCACTGCCAATCGTCTACTTTGGTCAACTCTAGGATTTCTCCGACTCTGAAGGCCACGAATTGACTGTATCGTCTGTGATCTGAACGTAACCAACAGATGACGTCCCTTGAGTCCGACCAAAAGATTGTTCTTGTGATTATTAAACGATGTGATTTGTGTATCGTATGTGCGAGCCGTGCGCCAATCACTGCTGCCTGCAATTCTAAACGGGGAATCGATAGAAACCGTAGCGGTGCTACTCGAGTTTTTGAACCTATTAGAGCGCATTCTATTGTTTCTCCTTCTTCAAATCGGAAATAGGCAACCGCTGCCATCCCGTTTTCACTTGCGTCGCAGAATATGTGAAGCTGTACGTTACGAGGTAGGGCCGACGTACGCTGGCGGTAGCACCTTGGTATTTTGATCTGGCAGACGGCAGGTAAAATGCTATTCCACCTTTCCCACTGTTCTGCTAAACGGCCGCCAATCTGCTCATCCCAGCCGACACCAGCGCGCCATATTTCTTGCAGCAATACTTTCAGGAACATCAACACGTTCCCCAATAGACCCAAAGGATCGTAAATCCTCATAAGGATACGCAGCACTTCGCGTTTAGTCGGCAGTTTCGCTCCTGCCAGTAACTGCTCGTCGTTTCTAGGTGAGACTTTGTACATGAATGTGTCGGCTTGCGTGTCCCACCACATTCCCAATACCTTTTCTGTTCTCGCATCTGTGCCAACGTTAACATCCTTCTCTATCTTTACAGGTACATCTAGCTGTTCCATCACCAAATGCGAGTTTGAGAGCCAGTTTCTAATCTCGAATCCGCCTTTCGCATGCACGTGACGTACGTCCTTCGCCAGCTTAATTGCTTCGTCTTCAGTTTCGACACTGGCGAGCATATCGTCGACGTAATGCTCCTTGACAATACATTCAAAGGCACGAGGAAACTCATCTCTATACTTTTCAGCGTTCAAATTCTTTACATAATGCGCGCAGCAGGGCGAGCACGCCGCCCCAAACGTCATAACGGTAACAACATACACGTCTGGAGCCTTATCAGTCTCGCCACCGTTCCATAGAATCATTTGACTGCGCTGATCCTCGGGTCGCATAGCCACTTGAAAGAACATCTCCTTGATGTCTCCTACTACGCCTATTCGATGCTCTCGGAACTTATACAGGACCGTCAGGAGGTCTACCAGCTGATCTGGACCCTTGAGCAGGAACGTGTTTAAACTGACTCCGTTAGACTTGGCGGCTGCGTCGAACACTATACGGATTTTTCCTGGCCTGTTAGGATTCGTTACCGGAAATGTCGGCAAGAACCAGTCTGTAGTCCGTTTATCAGCTATTTCGCTTGGTGTGAGGCGCCGGATGTAGCCCTTTGTTTCGTAATCGTTCATCTTGTCGATGATAGCAGCTCTCAACACCGGATCTTTTTGCATTTTTCTTTGCAGGCATTCGAAACGTCTTATGGCCATGAGTTTACTTGGTGGTAGCTGAACATTGCTATACTTCCACAGTAAACCTGTTTCATAACGATTTCCTTTTAAATGAGTCGTGGTTGCAAGGATCTCCAACGCCTTTTCATCATCTTTAGAGCCAACTGGATGGGGCGATTTGGTAATGCCCATCGAATCGATCGCAAAATATTTCTTAAGCTCAATATCGATTCTATCGTCGGTGCTATCTACACACGGGCAAACTTGTGGGCTATGATGGTTTAGGAAGCCATTCGCGCCATTACCGGTATTCGTTGGGTACGATCCATACACTATCCAGCCCAATCGTGTCTTGGCGGCAACAGGTTCATGTGGCTTTCCCTCACGGTATGTCATCGGATTACCTAGATGGCAGTTATCCATACCAATGAGGATCCTAGGCGTGATGTCAGTGTATGAATTAAGCTTTAAGCCTCTCAAATGCTCGAATGTGCTTTGAAGTTTATCTGGGCTAAGTGACTGTCTCGGTAGCGCCAGACTCTGTACGGTATGCACATTTGGTAAGACATACACCTTGCCGATTTCATCACGTCATGACAAACTTAACGATACCCTCACTGAATTCTTCTCCTCTCTTTTCTGATTTCCGGTCCACCAGAGGCACAACGGATGAGAAGTTCCTTGCAGGCCAAGTTCTTCTACCAAAGCATGTTCGACGAACGTGGCGGACGAGCCGTCGTCCAAGAACGCAAACGTATCAACTTTGCGGCCATTGCCATGAAGTGTAACCGGGACATAACGGAAGTGTGGCGGCTTCGCTAACGCGGTTTGGTGGTGGTTGCTCATATGGTGTCCGCCGGTTCCGACTGATAGCGCTTCGGCTGTGGCTCTCCGACCATCATGAAGCAATCTGTTGTGCAGGAAAACGCAACCATTTGTGCCACACGGCGTTCTTCTTTCACAACGATTAAAGTGTCGTTCAAGACATTTGCGACAAAGATGTTTCTCTCGCACTGCTCGCCAACGGGCGTCTATGTCCATGGCAAGAAAATCAGGGCAGCTTTCTACGTTGGCGCATTGTTGTTGGCATACTGGGCAACGTGGTGTGGCTCTGCTGGAACTCGATGCAGTGTGTCGCGCTGGAGCGGCAGTGAGATGCGCATTCACGTGTCGATGTTGCCTGTTCGCTGTGGCATTCGATGCAGTTCTTGTATACGGACTTTCTGGGACGTGTACCGAGGAAACAGTCACCAAACTGGCTGCTTGGACCAAATGATTCAGCCAATCATTGAAGCTCGACAACGTAACTCGTCCCAAGTTCATTTGATGACATCCCCAATTGAGCTTTAGCGATGAAGGCAAGCGCTCCGTCAGCTCGTATAACAAAGCCACGTTGAACATGTATTCGTCGAGACCTGTGGCTGTGATTGTCGCACAAAGATTCTGGACTGCGATCCCAAAGTCTATCAGCGTATCGAGACGATCCTGTTTAGGTGCGGGCATGGCGCGCACCTGGTTTACTAGCGAGTGAACAATAATCTCAGGACGACCGTAGAGCATTTTTAATGTGCTGATAACATTCGGTACATTGGACGGATGCATCAAGAGGCAACGTACTGACTCCAACGCCTTTCCCTTCAGAGCCTTTTGAAGTCGGTCTAGGTTGTCCACATCACTGTAGACGTACTCCTCCGTGGTGTATTCGAAGGAGGAAAGAAACATCGGCCACTCTTCGGGGTTGCCGGCAAACGTCGGCAAGTCCCGTAGCCGTACTCCACCGTGTCTAACCGTGTATTGCATCTGCGAAGGATCAAAGGCTGAGAAAACATTCGCCTGAAATCTTTCCGGAACGATACTCACGCGTGGTTGCTGAGAAGACGTTCCCTGATGACCAGTTGCGCTTGTTTGCTGATGCGTTGTTCCCTGATGACCGGTGGCCTGGAACGATTGCATCAACTCGTTCCGTTCTCTGAGCTGCTTGATATCCAGGTCTTCTAAAGCTCGCTGTAGGTCACGATCTCGATCAGGCTGCATGGCTGGAGGCTGGCTGGGTCCAGCGTTCTGGTCTGCGTCTCTACGCCGAGTCGCAGAAGTGCTAGCTCGCGCGTTGTAACGCAGAAAATCCGGGAAAGCAATGCTCGATCGAGACGGTGCGCTCGCAGGTTCACGGTCCGTGTTGCCGCGGCCAGGTGTACCTTGCGTTAATCTCCGCGGTACGGGCACGGCCGAAGGAAGGAGCACATCTTCGGCGGTTCCCTGGCTGACTGGGGAGACCGTGCCTCCACATTGCGCATTCAGCGACACTCTAAGGCCCCGTGACACACTCGGGCTTAACTGAGCGATTTGCGCGGTTAACCGGATGAAGCTTTCGTTAGCCTCCCTGGCTTGCTGGACCAAGTCCTGTATCGAAACAGTGTCTTCCTCTAAATCGTGCACCGGGGAAAGTTGTCGCACTGTCGAATTCGCGGCGGGGTTGGACTCAGCGTTCTCGCGGTTCATGTTCACTCAACTAAGCTTCACACGGGGCTTTCACAAATTAAGAAGTGAAATTTTTTAAAATGTTCTAGAAGCAAAGTTCTTTCTTCAACTCAAACTTAAAACGTGATCTTTTAACTCGTAGTTTACTGCACTAGTTTATTGAACAAAATCTTACAACGTAGCAAAGTAAGTTTAGCGGCGGATCGGTTAAAAAATTTCACGTACGCTTTCTTACGCTTTCTGAATTGATCTCATGGCGCTCGCGCGAGGGCCGTTTTTCGATTCGCGCGGCGATGTTTTTTTCTGCTCCCTCTGGTAACGGCAAATCGGCGACGTTTCGGTTCGGCTGTCAACGGCTTATCAATAAACACAAATTGTAAACAACAATTTGTCACTTTTCGCCGACCTCATTGTTTTCTACAACACCAAGCCTCCAGCGAAGATACTGTTTTTTTATAGTTGCCATTCGTATATAAATCTTAAAGACAATGGCTTGGACAATGGACTAAATCTGCTAAAGCTCTCGAGGCTCTATTTTGAGGAGATTAGTTTTAAGGTCTAATGTGGTCTAAAGAATAGACGCACTCAATGCCATTATCCCGGACGGATTTCGTCCAAACAGTCTTGACCATTAGTTGTAAGAATTCAAACAACAACAAAATGTTTGCCAAAATTGCATGCCATGCAATAAACATAGTTATTTTTTTAATAGCAAGTTATCTCTTTTTCGATATTTTTTGACAAATGTAGACCCCATTAAAGTTTATCTTGTACACACAATTGAGATGAACTATATTACAAAATACTCATAATTTACAAATGAATTGTAGAACCAAGCAAGAAAAAAGAACTTGTGATATATTTACAATAATTTATATATTGTAAGCGAATATAAATATAACTATGACATACTTAGCTCATTTCCGTTATATGAATTAAAAAAAATCCTAATCTTTCTTCTGGCAAACTGTTCAATAATTGCCTCTGTATCAATTTGATCCATCAAATCTTGTTCTTTGTATAAAATAGCAAGATTGTTAAGCTTGGCTTCTCCCATCGAGTTACGTAAATAGTTTTTAACTCGTTTTAAAACAGAAAAAGATCGTTCGCCAGAAGCATTAGAAATGGGAATCGTCAGAAATATTTTCAATACTGTTTCCATGTTTGGGAATGTACATGACATATCTTTAGCCACTTTGTACAATGCGTGAATGTCTAATTCAATGTTATTGTTACCTTCATTATTGTTGTCGGAATCTATTATTTTTAAATCGTCGTTTTCTTTGAGAAAAAGTATGAATTGCTCTAACTCTTCTTGCAACCCATGAACCTCAATATCATTTTTGTACATTTCTGATAGAGCTTTAATCAATTTGGATCGATTTTCTGCCGACATATTCAAGTCATAAAAAACTCTGAATGGTTCTAATACAGTTTCATATTTTTCTGTCCTTTGTGTAAGTTGCGCTTTTATATTATCGCATATGGCATAAAATGTATTAACGATAAAATCATCTCTGTCTGTAAATTGATGATCATTTTCACGAGATTCATCAAAGAACAATTTTCGCTTGCGTGTTCGTTTTTCTTCGGTAAACAATGAAGACAAATTGGACAGCTCCTTAGCTCCTTCTTCAACCTTTGAAAAATCAGTTCGAAAGTTGTCTGTGAATTTAACCAAAGAGGTAATTAATGAAACACCTTTAAATAATTCACATTCAACAGTTTGAAGCGATTTACTGGTTGCGTTAATTCTTTGTAAAAGTGTATTCCATATGATGGTCAACAACGCAATGTCAGGTTTTACCATCTGCTTGAGAAGTGAATTTGCCTCATCGATTGTAGCAGATTTTTCAACTTCATCGTTACAAATATCTGACAATGCGTTTTGGATGTCCTTAAAACCAACATTTAATGCAGAAACTGCATCCGCTCTAGCTGACCATCTAGTGACCGAACATCTTTTCAGTAATACGGCTGATTGATGTTGACCCTTGTTTAAATTATATAATAACACTTTCCATCGATGAGTTGATGAAGAAAAAAATGTATACAATTTTTGTATGAAACTGAAGTAATTAACGGCTTTTTTGCAATTTTCAGCAGCAAAATTAGCTACTAAATTTAAAGAGTGATTCGCGCACGGTATGAACACGGCACTTGGGCTGTGTTGTTTAATGCGAGCTTGTAAGCCCATATACTTTCCCGACATATTTGATGCATTATCAAATGATTGACCCCGACAGTGTGCAATATTTAAGCCCAATTTTTATAATTTTTTAAGAACTTCTTGTTCCAGATAGGAAGCGTTATGCCTATCTATCGGAATAAAGCCCAAAAAACGTTCGAATATTTTCCCAGAAAAAGAAACATATCTTATAACAAATGTTAGTTGATCGATATGAGCTATATCGGGAGTGGAATCTACAATAATGCTGTAATAAATAGCTGACTTAATATCGTCTACTATTTTGCTTTTAATGTTATTACTAATTATCTCTAAAAATTCATCACAAATAGTATTTGATAAATAATTTACATTCCCGCGACCTTGAAAGCTGTGTTTTTCTAAATGTAATTTCAAAAAATCATCATACTCACTTAAGTACTCAAGACAAGAGAGATAATTTCCCTTTCGTTTGCTTTGATCACTTTCATCATGTCCCCTGAAAGCTATCCCTAAGCGGCCTAACAATTTTATAGTGCTGACCAGTGTTGCGAACGGTGACGTTCATCGACATTAAATTGTAAACATTCATTCGATTTGAAGCTTCCCATTCCCATCTCTCTCTGTCATTTGACATTCCCGTCAAAAAATGTCATTTGACATGAAGGCATTTTCAAGATACATTCATTTGACATTCGCCAACCTGTATGAATCGTGAACTGTGTCGTATTGCAAACGGCCGTATTCATGTCAAACTACAACAGAGCGTGCGGTGCAAAGGCTTTCGTTTCACTAGTTTTTGCTATTTCACTAGAATCCCCATATTCAGCGACGATACACTTCATAATCCTCCGATCGTATCGATTTGTGTTGTTCAAAAAATGTCAAATGACATTCAGACTACATTGTTTACATTTCATGTCATTGCATCAGCCCTGACGGTAGCGACATATTCATATTCATATTCAAATTTATTTGTCTACCTTTTGGTTACACAAATGTTTAAATAATACTTATTACCTATGTTCCTAACCTAACAAAAATTAACACAAATTATCTAAAATTTGAGAAAAATTTTTTTTTAGAAAATTAGAATTTAAAATTTAAAAATTAAAAATTAAGGCAGCACGGGATTATGGAGGGTTCTAATGCGGGATCGGAAAGAGGATAAGGGAAGGTTGAAATCAAACATAGAATATACACAGTTAAATCGACGAATTGCACGAAGAAGGGGGTCATTACGGCCCACTGCAGTTCGGCGGGAAGGGATCACTAGGGGAGGGCGGTTTCGAAGAACACGGTTAGGGGCGTATAAAGGGATAGAAGAAAGAAGGGAAGGAGAATCAATATTACCAAGGAGTAATGCGGCAATAAAGGTGGATTGGGCATGAGAACGGCGGTTTTCCAATAGTTCCAGGCCAAGCTGCCGACACCTGCCCTCGTAAGTAGGTATGGGGGAGGACAATCTACCCAGGATTTTACATATAGCAAACCTGGTGAACGATCGCTGCACCCGCTCGATACGTTCCACGTGGGTTCGAGCTGTAGGGGACCAGACTACTGAGCAGTACTCCAAAATCGATCTGACCAGAGAGCAGAACAGAGTCTTCAGGTACATAGGGTCGGAGAAATCGCACGCAATTTTCTTTAGGAGACCCAATGTTTTCCGCGCCTGATTGACAACTGAGTCAATGTGGTGGCTGAAGGTGAGGCCTCTGTCAAGCAAGACACCGAGGTCTTTTACGACACAAACACGATTGACTTGTACAGAATTTAGGACGTACGAGTAAGTGATTGGAGACTGCGAACGACTAAACGAAATGACGTTACACTTATCAGGACATAATGTGAGGGAATTACTAGAACACCAAGACGAAAAACGATCAAGAATATTTTGTAGGGAAATGCAATCATGAATGAATTTCGTTTAATAACAGTCGTGTCGTGGAAGCATTGAATGTCATCAGCCAAAAATTATTTTGACCGGCTGTTTACGGTGACTGTCATGAAAAATGTCAACAGTTAACAACACTGGTGCTGACTACACGCCTTAGCACTTCTCTCCAGTACTTTTCTTCTTTCTCCATTTCTAGAACTAACTCGGTATCAATTCTATTAACCGTACTTGATCTTTTATATAAAGTAGACATTGATACTATGTGCTCTTTCGATGTCTCGTGTTCTGATAAAAGGGCAGTAACAGCTTTCCAGTTATCCAATCCTGTTATAAATTTTGAAGAGGATTTAGAAAACAATTCACAGGGATAGCAATATACACAATTCGTTGTTTCTGAATACACGAGCCATGTTCTCTCTTCTACATTTCCATTTTTCTTTTTTCTATAAAAATGATCATTGATCAGACTCCTATAAGATTCACTGTTATTATCTTTGTAAAGTGTTTTGGAATTTTGCATGCTACCAAAATTGGATGGTTTGTTTTTTACTACAAAGTCAACAAACTCATCTGTGAAGGGGCGTTTCCAAAGCGCGATGTCTTTACGGTTAGTGTATGAACACGATGCTATCGGTTCTATAGATTGCTGAAGCTCAGAAAGTTCAGTTATTGCCGGACTATTATTTTCTATATCATCTTTAGAATGAGATGCAGAAGGCTCGTCCGTGCATCGTCTTGTTATTCTCAGTTTTTACAAAGCAATAATTTTAATTATTTTCATTATGTGCAAACATTTGCATATGTGTTCCATAAGCTACATATCTGGTTGGAAGAATGGTAACAAAATGTTTCTTGGCTTTTTGTAATATTTTTATATTCTTAGCATGTAAGCAAATAGGAAAAATGAATTTACGACAAAGTGATAATACCACACACAACACCTACCCCCCCCCCCTCCCCCCCCCACCCCCCACCCGCTCCACGGAGTTAACAAAACTATTTCGACCCGAGGGGCCCCGAGTTAATTTATTTAATTTATTTATTTAATTAAATTGTCCGCCAAAGGCTTAACAATATGTTGCTTAAAAACTAAGGAGGGGAAGGAATGTACGGGTTAACAAATTATGGAGCGGGAAGGGAGATAGTGTTGCGAAGGAGGGAGCGGAAACGGGAGGGTGGGATATGGTAGTCGAAGAGATCGGAGTGGTCATTGAAGGTGGCTAACGCTCGTAGGAGTGGGTCATTTTGGCCGTAACGGGTTCGGCGAAATTCAATGTAGAGGGGGGCTCTCGGGCGTAAGGGTCGAGACGGAACATAAAGGGGTATACGCGACAGGAGAGATGGGGAATCGAGATCAGAGGAGAGAAGATTGGCAACAAAAAGGGACTGGATGATAGAATGTCTGGCTTGGATAGGTTCCAGATTAAGCAGGCGACAACGGACATGATATGGAGGAATAGAAGACTGATTGGGAAGAGAGCGACGAATGGCAATACGGGTAAATTTGCGTTGGACTTTCTCTAGCCTAGCCATGGCAGTGATACCAGGTGGAGACCAAACGACTGCAGCGTATTCAAGAGTGGGACGGACCCAACAGCAGTATAAGGACTTAAGGCACATTGGATCTCTTATCTCGCATGCTAAACGAAGGATTAATCCAAGAGCTTTGTTGGCTTTTTTTAGGACGAATTCGACATGTACATTAAACAGTAATTTTTCGTCCAACCATACACCGAGATCTTTCAATGATGAGACGCGAACAAGTTGAGAGCCACAAATGTAGTAGTTCCAGAGAACTTTGTGGGATGAACGACCAAACGATATGATAGAGCATTTTTGAGGACATAAACGGAGACCATTGAGGCAACACCAATCAGAAAATTTGTCCAGCACATGCTGGAGGACATTACAGTCATGAGGTGAGGCAACAGGTAAAAAGATTTTTACATCATCGGCGTAGAGAAGACAGCTATTTTGAGGGAGCACAGATACACAGTCGTTGACAAACAGTATGAAAAGCAAAGGACTGAGCACACTTCCTTGAGGTACGCCAGAGAGACCTGCGAATGTTTCAGAGAAACTATCACAGACACGTACTTTGTAGGAACGGCCAGAAAGGTAAGATCTGAGCCAATCTAAAAGGTAACCTCCGAAGCCAAGTTTCTCAAGCTTAGCTAACAGGAGATTGATTGGTATGCTATCAAAAGCTGCTTTCATATCGGTATATATAGCGTCAATTTGGCTTGCGGATGAAAGTGCCGGATATATAACAGATAATAGACACATAAGGTTTGTAACGGTGGATCTTTTGGGCACAAAGCCATGCTGGAGAGGAGATATATAGCTGGAGACAATAGGAGACAGGTACGAATGAACAATCGAATCCATAATTTTGGACATTGAACATAGTATAGCAATACCGCGGTAATTAGAACATAAAGAGCGATCGTTCTTTTTGTGAATGGGAATAAGAAATGCAGATTTCCATATTGTGGGAACGGAACCCTCTTGGATTGATCTGGAGTAAACACGGGACAGAAGGGGAGCAAGAGACGTTGCACATTGTTTTAATATGGAAGATGGAATACCGTCAGGACCAGGAGAGAACGAAGGCTTCAGTTTACTCATGGCGGCAAGGACACTTTGCGTGGTAATAGGCACATTGTTGCATGAGAAAACATCGGGAGGCGTTGTAGAAAGTCCTTCGGATACAGGGAACTGATGGGTGGCAGGATCGACAAACACACTTGACAGGTACTTTGCAAAAAGTTTGCATTTGTCCTGAGTGCTGGAAGCGACTTCGTCGTCAAAGAAGATGGTAGAGGGATATTCCGATTTAGAAGTGCGGGATTTGACAAAGCGCCAAAAGGACCCTGGATCCATCGAGAATCAGTCCTATAGGCGCACAACATAGGACGCGTAGCAGGCACTGTTATATGTACGGTAAGCTTTGTCTGCGTATTTATAGATCCGTAGGAAATATGGATGACGCGAACGATTATATGCCCGGAGAGTGCGGTTTTTATCGGCCTTCAAAGCCCTAAGCGACCTGTTCGACCACGGGGGACTGGGGGAGGGTTTCAGGAGTGGACAGCAGAGAGGAAAGGAGGAGGTGATTACATTGTTGAACTTAAATACTACTTCGTCGATGTTGCTGCATTGTTCGATGAAAGACCAGTCGGTCTGCAAGATGATATCACCTAGCTTTCTTATATTCGTTCTACGGAAGTTAAATCTTCGGTATCGAGATCGGTATGATTTAGGTTGATGTTGTTGGATGACGGGGGTTGCAAACTTAACGGATAGTTCAAGTGCAGGATGATGTTGATCAAGCGCCACAAGGGGTAGGGGTGATTCCAGCACTGAAGAGCATAACTCGGCAGCGATCGTATTTCCGAATATAAGATCAAGTTGACGGTCACGAGAATTTTTTACTCCTGACAATTGAAGCAAGCCGTTAAACGACATTCCATCAATGAGAGCTGCATTTCCCGTAGAGGTGCTGGTCGAGGTGAAATGAAGTGGTAGCGTCGGCGACGGGAGCCAAGAGAGAGAGGGAGTGTTGAAATCTCCGAGCAACAGTAACTGATCGGATGGTTTCATACGTTCCGTAATGAGACACACACTCTCATTTAGTGAATCCAGGATTTCTACACATGAGCTGCGATCAGGTGGAATGTAGATGACACCAATAAACAGAGATAAATTAACGAACTTGATGCATACCCATGAAAGCTCCAGTGACGTGAAGGTGTGCGAAATTGAATACGAAGTGAGCTTGGATGAGCATGCTATCAGGACACCGCCTCCACGAGAGCGAGAACTGGTATTTGAGCAACGGTCACAACGATAGATCTCGTAATTATTGTCGCAAAGGAGAGAGGAAGGCACGGAGTCATCTAGCCATGTTTCGGTAAGGGCGTACACATCGAAATTGTTCTCAGCCAGGGCTTGTCTCACGTTGAGTAATTTAGTGCGTAATCCTCTCACGTTCTGATAGTAGATGGTGAGAGAGTGAGATGATACGGCGGCTTGATGGACTGTGTTGTTGTCGTGAAGCGGAGTAACGGAGGTTATTCGTCTGATGTTATCGTGAATGGTGTCTCGATCGGTGGTTCTGCGTTGTCTGGATTCGGTTGCGAAGTGTGTTGGGATGGATTGTGGGCATCTAGTGGCAGTTGTCGTGTGGGTGGGCGCCAAAAATTTTGAGCAGCGGATGAACGGTGATCGATGAATTCTCTGAATATTATTCCTTTGTGCCAGGTATGAGAGGAGAGTGCCCTTTCTCGGAACTCAAGCGACATCCCTACTTTAAATGAGATAAAAGTGAGAGTGCTAGGATCGCGGTCGCGTTTCATCCCGCCTGGGGCCTCCAGAAGCCTAGACCCGCCACTGCTTCTAAGGGTTATTCAAAGTCATCTACCACACCGATGACTTCGACCAATTCACCGGGAATATACACCCGGTTATTTGTGTTGGGATATACAATGTCCGTCAGTAGTACAAATGACGCAACCTGACGTTGCTGTCAATTTACGCGAGGTGAGCGTACCTCTCATTGAACTCATGTATAAATGTACAGCGCTAGTCGCTTCCTGAACTCCGAAAGAGATACATTAAATATATTGAACTCCTCAACCGAAACAAAACTGGTGTTCCACAGCATTTAAAACTAATATCACATTAATTTGGACGCGGGCGAATGACGTCTAAGACACCAGGGTGGTTTTTATACATCGATTGCTCTTACATCGAGCAGCTTATTTTTCGGCATGAACATCTTGTATACCGTTATAACATGCGGGATACGTTTGAAACATGGGATTCCCTTTCAACGATTGACCCGAATTAGGCGACGTTGAAGGTAAAGGGTCATTATTAGTCTTTTTTTGTATTCTGTCTTGGTTCAGAACTTTTCCGCTTCACTGTAATAAAGCACTCCGATGTAGCACACTTCCGATTCATCCATCCATGAGAGTGTCGGAGCAGTCGATAAAAATCTACCACCGGTTTGGCTATATCGACCAATAAATTTATCTACTCGAATTGGTATCGCGTACGCATTTTACTTACCGGTCGATAAAATAATATCGACCAATATAAAAACCGATCGAGTAGTTTCGCCACCTGTCAAATTTGCTTTGTTTACTTGGGTTTGTTTACGAATGCACACGCCAGTTGGCACCATAACCGTAGCAATAGACGATGCGCAATCTCAGATTGCGCATATATTTATCTGTCAAAAAGATATATCGTTTCCGCGAAGCCAACCCTGAGCTATAAACATCATTTGCATGCGTTGAGTTGTTTTGTTTTGGTTTCCGCCACAATTGAGCGAGTTAATTCGTGAGCAGCTTCATTTTCCAGCCATGAGTGATGATTTATCAAACAACGATCATAATTACAACCGGCGTCTTCGGCGAAACCGTCGGTGGTGGATGCGACCAGTTTTCTTCCGCAGAAGACAGGATGGAAATCGTCTGTTGGACGACATCAAGGCCGAAATGGTAAACGATACGATAAAAAATTTTATGCGGATGAAACACGAAGATTTCGATCGTCTTTATGCCTTGGTCGGTCCAGAAATAAGCCGCATGGATACAAATATGCGAGAAGCGATCACGGCCCAAGAAAGGCTTTTAATAACATTGCGGTATTTGGCAACGGGGGAGACATTTGCAAGTTTGCAATACTTGTTTCGGGTAAGTATGTTTTGTTTTTTTTTTCTTGTTTCGGCGGTCCGATTGGAGACGGTGTTTTGGTCGGTCTTTTCTATGGCAGCACTGTGAATCGAATCTCATTCAAACCGTCTCCCCGCAGGACTGATTAAACTTTTTCGGACGAAAGCAAGTGAAGAGAAGTCAGCAATCGAAAACCATGCAAGAGCCGAATGTTGAACAACTTAAAATGACATGTTCGGATTATAATGAGTATTGTATAATTTTAGGTTTCTAAATCGTCGATTGCCAAAATTGTGAAGGATGTGTGTGCTTGTTTAAATAAACATTTGCGGAGCTATGTAAAGGTATGGTTTTGTAAATATTTTTATTTTATTTTTTCTTGTGTTTAAGATCCCACTCTAGCATCGTCTGCCGCAAATGGTTGGTGGCATCATTTTGCTGTTCTGGTGGTAGATGGTTCAACCATGCACCCACCCACTGGCCAAACATGGAGAAACAATTTTCCATCGCTGAGGTTGGTGCTGGGCTTGGTGCTGGGGTTGGTGCTGGGATTGGTGCTGGGGTTGGTGCTGGGATTAGTGCTGGGGTTGGTGCTGGGGTTGGTGCTGGGATTGGTGCTGGGGTTGGTGCTGGGATTGGTGCTGGGGTTGGTGCTGGGATTGTTGGTTGCGGCGGAATTGAGGAATAGGAACAAGAAGGGATTGGGTGGGTTTGGGTGGAGGTGTGTTGTTCTAGGTCGTCATCGAACTGAAAAGAGAGATAAAAAATAATGAGATAGCATAATCAAAAAGTTACAAAATAAATAAGGTTGCATTAATATCCAACGACGAGCAATACATATGAGTTAAATTTATGAAATATATAATCAATTTATCTTTGTATGTGTTATTATCATTTCAGATCCCGTCCACAGCAGAAGAATGGAAGGAGAAATCAAAAATGTTTGAACAAAGGTGGAATTTTCCGCATGCAATTGGGTCCATTGATGGCAAACACGTACAAGTGGAAAAGCCTAGTAATAGTGGATCAGAGTATTACAACTATCAACATTATTTCAGCATTGTATTACTTGCGGTAGTAGATGCCGATTACAACTTTTTACATGCAGATATTGGAGGAAAAGGTGGAATATCTGACGGAGGTGTGTTTAAAAACACACGCTTGTACCAGAAGCTGGAAAACAACAGTTTGAACGTTCCGGAACCTGAACCACTGCGAGTTCCATATGCAATGCGAGTACCTTACTTTCTTTTAGGCGATAAAGCGTTTGCTTTTACCAGGTACTGCATTCGACCATTTGGAGGCATGCATGCGGAAGGGACAATTGAAAGAGTTTTCAACAAACGTCACTCTCGTGCTCGAATGATCGTTGAAAATGTGTTCGGGATTTTAGCCAACCGTTTCCGAATTTTTAAAAGCCCGATTCTGCTAGAGCCAGAAGAAGCTAAAACGGTTATTATGACAACAATATATCTCCATAATTTTCTTCGACAGAGTGCTTCACGCAATACATACACTCGCCCTTCATCTTTTGACAGGGTCGTCAATGGGCGTTTTGTAGAAGGCGAGAGAGCTCCAACTACAATGAGCGGACTACAAGGCATACCCTGTCGCACGCCAAACGACTTGTTGAATATACGTTTACACATTGCACATGATCTTAAGTATAATAACCAACTTAATCATTAATGCAATACAACTCTTTGTATGTGCCATTTATTAAGTTGATAATTAGTTATTAAATCGTAGAATGTGCGTAGATTACATGCAGTTACACATTATATGTATAATATGCTAACCCACATCGTCGCTACTACACTTGTACCTATGCATTGTCCACCCACCATTGTTTAGATGAAAGAATGGTTCAACGTGAATCACGCTTGGCAAGTTATTAAGATAAAACGATTTATTTGCGATCGTTTTAGAAACACCAAACACACATTCGCGTATTGTAGGGAACACGCGTATGATTAAGGCTCCTGTATTAATGCTTGATGATTTTTTTTTCAAAAACGAATTCCTTTATGAGAATAATGAAACATGAACTAGCAACAGAAGTACTAATACAACTATTTGTTATACTCATTCCACGAAAGCTTCGCGTGTTGAGCAAAATAAAATACCGTATGAAATAAAATTTTATAGTAACGCGCTACAGAGCTTATCAAATTTGAAAACATTATTTTATCGTTATCATACATCTTCTATTTGGCATAAACGTCCTACGCGCACATGCCGACCTATACAGACTTTCAAAACTTAATTCAGTACAACGCGAGTTTTTGCTGTTCGGGAACGGTCTAGTGTTGGGTCACCCGGAGTCGGGTGCGAGCCAGCCGGAATCGATTACGACCCGTGGGTGCAGCGAGTGCGCTAGGTCGGAGTCGGAATCAAATCCGACCCGCGAGTGCAGCGAGTTAGGGTCGACCCGACTGATGAGTATGATGATGACGGGTCGTGTCAAGGTAGGTTCAATACCCGACCCGAACTCGCTGCACCAACAGGTTGGAGTGGCTTATGCTTTCTTGCACCTACCGGAGTAGTTGCACCCACTGAACCTACTTGTACCTTTCGGGTCGACCCGAACGACTCCGGGTCGCTTACGGATGGCTCCGACCCCATAGGTTCGGGTCGACCCGCCCATCACTAGAACGGTCCATATGGGGCTTCAACCCATGACGGGCATGTTGTTGCTGTGCCACAGGACCGCCCTTAACTCGCAGTGAAATATAAAATTTACTGATAAATAACAAAACAACTTACCGTATCGAGATGCGTGCCGTCCTTCATGGTATCGTCAAGGAACTTCATCGCGTCGAAGGCGAACCATCTTGGCCGAAAAACGTCCTCAGCCGCTACGAATGATAAAATTTTGTCATTGAACAGTTTCATATTATTTTAAATTTGATGAGTACCTGCTCCGCTTTGCTGACTTTTACGCAGCTTGGACTTATACGTCCGGTAGCTGGTCAGCAGCTTCCTCCACTGATAACTGGCCTCTTCGACGGTAAGTTCCAAGATTCTACCAATCTCGGTCCACGCATCCCTACGCCGAATTCCGTTTTTGTAAAACTCCGACCGCTTTTGCCATAAAGCAGGCCGTCGTTCCACCTCGGCAATTAGCCGAAGGCTTGGCTCAACGTTCTGGAAGCAAATCAATAATAAAAAACTATTAATCTCGACTCAATTACTTATCATTCACCATCCGCATGACCCCGTTATTATGTTGATGGCCCGGAAGATGCAGCAGTTTTCTTCCATTATCAGTCCTCAACCTCGAAAGAGCTGTAATATAAAATATTAAAATACACATAAACGTTACTGTAAAAATAAGAAACTTTTTTTTATCGCAGCGGCAACAGCAATAGCTTCCATTGTAGCAGTTGGGGTAGAGGTTGCAGCAAAAATGGTGCAGGAAAACAGGGCCAGAAGGAATAGTTGATTTTCCGGATCAGATGAAATATATCCTGTTGGAAGAAGACCAAAACCGCATAACCTAGATTCCAGGATTCCAAATCATTATTAGTGTATGCGGACTAATAAGAAACACAACATTCCGTGGTACAGCCAGGTCATTTCTCAAAGAGCTGCAATGTACAAATAAAACATTTCAGTTCAATGGTATATTCCTGCAAAAATAAAGGCTAGCTAGGTACATAAAATTAGTACAATTTACAATTTTTACAATTTAAACTTTTTTACAATCTACAATTTTTACAATTTAAAATTTTTACAATCTATAATTTTTACAAATTTTTCACAAACTCCAAAGCAACTGTCGTTTTAAAAAAATCGCCGGTAGCTGGAGAAGCAGCAGAGGTTATGTTTTTTCCAAGCCGTAAAATAATCAAAATTGAACAATAATTCAATCGTTGCCCATATTTCTAAATTTCTACCGCATACACAAATCACAAACACTGAACATATACGATTTAAATAAAATACGAGTAAAAATAAATTTACAAAAATACACCCAAGAATTGCTTCCACTACAAAAACACCGGTAGCAAAAACAGAATGATTATATATTTACCAATTTTTCATAATTCCGGCGATTCGGCACGTTCGACAATTCGTTCTCCATGGCTGAAATCAAAACATAATTAGATTTTTGGTTCAAAAATCAACGCATCATCTCATATTTATTCGTTTCAATACCTACCGCTATATGTAAACAAACTTATTATTTCAAGATTGCGCTAAGATTGCGCATAAATTTTCGAGATTTATATGTCCGAGATATATAAATTTTTTTTGACAGATAAATATATCAAATCGACCCGTTTGACAGATAAATATATGCGCAATCTGAGATTGCGCATCGTCTATTGCTACGGTCAAACATAAAAAAAGAATCGAAATCCCCCCTGTCATTTCGTTTTCATTTTTCTACAGTACGGCTGTCAAATTGTTCGGGATAACCGTATTAATACACGATGCGCAATCTCAGATTGCGCATATATTCGTTTTATCAAAACATAAGTCATTTCGCGTAGCCAACCCTGAGCTATAAACGTCATTTCCATACATTTTCAGATTGCGCCAAGATTGCGCATAAATTTTCAAGATTATATATCCGAGATATATAATTTTTTTTTGACAGATAAATATATCAAACCGACCCGTTTGACAGATAAATATATGCGCAATCTGAGATTGCGCATCGTCTATTGCTACGGTAAAGCAGCTCAAAAATGTGTTTTTCCGTTTATGGGGCCCATTCCGTTTGAAGCTCGTAGGCTGAAATTTCAGCCTGTCAGCTGTTTGTATTGTATAGCAGTTTTCGAGCTGCTATCTATGTGAGTATAATATACAGGTGGGCTTATCCCAAGGTGCATGAATTTAGAAGGCAGATTTTTATCGTTTCTGCATTTGAATGAAGATTTTAAGAGTATTTTGAGGATTCGCCAAGCCTCCAGAAAGCTCGTTGGAGCAAAAGTTTTCACTCGTTCTGTCAAAAATTGATGTTCAAAATTGGTTATAAAAATGCTATTAGACCACCTGGCCTACATACACTTTGATTCCAGATTCCACCACCTGATCTCTTTAAAGCACCCCCCTGTGCAAAGCGATCCAAAAATTGGAACCTCTCGCTCATGTAGTTCGTTTTTCTCTTTCCCTCCTAAGGCGTTTTTGTCGAGCAGCTCATCGAGCAATGCGTCCCTTGCGTTTCCTCTTCCCCTTCGCCTGAGCGCGCTGCCAAAGATGTGCATGTGTTGGTGCGTGTGGTGGCCATCATGTGTCAAACAATGTGCGCTTTCATTTTTTGTCTATTGTCGTCTCTTTCACACCTACGTATGCTTGATGTGGAACGATTGCGGCGCCGATAGAAAATGTAAACATTGCGGACTGCTCATCCAAGAGTGCTCCGGCGTTCATTAAATAATAATTGCATAAAGTCGAGTGAAAATAGGATCAAGCCGTGTTAAAAGAATACTTTTAATGTATCCCGACACTGTCCATAGTCATGCGCGTCAAATGGCACGGTTGGAACGCGAACATACTGCGACGCGAATGCGTTTTGCTGGGCAACCGGAACCGGACCCCAGGTAAGAGAACATTAAGCTGTGCGGTCTAAGGAAAAGTGTCCTCAATATGTTCCTTTTGTCTATGTTTTAGATGACCGAGTCGATGATGCTGTGCCACTGGTGTACGAAGCAAGTTTAGGCCCTATGGAAGTGAACGATAAGTTACAATCATTATAAACTGTGGATTGCGAACCGCTTATTATGTTTGTGTACACATTTTTTACAGACAAATTTCTCCCGATGAGTTCTAGTGTGGAGAACAGTGCGTAGACCAAAAGCAGCGATGAAGATTGTAAATTGTATTTATACGGGGTATTATTATATTATTTAACAACACACCTTAAACCGAAATGCGTTCTGTGCACGCCCATTGCCTATGTAATGGACACCGAATCGACGGTAATCGTAGGGGTACAGCAGTTGTACCTGGTAAGAATAGTATTTATAAGCATCTTGTTGTTTGATAAAGTTCTTACCCTTTGCATTGCTCTTGTTATAGCCACATTCAGCATTTTATATTGCCACACTATAGCCAAGGAGAGATTTATACTGCATGTCGTCATGCGTGGTAAGCGCATGGTATGGGGAACCGCTTTTGCTGCGTGTGTCTGCAAGTGGCATCAGATTCTTTGGCAAGTGACGAAGTCATAAAAAGTAGGTTATTAGTAATTAGTAATATTTGGGTACAATACATATTACTTAATACTTTTACTATTTATTTTATACAGGTATCTGGTAGCGCGTTTGGAATCAGCTTAAGGTGCACAATCCCAAAGTAATGAACAATTCATGTCCGTTAGGATGGTGCATATTGCGAGCCATAGACGAATGCACTGTTTCCGCTCCATATTCTACACCTTATGTGCCCTATGATGCATATGTTGCTGCGTTATGGATCATGTAGCGAGCCTATGGTGCTCTCCTGTACAAATAGTGATCTTTAGCGAAACGGTCTCAACAACCAGTCCATGCATATACATGCCTCACGGTGTACGCAATCTTTGCAAACAAGACTGCAACTCCAAAAACAAGCTTTTCTGTCGCATACTTACTCCTCTAAAAATAATGTTTTTTTTTTTTTTTGTTTTTTTTTTATAAATATGAGCCCCACATAATACCAAGACAATTGCTACTTAATATGTTTTCGGATTGTGAATGCAAATATAGAGCTTTTGGATTTTAAGTTCGGTATATTCTTCTTCTGAGTTCATGTTTTGTAATAATTTAATTCATTTTTATACAGTTCACCAAACGGACACACCTAAACTAATACTACTAACAAACTATAATGAATTCTTCATAATTCAATTTAACCAAAACCTATACTACTATTTACAACTATGCTAACTATACTATACTAATTTTAAAAAAATATGACAAGAAACTACATATCTACTATTTACAAATTCAAATCCAAATTCAGATCTTCGTGATCTTCAAGAGCTTCAACATCTGCTAAGTTCAGGTGATGTTCTTCGTTTTCTTCTTCGGATTCTTCGTTCTCAGGAACGCGTGCTGCGGCGTAGCGCAATTTCAAAATAAAATATTTTTTTATAAATCCTTCCTTCACTACCATGTCGTCCGTGCTACCAACTTTTTCCATTAGTGATACAATGTTAGGATAATTTTTTAGCGGTATTTTCCCGTTCTTGGCTGTCCACCTGCAGGAAGGCATGAACGTCTTTGAAAAAAGCAAGTCCCTTGCTTGGTTCAACCGCTTCATTGAATACGGCGACATCACCTCACATTTGAGCCACGACACACAGTGCCGCATATACTCCTTGTCAGCCAACTTCCGCTCCATGTTGTCGAGTTCGTCCTTCGATCTGATGGGTTGCAGCGTAAACTCGTCCGGCAAAGACCTCGCACACCCCTCCTTGTCGGCACACACCGCTGCTCTGATCCGGTTCACAACCACCTCCGTCGTCAATACTGTCTTACGGATGACGGGGATCTCCTTATTCAGAGTTGCGCTGTGTGCCTGGAGGGTGTTTTCGATATCGTCAAACCGTCGTTTTACGTATTGAAATAGGTGCGATATTTGCTGCCGCACATCAGTCGAAGGATCGACACCAGGATAGTCGGTGGCGGTGACTGTGGCTCGGGGTGGAGTAGAGACGGGATCTGTGCGATTGGAAGCCGTACCCAAATGAGTAGCGGTTGACCGTAGAGGACTAGCTGCCTTCGAACGTCGAATTACCCCCGACCGGTTCTTGCTGGTGGATGGGACAGGTGATACAGCAGGAACTGGCTGGTTATCGTAGCGGACTGGCGAAGCGACCGCTGATGCCCGCCGGATTGGCGTTTCAACGATGGCATTTCGCTGCACTGCCGATGCAACAGTGGCACTCCGCTGCACCGCCGCTGTAGCTGTAGTACTACGCTGCACCGCCGCTGTAGAGGTAGCACTACGCTTCACTGCCGATGCAACGATGGCACTCCGCTGCACCGCCGCTGTACCGGTAGCACTCCGCTGCACCGCCGCTGTAGCGGTAGCACTGTGCTGCACCGCCGCTGTACCGGTAGCACTACGCTGCACCGCCGCTGTAGTGGTAGCACTGCGTTTCACTGCCGATGCAACGGTGGCACTCCGCTGCACCGCCGATGTAGCGGTTGTACTACGCTGCACCGCCGCCGTAGTGGTTGCACTACGCTGCACCGCTGATGCAAAGGTGGCACCTCGCCGAACAGGTGCAAACGACGACCCAGTTGTTAAGATGGCTGGAGAGGCCGGGAAAGTTGAGGGGACAACTGTGGTCAGCTCGCTAACCGATACTGCGTCCCGGACATCGGTTGTATGGTTGGTGTTGATATGAGGACCACGTAGTCCCATTATTTTTCTCGGAGGACCGTTTGAATGTTCCAGGTGAAATGGCACAGCTGGTCGAAGGGCGGTAGCGCGTTGGACACTGCTTGCTACCATGGTGCTGGTAGCCCATGTTAACGTTCCACATGTAGCCGCTGTGGCGACAGTTGTGATTGTTCTTGCCACGGTTGTGGTTGTGGCAATGCCGCTGGTGGTGATTTCGGATACCGCCCCCGGATATGATATATTAGAAATTTTCTTCATACCCGTGTCGGACAGACGATATACGCCTGTCGGAATAGGGACATCGTCGTCACTAGACTCCTTTCGTACCGGAAACATTTTGCTGAAACAATGCAACAACGCAAAAGTTAAGTAAGGTTTATGCGCATCCATGATTACCGCGGTCAATTGGTAACATCGGAACCGGCATGGAACATACTTCACGGACAGCAGTTCAATACCAGCAATCAATCGTCCAGCGGCATATAAGCAAAAAATAATGATAAATAAATACTTACCACAACTAAAACACGCCTTACTAACACGAATTTAACAAATCACTCCGCGGAGGAAAATACATGTGATTCGATGGAGGCACACAGACAGAATGAGGAGATGCAAGGATGGTGTGTACAGTGTTGGCGCCAAATAAAGGAATCGGTGGTGTGGGTGAAGAGAAATATGAGGGCAACGGTAAAAAACAAATACGTACGATACACACAACTGTGTGTAAATTATTTTTTGGCCGTTATATATTTTTCAATACATTTGCAAATTTGGATCTACCTACACAAATGCATTCCCACGCATTCGAATTGCCAGAAAGAGATAGATATATACTTTGCCCTCTCGCTCGGCACGCAGCCATGAGCTCGAAAAAGTACACAGCCAGTGTCAAAAGGGCTGAAGTTTGGCATCCAAATTTGAGTATAATTTGATCAAAATCCGATTCAAAAACCGAGCTCAAAAACTGCTCGATTTTGCGCAGCGGGAACCCAATACCGCGCTGTAAATAAACCAATGACAGTTCGAACATGCGACCTGGGCACTGTGGGCCGCTACACACTCTTTGTGTCAGTTTCAATTGGTGTTGTTTTCATTTATGGCGGTTTGTTTACATTTCGTTGCGGTTATCATCAGGTTCCCGTGGTTCGATATTCGGTCGAGCTTTCTTTTCGTCAACCTCATCGTGACGATCGTGATGCTCGGTGGACTGTTGGCAACGATCGAAAAGCATCTGCCCACTGCCATCCGGCAGACGTTCCGGTATGACAAGCATGCACTGAAGGGATCATCGGACCGATTGGTGTCCCTGCTGGAGATCCTGAAGGCGTGGTTCATACATTTCTACGTCTTTGCTGCCCTCTGGTCGGTGGCCGGATTTGCCGTCATGATGTAGCCAGCGCGGGACTACGTAATCGCCTTCCTCGATACGTTGGCAACCAACAAGCGTATGGTGCGCACCACGCCTACCGAGACGATGGTTGCCATGACGCTGATCACGCTGCAGTGTTTGCGCCGGTTCTACAAGACCTGGTTCGTGCAGGTGTTCTCGAGCAAGCTGAAAATTTCCCACCAATGGTACGTGGAAAACTATCCGAAGCAAAGGAAAGCACTCTTTCCGTTCGTTCTGTAAGATCGACGGTGAGGGTGCGGATAATATCGTTCCGGTTGTTGGGCTTTTTTTCAGGATCGAAAAAATGGTATGTCCGGCTTTTTTTTTAGGTTGCTGGTTGCCGGCTGATGGGATTCAGCTGGTTTTCCTGGATCGTCTGTGAATGCCTTGTTCCACGGACCGGTCGTCGATGCACTCGAGGTGCACCGCATTGACGAGCGGCAGTAGCAGGATTCAATCGGCGCGGCCGAGCTGGCAGCGAAGCCGTTTCTCGGTGAGCCATTCACGTCGAATGAGGACGGTCAAGAGCCGGCTGCATACGTTCGATATATTCGCTACGCGCACGATTAAACTGTGTAACGATGCCGAGTGTGTCCGGCCATCGCGACTAGCATCACAGCGGAAGTTAAGTTGCGTAGTCTATTGTGGTGCGATGCGCTGTATGTTCCGGGTGTGCGATTGAGTTTCATGTTTGTTTCTTTCTTGTTCACAGACACCTTTTCATCCTTCAACCAATCCTTTGAATGCTCTAACTATACATCCATTGACCATGCCACGAATGATTTCTCAGAGTTTATGCGGGCCGCATTGCGTGAATGTGCTCCTACTAAAAAGCCCCATCGCGGACCGCCGTGTTTTAGGGCATGTAATGAGGGCACATTACATGCCCTAAAAAAAGCAAAGCGAGCCGCTTATGACTATTTGCGCGCTAGTCGATCCACACCGTGTCGGCTTTACTACAATGGTGTTCATGCACTTTATCGACGTTATAATAGAGTCTGCTATCGTCGATATATACGCCACACTGAACGAAGCTTGCGAAAGTACCCTCGCCGCTTTTGGAGCTTTGCCGACAACATGCGCAAGTCAACTGGCCTCCCCGGGACTATTCGGTATAAGGATAATTGTGCACACTCGCCATTAGATATTTGTGAACTGTTCGCCACGCGTTTCGAGGATAGCTTCATCTCAAACATCACAAATCCGGAGGCTGTTTCTACCGCACTCGTGAACACTCCGGCAGATGCAATTCATGTCACGCTACCTATCGTCACCGAGACCCTGGTTACCCAAAAAATCGAGCGTCTCAAGTCGTCATACTCCGAGGGGCCAGATGTTAAACTAAACTAAATGTTAGATGAAAGAATGCAGCCAGCTGCTCGCGTGCTCTCTCTGCAGTAAGCCGCTCTTACTGCAGTTGACGAGCCGTGAGCGCCTGAGAGCGATCGGTCGGGGTGGATCGTTCGGCTGCTGCGCGAAGAGCAGAGGACACTTCGCATCGGGGCAGCGCGGCGTACACAAGTTAGCAATAAAGCATCCGTTAAGTTTATAACTGTATTTATGTTCGTGTGTGTATTGTCCATTCTCGCATATATCACCTTACGGACGTAAAACTAAACTAAACTAAACAACTGGCATGACTATCGGCGCACGGTCGGTGGCTCTAGCGAAGGGGACGGTGCGTTCCAATCAGCTGGCAGGACACAGATCGGATCGGTTAGGACAGCGATCGGCATAGTACGGCTCGCGACCCGCATGTGGCTATTTGTTGACTAGGTGGAGGCTCTTTATCGTTCACAAATTTTCAATAATTTTCATACATGTTCTCTTTTGGTTAATCTAGTTGCCTCTTCAAGTGCAAATCTACGAACATGTTTAGAAGATTTGGCTCTTTCGGTCGCAACGATTGCCGAGTTGCTGGGGATATTGGATTGTAAGGAATGAATATACTGTCCGCAGGAACCAGATGATGATATCACCAAGGAGCTAATGCGTAGCTTATCAGGAGGAGGCGAGAATGGTTTGCTGTTTTTGGCACAGCTCCCACGTATCATCCATACCACACCAAATCATTATGGCGCAGCCGTGAATATGTACAACGTCATCCTGCTCAAGTTGGATGGTGACGGTCTCCCGCTCGGATATCTTGACGCAAGGCAAGTAAACATATAGTTTCAGTACGTTTAATAAGTATAAAGAATGCTAATATCTTTGTTTCTTTTTCAAATTATCAGATTCAAATGAACAATATACAAGGTGCACTAAACATACACTGGACTCTGTTTGGAACGGGTCTAGTAAAAGTATTTGTTAGTGGTGGGTGCATATTATTATGTGCCCCTGTTTTATTTTTCCTATCTTGCAACCGAGCGAACCGACCAAACCCAGTAGAATAAAAAATATAATTACATTACATATCCCAAATGTGGCTACTACACCTCAATGCCAAACGAAAGAAAAACAAATGGGCTATCAATTGGTGAGTAATGCGATATATTTGTACAATTTCAGTAAAAAAATTGTGTAGTATATTTGATACAATAATTATATTTGTGTTTGTATAATGAATAATTTAAACATGTAAATAACGCTATAGTGCAATATATACTTGCGCTAGTGTCACGATTGTGTGCATGATTGTGTAAACATTTCCAAATCAGCTTCATTGCTCGCTAATGGAACAGATAATTTATTAAATGATTCAAATTTCAATTATTGTTTTGTTATGTTTTGTTATTTTAACTATAACGGAACCATGGCCGTTAATAATACTCCAAGATGTTGTTAGTATATAGTTACGCGCACCATAGTGACACGCAAGGTTTACCTCACCGCTTGAATTGACCATTGATCCGCTGAACCAGCGGAGAACATCGGACGATCGCGACCAAGAAGAAATACTGTAATACTGAAATATTACGCACCTGCGGCAATACGCTCTAACACAACGTTTGGTTTAATGATTGGCAAATCTGATGTTAATTATTACTCAAAGTGCGTGCTTCCTCACGAGTATAAATAAATTAATTTTTTTACCCAAATGGTGTTGCTCAACAAACACATAATTATATATTTCAATAGTCCATGCGTATATTAAGCACAATAAAATCTTATATCTAATTAAACCAAACTAATACTAATACTAATCCTATGCTAACGTAAAACAAAAGAAAAAAATAAGGCACTGGTCACATTATAAGGCATAAAGGGAGGTACATGATGCATAAAATAAACTCATCCATTCTATTCCGTTTGGTGAGTGTTTTGCTCAGCAATCTCATTCACCAGATGTTTCATGATGTGTGCGTTGAAGGACGTGCGTGAGTTACTGAGCACTTGCCTGTCACGGGTTAGCATGATACAACATTAATGTTTCGTCTATATGCTTGGCTATCGTAGGATGTTGCGCAGTGACTGTTTCTTACAGTTAGATGAAGGAAAACGAATACCTTAGAAAATGAAATAGAATGTAAAACAAACAAAATAACGTTTAAAAAAAAAACCATAAGAGATACAGTAAAAAGTAAATGAGCATGTGGTTACTTACCGATAGTGTGTTGTGGCATGTGCACTGAAAAACGATTCTCTATCATTTCGCGTGTAATTCCAACATGTAGCACGAACTCATGCGGTAGGGAACATGCAAAAAAAAAAGAAACATTTAAGTTTACAAATTTTGTTACCGACTTGTACTGGTGATGTGAAATAACTTACCGCATGGGAGACCCCACGATAAGAGACGTTTCCTTTCTTATCGTGAACACTGTCGGATGGTTGGCGTTGTAGATTCCTTTTCCCACTGCCACTTAAATCCGGATCGACGCGTAGGGCGGTGAGCTCGTGCGGCAAGAGGCATGCAAATAGGAAGAAAAATAAAAAAATATTAATAAACTGCCTACATTGTCTCTTGCAAACCGATCGCTATGATGTATCAATACTTACCGCAGGGGAAACCCCCTCGACTAGTGAGGTGTGCTACCGCTTCGGGAAATCGGTCGGATGGTATGCAGTGTAGATCTATCCCTTATCCCGCTTGCCACTTAAAACCGAGCTCGTGCGACAAGAGGCATGCAAATAGAAAGTGTTAGGAAAGGAAGGAAATTGGGTTATCATCTCGTGCAAGCCGATCGCTATGATCTAGAATTACTTACCGCAGGGGAAAACCCAAAAAAAAATCGATGTTTTCAACTGCGCTGCCTAAAAAACAAAATCTTAGAAAGGGATTTGTTTTAAAATTTAATTTCTTTTTTTTTACAAGGAGGGGAAATGTAGAATGCACCTTAGCAAGGTGCCATCAAAACCTCCTCCTTGGGTCCGTTTCGCAGCTAAGCTTCTCTGGACCAAATGAGAATCTGCTTTGAGTGTACCTGCTTAAAAAAAAAGAAAACTAATTATTAAAAATGTTCGATTTGGTTCTATCCCAAGGCATCTATCAAGGCGACAAACACATCATCATTGCATTTCCGGAAGATATGCTCAGCAAAATATTTGTCCATGTTGCTTTTAATATTAGTGCCTTGTTTTCTCAAAAATGCCTTCAACCATCTCCAAACATTCTCAATCCGTTGTGTATTGATATTGTTATCATCTGGATTGAGGAAATTTCTGGAGTGGTTGACACATTCGTGGGGATATCCAAGCTCCTCCAACCCATTATAACCTTTCCAGAGATCGGTCATAATTTTCGTTCCGGGTTCAACATGCCGAACCACCAGATCGCTCAAAACGGCAAGCGAGCATTTCGTGACACGCTCCAGGAAAATGGCCTTAGTTTCCCGGCATATCCCACCCACAAGCCACTGAGGACCGGAACTACCGACCCGGCCGACGTTGTACTTTCGACGAGTGATGACAGTTTCGTCGATTTCCACCGTCATGCCAGGGCCCCTTATCTTCTCTCGTGTACGATCGAATGTTTCCCATAGAAAACTTCGGATCGTATCGTACCACGAGAGAACCGTGTTGTGGGAGAGGCCAGTCTCCAACGCACAACGAGTTGAGTTGGCCCCATTGGCCCACTCGTAACAACAACGCACAAGGCTCCTAAGCGAAGCCTTGTGGTTGGCAAATATGGACCCGGCCCGGATGCTGCTGGTCCCGCCGCATTTGTAGTCGGGACATATATACCTGTAGCCGTCGATGCTTTTGTAGGGAGTTAGCTTCATTTGCTTTGGACATCTCGGGCACAATTGAACCGGCTGCAGAAGAGCCCGCTTTTGCATCCACGCGATCGCTTGTTCACGGTCCTGAAAAATATCAGAAAGCATATCAGTATTGTAAGCCATTTTCAATTGCCTCTTTGCGCTTTGAAAAATATGCACAAGTGGCGCCAAATATTGTGTATGTGTGCGGTATATCGATGGGGATACAAACCAGGGTTAAGATATGGGTGAACAACGGTAGCACTGCTTAAATTTGCAAATGTAGGAGCTGGTTTAAAATATAATATTTATTGCGGATACACATTGAAAGGGTTTAATAATTAATGCAAAAAATAAATTTATTTACTCAACTATACTTTCGTTATATTTTTATTTATGAGTTTTCAAATATTTTCATTTCATGAACACTGTCCGTCCCACAGTCACCTTTGCAATTACCGTTATTTTTAAAAATTCACATACGCACGCAGGCAATCAATGATATCGTAGTGTACGTGGATAGCTCTCATACTGAAAACGTAAACAAACCATTTCAGTTTGTTTACCACTAGCAAAAAGGTGTTTTGTGGGATTTGTGCTTTATTTTATTACAATAATCGTTTGGTTTTTTACTATCTCTCGGTATTTTATTTCTTGAATCTACTATGACAGTGTGCCCCGTGTGGAATTGAAACGCGTCGACAGGTGTTTGACCTTCTTCCATTTCGTTTTCCTTGCGTTATCGGAAGAATTAGATTATTACCTTCCGTGTGCCGTTAATATAACATTGGTATCGTTAAGCTTGCTGAAAATTGAACTACTAGCAGACCAATTCGCAGCCAGACAACGGTCATGTTGGGCCCCTCGGAATCCTCGCTCCAAAACCCGATGAAGCAGCTGATGATTATTGATGGTAATAATGCATTTTAATTATTGTGTGCGGCTAGGGCTGATGACCGCAGCTTTACCACACAGTATTACTTCTCAGTTTGAATTTCTCAATTTCTATTTCGAGTGATTGCATCACCCGGTTACATAGAAGCAGCTGGTGCTGTATCGAAAGCAGATACCACGAGCAGATGCCGATGGACGAGGTGCTGCCACCATCGGCCATTAAGAACCTGGGGAAATTCAATTTTATTTCCGGCAATCCGTTCGCACCTACATTGGATGTGATAATTTCAGGGCGGTCACGTTGCCTCTCATTGTCGGATGACAAATCCCACGGACGTGCTTCAGCTTGGCACGAACCGGGTTTGGGATTATATTGGCGACAACTTTGTGTACTATTTGCTGCGGAACAAATGGAACGGCAAGCTGCCTCCGACAATCACCCGGTCATCTTCTGTCTCGCAGAGGAAATCACGCAATTCAAAGTAAATCAAAGTAAGCGCTTTAACGGATGTGGGATTGATCGATGGACGCTATAAGAAGCACCTAATTTTTAACATTTTCCGACGTTCTCTTTTTTTACACAGTTCCCACAGTCCAACAATCAACAGTTTGGAAAAAGTAGTACAAGCACACGTAGAAAGGAGCAGCACACGTGATTGCCGGTTCGGAGCTTCAGAGTGCGGAATTAATGGGACGGTAATGATTCCGGTGGGCTCAGTTCCGCCAGCGACGGATTTGCCGCCAGTATTAGCGCTAGGAGATGGATAGTTTAACGAACCCAATGGAGGAAACCCAGTACCACGGTTTTAACACTTCTGCGCTCCGAAACATTGTAATAAATTGGATAAACCTTCGTACTTTATGCGTTCAGGTACAATTTCCTACACATTGCGGGGTCCATTTTGCGTTTATCTTAAGGATCGCACTATAACTATAACTTTCGTTTACTTTTCATTTTTAATTCATGAGCACTACGAAGGAGTGCTTTGCTGATGAGTGGTACAACTGATCAGATTTGATATGGCTCGTTTTATCTATTTATTTCTTAATTAAGATAAGATGATAATAATAATGAGCATCTGCTGCTTCGCGTACAATGTTGCGGTCTTTTTTTTTCGAAAGATACTTGAGTTTGTTTAAAAAAGTCATTGTATACATTTATAGTTCATGGCTATTTAAATCGAATCTTATACTTTTGACCCAATACTACGTAACACTCTTTCTAATAAGCTATGAGATATTATACGTAAATATCGTGCTATTTACAGTGCGGTAATTTGCATTTGCCGGTCTCGTAGTACAGTCGTCAACTCGTATGATTTAACAACATGCCCGTCATGGGTTCAATCCCCGAATGGACCGTGCCGCCATACGTAGGACTGACTATCCTGCTATGGGGGGAAATCAATTAATCACTGAAAGCCAAGCCCACAAGTGGTACAGACAGGCCTTGACCGACAACGGTTGTTGAGCCAAAGAAGAAGAAGAAGAATTTGCATTTGCATTTCTGTTGGCCGTATGACTACAACATGCCCGTCATGGGGCAAGTCCCAAATGGACTGTGCTGGAGTCCTACATATGGGGACTGACTATCATGCTATGTGTAATCAGTAAAGGCAGAGTGAACCGGTACGAAGCGAAGTAGTGGATCTTTGTCATCTAAACGTCCAGGCATTCACGAACACCCGGAAGGGCACATTTGGAACCGTTTGAGCTTAGAAGCCTTACCTAGGGTAGGGGGACGAAACTAAGGTCATGAAATAAGTTGGTTGACAATGTTTTAGGAAGGTTAACGACCTATGTTGGCAGTTCGAACGAATCTAAATTGCTATGATCGGTGGTGGTTTATTTATACTACGAAAAGTTATTGATTTGGTACAATATTTTGTGGCGTTCTAATTATAATAAGTGGTGATTGATTTTTCCTATTGATCCGTGTCCTGCAACTGACAGCGTCTGAGATCGTGGAAGGCCGTTAAGGGTTTCGGGAGCGATCGGGCTACCGAGAAGGGCACTCGATCATAAGCTATGACCCGATACACACAACAGTCCCGTTTATCTTATTGTATTAGAATATAAGTGTTTGATACCAAAGATCCGCGAGTGTCCTTAATCCCTCTATTGTGCACCTTGTCCGAAACACAAAAATAAAAACTCTGGTATTTGTGGACTAAGTTGTTTTGGGTGCTGGAGTACAAAGTATGTGGTAAAGTGTGAGTTTTGTGTGTGTGGAGACCTACAGAAATATCGCTTTGAGTGGGTTGTGTTATAATGCGTATGCTGTTTCTGCCTTGGCTTAAAGTGTGTCTTTCTTTCCTTACGCTGCGCTATTGGCTATACGATGTGATGCGTTCTTGGTCTACCTTACTCAATTGCAGTAACGCCTGTTTTGCTTGTGTTGCGTGTTTTTGGTTGTTTTTGTATGAACGGTGTGACCTGAACTAGTTTGCTAAGTTTATTAAAATGTGTTGCTAAGAATCTATATTTGGTAGTGTTGGGAAAACTGAGCGCAGCACCGCTACTCAACCCTGTCGCCACGTGACAAGGGCTTGACGTACGCGTTGGGCTAAGCTCGGCGCTGCTCGGCTAAGTTCGCGAATGAAGGGCTCGGGATCGGCCTCTTCATCTTTTATCCGCCGACCCGGACGGACGTATACGCGGACTATAGCGCGTGCTCGTCCCGTTTTATCTTGTACAGTGCGTGTCTTGTAAACGCGTCTATTTTATGTAATATTTAATTTGTTAAAATAAATAAGTGATAAGTTGCAAACCATAAAAGGTAGTGTGGTTTATAATGTGTTCTGCATAGCAGATATGCTATTACGTGTACATAGCAGATGGTACATGGTGGTTGCAATCACAGGCAGGTGGGTAATCAAGTGTATACCTTCCTTAAACACCTACACTCCAAGTATGTCCTTCGTAAACTCCTTAGCAACAGAGCAGCTCTGCTGTGACGTCGGGTGCATAGAGGTCGGCATGTTGTTTGCCATGGTGACAACGTGTAACGGCAGCGCAGGAAAGTTCGCCTGAGCATTGGATGGTACATCGCTGAAAATGAGCAGCCATAGCTCTTGTGCAGAAGGTCTCAAAGATCCGAAAAGGACTAAACAAAAGGGAGAGAAGCATATTATTAGTAGAGAAATGGAATAAATAATGTCAATGTCAAAATAATAACCTTTCCTTTTAGTGATAGTATAAACAATTGTAAATTACGGATTTTAAATTGATGGAATAGAACTAGCATTTCACTTTCCTTCGAATCAGCACTTCCTTTTCACAGTCCTGCCATTGTTATAGGTTGCTAAATTTTTCGGATCCTGGCTGCAGCTCACCATCGAAGTATGCATCGTAACGCAGACAAGTTATGCTACACTTCATCCAGCTAACGTCGTGTCGCACTGAGAAATATTGTGGTTACCTTTCTTGCTGGGATATAAGACCAGCATGCTGTTAATAAGCTAAAGTAATCGTATCCTATTACGAAAGCAATCAACAGTCCTCTGTAATCCTCAGCAAGCCAGCACACCGCCAAAGATGGTCCGGAGGATCTGCCGGTCGGATACAGCTAAGGCGATTGCAACCGTCGCTGGGATGATCGTGCGAGGTGGACTGAACCTGCACATACCAGCAATAACTGCATATGCCCTCTTGACAAACCGATACCGAGCAGAGTGCAGCTCCCTCAAATACAGCGAGCCTCATATCGTCCAAGCTGGTAATCCGCCAAATCTGGCCACCATTCCAAGCTGGTATCCCTGCCTAAAAATCGTGGTGAGACAACTGGCCTATTTACCCGCTGAATATGTCGCAAACCCCTCTTCATGTAAACTTCGTCGCATACTTGTGGACAAGCTACCAGATGCCAAAGTAGCACATGAAAATCAACAACTTTGTTGGACCAGAATCTGGGCTAATATGCAAAGCTTTGATTTATCAGCACAACAACGAGCTACTCTATACATGTGAATTGAAAAATGGGTTCGACAACCCTGGTGGAATAATGAACTATAAAAACGAGGGAATTCGGGAAGCGGGACAGTCGATGTTCAACCTTTGTAGAAAGCACGTCAATAAAGAGAATTTACATTTGGTGTCAGAAGTGGGATGAGCAAGGATGAAACGGGCGCAACCGAAAACTTAAAGACGTGTGTTTGCGTGCGTGCGTGTGTGGTGCGGACAGGCACAGATCAACCAATTTGAAGACGCGTGATTATGTGTGTGCGACGGGTTCAGACGGGAGCGCAACCGACGAAATAACAAGTGTGTTTGTGGGTGGAGAAGAGCGAACAATAGCCGAAACAAAACGTGTGTGGTCGGTGCAGTGCAAACAAAGGTTTCTTGCGTTGAGCGAAATACCGCGAAAATGTCGATGGAAAACGACACTGAGGCAGCCGTTGCGGCTTTGGTCGAGGAATACACCCAACTAGGGTTGGTGAAACAGTGCGAGGAACGGGGAATAGCTACAGGTGGAAACAAAAAAGAACTGGCCACTCGCATTGTCGAATACGATGAAAAAACACAAGATGAAACACTTAATCGAACTGATGCCGCAGCTTATGCCGATGCGGAAACAATACCAGAAAGGGAACAGCCGGGAACACAGCCATATTCCTTCAGGGACATCGAAGAAGGGATTGAGGCGTTCAGTGCTGGTTCCACCCAAGATATTCATCGATGGTTGAAACATTTCGAGGAAATTAGTACGATGGCAGGCTGGAGTGATGAACAAAAACTTATAATGTGTCGCAAGAAGCTTACGGGTGTGGCTCGTAGTTTCTTAGGAACTCTTGTGGGCATGACGACGTTCCAAAAGCTGCGCCAAGCACTGATCAACGAGTTTGGACGTAAAATGCGGGCGAGTGACGTCCATCGGTTGTTGTCAACACGACGTAAGAGAAAAGAAGAGTCTGCTTTAGAGTTTGTTTACTCGATGCAGGAATTAGCAAACCAAATAAAGTTGGACGAAGCAAGTTTGATCGAGTACATTGCGGATGGGTTCACGGAAGATGAAAATCAGCGTGCATTGTTTTATGCGTCTCAAAACATTGCTATGCTAAAAGAAAAGATTCGTTTGTTCGAGAGAGCAGCAAGCAAAAGGATCGAACCGGCAAAGCAGGTGTTCAAGAGAAGTGAAGACAATAAGAAGAAGCGCTTTTGTTATAATTGTGGTGACGCCGGGCACGAAGCACAAAAGTGTCCATGGAACAAAAATGGTCCGAGATGTTTTGAGTGTAACGGATTTGGACATCGTGCAAAGGAATGCAAAACAAAAAGGCCAGCAATTCCAGCAACGCCAAACACGTTTGGTAACAAAGGAGCCTGTTTCAAGTGTGGTCGTATGGGACACCAGGCAAAGAATTGTGACAATAACTTTGCTGTGCAGTTTACTGGTGTTCAATCACAATTGGTAACAAAACAGAAATTACCACTGAAGAGCGTATCAGTGTACGGAAAGGAGTTTGAAGCATTGTTGGACACGGGAAGTGAAGTTTCACTAATAATAAGTAATGCGTTTGAGGAACTTCCATCAAATTGCAAGGTTTGGTCCAATTCGGAGAGAACACTGAAAGGTTTGGGTGGACATTTGCGGAATGGTCTTAAAGAAACCCAGGTTCCTATCGTGATAGATGGCGTAACATACGAAATCCAACTTATTGTTGTGCCTGAGGGAGCAATAAACGCACAATTGATCATTGGCATGGATTTTTTGGAGACGGTGGAGTTTACGATCAACAACAGTGCGATCACGATAGCACCAAAACAATCTAATGAGTCAGACGTTGCGTGGATTCAGAATATTAGAGATGAAAGTGAAAGCTATCAGGTGCATCCGAAGTTTAAACAGGTGGTTAGTGAAATAGTAGTAGAAATGCAGCAGAAAAACAGCGATCGCTTGACCAACAGTGATAATCTAAAAGAGTGTCCAGTGCAGTTAAAAATAACATTGAATGACATAGCAACACCGTTTGGGCATACTCCCAGTCGTTTGCCTGATATGGAAAACGAAATAGTGAACAAACAGGTGGCAGAGTGGTTGGAAAAAGGAATTATTCAGCCGTCAAACTCCGATTATGCTAGCCGTGTTGTGCTGGTTAAGAAAAAGGACGGATCTAGCAGAATGTGTATAGATTATCGGCAATTGAATATCATGGTGTTAAAAGACGCTTTTCCAGTGCCTGTAATAGATGAAGTGTTAGAAAAGCTGCAGAGTGCGAAATACTTTTCGGTGATGGATCTAGAAAATGGTTTCTTTCATGTTCCTATCGAGCCCAGTAGCCGTAAATTCACAGCGTTTGTGACGAAAACAGGGCTGTATGAATTTTTACGTGCACCGTTTGGTTTTTGCAATTCGCCAGCTGTTTTCATACGTTATGTGAACTATGTGTTTCAACCGCTTTTGAATAGTGATGTGATGAACCTCTATATGGATGATATTATAGTACATGGTGTTACAGCCGAAGAGTGCCTAGAGAAAATGAAGAAAGTGTTTGAAAAAGTGGTGGAGTATGGATTGCACAT
Organism: Anopheles coluzzii; assembly: GCF_943734685.1. Lineage (NCBI taxonomy): Eukaryota > Metazoa > Arthropoda > Insecta > Diptera > Culicidae > Anopheles > Anopheles coluzzii. The sequence goes on along the minus strand of NC_064671.1, from coordinate 57,471,667 downwards.
TAAATGGAAGAAGTGTCAGTTTTTACAAACTTCCATCTCGTTTCTTGGTCATTTTGTGGAAAATGGAACCATATCACCCGGGCAAGAGAAAGTGGCAGCGATAACAAAATTTAAAGAACCTTCTGATGTCAAGGCGGTGCAATCATTTCTAGGGTTGACAGGATTTTTTCGAAAGTTTATTAAACAATATTCTGTGGTTGCGAGACCGTTGACCGACTTGTTACGTAAAGATGTGAAATTTGAAATGGGTGAGTCTGAAGTTAGTGCATTTAGAGCGTTGAAGGAAGTGTTGGTGAAGGAACCGATCCTAGTGTTGTACAATAGGGAAGCTTATACAGAACTGCATACGGATGCGTCCAAGAATGGGTTCGGAGCTGTGCTACTTCAGCAATTCAGTGGAAAGATGCATCCAGTTTTCTTTTGGAGCAAGAAGACCACGGAAGGAGAATCGAAGCTTCACAGTTATATATTGGAAGCAAAAGCAGTGTATCTGGCAGTGAAAAAGTTTAGGCATTATCTTTTGGGAATACAATTTAAGTTGGTAACAGATTGTATTGCTTTTAAGCAAACATTGCAGAAAAGAGATGTGCCTCGTGAAGTGTCGGCTTGGGTCATGTTTCTGCAGGACTTTTCTTACGTAGCCGAGCATCGTCCAGGGCGTAATCTGCAACACGTAGATTGTTTGAGCAGATACCCGAATGAAGTGTTACATATTGTGAGTGAAGCGATCTATCGTATTAAAACTGCTCAACAGCATGATTGTGGGCTTAGAGCCATCGTGGAAATGCTTTCTAAAGGACCATACGATGATTTTGTAATGAAAAGTGGAGTGCTTTACAAAGTGTGTGATGGAAATGAGCTACTTGTAGTTCCACGAAGTATGGAGAAAGAGATTATTCACGACGCGCATAATGATGGTCATTTCTCCGTGAAAGGTACGACACATGCCATCAAACAGAAGTATTGGATACTTCATCTCGAACGAAAGGTGGCGCAAGTAGTGAATAGTTGTGTGAAGTGCATTATGTTCAACAAGAAGCTTGGTCACAAGGAGGGCTTTCTGAACTGCATCGACAAAGGAGATACACCACTGCATACCCTGCATATGGATCACGTCGGACCAATGGACGCGACAGCGAAGCAGTATAAGTACGTGCTAACGGTAGTGGACGGATTTTCGAAATTCGTTTGGCTCTTCCCTACAAAGACGACCAGCGGAGAGGAAACGTTGCGGAAGCTGGAGGTATGGTCATCGATCTTCGGCAACCCGGCGCGCGTCATCAGTGATCGGGGTTCGGCATTTACATCGCAGATATTCAGCGAGCATCTGAAGAAAAATGGTATCGATCATGTCGTGAGTACTACTGGGGTACCAAGAGGTAACGGGCAAGCGGAGAGGGTTAACCGAATTGTTCTAACTATTTTGTCAAAGCTATCATCTGACGATCCCGCGAAATGGTTTAAAAATATAAATAAAGTTCAACAGGCTATTAACGCACATAGCCACGCATCAACGGGACGGTCACCATTTCAGCAGATGTTTGGGATACAAATGAGGAATAAGGCGAGTGATCAATTAATAGAATTGTTAAATGATGAGTTATATGAGGAATTTGATGAAGATAGGAAAAAAATGAGACTCGAGGCGAAAAACGCGATTATAAAAGCTCAACAACAGTATAAAAGACAATATGATAAAAAGCGCAAACCGGAAAGGGGTTATAGTATAGGAGACTTGGTAGCTATCCGTAGGACTCAGTTTGTAGCGGGACGGAAACTTGCGAGTGAATATATCGGGCCTTATGAGGTAGTTCAGGTGAATCGAAATGGGCGGTACAAAGTCAGGAAAGTGGGTAACGCGGAGGGTGCGAACGTAACGACGTCTAGCGATGATTATATGAAGCCTTGGGCATTTGCGGTAGGGACAGACGACATAGATTCAGAGCTAGAAGAGGGAGAAGAAGAAGGAACTTCCGAGACGGAAGAAACATCAGGAGGGCCGAATGTGAATTGAAAAATGGGTTCGACAACCCTGGTGGAATAATGAACTATAAAAACGAGGGAATTCGGGAAGCGGGACAGTCGATGTTCAACCTTTGTAGAAAGCACGTCAATAAAGAGAATTTACATACATGCTAGCAAATGGTAAAGTGTCACATGGAGAGCTCTTGTTTCGGATGGGAAGAAGGGCTTCCAATCAATGTTCGTTTTGTCCCCAAATGGAAAGTCTGCAACACAAATTTGCTTGCTGTAGTAGAGTAGCGGCGGCTTGGGCACTGCTGCAGCAAGAAATAGTTTCAATAGCTCCAGGACGCCCCTATTTGTTCAATAGTCTGCGATTTCCAGAACTAGCAGGAGTTAGTCTGGGAATACGTATATTTATTCTTAGGTTGTTTGCTAACTACATTTTCCACATCGTTGAAAACAACGATGTTGAGATAGATTTAGTCGTCCTTAAGTGTGCACTACTTTTGTAAATGTAAAGTTTTTTTTGTTGTAAATATCCACACTAGTAAATAGAAATTAATCTGTACACGCAAATAAATATATTTGAAAAAAAAAAAATCGTGTTCAGGGAAAGAGGTTAGCGCTATTAGAAATGGTTTTCACACACAACATATATCTGACTACATACCTCAAGGTAACTGTGTTACGGTGATTGAAAGTTGACTCATTTTCGGGTTAAGTTCCGGCAGCATCGAACCCCGATATCGAGATCGAGATGAAACGCTGTTTGTATCTCCTGCTTCAGCGACTTGTAAAGGTTTACGCGAGCAGGATCTAAATGTAGATCTAGCTTTTAAGGGTAATAATACCTAATATCTAGCGATTTTTGGTTTGGACTTTCAACAAAATAATTTAAAAAAATACAAATTACCAAACTATAACATATTAACCAAGTACGACCGGTGCTGTGACAGGTAAAGTGGCTTGCGTACTTATTACTTTGATTATAGTTATTTCTAAGGTTACCACCGTTGCTAATTAGTTAATATAGCTATTGATGCTTATTATAAGAGTGTATAATAAGACAATGGAATAGCTTAATTATAACAAATCCCACAAAACACCTTTTTGCTAGTGGTAAACAAACTGAAATGGTTTGTTTACCTTTTCAGTACGAGAGCTATCCACGTACACTACGATATCATTGATTGCCTGCGTGCGTATGTGAATTTTTAAAAATAACGGTAATTGCAAAGGTGACTGTGGGACGGACAGTGTTCATGAAATGAAAATATTTGAAAACTCATAAATAAAAATATAACGAAAGTATAGATGAGTAAATAAATTTATTTTTTGCATTAATTATTAAACCCTTTCAATGTGTATCCGCAATAAATATTATATTTTAAACCAGCTCCTACATTTGCAAATTTAAGCAGTGCTACCGTTGTTCACCCATATCTTAACCCTGGTTTGTATCCCCATCGATATACCGCACACATACACAATATTTGGCGCCACTTGTGCATATTTTTCAAAGCGCAAAGAGGCAATTGAAAATGGCTTACAATACTGATATGCTTTCTGATATTTTTCAGGACCGTGAACAAGCGATCGCGTAGATGCAAAAGCGGGCTCTTCTGCAGCCGGTTCAATTGTGCCCGAGATGTCCAAAGCAAATGAAGCTAACTCCCTACAAAAGCATCGACGGCTACAGGTATATATGTCCCGACTACAAATGCGGCGGGACCAGCAGCATCCGGGCCGGGTCCATATTTGCCAACCACAAGGCTTCGCTTAGGAGCCTTGTGCGTTGTTGTTACGAGTGGGCCAATGGGGCCAACTCAACTCGTTGTGCGTTGGAGACTGGCCTCTCCCACAACACGGTTCTCTCGTGGTACGATACGATCCGAAGTTTTCTATGGGAAACATTCGATCGTACACGAGAGAAGATAAGGGGCCCTGGCATGACGGTGGAAATCGACGAAACTGTCATCACTCGTCGAAAGTACAACGTCGGCCGGGTCGGTAGTTCCGGTCCTCAGTGGCTTGTGGGTGGGATATGCCGGGAAACTAAGGCCATTTTCCTGGAGCGTGTCACGAAATGCTCGCTTGCCGTTTTGAGCGATCTGGTGGTTCGGCATGTTGAACCCGGAACGAAAATTATGACCGATCTCTGGAAAGGTTATAATGGGTTGGAGGAGCTTGGATATCCCCACGAATGTGTCAACCACTCCAGAAATTTCCTCAATCCAGATGATAACAATATCAATACACAACGGATTGAGAATGTTTGGAGATGGTTGAAGGCATTTTTGAGAAAACAAGGCACTAATATTAAAAGCAACATGGACAAATATTTTGCTGAGCATATCTTCCGGAAATGCAATGATGATGTGTTTGTCGCCTTGATAGATGCCTTGGGATAGAACCAAATCGAACATTTTTAATAATTAGTTTTCTTTTTTTTTAAGCAGGTACACTCAAAGCAGATTCTCATTTGGTCCAGAGAAGCTTAGCTGCGAAACGGACCCAAGGAGGAGGTTTTGATGGCACCTTGCTAAGGTGCATTCTACATTTCCCCTCCTTGTAAAAAAAAAGAAATTAAATTTTAAAACAAATCCCTTTCTAAGATTTTGTTTTTTAGGCAGCGCAGTTGAAAACATCGATTTTTTTTTGGGTTTTCCCCTGCGGTAAGTAATTCTAGATCATAGCGATCGGCTTGCACGAGATGATAACCCAATTTCCTTCCTTTCCTAACACTTTCTATTTGCATGCCTCTTGTCGCACGAGCTCGGTTTTAAGTGGCAAGCGGGATAAGGGATAGATCTACACTGCATACCATCCGACCGATTTCCCGAAGCGGTAGCACACCTCACTAGTCGAGGGGGTTTCCCCTGCGGTAAGTATTGATACATCATAGCGATCGGTTTGCAAGAGACAATGTAGGCAGTTTATTAATATTTTTTATTTTTCTTCCTATTTGCATGCCTCTTGCCGCACGAGCTCACCGCCCTACGCGTCGATCCGGATTTAAGTGGCAGTGGGAAAAGGAATCTACAACGCCAACCATCCGACAGTGTTCACGATAAGAAAGGAAACGTCTCTTATCGTGGGGTCTCCCATGCGGTAAGTTATTTCACATCACCAGTACAAGTCGGTAACAAAATTTGTAAACTTAAATGTTTCTTTTTTTTTTTGCATGTTCCCTACCGCATGAGTTCGTGCTACATGTTGGAATTACACGCGAAATGATAGAGAATCGTTTTTCAGTGCACATGCCACAACACACTATCGGTAAGTAACCACATGCTCATTTACTTTTTACTGTATCTCTTATGGTTTTTTTTTAAACGTTATTTTGTTTGTTTTACATTCTATTTCATTTTCTAAGGTATTCGTTTTCCTTCATCTAACTGTAAGAAACAGTCACTGCGCAACATCCTACGATAGCCAAGCATATAGACGAAACATTAATGTTGTATCATGCTAACCCGTGACAGGCAAGTGCTCAGTAACTCACGCACGTCCTTCAACGCACACATCATGAAACATCTGGTGAATGAGATTGCTGAGCAAAACACTCACCAAACGGAATAGAATGGATGAGTTTATTTTATGCATCATGTACCCCCCCCCCCCTCCCCCCCTCCCTTTTTGCCTTATAATGTGACCAGTGCCTTATTTTTTTTCTTTAGTTTTATGTTAGCACTAGTTAAAATGGCCCGGTTACATTGCTACGCAACGTTTATTGGGACGTATACGTCTTATCAACGATATAAGAATTGCACTTCAATCAATAATTTTGTTGTAGAATCCTTTGTAAAAGAAATTTTTTGTGTGCTAATATTATTTCAAACAAACATTGCAGTGTATATGATTATGATTTCATAATTTTCTTTTATTCAATGTACTACAAATTGAATTGTGGATGGTGTACCGGCTGGAATAAATATTTTTTATCAAAATTTACACTGTTTGCGATAAATTTACTTTACCTTTCGGGTCATATGTTCCAGGTAACATCAAGTCCCGTGGTATCTTGGCATACGCCTTATCGAATCCCGGGAATGTCGTATGCCGTACGTCGTATGACTCACGTTGATGCAGAGCAGAAATTTTGCGAACTCTTACCGCTCTTCAGCATCTTGAACAGTTTAGGCTGTCGGCACACGTATGTTTTCCCGCAACACAATACCTTACATTTGCCCCTCAGCATGCTCCACCGGATGCACTGCTGCAGGACCTGGACGTTGGTACCACGCGGAACGATTGACAGTATCTGTCGAAAGTCGCCACATACCAGCACCACCTTATCACCGAACTTTCGGCGGTTTCCCATAACGTCCTGCAGGGCGCGATCGAGGGCGCGAGCTTCTAGAGCAGGGGTCTCCAAACTACGACCCGCAGGTCGCATGCGGCCCTCAAGAGCCTATTATTAGACCCGTGGCAGCTTTGTGAAGGTTAAAATAAATAGTTAATTATTGTTATTATTTTTAAAGAAATTCCATATGATCAGTGATGCCTGTTACATCAATTCGGCCTGTGCTGACATAGATGTTACAGGAACTGTTAGCGTCCATGTTTAGCGATAGCTTGAATATAGAGTGTAGCGTACGTCCCCCGGTCAGTAGCAGAGCAGCAATTCCACTCGGATTCACTGCTATTGCAATTTCCGATTAGAATCGCGTGTACGCAAGTATAGTTTCGAACAGAAACGGCTTCCCGGTGTCCATCAATGAAAAAGATCTGTCCATGTGCCTACTCTCTGCTGGATTGTTCTGTCAAACCGTAGCTATCCACGGCTGCGGTAATTACATCGTAATTCGTTATTCGTTGTTTAATCGGTTCACGTATACTAATATGTAATCCAGCACATCGATAGCATAAAAGTGCTCATCGTCCACCAAGGAAAATATTTCGGCAACGGATAAGGCGCATTGTAGCAGGTCTGGTCCTATCTGCATAAAGTCGGATAACTGCGGCATACAGGAAACATCGTCATCGTCTTCTGCAGTGCGATTTAGCGCAGGTGCTGATCAATGAGTCGCTGCACTTCGAGGTGCTTGACAGTTCGCAGCAGCCGATTCTGCTCCGAGTGTGTACAGTGCACCGGCTCTGATTTTGTCCTTCAGAAAATCGTTTCACTTTTGCGTCCTACAATAAAAGAGGATTCTGGGACATTACCTCCGACAATATAAGGGCAAATAGGTGACGCAGATGTTGAGAATTTCAAATGAAACTGCTTTCTGTAGGTTCCTGGATATGTTGGTGTCGTCCTGCCGCAATCCAGACATCAAAAGTACACCAATCGGCCAATGACGATATCAGTCTGGGAGCGGTGCGTGATCCACTGGCTGCCCGTACTAACATACCATGGAAGCTGTTGCAATAAATTTTAAGCTTACTTGTACGTATTTAATCTTTAAACTATTTATATCACTTCATAAACAATACACAACATATTATTATTCGTATGTTCGTTTGACGAAAACATCCTTGTCGTCTTTCGTCCAACGCCTACATCGATGAATCGCAATGTCGGTACAAAGTGTGCAAGAAAACCAACACGCTACAGACATCATCCAAGCTATCCGCCCCTAACATCAACTCACTAACCAATTTCGTCTCACTATAGAGTGAAAAAGTAACGCTCTATAGTGAGAGATTGAAAATGAGAACCTTTTTGTAAAATTTGTTATAGGATAGGATTAGTATTAGTATTAGTTTGGTTTAATTAGATATAAGATTTTATTGTGCTAATATACGCATGGACTATTGAAACATATAATTATGCGTTTGTTGAGCAACACCATTTGGGTAAAAAAATAATAATTTACGTATACTCGTGAGGAAGCACGCACTTTGAGTAATAATTAACATTTCTTCTTGGTCGCGATCGTCCGATGTTCTCCGCTGGTTCAGCGGATCAATGATCAATTCAAGCGGTGAGGTGAGCGTGTCACTATGGTGCACGTAACTATATATTAACAACATCTTGGAGTATTATTAAGGGCCATGGTTCCGTTATAGTTAAAACCACGCAACAAGCATAAGGAAACTGTAATTGAAATTTGAATCAGTTAACAAATTATCTAATGGATCAGATAATGAAGCTGATTTGGAAATGTGTACACACTCATGAACACAATCGTGACACTATCGAAAGTGTATATTGCACTATAACCACCGACAAACCGACGTGACACTGGCGTTACAAAAGTGTCCCACACGAAAGTACTGACATTTACCAGTGAGGCGATCACTTCTGTCAAAGTAAGCTCTGTTCACTGCTGCTTCGATGTAAACAACTTTTCTAAATACAAATTGCGAATGAAGTGTGAGGCACGATTCTGTGAGAATTATTGGACAAAACACCAAGGAAAATCATTTTATAAGTTTCCAAATCAATGCAAAAGATGTGAGAAGTACAAAAAACAATGCGCATTGGAATTTGCGAAGAAAAATAAAAAGGGAATTTAGCAGTTTCTTCTCTGTGTCAGTGTAGTAAGCGAATCATTCTAGAGATGGCGCTAGTGTTTAACGTATTTTCATTTGAAATAAGGAGACAACTTTTGAAGCTCATTTTGTTCGAAGTGTCACGTCGGTTTGTCGGTGCTATAACGTTATTTACATGTTAAAATTATTCATTATACAAACACATATATAATTATTGCATCAAATACACTACTCATTTTTTTAACTGAAATTGTATAAATATATCGCTGTGTCAGTCAATTGATAGCCTATTTATTTTTCTTTCGTTTGGCATTGGGGTGTAGTAGCCACATTTGGGATATGTAATGTAATCATATTTTTTATTCTACTGGGTTTGGTCGGTTCGATCGGTAACAAGATAGGAACATTAAAATAGGTGCACATAATAATATGCACGCACCACTAACAAATACTTTTACTAGACCCGTTCCAAACAGAGTCCAGTGTATGTTTAGTGCACCTTGTATATTGTTCATTTGAATCTGAAAATTTGAATAAGAAACAAAAATATTAGCATTCTTTATACTTATTAAACGTACTGAAACTATATGTATACTTGCCTTGCGTTATACTGCCGTCAAGATATACCGAGCGGGAGACCGTCACCATCCAACCCGAGCAGGATGACGTTGTACATATTCACGGCTGCGCCATAATGATTTGGTGTGGTATGGATGATACGTGGGAGCTGTGCCAAAGTCAAACCATTCTCGCCTCCTCCTGATAAGCTTTAGCGCAGTAGCTCCTTGGTGATATCATCATCTGGTTCCTGCAGACAGTATATTCATTCCTTACAATCCAATATCCCCAGCAACTCGGCAAACGTTGCGACCGAAAGAGCCAAGTCTTCTAAACATGTTCGTAGATTTGCACTTGAAGAGGCATCTAGATTAACCAAAAGAAAACATGTATGAAAATTATTTAAAATGTGTGAACGATAAAGAGCCTCCACCTAGTCAACAAATAGCCACATGCGGGTCGCGAGCCGTACTATGCCGATCGCTGTCCTAACCGATCCGATCTGTGTCCTGCCAGCCGATTGGAACGCACCCTCCCCTTCGCTAGAGCCACCGACCGTGCGCCGATAGTCATGCTAGTTGTTGATGAAAAGGTGTCTGTGAACAAAAAAGAAACAAACATGAAGCTCAATCGCACACCCGGAACATACAGCGCATCGCACCACAATAGACGACGCAACTTAACTTCCGCTGTGCTGCTAGTCGCGATGGCCGGACACACTCGGCATCGTTACACAGTTTAATCGTGCGCGTAACGAATATCGAATCGAACGAATCGAACGTATGCAGCCGGCTCTTGACCGCCCTCATTCGGCGTGAATGGCTCACCGAGAAACGGCTTCGCTGCCAGCTCGGCCGCGCCGATTGAATCCTGCTACTGCCGCTCGTCAATGCGGTGCACCTCGAGTGCATCGACGACCGGTCCGTGGAACAAGGCATTCACAGACGATCCAGGAAAACCAGCTGAATCCCATCAGCCGGGAACCAGCAACCTAAAAAAAAGCCGGACACAAACCATACCATTTTTTCGATCCTCAAAAAAGCCCAACAACCGGAACGATATTATCCGCACCCTCACCGTCGATCTCACAGAACGAACGGGACGAGTGCTTTCCTGACGAGCTTGCTTCGGATAGTTGTGAAAGTGTTCCACGTACCACTGGTGGGTGATTTTCAGCTTGCTCGAGAACACCTGCACGAACCAGGTCTTGTGGAACCGGCGCAAATACTGCAGCGTGATCAGCGTCATGGCAACCATCGTCTCGGTAGGTGTGGTGCGCACCATATGCTTGTTGGTTGCCAACGTATCGAGGAAGGCGATTACGTAGTCCCGCGCTGGCTACATCATGACGGCAAATCCGGCCACCGACCAGAGGGCAGCAAACGTCTGCCGGATGGCAGTGGGGAGATGCTTTTCGATCGTTGCCAACAGTCCACCGAGCACCACGATCGTCACGATGAGGTTGACGAAAAGAAAGCTCGACCGAATATCGAACCACGGAAACCTGATGATAACCGCAACGAAATGTAAACAAACCGCCATAAATGAAAACAACACCAATTGAAACTGACACAAAGAGTGTGGAGCGGCCCACAGTGCCCAGGTCGCATGTTCGTACTGTCACTGGTTTATTTACAGCGCGGTATTGGGTTTTTACCCAATTTTCTAAACTGTAATATCCTGGAGATTTGACCCCTGATTAAACCATAGTGCCAAATATGCCGGATCGGAATATGACCATCACCGTAACAACTGTGCGATAATCTGACATGTCAAAAATAGAGATCATTCGTATACGGATTGTTGTACTGACAACACCTTCAGCCTAATGTTTATTCTTCTGCCTTGCGATTTTGTGCCTTTGTGATACGTTCAACGTTTAATTCAAATTGAAAGAAATTCGAGGTTTAACAAAACGTTGTTTCTTGACAGGTGTTCAAGGTCATACTGGAAGTCACTCCTGTTTAAAATGTTGCTGTGAAGGAGAATCGGTGTCACAAACAATGGTGTTTTTGGATACGCCTGCGCCAAAGCGCACTCACAAAGGAGTTATAGATGGAGATTATATTCTGCATTGTACGGGGTCCACGCCGTTGATTGATTTGGACGAATTTGACATCATTCTGAATATGATTGTTTGTTGATCGTCTCCATCAAATAGACACTGGTCTTACAAAAAAACTACTTCACATATGGTAGATGGGAGTGTTAAAAGAATGGAAAAGATGGAATCGCCAGCAACGTGAAGAATTTAAACAAAAACTTCCCTTTGAAACGAACCAAAAAGTGCGCCCGATTGACGACCTAGCATATTGGAAAGGATCAGATTGCAAAACGTTTCTCCATTACGCGGCTCCCGTAGTATTGGAAGGATTGCTGATTGAGCAGGAATATAAGAATTTTATGCTTTATTTCTGCGCTATAACGATATTTTCATCAGCCGAGCATAAAAAACACTGGAAAGCTGCTGGTACTATGCTAAAAACAGTAGAAACAAATGTTGTAGAAACATTTGTCGATGTACATCATAAAAAAAAATGGTAAGTCCAATGTTCATAGTCTAATCCACCTCGAAGAAGTAGTATATCGGTTTGGTCCTGTTGTCTATCAATCAACATGTGCATATGAACGCAAGCTAGGAAATATAAAAAACAGGCTTATTAGAACTAACTATGGATGTTTAGAACAGGCAATTCGTAGAATATCGGAATTTCAAAATTTTACAGGAGCTCAACAAAACGATCAACCATTTCGTCAGCCGTTTTATACGCAAAGAGGGCAAACTGTTACTATGAATGTGAGGAAAAATTTAAAGCTGCGAAATGATGATGTCAACGATTTGTTTATGAACAACAAAAACATAATTTTCAAATTTGTTTCAATAAGACAAGAGCCAGATAAGTTGATGGTAGTTGGAAAAATGTTTTCCCGTATTTTCGAATATTTTGACGAGCACATTTCTTCCATAAAGCTACATATATACTCTGTTTATAAAGATGATTTGAAAAATGATGAGATTGTATTAGAATGCTCCGATGTCAAACTTAAATTTGCTAGAACTATCAACGAAGCTGAAGGAGATATGGTGTTATTTCCATTATTAAATACACTAAATGACTAATACAAAATAACTTGATGAGTGAATAATGAAAACCATTGTTACTTGTTAACAAAATATCGATTTCATTCATAAGAGTTCTAAGATATCACATGAATTAAGAGGCGAAATTCAATGAAGTGTTATGTCAAAGGCTTTTAAATGTCAATTAAACTTAAAGATTCCTAAATCAACTTTTTGTTTGGTTGCATTCCTGCCGGCTTAGATATCTCGTATATCTCGTATCTCAATTTAAGTATGAAGAGATCTGCAACTTCACGGTTTGGAGTACTTTGGATAGTTCAGTACTTCCTATAGTTTTAAACAAGTCTATTATTCCTTAATAAATTGACAGAATGTACATTGCTCTTTTTCCTCTTCCACTCCATGTCAGAAGGCAAAGAAATTTGGGTGTAAATAACGCTTTGAGCAGTTTCGACATCCTTTTTGTATTTATTGGATTGTTAATGTACCTTCGAACCCATGCAACAAACGTATTTTTGTACTGATCATCGTTTTTAAGTCGCTCATCAAATTCAGTCAATGCTTCGCCACTGTCGATGGTATCAAACACGAAATTTTCCAAAACTTTTGGATCAACATTCGTTTGATTGGTCTGTGACGAGATTTGATTATACAGTGAGCAAAAGTCGCTTTCCATTCCGGCCATGCGTCGAAACATTGGTTCCATGAAACTATCCCTTTGTTCCTGGAATATGCTAGTAACATCATATAAAATCACTAATAAAAAACAAATTACCATATATTCAAGTCACCCTTCGGACCCATATAAGTACCACGAATAAGCTGTCGTAATATGTTCTTGGTGATTAAGAATGGAGTATCGTCGGGATCTGAAATAAAGCTGAAAGAACAAAACAAATATTAAAAATAAAACAAATATATTTAACACATGACTTATTTCGTTTTTCGTTTCCACGCTCTGAAAATGTTTGTTCATTCATGCCTGCTGTACAACAAGTTGCTTAGGTCTATGAAATAAAATTTAGTTGACTTTCACTCACTATTCGTACGGAACCCTACGTTGTGATTGAATTTTTAGATGTTCTTAAGAACTGTAGCGGTGGCTCTGAAAAGAGCCGATTGTGTGCTTTTTTGTTACCAAGCTGGTTATTGTTTGGAGTTCTGTGCCACGTGTGTGCCAAGGAGTTGTTATTGAGATGAGAGAAGCGTGCTGCTTGCTTTAAGATTTGAATGACAAGAGAGTTTGAATTTGGCTTTGCCGCTATATTTATACTGCATGTTTAATTAGTGGTGTGCGTGATGACGAAACGATCGATGACCCGTCGAACAATTTGTAGCAATGCGCGAAAGTAGTGATGGGCTACCATCGGGAAAACAGTAGTGATATGCTGCAATCGGGAACGAACACTCACCAAGCAAACAAGCAGATAGTTCGATATTAACCATTTGCAGACTCGGTTTGCTGGGACCTATAAAATGAGATAGATTATCACAATTATAATTAAAACATGTTTCAATGTACTTACCCGTAGTAGCGTAAGATGTTTTGGAATGCTGTTTTAGTTTGCTATACTCTGAATGGAAAACATATTGTTTGTCACGAACGTAACGAACTAATATTTAAATAAGGTGTCGTCAATAAACCTACCCATAATATCTCCTGACGTTTCCAAAGACGTTTACTGGATTGATTTACTATGATCTATGCATGAAGAATATTGTCATTACAAAGCGTACGAAATTGGTTTAAATAAAACTTATTTGGCGTAGCTCCAGCGGTAACATAGTTTGCTGTGTTTGTGTGATGGGATCTATTTTTCTAGCAGACTTTTTAATATTTAATGGCTGTTGTACGGGTTTGCTAGTACCTGCCAAAAAAATAATGATCTTTAAAAGGTTGAGGGAAGGGTGTTCATGAATCTCACTTGGAGTAGCTCCAGCAGTCTTTAAATAAATAGTTTGCTGTGTTTTTGTGTGATGGGATCTGGTTTTCCAGCAGACTTTTAAACATTTAATGGCTGTTGTATGGATTTGCTAGTACCTGCAAAAGATTTGGCTTCCTCGTGGGTAGACCATTTCTTTATTTGATTCCCGAGACGTCACTAGATACAATTTTGTACTATCACGCGTTACGCAGATTACAGGAGCGCGTCCAGGAGCGGATGAGAACAAAAAGAGAGCGCGTGGTGGGAACGACGGCTTTTTATAAGGTTTTTAACGAGAAATGGTTTTGTCTGTCTAGGTTGGTAACAAGTGCTCGAGTGTGTGCCTACACGCCATGCAATTGACAGCGATTTGCGAGGGCGCGCGAGGGCTCGCACCCCATACAAGTTCACCGCCCCAGAGCCCTCGCATTAAAGAGCTTGCGAGCCTTGGTATTTTTTTCACCCCTAGTTTTAGCAGTTATAATTATAGTGTGGTGGACAAACGGTTTCTTTACATCCAACTCGAAATAATTACACCGATTTAGAAATACTTTTTAGTCTTTGTATTTTCGGACAGCGTTTCCTCTTAGTATACAGTTTCCTTAATGACCTAATTCCTATTCCTAACTCTTATTTATACTACTCCTTTTCGCGCCAAAATTTACCCTACGTTTTTCTATTGGCTAAAAGTATTTATCTTAAACATATCTTATGTGGCTATTAGCTTATCTCCCTATCCTGTTCTATCATATGCCCTATATTCTGTCCTTATCTAGCTAATGCATTTTTATGTAATTTACTTGCTATAATTATTCCTATCCTTCCTATCCTATCCTTCCATACCATAAACGATCGCTACCATAATTGCTTACTATAATTGATTATTCCTAGTATTATACTAATTGCCTAACTATCGGGCGCTACACCTCACCCCTTCAAAAATGAAAAGCGTATGCTTTTCATCCCTTAATCAATCTATTTTTATGTACCGTGCTCAATTTATTTGTAGCCTTGTTCATAATTGTACAATTAGATGTATCAAAGCTTACTACTGTATATGGGCCTATGTATACTGGGTCTAACTTTTTCCTATTCTCGTTTTTTAAATAAACCGCGTCTCCTTGCTTTACATCTAACGGTTTCACATTGACATTTGCACTATCCTGCCTTTTTAATTTTTGCTCAATTAAATTTTTACGTGCTATTTCATTTGACTTTTTCAATTTGTATTTCATTTCGTTATAATATGCATCATAATTGTACACTGGTTCAATATTACTACTCCGTAAATCCTGTGGAAGGTTAGCTTTTTTTCCAAATACCAATTCATACGGAGTATAATTTGTATCTGTGTGAGGTGTTGTGTTGTAACTGAATTCATAAAACTTTACCCAATCATCCCAGTCATCACCATGCTCATTCGTAAATGCTCTTAGATATTCATTTAATGTTCTATGATTTCTTTCCAAAGAACCTATTGTTTGTGGATGATATGCGGTTGCAAAAGTCTGCTTGACCTCGAGTATCTCTGCTATTTTCTTTAAAATTTCGTTATTATATTCAAGGCCTTGGTCGGACTTCATCTCAAGAAATTTTCCGTATTTCAGAATAAAATTGTCTACCATAGCCCTTGCAATTGAGTTCGCTTCTTTATTCTGTGTTGGAGCGAGAACAATGTACTTTGTTAACTCGCACTGCATCGTTACAATGTACCTATAGTTTTTTTGTGTTTTTGGTAAAGGGCCCACTGTGTCTATGCATACCACTTCAAATGGTTTCATGGGCGTAGTCGTAATTACGCTCTCTTCTTTTGTGTGTCTCATTATTTTATTTTGTTTACATTTTTCGCATCCCTGTACAAAATCCTTAATTTCTTCTTTCATATTTCTCCATTTAAATTTTTCTCGTATTTTTAAATACAATCGATATTGACCAACATGTCCTCCCGAAGGTAACATGTGATAATTTTTCAAAATATTATGTATTTCTTCCTGCTCTGTAACCCATTTCGGCGGAGTGTATGCAATGATTTCGAAACCGGAAATGGCTTTATCCGCGATTTCCTTTACGGTTTGTATCGAGTATTGCTTAAATAATGAATCTTGTACAGAAATCGCTACCCTGTTTCGTTTATACTCTTTCACAATTTTGCATACCTGTAGAAGAGCAGACTCGAGTGCCTGACTTCCATTTACGTTGCATTTTATAGATGTGCTTCCCAATTCCTTATTAAGATTATTATTGAATACTACAAATTTAATTGTGTTAAATTGCTTTACCGACTGAATCTTTAAGAGTTTATTTACTTCTGAAGGATTTTCAGTTTGCCAAAAAGTAGGTTCTGTTACGGACCTATTTTCTTCTTCTTCTTCAATAGCTTTCTGTGGGATCTTTAATGTGTTTTGTTTAGTCATTGCTCTAGTGTTTACCATCAACAGAGATTTATTTTTTAGCACCTCCATGTTTTTTCCTTGCATGTCTTTAAGTTGTTGTGAATCAATGACGATTCTTGATAGTGCGTCCGCCCCTGTGTTTGATTTACCTTGAACAAATTCTACTTCGAAGTCAAATTCCTCAAGATCCAGCCTCATACGTGTTAATTTTGACGTGGGATTTTTCATATTAACAATAGGTAAACCAAAGGTCAACAATAGGTAAACCAAAGGTCTGTGATCTGTTCGGATTTTAAACTTTCTCCCAAAAATGTATGATTTAAAATGGTTTACTGCCCAATGAATAGCTGTCAGTTCTTTTTCTATCGTTGGTTTGGATTTTTCCCCTTTTGTAAAACTTTTACTTGCAAATGCAATTGGTAAATCATAATTATCTTTTATCTGGGATAGAATTGCGCCACATGCAACATCCGATGCATCTGTTGTGATAATAAACTCTTTCTCAAAATCTGGATACTGTAATATATTTGGTGATGCTAAATTCCTTCTAAGAGTATCGAACGCGTACTGACATTCTTTCGACCAGCAGAACATTGACCCTTTCTTTAATAAATTATTTAGTGGTTTTGCTATTTCTGCAAAACTACGAATAAACTTACGATAGTAGTTGCAAAAGGCAACAAATCTTCTAACATCATCGGCATTTTTGGGTAAAGGATAATTTTTAATGGTATCAAACTTAGATTCATCAGGATATATACCTTTATCCGTGATCTTGTGCCCTAAGTAAGTTACACTACTCTGGAAGAATTTGCATTTTGATGGATTCAGCTTCAAATTGTAACAACGTAGTCTATCAAAAACTTTTCTTAAATTTTCAAGGTGATGTTTTATTGTACAACCTGTTATTATGATATCATCAATATAGACGAAAGCACTCTCTGGGGTCAATCCTGCCATTGCTATGGTTATCATACGCTGAAAGCTATTAGGGCTTATATTCAACCCAAAAGGTAATCTTTTAAATTGATAGTGCCCTGATGATGTTGAAAAAGCTGTATATTTTCTTGATTCTTTGTGCAAAGGGATTTGATGAAACCCGGACATCAGGTCTAAGGTGCTAAAATATTTTGCTCTACCTAATTGGTCCAAAATAGTATCGATTCTAGGCAAAGGGAATTTATCAGGCATAATTTTTTTATTTAGTTGTCTGAAATCAACAACTAACCTCCATTTTTTGCTGGTATCTTCGGATTTTTTTGGAACCAAGAGGATAGGCGAATTATATGGTGAGACCGAATGTTCTATTATATCATTTTTGAGCAGCTTATCTACCTGATTTTTTATTTCATTACTTTGAGAATAAATTTGTTTATAATTTGGAATATAACATGGTACATTATCTTTCAACTCTATTGATTGCTCGTAAAAATTATTAGTAGTTATTTGCTCATCATCAGTGCAAAATACATCACTATATTCAATGAGAATTT
Source organism: Anopheles coluzzii (assembly GCF_943734685.1). Classification (NCBI taxonomy): domain Eukaryota; kingdom Metazoa; phylum Arthropoda; class Insecta; order Diptera; family Culicidae; genus Anopheles; species Anopheles coluzzii. The sequence goes on along the minus strand of NC_064671.1, from coordinate 57,453,810 downwards.
TTTCTAAATCTGAAATTATATAATTTGGAATATTTTTATACTCTATTTGTTTGAGAATTTCGTTTATTTTAGACTGGCGTTTTAAACTATTTTTGGATATTTTATTTTTAGTTGTATAGTTCTTAACTGGATCAACCAGAGGTTTGAATGAATTATTGGCGATGAACACATTATTATCAGTAGTATTTATGAACTTTACATACTGTTTATCGATTGATACCAAGGAGTTGCCGCAAAAAATTCCTGGTTTAATTTCATTTGCAAGAACGATTGAATCTTCGGTTAACTTATTTAATTTTACTCTTCGTACTACTTCACTACGTAACGGCAGTATAAAACCATCATCGATACTATCTTCGATTGGATGACATATTGTTATGCCCTCATAGTTGAAGTTTAAAAGCCAGTGATCATAATCGATTACGCATTTATGTTTTGTGAGAAAATCTCTTCCCAAAATACCGTCTGCCTTTATATCTATATCTTTAGGTATGATATGAAATTTATGATTAACAGACACGTTGCCAAATGATATATTAGTAAACGTGGCTGCTAATGTATTTATAGAATTATTAGTAATACCTGTTAGATTTATTTTATTTTGTTTATAAACTTGTTGTTTTAACTTTATTTTATCCACTTTGAATAATGACACATCTGCTCCAGTATCTAAAATCAGTATACTTGTTTTATTAGTAGCCATGTCTATTTGAACTTTTATGAAATTACTAGCATGGAAATTTATTGCGAATGTTGATAGTTTTCCGTACTCTGGAGAGTTTCTTCCAGTGTATCTGGATCCCCTAAAAAATGCTCCTGTTCTTCAGCTTGCGCTGTGTATAGCCTATTAAAATTTGTGTTTGACGCTGGCATTCGCCTTTGACTGTTATGAAAATATTTTTTATTTTGAAATCGATTGTTATCGGGTTGATTGTTATTGTACGTTAAACGATTGCCAAACCCTCTATTATGTGTATTTTGCATATATCTACTGTTTGTGTTATGGGGAAATTTGCTGCGGAAAAATCTTCGGTTACTATTTATGTGTGGTGTGTAATAGTAATTTCTTCCGAAGGATAATATTTGCATATCATTATTATTTTTTTCATTTTCTAACACCTTTTCAAAAGCATCAGAAATACAAGAAAATTTACCCGCTTTTAAAAGGATTCTTGTTTCCTGATTTTTTACTTTTTCAATAAGAGTGTTAACACCTTGTTTTAACGCCATTTCTTTTGCTACCTGCTCGGGTATTTCCTGTTGTAAATAAACGTTTTTAAGTTTAGTGCTGAGTAGTTCAACTTCATCACAAAGAGTTTTAGTGTCTCCATGACGAATCGCTTTTAATTGATATATAATTCTGTCGGGGTTTAGTTTTTCTTGACACCTGGACCTAACATCATTTATTAATGACTCAAAATTATCAATGCTAGGCGATAAACCTAATCGTGCCTTTCCTGTTAATCTGGTCTTTAAAAATTTAACCAACATTAGTGTATTTTTTGGAAAAAGCTCATTTAATAAGTTGGCGGAATCTACAAAATTGTCTAACCCATCTGGGTTGCCATCATATGTGTGTACCAGTGCAGTAGCTGTTTTGATGTCAAAATTGTCCATTTTGCTTTCACTCCAACGACCGAACACGACAACGAGTTTGGCTAAGGTTTTAAATTTAATCCGAATACGGTTTGATTGATGATAGTTTATGTGGGTTTGAATGTTACCAAAAATTTCAATGATCTCTTTTAAAATTTGTTTGAGTTCAATGTTGTTTGTTAATGGTTCTATTTCTTGATAACTATTCAGATAGGCCTTAGTTTTTTCAAATAGGCGGTTTGCAGAGGCACTATAGTGTTCAAGCAGACATCCGCGAAACTTTCTATCACCAGATAATGTTTTTTCAATTTTTTTTAATCTTAGAACATTCTCGTTTATTTTTGATAGCATTGAAAAGTGGGAAGTTGGGTAATGTAAAGGAAGGATTTTTTTTTTTTTTTTTTTTTTTTTTTGTAATATTGTGAGCAACCAGTGCACGAAATTAAATAAACGTATATTTAATTGAGCAATTACAATAATATCATTTATAAATTTCTCTATTCTATTGCCTACCTTGTTCTATTTCCTAACTTACGCTTAGTCCTTACGCCGCTGCCCGATATATTAATACGTCTGCTTTCCGCTCGCCATCCGTCGCTTCACCACTTCGTTGCTTCGTCGCTTCGTCGCTACGTCGCTTCGACGCTTCGTCACGTCACCTCTTCGCCGTATAAACACATTCACTGTAAGCTCCGATTCTCTTGCTGAGCTTCGTACTCGTTCTACCGAATTACAACGGTGTATAGTTTATCTTTGTCACGTTAAAACGATCTGGATGATCTCCCGTCGTCACGACTGTGTTGGTTTTCTCACTCTCGCTCTCCTTCTTAATTAGCGTTCTCTTTCACTCGCACTAATTTGGACGAACTGAATAATCTCACGGAGCTACAATTTCATCACATCACACAGCACGGTTCAGCCTTTCCTTCTCGCTTGTACAGCCGTTATCGGTCGATTCGCTCTTTCGCTCACCTTACCGTCTCTTCCGCTTCTCACACGTTGAACTGAGACTATTTGATGATATGTCTCTCTCTCTCGATCCACTTTTACTCCCAATTCTCTCACTCGTACTTCTTTCTCTCTTTTTTTTTTTTCGTGTTCACACGTCGATAGTTTTTCGATAGGTCACTGCACTAATCCGGCTACGCACGATACCGTTAACTATTATTAATTTACGGTATAGCTTATCGGATTTTATGGAAACTGTACTTCACATGCCATTCATTTTAAGACAGTTTCCAATATATATAGTCTAGCGTAACGTCACTATATATGTCGTAGATTCTATGCAGTTCCCGATATTGCACACTTACGCACTTACGCGACACATTCTTACGCACTTACGTAGGTTCAGTAACCTCGCGTTATTAAAATCGTTTCTCGTTATTAAAATCGTGCATTACTAAATTATCACTTTCTGCACACTGTCACGGTCGCCATGTGGTGGACAAACGGTTTCTTTACATCCAACTCGAAATAATTACACCGATTTAGAAATACTTTTTAGTCTTTGTATTTTCGGGCAGCGTTTCCTCTTAGTATACAGTTTCCTTAATGACCTAATTCCTATTCCTAACTCTTATTTATACTACTCCTTTTCGCGCCAAAATTTACCCTACGTTTTTCTATTGGCTAAAAGTATTTATCTTAAACATATCTTATGTGGCTATTAGCTTATCTCCCTATCCTGTTCTATCATATGCCCTATATTCTGTCCTTATCTAGCTAATGCATTTTTATGTAATTTACTTGCTATAATTATTCCTATCCTTCCTATCCTATCCTTCCATACCATAAACGATCGCTACCATAATTGCTTACTATAATTGATTATTCCTAGTATTATACTAATTGCCTAACTATCGGGCGCTACAATAGCACCCCGAGAGCAGGTATAACAGTGCGATTGGTAGCATACTAAACACCTGAATTTTGACATTTTAGTTTTCAAAAATCCACAAAAATTTAAATCTGTGTGACGAAAATGATCTTTTCGCCAAATACTACCGCACAAAAAATAATCCTTGAATAAAAATCAACGATTTTTTAAAAAACCATAAGATTTCGAGCACATGAAATCTTTCGCAACCCTCGCAATGTCCCGCTGCGCAAAGCGATCGAAAACTTCTCAAACTCAAACTGCAAACATATTTCACAGCGCATGGCTGTGAAATATTTCGCATTCAAAATTGTTGCAAATTTATAAATGAAATATTTAGAAATTTTCACCGTTGAAATTTTTGGATTGATATATTTCTTCGATCGGAATCCAAGCGTTTTCCCTGACATTTCTGCTCGCTTTTTCGATCGCTTTTGGTGGAAAGCGATCGAAAATCCGAGCTACAAAACTGCTCGATTTTGTCGTGCGGGGTTTAACGGGTATTGACGCGCGAGCACACGATCGCATTGCTTGCTCGAATTAGGGTGCTCGATACCCGCACGACAAAATCTAGCAGTTTTGTAGCTCGGATTTTCGATCGCTTGCCGCCAAAAGCGATCGAAAAAGCGAGCAGAAATGTCAGGGAAAACGCTTGGATTCCGATCGAAGAAATATATCAATCCAAAAATTTCAGCGCTGAAAATTTCGAAATATTTCATTTATAAATTTGCAACCATTTTGAATGCGAAATATTTCACAGCCATGCGCTGTGAAATATGTTTGCAATTTGAGTTTGAGAAGTTTTCGATCGCTTTGCGCAGCGGGTAGTTTTGAATTGACGGTTGACGTCAGCTCCGGACAGTGGTGGGGCCATAACGTGGTCGCCACAAAGATAATGATTATTAAAAAGGTTGAGGGAAGGGTGTTCATGAATCTCACTAGGAGTAGCTCCAGCAGTCTTTAAAAAGATAGTTTGCTGTGTTTGTGTGGACCCTGTAAGAAAAAAGTAGTGTTAATAACGAAATAACATAATGGATCTTGAAATAACTCACTCGGATTAGCATCGAATGGTTTCGCAAATACTGTTTGATCCAGTTTGACAGCACCTGCATGGAAACAATAAAATTACTCATGAACGTAAGAACGAATTCTCAATTTGGGCCTACCACGCCTCCTCTATCCTTATGGACGGCCTAAAAAGACTTTACGGGCTGGGTCGTCCGTTTTCAAGCGTACAACATGGCCAGCCCACCGGTGCCAGGCGAGCTTGATACGCTGTACGACAGTGAGGTCGCCGTACATCTCGTATAGCTCGTCATTATAGCGGCTCCTCCATTGTCCTTCGACACATACGGGGCCAATTATCCTTCTGAGCATCTTCCTCTCGAACGCGGCTAAGAGGGTTTCGTCAGATTTGGACACTGTCCATGTCTCAGAGGCGTATGTGAGTACTGGTACTATAGGGGTACTATATAGTCCCAGCTTCGTCCGTCGCGACAGGTTCTGACTGAGTTGAGGTGAACTGATTTTTCAGGCTGTAGAATGACCGGTTGGCAGCCAGCATCCTTGCGCGCAACTCAGCTTCCATGCTATTGTCGTTGCTGACCTTTGACCCCAGGTAGGTGAATTGTGGGACGACTTCAAACGTGCGTTCACCTATCTGTACATCATTCCTATGTAGATTCTGATTATTTATTGAAAGTGGTAAACACAATATTAATTTCTATATGTAGCAACGTAACACACTCGTATTCGATTCAGACCAATAGATAAATGAGAACGCCGACTGTAGCGAAAGGCCCTACTTGATGTCGTCGATGAATCGAGTACCTGCAGCGCACGGTAAGTTTTTGGCTACCTCGTGGGTAGACCACTTTTTTATTTGGATTCCCAAGATGTCACAAAATACAATTTTTTACAATGTTTTTTATAACGGGTTACGCAGTTACGGTAGTACGTCCACTAGCGGATGAGAACGAAAAGAGAAGAGAACGCGTGGTGGGAACGACGGCTTTTTATAATCTTTTAACGGGAAATAGTTTAGTCTGGCTAAGTTGGTAACTATTGCTCGAATTAGGGTGCTCGAATAAGGTTGCTCGAATTAGGGTGCTTGAATTAGGGTGTTCGAATTAGAGTGCCCGATATTTTGAATTGACGGTTGACGTCAGCTCCGGACTGTGGTGAGGCTATAACGTGGTCGCCACAGTGCTCCTCTGCTAGACTGGAGTTACCGGTAACGAACGGGGATGATGACACGTCGCTGTGAACGCGTAACTCCGGTCGAGAAGTCGTTCGGAGGTGACGGCTCTGTCGGTGGTGGTGATGCTGGTGGTGGTGGCGCTGATGGTGGTGAAGCTGGTGGTGGTAGCGCTGGTGGTGGTGGCGTATACTCTGCTGCAGATGGTGGCGTAAGCTGTGTCACTTGCTCGGGTTGCTGGAGTGAGTAGCACGGTTTCAGGCGGTCAATAGAGATGTTAGTTGCCCTCTCGTTGATCAGGACTTCGAATGACTTGTTACTACGCCTAAGCACCTTGTAAGGCCCTTGGTACGGCGGGGTAAGGGCTGGGCGGACGGTGTCATTCCGGACGAAGACGTGGCTGCATGTCCGAAGATCCGAATGGACGAAGGGTGTTGCTTTGTCATGCCAGGCCGTCTGTGTTGGGCGAATGGTGTTCATGGCATACTTAAGCGACTTGGTGAATTCGGTGGTGTCTGGCAGGCTGGTCATCGGGCTGCTATTGAAAAACTCCGCTGGGATCTTTAGCGTGCTTCCATAAACCAGCTCTGCTGGCGAAGCTTTGATGTCGTCTTTGTACGCTGTGCGCAATCCAAGGAGTATGATGGGAAGGTGGTCGGTCCAATGAGCGGTGTTTTTGGTACAAATAGTTGCCTTCAGCGTACGGTGCCATCGTTCTATCAAGCCGTTGGCCTGCGGATGATAAGCCGTTGTGCGTAGATGTTTGATGCCCAGTAACTGGTTCAGCTCCGCGAAAAGCGTCGACTCGAACTGCCTGCCTTGATCCGTGGTGATGAACGATGGAACGCCAAAGCGAGCTATCCATCCACTGAGTAGGGCTGCGGCTACAGTCGTTGATGTTATGTCAGGGATGGGAATAGCTTCTGGCCAGCGTGTGAAGCGATCGATGATGGTGAGGCAGTAACGATGTCCATTGCTGATCGGGAACGGTCCAACCAGGTCCAGGTTGATGTGTGTGAACCTAGCATCCGGTACCGGGTAGCGTCCTAGAGGGCTGCGGGTATGGCGTTGCACCTTCGTAGCCTGACACGCTAAGCAGTGGCGGACGAAATCTCGCGTATCTCGGCGGATGTTCAGCCAGACGAATCTCTCCGTCATTAGCTTCGTGGTAGTTTTCGCTCCGGGATGACTCATCTGATGAACCGCGCGTAGTAGTTGTTGACGAAACGGTTTCGTGACATACGGACGAATGATGCCGGTGGGGCAATCGCAGTACAAAGCCATGCTGCTGCCAGGTATTGGAACTCGTTGAAGGACCAGGTCCGTCCTTGTTTTCCCGCTGAGGATGTCGGCGAGCTCGGGATCTCGGGTCTGGTCTTCGGCCAATTTCTCGTAGTCGATGGATGTTGATGACTGGATGGGTTCGATTCGGGACAGCAAGTCGGCAGTGACGTTTTCCTGGCCTTCAACATGTCGGATGTCGGTGGTGAACTGGCCAATAAAGTCAAGGTGCCGTGCTTGTCTAGGAGAGGCTTTATCCAGCGACTGGCGGAAAGCATAAACCAGAGGTTTATGATCCGTGTAAATATGGAAAGAACGTCCTTCCAACTGATGACGAAAATACCGGACGGCCAAGTAAACAGCTGCTAGTTCGCGATCGTACGTGGAATAACGGCGCTGTGCGTTGTCGAACTTTCGGGAGAAGAAACCGAGCGGCTGCATCTGCCCGTCGATGACCTGATGTAAGGCGGCGCCGGCAGCGAAATCGGAAGCATCACACCACAGTGATAGTTCGGCGGATGGTACAGGGTGTACCAGCATGGTAGCCTGTGCAAGTCGCCGTTTGCAGTCCTCAAAGGCCGTGTCGGTAGCTGGGGTCCACGTCAGCGATGACTTATCTCGCCGTTTGTTGCCGGGAATCATCTCCAGGAGCGGTCCTTGTGCTCGCAGCGCGTGGGGGATGAAGCGCCTGTAGAAGTTGATCATCGCCAAAAATCGCTTAAGCTCCATGACAGTGTTTGGCTTCGGGAACTGACGTATGGTGTCGACTTTCTCTTCCAGTGGTAGGATGCCTTCAGACGTAACACGGTGTCCCAGGAAGGAGATCTCAGGCTGGGCAAACTCGCACTTCGCAAGGTTGATGGTCAAACCGTGCTGCGTGAGGCGAGCAAATAGCAGTCGCAGGTGTTCGCGATGTTCTTCTGGTGTCTTCGAGGCCACTATAATGTCGTCGATATAGGGAAACACAAAGTTTAAGCCGCGTAGCACATCGTGGATTAGCCGTTGGAACGTCTGCGCCGCATTGCGTAATCCGAAGGGCATCGTCACGTACTCGAATAGGCCGAAAGGAGTGATGATCGCTGTTTTCGGAATGTCCTCTGGATGGATGGAGATCTGGTGGTAGGCTTTCTGTAGATCCACCTTTGAGAAAACGGTTTTTCCTCCCAGTTGCATCGTGAAGTCTTGTAGATAAGGCAATGGATACCGGTCAGGGGTGGTACGCGCGTTGAGGGACCGATAATCACCGCACGGACGCCAGGAACCATCAGCCTTTTTAACCATATGCAGCGGGCTGGCCCAACTGCTACTGGACGGTCTGCAAATTCCTAGCTGCACGAGGGAGTCGAATTCTGCTTTGGCTGCTTGGTACTTGTCGGGTGGAAGACGACGCGAACGGGCGAAAGTTGGAGGACCCGTTGTTTCGATACGATGTACCACCTCGGATTGCATCCTCACACCCGGTGAGTTTGTGATGAGTGTAGGAAACTCGTTCAGCAGGTCGGCCATCGGTGAATTTGCGTCGCACACTTTGACGGCGGTTTGTCGAGTGGTATCCGGAAGTCCTGGCACACGTAGGTTGGTTTGGGCATCCACCAAACAGCGCTGTCGAAGGTCTACTAGAAGATGGTAATGGCGAAGAAAGTCCGCTCCAATGATAGCAGAGCTTACGTCCGCGATAATAAAATTCCACACAAACTAAAATCAAGGGCGGCGTAAACTAAAATCAAGTGTACGGAGGGACTCACCAAATACCATGATCGGAGTACCGTTGGCTGCAAACAGTCGCATGGTGGACGGCGTCGGGGGGGTGTAGTTGGCTGGCTTCGGTAACACGGAGACATCGGCACCAGTATCGATCAGGTAACGCTGGTTGGTTCGTCGGTCGATCACCATCAACCGACTGCTCACAGGTGAGATGGTAGCCACCTGCGATCCGATATCTCCAGCGTGTCCTCAGGCTGAAGATGACGGCTGGCCGACGCGCTGGCTGACAGGGGCTGGAAACGAACAGGGCTGGCGGCAGGTCCGGGCGGCTGTTCCGTAACGTCGATGGTAGTAGCACTCTCCTTCAGATGGTTCTGTACCGACACGAGATGACACTGGTGGACGTGGGCGCGGTCGACTTTGGCGTTGTTCACGGTTACGACACTCTGTGATGAAGTCGTTGAGTTGCTGTGTGAGTTCGTCCACCTGGCGCGAAATGCGTTGCTCGAAATCGTTGGGTGTGGTGCGCACCCCGGCTACGGCATGGTGCACACTGGCGTTGTTGGATGCGGACAGGCACTCCACCATCGTATCGGCGACGGCAGCTTTCTCAGTTACACTTCCGGGTGCAGCAACGACGGCCGATTGCACATGTGGCGGAAGCTTGTTGATCCAAAGGTCGGTGAGGAGCGTACTGGCCAACGTGTCGCTGGAGGCTCGGTGCATTTCAGCTAGCAGCTGGGATGGCTTGCGGTCCCCTAAGTCCATGCCGTATAGAAGACGATGGAGGCGGCTACGCTGGGATTCCCCGAAATGCTGGAGGATGTTCCGCTTGATGTAATTGTACCGTTCCGTCGCAGGTACATTCTCGATTATCGGCTGGATCTCATTATACACTCGAAGAGGAATTTGAGCCATCAATACGTGGTAGCGCTTATGGTCCATTTTGGCGGTGATTCCGGTCGCGGCGAACCAATGCTCCAGTGCACAAAAGTACGCAGGCAAATTGTGCAGGTCCATTTCGGGTACACTCAGTCGAACGGCCTGTGTTGCTTCCACTCGAGGATCACTTGCCGTTTCTGCTGCTGTCATGGCATTTGTTGCTTGGGACGTGCCAGTTCTCTCCGTGTTCACCGGAGGTGCATCGTGCGTTGCCGCTTGGGGAGCGGGTTGACGTTCTGGACTATGTTGCATCATCTTTTATTCGCTTGCGAGCACGTGGTTTCACGAGAAGCGAGAACAAAAGAAGTGACGTGGTAGTCGGGAGTTGGGCTTACTTCAGCGAGACAAAAATGGCGGCTGTCAATGGCGTCGAACGTGCAAAATGGCGGCTGTCAACGGCTTTACAAGGAGCGCTTTCTTTTGTCCGGGCTGGAACGATGGGATCGTTGCTCTTCCTTCTCTTTGGGGACGGCGATGTAACCCGCGGCTCGATCCTCTGTAGCGATGCGGGTTCACGATGCAAGGGAAACACGTCGGTGCGTATGGAGAACAATGCACTCGGGACGGGACACTCGCGACACTTCCCCGGTACCAAAATCCATGCGACTTTTCGCTAACGGATTGATTAAATGGCGCCCGATTAGACGATCCGATAGAAGCACTTTTCAGGCTTAACGGATTGAGCGAGATACACCGTCGCGGCGACACGATACATGTTGCATACATGTGTATTACATTTCAAGAGCCCCCCCTCGCTTTTTTTCGGATAGCAATGAGTTCAAACACGCTTACGAATCCGTCGGTTCAATATTTTTTTTATTTTCTACTTTCTTTTTCTAAGCACATTCTTTCATTCATACACACACCCTCCCCACTGGTATTTTTCGAAGTATTTTTTTTTCTTCTTGAAAAACAAAAAAACTAACGCACACAAGGAGACCCACGGGAGAGTGCGAAACGACAAAGAAGAGAAAACACACACACACACCTTCTCCTCCCCATGGTGTTTTTCGCAAGGTGATCCCGTAGGAGAACGCGAACGCAAAAACACACACACACACAAAACCACGCACGCATGCAGGCTAGCACACAAACACACACCTCACTCCTCCCCCCCCCTCGTGTTTCCCCCCCACCCCCTTTTGATTCCGTAGGAGATCGCGAAACAGCAAAAAACACACTCACAACCACGTACGCATGCAAGCACACATACACCTACCCCTCCCCTTCTCATGGTGTTTTTCACAAGGTGATCCCGTAGGATCTCGTTAAGCGAAGCGGCAAAAACACACACAGCCAGGCACGCAGGCATGCACACACATACACACACACACAGACGCGCGCGTGCACGCACGCACGAACGCACGAGGGAGCGTAAATGAAGAACGTATAGAACCTACGTTGCCGGTCTCCCCCTCCCGTGTTCTCGTTCTCCGACAAGGCTGAGGTGTGCACGTTTGTGCGTGTACCTTTGCCGTCCCTCCTCACCTTCCTCATCCGTTGACCGTTCGTTGTAAGCTGGAGGATGAGTTCAGCGCTGTTGAAGAAATGAAAGTTAAGAATAAGATTACTCACTCTTTTTTGGTATGCTTTGTGTGTTATCATAACTTACCTTATTGCAAACTAAATCCGGAATGAAGCTCCTCGTTTAGAATATTCCGCATTCGATCACATCCTCGGCGATGCTCGACGCCATCAGTGGATGAAAGCAGGAAAAGAAACAAAGAAAAGCATCAGTCACCATCAGCATCATCCTACTCTCACAATTTTACATCGGTTGATGATTCTTACCTTTTCAATTTCACCAAAACAAACAGCGATGGAACCAAATCCAGAACACCAAAATCACACACGATTTCTGGAGCAAACCGACACATCCTCCCCCTCCAATTGTTTGCCACAGACTGACGTGTGTGTGAGCAGCAATGTTCTTGAAGCGGTGAGCAACGGTAAAGCACACACAAGAAGAAGCGAGACGGCTATACGAGTAGCGACTTACGCCGCCGCACAGACAGCGCGCGTCATAATTTTATGCGCGAAAATCTTAAAATTCAAGTTATTCATGACAAATTGAATCGACATTTTCATACTTTGACGAACTTTTACGAAAGATATGTAAAAAGTTAATGTAGTGCAATTAAATTTAGTGCAATATCATTAGCAGAACATAACATTTTGATATTTGTTTGTAAATTCAGATCCTAAGAGCTACTACTTTTTTGAACAATAAGTGTAGAAACACAAATTTTGTCTGAGTCCAGAACAGCAACAGGGAAGATGTCGTACCCTGAGTGTGGAGATGTGTGTGTGTATGTGGTGAACGTTGCCGCGTCAAGCGTGCTGTAGGATACAATGCGTGTAGGAGGGGGTAAAATCGCTTGGCTCATTGAAAATACAGGCAAAGTTGGCGCGAAGAAAACGCAACACTACGGATTGTATGGAAAATGTTGCGCGTTCAATCCGATTGCCATGCGATTGTCCTGGGGGTTACGCACACGCGGACGTGTAGGGCACTCGCGACGATTATGCACACGCGGGCGTGTAGGGCACTCGCGACGATTATGCACACGCGGGCGTGTAGGGCACTCGCGACACTTATGTACACGCAGGCGTGAAGGGCACTCGCGACACTTTTATGCACGCGCGGAAACACGATCGAACACGGTTTTTGTCCTTGCGAAAAAAAAAGGCACGACACTCGGCGACGCTTGATACACACACTACACGTACCGATTTTACTCGCGGCGTTGACGGACCTGGGCGAACGGGAACCGCGTAGCGTGGAAAGGCGAAAGCGGGCCGATGATGAATCTGTCGATCGGGGAATCTCGGGAATCACGTCGGGGTCACCAGTTTTGGCTACCTCGTGGGTAGACCACTTTTTTATTTGGATTCCCAAGATGTCACAAAATACAATTTTTTACAATGTTTTTTATCACGGGTTACGCAGTTACGGTAGTACGTCCACTAGCGGATGAGAACGAAAAGAGAAGAGAACGCGTGGTGGGAACGACGGCTTTTTATAATCTTTTAACGGGAAATAGTTTAGTCTGGCTAAGTTGGTAACTATTGCTCGAATTAGGGTGCTCGAATAAGGTTGCTCGAATTAGGGTGCTTGAATTAGGGTGTTCGAATTAGAGTGCCCGATATTTTGAATTGACGGTTGACGTCAGCTCCGGACTGTGGTGAGGCTATAACGTGGTCGCCACAAGTTTAATTAAAAAAAGTCTAACCCCTCTCTCTCTCTTCTCTCACACAGGCCAATTATCAAAAGAGTACGACAGTACACGATGGCATACCAATACACACAACGCGCAATGGCAAACAACGGGAGCACACGGTGGAATACCAATACACAACAACAACACAAAATGAAATGGTACACAAGTGTGGGGGACAATATCACCTGCTCTTTTTTTGCCAAACGATCCACAGTCAAATAGGGCTTCTTTCACCCAGCTTTTGACAGCAAGTGCTCCCCCGCCCGTCATTATAAATATAAATTTGTGTTAGGGTCTGTCGTCATGTATTTAAAATAAGAGGTGGACGAATGCACGCGAATAAGTTAACATATATAAAACGTTTGATCACTATCCGATATGGAGGCGCGTCGGAGAGAGAATGATCCTTCGGGTATCACGTCATAAGCCCGAACCTAACGGCATCTCACGAGATGCGTGCACTCATCAGTTAGAGCCGTGATGCATACAGGTTGGCTCACTAACGCAAAATATTCACCATAACAATTTGGACTGTTTTTCCAAGGTGGAATGTAGAGGAGGTGTCTTCTTAGCGTTTGACATGTTGCCATTTTGAGATTCAGTTTGACAACAGTCGTCGATATTTGTTTGTTTTATAAAGGCAGCAGCTGCATTATAATGTGTAAAATGCCGATTTATGGAGTGTGGATGCAAAATACAATTTTTTAGTGCTAAACAAATGTTTAATAAACGAAAACAATTCATTTATCATATCCAAATACCAGCGACATTCGTCGCATTTGACAACTGCCGTCGATCCTGGTTTTGTGCTTTTTTCTAAAGCCTCGATGCCCAATTGTTCTACATATACCAGCAATATTCGTCGCATCTGCCATCGATCCTGGTTTTGTGCTTTTTTTCTAAAGCCTTGATGGCCTTATGTTCTGTATGACGACACCTCCTTTCTACCTAATTTGGTGTGGACCGAAAATTGCAGGCTAGTTTTTTGTGTGGTTTTGTATGGAGTGTTTACATGATTTCAGCCTCCAACTGTCAAACTCCTTACAAAAAACTAACTAGAATCGTGAAGGGCCCCAAATTTAGAAAACCGCGTATCTCCGAATCCGCGTAAGTCGAGAACCGTGAAACTGGGGAACAGACTATAATATAACAATAAAAAATATTTTTCTCCGCATTTGCAAGCAGTAGCAGATGTGAATTGGAAATTTATCGCCATTGACGTTGGTGATATGATGGTCGTAGCGATAGCGGCGTCTTTAATTGAGCTCATTCGTTAAAATTGGCTCAATATTCATACTCCTAAACCACTACTTCCTGGCAAGATACGTCTCACGTGTTAATACGTGTCATCAATGTTATCCACTAAATTCTTTCTTACTGCGGCCCTTTCCGGATAGTGAAGATCCGGCAAAAATATTTTAAACACCTGCTGAGAACGGCAAGACGCAGCGTTGAACGCGCCTTTGGCTTGTTGGAGGCAAAATGACGTTTCCTTAAGTAAGAACTCCAGATAACTCCGGAACTCGTCTCATTAATTGTCAAAACAGCATGCCTGTTGTATAACAGGTGCTTAGATTTTAGAGAAAGCACGGAATTAACGTATAACACTAACCCACAATCCAACGCAAACAGCAAGAGGGCAAACAATCATTCATCTTTAGAGGATACAAATGTTCGAAATGTCCTCAAACATTATTTTTTGATCGAATAAATCAATAATGTTCGATGAAGTAAAAACATACATTGACAAGGCTTATCGTTATAAAAAAGACAATACAATTAAACCGTTTTTAGTTAGGGTGCTGATTGTCAATTTATTATTCGTAAAATGTAAAGGAAATTAAATGATACAGTATATATTTAGAAAATTCATAACAAGTTCTTTTTATTCATATCACAAATTCAATTTCAGTCACAATAATTAAATTATTGTAACTAGTAGTGTAACACTAATGTAACAACTGTCTACATGTTTATAACAATCGTTTCTTTGAATAAACAACACAGACTAACACGCTCAGCATGATACTGTGTTGTCTATTAAAGGAGATGATAGGTACCAACATGTAGACATTTGTGTTCTCAATTAAGCTTATTTTGTTTTTGATTTTCTCCCTTTGTGTTGCCTCGAGCAACAGAATTTTCTCAACTTGAAAGTCCGCGAATATTAAACGCAAAAAAGTTCTTTTAACACTTTATTTACACGAAGGGTTAAAAAAATACTCTCTCTTCCGGGACTTTAATACGCGAGAAAAGGGCGTTTCTTCAGCCGTCGTTCCTTTAAATACCCTTTCGCTGGTTCTCGCTCGGCGCTACGGTCGATGCCCTTTCCCTTCGGTGTTCTTCGGTTAATCTTCGTTTTAACTGTCGCAAATATGGCTGAGTCACGGCGAAATATTTCGCCCTACGATCATGGCATCCTCTCTACGAAGACAGCGCCCTCTATGTTCATCTGCTCAAACTAGCATCACGATGAACGGACCGTTGATGCTTGTCAACAGTCCCCCCAGTGTTTGTAAACAACACTTCATTTGTCCGATACGTCGATAACTGCTATTTTGACAGCTGGGCGCTCGAGCACTTTACCGGATGCTGTCTGCACGTGCACCCGCCGTACTTGACCGTCGTTTGATTCGATCACATTTACAATGCGTCCTTTCGGCCAGCATCCACGGGGAAGAGTCTCGTCGATTATTAGTGCGATGTCACCCTCTGCGATCGGTTTCACCTGTGCGTGCCACTTTGTGCGTCGTGTTAAAGTTGGCAGGTAGCTGGCCAACCACTTTCGCCAGAATACGTCAGCGTATATTTGTGATGTTTTCCAAGTGTTCTTTAACATTTCGGGCGAGGGGTCCACTGTGGTGATCGGTTTGGCACCGGATGATGAGCCCACAAGAAAGTGATTTGGTGTCAAGGGAGCGTCTTCTTCGCGATCAACCGGAACATCAGTCAATGGGCGTGAATTTATGATATACTCAACTTCAATCAACCAACTGTTGAGTACGGCATCGGTCGGATACTTAGTGAACTGAATGTTCGTCAACGTACTTTTTATCGACCGAACGAGTCGCTCCCATGCTCCTCCGAAATGCGGAGCCGCTGGAGGGTTAAACGTCCACTTGGTGCTGGTAAGGCTAATCCCATCGACGATCTTATCAACATCTATTTCTTTTAGGGCTTCCTGAAGTTCGCGGCTCGCGCCTACAAAATTGGTTCCTCTATCGGATATGATTTCATTGGGTACGCCCCGGCGAGCTATAAAATTTCGCAGTACTAATATACAAGAGCTTGTTGATAATGTATGGGCCACTTCAATGTGCACTGCGCGTATCGTTAAACAGGTAAATAATACCCCCCATCTTTTTTCGCTTTTACGTCCATTTACCACGGTGAATGGGCCAAAATAGTCTATGCCGGTATGCGTAAACGGCCGGGCAAAGGGTGTGAGGCGACATTCGGGTAGATTTCCCATCATCGGTTCTCTGGGTCTAGCATCTTTTATACGGCAAAACTGACACCCGTTTCTTACTCGGTGACACGTTGCTCTCAACGCGGGTATATCGTAGATTTGACGTACTTCATTCATTATAGTGAGGTGGTTCATATGGCGGTACTTTCTATGATATCGATTGACGATCAAGTCGGTAATGTAGTTGCCTTTAGGAAGGATGATAGGGCGTTTCGTCTCTTCGCTGATAAAGGCGCAAGCGTCGATTCTACCTCTCACTCTCAAAATTCCTTGTTGATCCATGTAAGGGCTTCTTTTGTACAATTTACTCGCGGGGGATAAGCGAGGCTTAATATCGGGGTGGTCTCTGCAGTGTAGAAGTATTTTATATTCGTCGTGGAAAGCTTGTTGCTGTACTTCGCGTATTATGCTTAACTCGGACAGTTGCAGCTCTCCCATAGTTAGTGCTCCCACTTCGCGTCTTGCTTTATCTGCCTTCGATATTCTGCAATTGTTGATGAAACGCCAAACGTATCCAACCGAGCGTTGTAACCTTAACCATCTTGAAAAACGATCTAGTTTAAAAACAGGTTCTCGTACTATATGAGCGCATATTGTTTTTCGTAGCTCTTCATTTGTCGCTAGACCGTCTACATTTTCTTTTGGCCATTCTGATTCTGGTCGACTTAGGAATTGGGGTCCACTGAACCACTCGCTGGTCGTGAGATGTCGGCTTAACTTCGACCATTTGGTACCCTCGTCGGCGACGTTGCTTTTGGTAGAAATCCAGTGCCATTCATTTACCTCTGTGTTTTCTAATATCTCACCAATCCTGTGTGCTACGAATGTACTGTACCTTCGATGATCGGAATTGATCCATAAAATTACATCTTTAGAGTCGCACCAAAAGAAACGCTGTACGACTTTTTCACGGTGTGCATTGGTTATACTCTTAGCCAGTCTAGTACCCAAGACGGCTGCTTGAAGCTCGAGTCGTGGGACTGACAAGTACTTCAAAGGTGCCACACGGGTTTTCCCGCCGATGAGTGCTATCTCGACATCCTCCTCGTTTGAAATTCGAAAGTAGGCCACAGCGGCAAAACCATCTTTTCCAGCGTCTACAAATACATGAAGCTGAAGTTTAGAGGTCTCTAGTGATAATGACTTTCGGTAGCATCGAGGAATGGTTATTGTTTCTAGATGCGGGAGACATGATAGCCATTCATTCCATTTTTCTTTAAGCTAGTACGGGATTGGCTCATCCCATCCAGTACCGCTTCTCCAGACCTCCTGGAGCAGAACCTTCAGGTACAATAATAGTCCTGCAATGAGGCCTAAGGGATCGAAAATCCTCATTAACACCTGTAGGACTTGACGTTTCGTCGGGACTATAATCCCTTGCAGAAGCTCGGAGTTTAGCATAGGCGATCGGAAGCAGAATGAATCGGTTTGTATGTCCCACCACATACCTAATATTTTCTGTGTCGCAGATACTTCGTTCATGTTGAGCTCCTTTTGAGTAGATGTGCTTCCTGTGGCATAATTGAAAACCTCTGGAGAGTTAGACAGCCAGTTATGGAGGAGGAAGCCACCTTCGCCATGTATTTTGGTTACTTCATATGGTAAGGTTTTCGCTTTCGTTACCGTCTCTGTACTAATGAGCATATCGTCTACGTAGTGGTCTCTCTTTATACATTCGACTGCACGAGGATGCGATGTGGCATATTTGTCTGCGTTGAGGTTTTTCACAAACTGCGCACTGCTGGGAGAGCAGGCCGCTCCAAACGTCATTCTTTGCATGACATATTCATCAGGTTCAGTTTGCTCTCTATTCCAACGCCATAGGAATCTCTGACTGTGCTGGTCGTCTTCCTTTACCAAGACCTGGTGGAACATCTCTCTTATATCAGCGGCCACTGCCACTCGATATTCTCGGAATCTTTGAAGTACTGATGTAAGGGAGGACAGAAGATCTGGACCTGTTAGCAGCATCGAATTCAGAGAGACCCCATGAAATTTGGCGGCGGCGTCCCAAACCAACCTCACCTTCCCCGGCTTGTTAGGGTTGACCACAGGAAAGATAGGAAGATACCACGTTTTGGGACCGATCGCTTGTTTCTCTTCTAGTGACAGCTTTCGTGCATAACCTTTTTCTAAATATTCTGTGATTTTTTCATTCAAGGTCGTTCGTTCCTTCTAGTCCGAGCTCCTTTAGTAAGCGGTGTTCCATCAAGGTGACGGACGACCCCTCATCGAGTAGAGCTACCGTATTCAACGTTCGTTTCGGCCCGTGTAGTACAACAGGAATATAGCGCAACAACACTTCGTCAGCACTTCCTGTAGAATGGGAAAGATTAGACTCATACCTGGTACCGTTTTGCCCTTCCGGTGAGGGTGGTGAGTGTAGCAGAGGATGATGTCTCTTCGTGCAGCCGTTCTTGTTGCAGGGCCTCGTGATTCGGCAGGTAGTCCGGTGCCGTCTCAAGCATATGCTGCACAGATGTTCACCCTTTACAAGCTTCCATCGGTCGTTGGGAGTCAGCTGCAGGAAGGCCTCGCAATACTCTAGTTGATTGCATCGATGATCACATGCACATTTCTCTGGTTCGTGTTGAGCAGTCCGCTCAGTCGGGATGTGCACGTTGATGTTCCTCGCCCTCCGTCTATCGTCTGTTTTCGCCGCTGATGGGGAAGCTATAAGCGCAGCTTCTTTAGCACTTTTCATCCAGGTTCCGAAATCGGATAAGCTGGCTAGAGGTTTACCCAAACGCTGCATTCCCCAAAAGAATGCGATAATGGGGGGGAGCCGTCCGACAAGTTCCTCTAGCAATGGACCATCGTATCGGTTTTCTAAGCCTCCGGTCCGCACTGCCGCACTGATCTCCTCTACCATCAGAGCATAGCTCACAAGGGTGTCCAACTTTTCCATCCGCGGCACCGGTGCATTTTTTATTTGGTCCAGCAGAGTATTGACGATCAGTTCCGGTCGTCCGTAACTGCTGCGTAAGGTGTCTAGAACTTCCTCCAGGTTTTCGGCCTTACGAAGGCGTAGTTGCACAGCCTTCAGCGCCTGACCCTTCAACGCCTGCTGGAGTCGAATGATGTTCTCGCCGTCTGTGAATCCACAAAGGCGGGTGGTTTCCTCATACGCTGAGATGAACATGTCCCATTCCTCCGGATTGCCAGAAAAGGGTGGCAACTTGGATGCACCCGTATGCCTCGCCGAGGCTTGGCTTTGGGACAGCTCTTGGCTGGTCTCAGCGGAACGTCCAAAGACGGTTGAACTTGGTGGTGGAACGCCATAAGAGGGGCGCGGGTCCATGGCGGAAACCACCATTTTCTGCTCCAGTCTTTCCAACCGATCCACTAGTCGATCCATAACGTTGGTGGATGCCCTCATCATAGCGACGGTGCAAAGGGCGCATTTCCAGGATACGGTCGATGCCGCCTCGTCCTCGGAGAGACAGGAGATGTGGCACCATCTACCACAAGGAATGCACAGTATCTTGTTTCCTGCGTCCGTCTTCTCGCAAGCGTAGCAACGCGTTCTGACCTGCGGGGTCTGAGGAGACTCACTGCTTTTCTCCATACGTGCCTTCATTTGGTCGAAAAGCAGGCTGATTTCCTGCATCATATCCCTCTGATGCGTGGGCGTGGAGCTCCCCGGGTTATCACCGCTGGGGAATGACGTGGTTGGCAAGCCTGTCTCCTTCTGGCTGGATCTTGCGGCGCATTTCGGACAGAACCACTCGCGACTTCTAACCGAATCGTCCGCACCAACACACTTGGGATGATAGGCTTCACGACACTCGTCACAAAGCACGCAATCTTCTTCGCCTGGCGCGGCGCAGATTACGCATATAATATCGTTGGGCGCCATTTCACAAAACTTCACTTGCACGGTTCTTAATGTTCTGACTTGCCTCAAGAACTTTCCGGCACGCTAACGAAGCACTGAAATGGCACTTGCACTCGAGTATTTTTTTAAAATGTTGCCTCGAGCAACAGAATTTTCTCAACTTGAAAGTCCGCGAATATTAAACGCAAAAAAGTTCTTTTAACACTTTATTTACACGAAGGGTTAAAAAAATACTCTCTCTTCCGGGACTTTAATACGCGAGAAAAGGGCGTTTCTTCAGCCGTCGTTCCTTTAAATACCCTTTCGCTGGTTCTCGCTCGGCGCTACGGTCGATGCCCTTTCCCTTCGGTGTTCTTCGGTTAATCTTCGTTTTAACTGTCGCAAATATGGCTGAGTCACGGCGAAATATTTCGCCCTACGATCATGGCATCCTCTCTACGAAGACAGCGCCCTCTATGTTCATCTGCTCAAACTAGCATCACGATGAACGGACCGTTGATGCTTGTCAACACTTTGTTTTTTTACTTCGCTAGGTTTTTATAACTTGGTAAACGAATTCCAAGATCTCCTCAATTGCATCCAACTGATCATTTATATCTGGCAATGCATCAAGAAGTGTTACAACACTCATCATTATGCGGTGATTAGAGCATTTCTGTTGCTTTTGTTTTAGCAGTTCGTAGCGCTCCTTCTCTACACTAATGATGTCCTGCACCACTCGATCGTCCTGTTGCCGCTTTCCTTTGTATTCAGTTCCATTTGTATGAGGATGATAAAGAGAAATAGCACATCATAGCATAAAATAACATAGTAGAAAAAAGAAATACTACCTTGTCATGATGACTCGAGATTCCCAGTTCTGGGTCAAGACGCAAGCATGTCCTTGAGGAAGCTCATCTGTTCGTAAAACTTCCATCCGAAATGCTTGTATCCTGATCCAGATGGCTTATTTATTTCTGCCAGTTACGCACGTATCGTATACCAAATCCACGCCACCGACTCGCTGTGGCACCAATCCACGGCACCGACGCCTCACAAAACACTTGGGACGGTTGTCAGTTACCACCCTACCCGCAAATTTCCGTTAAATGCCTTCTAATCGCCTTGTAATCGCCGGCGAATTGAAGGCGATTAGCAGTGCATTTAGCAGTAATAAAATGCCTTTGAAATACTTCCATGAAATATTTTGTTCTGAATTTTTCATGAAATTTCATAAAACATTTCATTTGAATTTCAAATACCCCGGTGCAAAAAGTCAGGCAGTGTAATCTGTCATTCTCAAGGTTTGTTGAAATGTTAACGAAAGTTTGCAAAAACAAAACGAGCGAAAGAGGAGGAGGAGATGTAGCTTTATCCATTGCTCTGTTTTTTCATTATCTCTAGCCGGGTCTTTCTTCCACCGTGAGGAATTCTCCGAATGCAACGTGTTTCGAGATGTATTGTGTGGTGTGTCGCTGTTCATTGTTCTCAGTTCTCGCCTGCGAATTTGTGTGGTCTTGTCAAGTACATGCCATGGGTTAATGTGCTTAGATTTGCTCATGGATTGGTGCTGTACAACAGATTCTATTTTATTTCATCGGACGAACGGCGGCTAAGGGAACTGAACCTAGGACTTTTATTGATCAATGTCCGTAAGTATTACATTGCTCTATTTGTGTCTTGCGATGGTGCAACGCAAAACCCGAAACAAGTAACCTACATTGAAGTGATTAGATGTTTCATTAATGTGTTTATTTTTAGGTGGTGCCACAGGAATGGCGTTTTGTGTCGTTGAAACCCATGGTCCAAAAGGCCATGGAGAGTTGAGTGCAGTTCCAAGTTCGTGGGTGCAGGGAACCAGTTCAGGAAAGACATACCTACTTTGGCCAAATCAAAACATACGCGACATTTCAACATTATTATGTGATGCTGAAAGTGTTCCTTCTAAGGGATGGTCCAGGCAGCAGTGTATTATGAAGCGAAATAACATTCAGAATTACGCTGATGCTACTAAAATAATGGCAGAAATGTCCGGAGATTCATCGAGCGATTATGAAGCGGCTGCCATTAAGCAAAAAAAATGTTCCATCTTATAAAGATATGTTTTCCCAAAAAGCATTAGAAAACATAAATCAAACTATTGAAGATAGTGTGATAGAATCAAATGAATGCAAAGAATCAGAATATTTAGACATGCTTGGTGATGTTACACCCCGCACGACAAAATCGAGCAGTTTTGTAGCTCGGATTTTCGATCGCTTTCCGCCAAAAGCGATCGAAAAAGCGAGCAGAAATGTCAGAGAAAACGCTTGGATTCCGATCGAAGAAATATATCAATCCAAAAATTTCAGCGCTGAAAATTTCGAAATATTTCATTTATAAATTTGCAACAATTTTGAATGCGAAATATTTCACAGCCATGCGCTGTGAAATATGTTTGTAGTTTGAGTTTGAGAAGTTTTCGATCGCTTTGCGCAGCGGGACATACTGAAGAGGAATGGTTAATGCACCAAGAAGGAATAGAAGAAAATTGCCAACGTTGCAAAACGTTTAGAGAAGAGGAAAAATGGGCTCTACAGCAGTTGTTGGAAGGCCAACAGAAAATGTTTAAAAGATTAGGAGTTATTGAACGCCAGCTGGATGTAATTTTGAATAGCCATAACAAGCACCAAACTACTACAGCGAACAGAGCATTTCAAACAATAAGCAATGTAGAAGACTTAGACTGCTTCAACATTAAGCTAGTTAATGAAGAATATTTTGAGGAAGTCGTAACAAATTTGATTTTATTGGTCAGTGACATCGACCCTGAAAGTAGAATTTTGAGTACACTCGACTTAATTTTTGATAAAGAATTCTTAACTACATGCAGCTGGACTGGAGTAAGCAAGAGTTGTTCCAAAATTCCAATAATAGCTTACAAAAATGTTCAAAAACTTTTTCAAAGAGTAGGAAGCACACAGAACGTAGTAGTTTCAGATGAGAGTGTGGCTCAGTTTTTTATGAAAAAATTGAAACATGCTAAACAAAGATTCCTTAATTTTCAGGGTATAAGAAAACCAACGTCGCATAAAAAGACAAAAAATACTTTATAGATGAAAATGATAACATTTGTTAAACACTTGATTACATTGTAGCCATCTAATTGAATTCGGAATTGATTGAAATTAAAAGTGTGTTGAATAGTAAAAAATCACATAGAATTTATTAATATCTACTAATGACATTGTAAATATGTGTAGATTAATATTATTTCTTAAGGGTATGGATTAAAGGGATGAATAAAAAAGGTTGATTAATTCCCAGTTTTATGCTTACTAATTTATATTTGATGCTATCAAGGTCAAATTTCACAGCATCAGATATTCTATCGTTCATTGAGGCTTGATAAATGTGTAGCACTTTTGATGGAAAGGGTGATTCGAAATGATCAACTTGTTTTGTAAAGTTTCTTCCAAATACATGGATACCGTGTTGACCCTGAATTGCGTTACAAAATTGAACGATGCAATTAGTTTAAGATAAGAAAAACGAATTTACCTCATCATTCCGAAGAATAAAATTATCCATACGGAGAATCACATTTCCATTTGGTTTAACTTCTAGCATAGGTTTGCTTGCGTTAAATGTTCTAGCACGAGTGTTAATGTGAAAGCTTTCCAATTCTGAGAGCCTTTTAATAACCTGTATTAGCTCATTGTTTCCTGATCTAAGCATATTTTTTATAATTTTTAGCTCGTTTTCAAATGGATAAGCCGACAAAGAGGGCAATGGTCCTAAAAAATAAACATCATCATAAACGTGTTGTAAATTATGTACATTACTTGTCATATATCTCTCTCCATACAAAGATCCAAAGTCTAAAACAAACTGCTTCAGCATTTCTCCGGCAAGAGCCCAATTTGATTCAAAATATCTAGAAGAGAGCAGCATTACTGCACAAAAAAATAATTTGAAGTGTTAAAAATAAGCTTCTGGCAACCTATTGGGTACTATAGCCATACTTATATAGTGCAGAAAGTGGCTATACTCCAATGACTACCAATGCTTTAAATCCTCTAAACCGCTTGTTCTTCTATTGAGCTCACAGGGAAGTTTAACATTTTTTAACAACAGCGAAATTTCCTCAATTTGTGCTGCTGACCACTTTGTTGCATAGCCTAAAGTTCCGTCCCTCCAGCCTAAAAGTAATCTACGAGTAATTCCAAAATCTATCAAATGGAGAGACTCTGCTATTATGATGTTTTTTATGATATCAAAGTTACTTAAATCAAGTAAAGGTGTTCTTTGCTTGCTATGGCCCGCGTACACGCTACCGCGAAAGTGCTTATCAGTTCTTTTTGGAGCGTTAATGCCTTTGAATATTGTTGTTTTTCCCTCTTCGTTAAACTCTCCTTCACATGTGCATTTCAAGCATGCAAATTTTGAATTGAAATATGCTACACCTAAAATATAGAGCATTATTAGTCTAAAATAATTATGTAAAAAACATGCATATAAAACACTCACCTTTGATGAATGACCTTGCTGGCGAATCGGCTATAATAGTTCTCACTATTATGTCATACTTTTTGTTGTTTAATATAATGCCTCGATTCATTAAATCATTTAGTTCTTCAACTAACTGCGTTAGATAGTCATTTAAACTGTCTGGCTTCGACGTTCCATGGAATATTCCGACAATAAAAGGGGAAATGTGGGGCATTTTCATATTCATATTCATATTCATATTCAAATTTATTTGTCTACCTTTTGGTTACACAAATGCTTAAATAATACTTATTACCTATGTTCCTAACCTAACAAAAATTAACACAAATTATCAAAAACTTGAGAAAATTTTTTTTTTAGAAAATTAGAATCTAAAATTTAAAAATTAAAAATTAAGGCAGCACGGGATTATGGAGGGTTCTGATGCGGGATCGGAAAGAGGATAAGGGAAGGTTGAAATCAAACATAGAGAATACACAGTTAAATCGACGAATTGCACGAAGAAGGGGGTCATTACGGCCCACTGCAGTTCGGCGGGAAGGGATCACTAGGGGAGGGCGGTTTCGAAGAACACGGTTAGGGGCGTAGAAAGGGATAGAAGAAAGAAGGGAAGGAGAATCAATATTACCAAGGAGTAATGCGGCAATAAAGGTGGATTGGGCATGGGAACGGCGGTTTTCCAATAGTTCCAGGCCAAGCTGCCGACACCTGCCCTCGTAAGGAGGTATGGGGGAGGACAATCTACCCAGGATTTTACATATAGCAAACCTGGTGAACGATCGCTGCACCCGCTCGATACGTTCCACGTGGGTTCGAGCTGTAGGGGACCAGACTACTGAGCAGTACTCCAAAATCGATCTGACCAGAGAGCAGAACAGAGTCTTCAGGCACATTGGGTCGGAGAAATCGCACGCAATTTTCTTTAGGAGACCCAATGTTTTCCGCGCCTGATTGACAACTGAGTCAATGTGGTGGCTGAAGGTGAGGCCTCTGTCAAGCAAGACACCGAGGTCTTTTACGACACAAACACGATTGACTTGTACAGAATTTAGGACGTACGAGTAAGTGATTGGAGACTGCGAACGACTAAACGAAATGACGTTACACTTATCAGGACATAATGTGAGGGAATTACTAGAACACCAAGACGAAAAACGATCAAGAATATTTTGTAGGGAAATGCAATCTCTAGGAGACGAAACTGGGAGAAAGATTTTGAGGTCGTCTGCGTAGCAGAGGAAACACTCAGGAGGGAGGGTGGTACGGACATCATTAATAAAAATTATGAACAGCAAAGGACTTAGAACACTACCTTGCGGTACGCCTGCACTACATGAAAAGGGAGTCGAAAACATATCATTAAATTTAACACTATAGGAACGATCACATAGAAAAGAACGTAACCAAGATACAAAAAGATTATTGACGTCAAGTTGTGAAATTTTATTTAGAAGTAAGGAATGAGGAATACGATCAAATGCAGATTTGAAGTCAGTATAAATAGTATCAACTTGTTTAACTGACTCTAACTGGGATGATACGAAAGAGGTGAAGGACATAAGGTTAGTTGTTGTAGAACGGTTAGGAAAAAAGCCATGTTGCTGAGGGATAATAGTAGAAGAGGTGAGTTTAAACACATAGGTATGGATAATATGCTCAAATACCTTGGTTATTGCGCATTGTATTGAGATGCCACGGTAATTGGAAATGACAGACGGGTTACCTTTTTTGTGAATGGGAACTAGCCATGCCCGCTTCCACAATAAAGGGAATGAAGACGAGGACAAAGATAGGTTAAACAATTTTACCAATAGAGGGACGAATAGAAAAGGTGACTTTTTTAAAACCGAGGCTGGTATTCCATCCGGTCCAGGGGAGAAGGATGGCTTAAGTTTTTTAAGAGCTTCAGAGACTGTATTAACATTGACAATACCCTCAGCCCATGCGACGGAGTTTAAACCAGGCAATATGCCCTCAGACTCCGTCAAAGGTTGACTCTCCGGTCTAGACAGACCATTGGCGAAATGCTCAGCGAATAGGGAACAGGTGTCAGCAGCATTGTCCGTAGTGACCGAACCGAGCGACATGGAAGTAGGAAGGGAAGAGGGATTACGACGCTTCTTGGCATAAGACCAAAAAAGTTTAGGATTACGGTATAACATGCATTGAAGCCTTCCAAGATACAACCTATAACTGGCCCGATTATAAATACGAAAAGCAGAAGCGGCATATTTGAAAACTCTACGATTATACTCAGAAGGAGTTTAGCCGAGTTTTTTGAGGGCGCGTGTTCTATCCGCCTTTAATGACCGCAATGTAGCATCATACCAAGGAAGGCGAGAGGAGGGTTTAGAACGAGGACAACATAAAGGGAGAGCTGCCTTAACAATATTACTAAATTGCTCCACCGCTACGTCCACAGTGGAGGGAGAATCGGTTCTAATTTCTAAAAAATTCCAATCAGAGTTGGTTATGATTTCCCTAAATTTTTCTAAGTTCATTTTCCGAAAATTCAACTCAGATTTGTTATCTCTAACATTATTACCATTATGCGGTAAAGGAACATTTACTACGAATTCCAGAGGTGGGTGATAATGATCTAATTTAACAATAGGGTCAATACTACAAGAAACTGATGAACATGAATATGTCACTAACTCATTAACAAAAACTAAATCTAGTTGCCTCCGAAAAATATTTACGACCCCTGAAAGTTGACGCAGATTGAATTCAGCTAATCCGTCTATAAAGTAGGATGAGGCAGGGTTAACGGCAAGCGGTGCGAAATAATCCTCATTTTGAGACCACGATAGTCCAGGTTGATTGAAATCACCGCATAAGACAAACAAATCCCTATCTTTCATGCGAGATTGTATTAATGTAATTGTATTGAAGAATGAGTCTAACGTGTCAGTATTCGAGCTGAGGTTTGGAGGTAAATACACACCACCAACAAAGAGTGAATGACCGTTCAGTTTAATTTGAATCCATAAAAGTTCTAACGAGCATTGGGATACTTCAATGTGCAGCGACAAGAGCTTAGCGGAACAGGCAATGAGTACACCACCGCCGCGAGAGCAGGTACTGTTAGCGCTTGAACGATCACAACGATAGACGGTATACTTTCGGTCACAGAAGAGGGATGAAGGAATCGAATCGTCCAGCCATGTATCAGTTAATATTATGACATCATAGCTCGCAACTTCGAGAGAGATGCGAAGATCCGAAAGTTTGGTTTTGAGACCGCGAGTGTTTTGATAGTAAAATTTTAACGGAGATTTAGAGTGCGAGTGTGTAAGTAGTGTTGCTATTGCTGCTGTGATTATCGAGGAGGTGACGTCGAGACTGCAGTGTTGTTGGTGGAGGCAGTAATGTTGTTGTTTGTTTCCATATGAATAGATACATCAGTGTTTGTGGTGACAGGTACGTGTGTATTTGTTGGTGCTGTAGTGGTAGTGGTCAGGAGATTTGCCGACAATGTAGAAATAGGAGCATTCCTACGATTACATTTCATTGCTACGATGCATTCCTACGAATGCATTTCATGAATATTCGCCAGGATGGGCCAAAACTGCGAACTACTGCTTTTGTGTAATGGCAGCCCATCTATAAAAATGTTCATTGACAGTTCGAAACCATGAACTTTCGTAAAGATAAAATTAAAAATTGATAATATAAATTAACAAAAAACTGAATAAATTTAGGTTTGCTAGAGCTTCAATAGGCGTAAACAAAATTAAAATTCTTACCGTAGGTGAGTGGTCATACTTTCCTCAACTCCTCTGTACCAAAACTTTCCATCCTTCACGTTAGTTATTTCTGGGCGATATTTGCTGGTGTTTAGGAAAGTTCTCGCATCTTTAGGTAAGCCGTATGCTGTATTCAGATTAAAAATCTTTAACATAACATTAATTGACGTATGTGGAGCGTTTGTTGACAAGGCCCAAAATTTAAGGCAATCACTCATGCTCATATTTTCAAAGTCGGGTTCTTCGCCCGTTTGATCCTCTGATTCTCCCTCGATTGCATCCTCCTCATACACATCTACTTCCTCATATACCATGTTTATGGCTGGGTTGTCCATTCTATCTTGATTATCATTATTCGGAGTAACGTGTAGGATGTCTTCGGCTATTACGAATAAAATATTATTTGTTGTTGGTTAAAGTTATTTTAAAGATTATGATATAAAAGAACGCTCTAATGGTTACCCACTTACATGTTTTGCTTGCAACTGGAGCAGAATTCTTGGATTCCTCTAATTTTCTCTTCTTTGCTGCAGTAGCCTGTGCTCTATAAAGCATTCCAGTTTTTCTTATTCGTTTTGAGTATTCCATTTTTGGACTCAAGTTAATCCACACAGTAAAAAAACGTTTAGAAAACAAATTTAATGCTTGGTTTTGTTTGGCTCCGAAAATGTAAACAAAATCATGTTCATGTTTGATTGAAACCATTTCATGACAGGAAGAGCTACAGAACGTTAACCTTAAATTTTCTTGAAATTTTCAAGCAAATCAAGTAAATTTTCGATGCGGTGAAAAAGTTCGGAAAGTTCATGCTAATCGCCTTGTAAGGCTGGAAATAGACGAACCGAGATTGTCGCGGTACCGCGAAAATCGCGTATGACTTGAGCTGTCAATTCTGTTATAACATTTGACAGATCGGCGAGATAATCGCGGTTCGTGTATGGAACTATCCGAGGTCTGGTGACGATTTAATGTGTCAAGAAGCATAATTGTTTTATCAATTTGCAAATCAAATTATTTATTTTACATAATTTGTGCAAAATAAAATACAAAATTCGTTTCTCGACACGAGTTTTCACACAAATCCAC
Organism: Anopheles coluzzii; assembly: GCF_943734685.1. Lineage (NCBI taxonomy): Eukaryota > Metazoa > Arthropoda > Insecta > Diptera > Culicidae > Anopheles > Anopheles coluzzii. The sequence continues at coordinate 57,424,378 of NC_064671.1, read as the reverse complement.
CAGAAAAAGTAAAAAATATCAGTTCGCGCTACCGCGAAAATCTCAGCAATACCAAAGTTGGGTATCTCTTTGAAACAGCAGGCGCGATTAGAGGCGCGGAAGATTTGACAACCCAACTGTTCTACAACTGTTATAAACAAGGCGCGAATTTCATGGTACGGCTACGATCCCGGTTCGTCTATTTCCAGCCTAAGGCATTTAAAGCATTAAATGCCTTCTAAATGACTTTGAAGTCATTCAATGCTAGCAGGGCAGGTACCTGAAATGAAAGATGAAAAGATGAAACGCACTGCTTCGCAAAAAGCCGACACAAAAGTAAAATATAAGCTTACCATTCGCAAAAGCACGCGTTATTGTTGATATTGTATACGGCATTTGACAGTTTGACGGATGACGTCAAAGTCTCTATAATATAGAGGTCGAGTCGTCCAGAACATTTGATCGTGTGGGAAAGTTTTGACAGCTAGATGAAAAAGCTTCAATAGTTCATCGTAGCATACAATGAGGTTTTAGTTGTTGTCAGTGTTTTAATAGTCGACATTTTTTTATGATATGTGCAGTAAGCGGCTGTCAAAATCATTTTTTATCATAATATTAATGGTTACCATGACACGACTTTCCAAAAGCGACAATCATTTGTGCAATAAAAATCAATGCGTTTGCGATGACATGATTGCAAAAAAAAATTAGAATGGATGTCATTTGACATTTTTCATGAGACGCCAGAACTGCTTAATCGTGCATTTATCGATACTTTGCCATTAGACCACTTCTTATTTTCCCAGTCGACCAGGAAAATGCTGTTCACTTGCAGAAATATAGAAATTCACACAAAAACACGAAAATGGACCCGTTTTTTATGAAGATCTAGTTCACTTGAGGTACGGCAAAATCAAAAAGTCAAAAGAATGTAGCAGAAAAATATCATCGTGTCATATGATATTTTCTTCCGTGATTTTCGAATGAAAGCATGAATCTAGAATATGATGCTTCAAAAAGTATCATTTAGAAAATTTTATGTCGACGACTATCACCGGTCGCAACTGCAGTGGTCTGAATTTATTTTCGATCATTTTAACATCGTTTGCTCTTAATATTGTTCTCAAAAAAGTTGACGAATTTAAAAAATTGAGTTATAGTATAATTACCAATTATAACAAGATCAGTGCCCGAAATTATGACATGAGCAGTTCAAGAGGACCAAAGCTAATAGGCTAGTTTCCAGATTGTGGTCGTTTTTAAGTGATGAATTCCTGAAAAAACTAATCCATGCCACGTTTCATGAGAATAAAATGTATAGTTACACTAAGTTTTGTGCACAAAATGCACAAATAGCCCTCAAAAGTGTTTGGTTGATTGGAATCGTTTGTGAACGCTTTTTCATCTACCCGCTGCGCAAAGCGATCGAAAACTTTTCAAAATCAAACTGCTAACATATTTCACAGTGCATGGCTGTGAAATATTTCGCATTCAAAATTGTTGCAAAGTTATAAATGATATATTTCGAAATTTTCAGCGCTGAAATTTTTGGATTGATATATTTCTTCGATCGAAATCCAAGCGTTTTCCCTGACATTTCTGCTCGCTTTTTCGATCGCTTTTGGTGGAAAGCGATCGAAAATCCGAGCTACAAAACTGCTCGATTTTGTCGTGCGGGTAACTATTAAAAACAAGATTTCAAAATGGTGGACCATCGACCTCTGTATTATATAGACTTCCCGCTGCGCAAAGCGATCGAAAACTTCTCAAACTCAAACTACAAACATATTTCACAGCGCATGGCTGTGAAATATTTCGCATTCAAAATTGTTGCAAATTTATAAATGAAATATTTCGAAATTTTCAGCGCTGAAATTTTTGGATTGATATATTTCTTCGATCGGAATCCAAGCGTTTTCTCTGACATTTCTGCTCGCTTTTTCGATCGCTTTTGGCGGAAAGCGATCGAAAATCCGAGCTACAAAACTGCTCGATTTTGTCGTGCGGGATAAGTCAATCCAAAAATTTTATTTTTGAATGCGAAATATTTCACAGCCATGCGCTGTGAAATATGTTTGCAGTTTGAGTTTGAGAAGTTTTCGATCGCTTTGCGCAGCGGGAAAGTAAGGCTCAGCCCTCTACCCCGCTGCACAAAGCGACGGAAGAAATCATGGCGTTCGGAGAATTTTATCATGCCTTCCTTTTCTCTCCAACGGCAAATTTGTCGAGCAGCTCGTCGAGTTACCCGTCCCTGGCTCCGCCTCATACCCCTCGCCTGAGCGCGCTGTCGAAGGTTTGAATGTGTTGGTGCGTCAGACGGCCAATCGCTGTCAGCCGTCGTCCGTGCTTTTTCCCTCCATAGCGCTATCTCTTTCTCGCGTGTGGACAATGCTCATGAGTTGCTGTGGCGCTTAAAAAACCGTTTATACACATTGCGGCGATGAAGTTGCATTTTTACAAATCAAACCAAAAAAGCGCAATGTGTTTAATCGATGCAATGTAAAAATGATTACGGAATCGCTAGCGCACGATGGAGGGTTTGCTGTGCAACGCGCAGAACCATAATTCGCTCTAACACGTTTCTAACACTAAGCTTTTGCTTTCGTCTGTTGTGGATTCCATAGATATGCTAAGCATCCTGCGCATGTGTGTATGCAAAACTGTCGCCAAATGTAATTTCTTCCGGAATGTTATGATCCATCGGTCAAAGAAAGCAAGGTGTTCATGAAAGGCGAAAAGACGAATTGAGGCCCCTGAGGAGGGGGTACTGACACACAGTTGTTGGAAGATTGAACAGTATACTTAAATTGCCAGCGGATGGGGGGGGGATGGCCATGGGACTCCTACGATCATCGGTCACAGGCCCTAACATTGTTGTCGCCATGGGGGGAGGGGAGGTGCAAATGGTTCTCCAGCCACGGAGCCCTAACGACCATCTTTCCCGGAGCCCTTGTCGCTAATAATCTGTCCACTTGTAGAAATACGGCATACTACAAACTAGAAATCTTCGGCGACCGCCTAGTCCGCCTACCGTTAGATCCACCGCTGGTTCATGACGGTGTTTTTTTTTTTTACTGTGGAGGTGCATCCTTCCCCCTGCCTGCTGCGTATGCATCGGGCAGGAGACAGTGTGGCAGTATGCAAGTTGCACACTGGATAGGAGCGGGCCCGCGGCACCGCCATCATTCCGCACATCTGCATGCCCGTCGTGGGTTCTAATCGCGTATGAACCATCCGCCGTAGCAAGGGGTTAGTCACCGGCTCCGGCTACGTGGTACTCAAGTCCTGAAAAGGCCGGCATGATCGCGTTGGCTATTACGCCAATAATAATAAAAAGTACTTAGCATAGCAGTCCACACCCGGGTAAGAGTTTGTCTTGACTTTGTTTATGCAGGATCTACCGCTACGGTGCGACAAATCAGCGGAATGCACTCGACCAAAACATGAACCTACCGATCCGAACCCATTCCAAGGCATTGCCGGTCAATCGGCGTCATGATAACTACTCCAATCCAACAAGCCACCAAATTCTGGACGGACAGGTGCAGCACCATACGCGCACCGTAATAAACAAATCCAGAATCCTCTTTTGTATGGATTCAATTCAAAATGTTGTTTCCACTTGCGTCCGCTAGCTGAATTGGAAAGAAATGTGCAACAAATCACACGCACGTTTGCTTAGATCGTGTGTCTTTTTGATACCCCCAACAGCAGAGCCGATCGCAAAGATGCCAATGCCAATGGTTGTGTTGTCTGTCAGGTAGCGAGATCGAAAATGCAAGGTATTTTATAGCCGCAGCGGATGAAAATGTACGCATCAGAATCAAATAGTTTTGGGGATTCCAAACGCACGCACACACACAAACACACAAACACGCGCGCTCAAACTCACACACACACACACACACACACATGCACGCGAGCACGCACGCACGTACACATGCACGTACGCGTGCACGCGAACGCTTCTCCAATGTAACGTCCCGCTGCGCAAATTCGAGCAGTTTCCAGCGCCCCCCCACCAGAACCCCCCCCCCCGTCCCCGCACGAGCGAGCACGGCTACCTTGTCGGTAGAACGGCTTGTTCAGCTATCTTGTAGCTTCTGATGAGCCTTGCATCCTCATTCAAAGCGCCGGGCGGGGTGGGGGATCGCGACATGATAGAGTGAACGGCCACTTTCCCCGCGCTGTGTGTGTGCGTGTGTGTCGAGACCCGAAAACTCGAGACAGATTTCGGCACATTAAAAAAATATTTTATTGCCACTATAAATTGCTACATGATGCTTAGAAGGTCGTTGAAGCGTCAAACATGTTCCTATTAAAAATATTAGATTAGTGTAAGACGTTCTCCTACGCTTGTTTTAAATAGGCTTCTTCACCCTCAACTGGCAGGGGCATCGAATGGTCTCATCAGCAGCGGCACGAAATAAAATAAACCATCAATACACGGATAACACTTTGAATCCCAATCCAGCTTCTCCTACAGCGTCTCAAGGTCACACACTAATTAATAAATGCTAACACCCACCAATAACAATACACAACCGCAATGCACATATGAGTATCAACGCATACACCGCAACAGCCAATCAGCTGGCGGCGGAAGGCACGGGCAGAAGCGCAAGTAAGGCAAGGCAGGGTGAGGGAGGGAGAAGAAGCGGACAAAAAAAGGGCGCCAATATTTTTAATTTTTTTTACCTTTTTTTTGCTCCGCCGCCATAAATAGTTCGTCCATTTCGCCAGCAGATGGCGCTAAACTTGCTCGACCCAGCGCAGGAATCGCTGAAGTCCAGCGCGGGGAACGGGCCAAAATCTGCGCTGGCCAGCGCATAACTTGGTACATTTTCTGCGCTGGAAACTGCTCGAATTTGCGCAGCGGGACGTTACATTGGAGAAGCGTTACATCGCGCTGCGCAAAGCGATCGAAAACTTCTCAAACTCAAACTACAAACATATTTCACAGCGCATGGCTGTGAAATATTTCGCATTCAAAATTGTTGCAAATTTATAAATGAAATATTTCGAAATTTTCAGCGCTGAAATTTTTGGATTGATATATTTCTTCGATCGGAATCCAAGCGTTTTCTCTGACATTTCTGCTCGCTTTTTCGATCGCTTTTGGCGGAAAGCGATCGAAAATCCGAGCTACAAAACTGCTCGATTTTGTCGTGCGGGATCCCTTGAAATATTCCCAAGCACATTTTTATTACAATTTTGTCATCCAGGCGACCGACCAGTGAACATTATTTGAATAAAAAATATTTTAATTTGCGATGAAAAAAAGTAAATTGCTTTAAGATTAATCGATTTCTACGAGATTTAATTTTTAAATAACAAGTAAATAACAGGTTTGATATTTTTCATTGTTGCACTACGATTTATGAAAAATAGTCTAAAAGAAGGAAGTTCATAAACACCCACAAAAGCTTTCAATTGGAGTAACAATTCCTATGATTAGAAAGTATAAAATATTAAAAATATTTATAAGTAAATTATAAATATGAAATATAATTATTACTTCTTCTATCTATGTTTCCGGCCATTTTCAAAAAAAAAATACTTTAGGTGCGAGGGCTCTTTTTTAAAGTGAGGTTATGGAAGTTTATAAATACTTGTATGTATTTCATTATCCTGCTTTATTAATAGCTGGGAAAATAAATAAATAATCATTTGTTATGAGTAACCCTTTTTTAAGTAAAAGATTGTTAGAATTATAATACTTGAAGTTGTTACAAAACTAATTGCTGTTAAAAATGATAGCCTAATAGTAATATTATAATTTATTTATACTCATGAATTATCAATGAGTTTTAACTTTATTAGCGATTGCTTTTCTTTTATATGTTTTTCAAAAATGGTTGCTTTCCTAATTATCATGTAAAAATAAACAATATTAAGACATGATAATCTATTAATTTGCTCATCCACGGAGGTTAAAACTGGCGTTCAAAAATGTGCTTGGGTTTGTGATAAACAGGCGTTACGCGTAGCGCTAGCGTAACGTAGAGGGCTGAGCCTTACTTTTACCCCAATTTTAGATATGTTTCAATAGCAATGGACGAATCGTTGGACATTGTCGCCGACAGAAATGAACTAGGTGGATTCTAAAAATAGAAATGAACTAATTAGGATTAAGACTAGAACTAGGATGAATTCGGAAGTAGGATGAACTATAGCATAGGATTAGATAGGAAGGCCACGCCCACTTTATAGATTAGGACTGCTAGTGCGATTAGTAGTATTCATCATGAGGACATAGGGCATAAGGAAACTAGGATAAGGAAAATTAGGATTAGGCATCGCTAAGATAGCGGCGTAGAACGGCTACGCCGAATTAAATGAATAAAGTCAGTTCCGTTCTTCTCTAAGAACAGTGTAGCGTTTACTTACTCCGCTTGCATACGGGGTTGCGATTCCGTCACTGCAGACCATTTATTGGGATAATTGCCCAGTTAAGGAAAGACATTGTATCAACATCCCAGCTTCTTGCGTTCATCGGTGGAGTGGATGAAAACATTAATGCAAATCAAGAATTGGCTGCCTTACGTAGTGAAACGGTTAGAACTATTTATTATAAATAAAAATGCTTAATTTTATGCTCCCCAACACCAGAACTTTTATTTCAATTACTACACTTCCGATCAAGCCAAGCACCGACACCAGAATCTCCTTCATCTTTTTACCGCCATCGCCCGTTGGCTCCTTCGATCGTCAACCTTGTCCTCTCTCCATTCTCACGATGATCTTTCTCTCACCTCCTCTCCTATTTCACGGTTCGTGTACTTTAGCCGCCTGTACGGATACGGCCGCCGTTATCAGCTGTCATCGACGGTCTCGTACGACGGTATCGTAGCGGCCAAGGTCGCTACATGTCATTACACTTTTTTTTTTTTTAACGAAGCTTTAGCAAGAAAATTCCGACGTGGATTGTTTTTTCATGCATATCGATATTGCCGAACTTTGCCCTTTTTTTTCGCATCCGGCAAACCTTCCTCGTGCTTTCAATAGACGTGTGCTGGTGCTGGTGTACCTCGCTAAATAAGTATATCTATTTAATTTGATAATGCTTCGGTTTTGTGTAATTGCTTTCTCTCTTATTTGATAGGGTATATTGTTCTGACCGCTCGTTATAAATTGAATGCTGCTAACCGTGAGTCGAACACATGCTGGGGGAGCTATTTGCATATTAGTTCGATGCCTCATCATTCAATTGCGCCGCTCAATCTACAGCTCAACCTCACCAGCTCAACCTCTATCATAAAATTCGTCTTCATCGGTGCCGTCATGTGTGAAGACGAAAGCAACTCGTAACATTGTTGGTGTTACATTTGGCGTTGTGCCGACCTCCCTGAACCCGTGTTTCTATTGTTCCGCTCGCTGCTGTTCCATGTGTGTATAGTGTACAGTATACAATTTTGCTGATGTGTGCGTGTGTGTAGGCTAAAAGTGTCGCGTAAAAGTTATGAGGTGCTAGTTCTTCTAGTTTTTTTTTTTTTTTTTTTTTTTTTTTTTTTTTTTTTTTTTTTTTTTTTTTTTTTTTTTTTTTTTTTTTTAATAATCCTTATTCCTAATTTACAACTTTTTCCATAGATTTATATAAAAACCGTATAATTGCTAAAGTTCTGCGCGATTTCATAATTCGATTCTTCTTTTAATGCATTATTATACTTGTGTTTATATATATCTATTCACAATTAAATCTTTCATATCCTATTTACCTATCCTAATCCTAATCCTACTACTAATCCTAATTACCTAACTATCTATATCCTATGTATGATAACTCCTATCTATCTGGCTATCTATATCCCATACTTCCGTTATTCCCTATCTCTAAATCTATGCCTAATCTATTGACGTATTGGTATATTGGTATCAACCTTATTCATTTTTTTCATTATTATTTTTTTTTTTTAATCATAAAACTTTTTAAGCCTATTGTTGTGAATTTTTTCCAACTTTTTTCCATTTCTTACCACGCAAGTTTGATTGCTGGGTATCTCCACTACTTCATATGGCCCTCTCCAAATGCCTTGTAGTTTTTGCCCTACACCTGTTTGGTTATTCCTCACCAAAACCATTTCTCCCCACATGGGCTGCCATTCATTTGTACTTTGGTCATACTTTGCTTTCCTCTTTGTTTTTGAATTAATTAAATTTTCTCTAGCAATAGCGTGTATTTCCCTTAGTTTTGTTCTTAACTCCTCACAAAAATCCGTATATGACTTTTTACGATCTGTTTTATGGAATATTGATGTTGGCAATCTAGCTTTCTTACCGAATACCAATTCGTAAGGCGTAAACCCAGTAGAGGAGTTTACACTAGTATTGTACTCCATCGCAAAATATGGCAATACTCTGTCCCACGTCTGATAATTTTTTCCCACAAATTGTCTCAGATAAATTTTTAGCTCTCTGTTTGCTCTCTCTACTACGTTCGCTTGTGGATGGTATGCCGAAGTATTAATTTTTTTAATTTTCAATAACCTACAAGTGTCTTTCATGACTTGGCTCATGAAGTTTGTGCCCTGATCTGTTACTAGTTCGGATGGGGTACCTACAAGACAGATTACCCCTTCAACAAACGCTTTTGCAACCGTTGTTGCCTCTTGGTTTTCTAAGGGAATAACTATAAGATATCTTGTAAGATCATCTTGAATGACAAGCCCATACTTGTTACCCCCCTCTGATTCTGGTAGGACAACGATATCCATATATAATTTTTCAAATGCGTATTTCGAGGTAGTGGTAATCTGCATAGGGATTTTGTTAAATTTTCCAATCTTATTGAGTTGACATGACTTGCAACATCTGACATACCCTTCAATGTCACTATCCATTCCTCTCCAAAAGAACAACTCCTTGATTCTTTTTTTCATTCTTCTTACCCCTACATGTCCTCCTAATGGGGCATCGTGAAATTCTTGAAGCACGGTATTGACTTCGCTTCTTTCAATTTCAATCCTGTCTAGATCTGAGCTGTAATTTTTAAATTTGGTTTTAACTGTTTGTTTAATCTTATCTAGTTGTTCTTTTCTCTGCATTTCCTTGCCATTTAGATCCCCATCCCAATGTATTTTTAACAAATTTCCCCAGTGATCTTCTTGTTCGTCTTTCACAACATCATCTTGTACATTATTCTCTTTTTTGTTATTTAGTGACTCTAATATTTGTTTACTTTGTTGACGTGTAACTACGGCTACTGTCTTGTTTGCTTGTTTTTCTTGTATTTCGTTCCGATTAAGTTCTGGTAGCCTTGATAAAAAATCAGCGACTACATTTTCCTTTCCCTTTTTGTAGCGAATTTCGCATTCCACCCCTTGGAGTCGTAATCTTAACCTTGATAGTATCGGAGAGTTTTCTTTGAGCCTCCAAATCGATACTAACGGTCGATGATCAGAATAAACTAGGAATTTTTGCCCATAAATGTAATGTTTAAAATATTCAACGGCCCATACAATAGCCAAAAGTTCCTTTTCAATAGGATGGTACCGTTTTTCCGCTCCTACAAGGGATTTACTAGCGTATGCAATTGGTCTGTCTACCGTTGTTTCATTGGATAATACTGCCCCAAGAGCATAATCACTAGCATCGGTTGTAATGACAAAGGTATCTTTATAATTTGGTCGTACCAGCAAAGGCTCTGAAACTAGAAATTGTTTTAATTTTTCAAATGCCTTTTCACAGTGCTCATCCCAAACGAAATTTTTATTTTTCTTCAGTAGCTCGTGTAATGGTTTCCTGATTTCAGACACGTTAGGGATAAATTTACCATAAAAGTTAATTGTTCCCAAAAACGATCGTAATTCTTTTATACTTTTTGGTGTTGGCATATCCAATATAACTTTCACATTTCCTTGTGTTGGCTTAATTCCTTGTTCATTTATAGTATGGCCCAAATAATTAATTTCTGTATGAAGAAGTTTGCATTTTGATGGTTCAATTTTAAGATTGTATTGCATTAGCGCTTTAAGAACTTTAATTAAATTAAAATTATGCTCCTCTGCCGTTTCGCCAAACACCACAATATCATCTAGATAGACAAACGCTTTGACAGGCTGAATTGAGTATAGGACTGTGTTCATTAGTTTTTGGAATGTTGATGGGCTATTTTTAAGACCCATTGGCATTCGTAAAAATTCATAGTGTCCCTTAGACGTTGAAAATGCAGTCTTTGCAGCGTCTTTGCGTGCTATGGGAATTTGAAAAAAACCCGATTTCAAATCAATTGTTGAAAACAATTTACTGTTTCCAATATTGTCCATAACATCATCTATCCTAGGAATAGGGTATATAAATGGTTTTGTTATTAAATTTAACGCACGAAAGTCAACAACAATACGATATTTTCGTGCCCCTTCACTATCAGATTTCTTTGGTATGCACATCACGGGTGCATTCCATGGGCTTTTGCTTGGGGTTATAATTTTTTGTTTCAGCATTTCCTCTACATGCTCTTCCATGATATTATTTAATAATGCAGGGAATCTGTACTGCCTTTTGTAAATGGGGACGTTAGAGCTTGTTTCAATTTCATGCGTTGCCGCTTGGGTATATGTAAGTTTATCTCCCGGCAAGTAAAATATATCCTTATACTCAATGAGAATTTTTTTCATATCCGTTGCCATTGAACTATCCAAATGATCGATATTGATTTGTTTCATTAATTCCCCAAATCGTTCTAAGCCCACCAATGGAGTGCTTTTGCTTGTTTCAATTAAATCACAATCTGTAAGTTGCTTCTCAATATTTGGGAGAAGTTCAAAATTATCTTGTGGTATAGTATTATTATCATCGATAACAGTATTTGTATTCTGTTCCCATTTTTTTTCTGTTTCCTCTATTTTTTCACCTGATGGTTTCTTTAAATTTATTGTTCGAAAGTTTTCCCCAACATTAACAGTATATTTTATTAAAAATTCTGCCCCAATTATTCCAGGAACACCAAGTGTTCTTATAACATAAAATTTTGTTCTATACAACGATTTCCCAACGTATAAATTTATAAAAATTGAACCCACAGTGTCGGATAATGTTCCGTTAAAACTTGAAAACGTTACTTTATCCTGATAATCTATTGTAGAACACCCAAGCTCTTTTGCTAATTCCCAACTCAATGCATTCGAACATGCTCCCGAATCAATTAGATAATTAATCTTTTTTTTCTTTTCACTCTCTGATAAAATTTGAACCATCAGTTTACCTTCCTTAGTGAATGCTATATCTAGTGATTCATAATTGTGTATGTATTCACTATTTGTTATCGGATCCCTTTCGATTGTGTGTGCTTCTTCTGCCCTAAGGCAGAACAAATCAGTTTTAACGATGGGAACACTAGAATTTTTATTTAGACCGACTAGTGTTCCGTGTTGTAGTTTTTTTGATTTGTACTGTTATGTGATTGGGGTTGATTATATGTATTTCTAAAATGGTTGTATTGAGAAGGCCCTTGTGGATGATTGTTTTGTGTTGGAGTATATTGTGAATAATTGTTTTGTATTGGAATATGTTGTGCACCATAGCTTCTATACGGCGTTGGAAATCTTTTTGGCCGTGAAAAATTGTTGGTGTTGTTAGTAATGTTAGGATTGTATGTAGTGCTGTTATGTTGTGGTAGCCCAAAATGATTCGGGTCTGACAATTGAGTGCTGTTAATATAATTATCGCAGCGTGTTCTACTATTATTCCGAAAATCTACATACTGCTGGTTTCTAGTAATACCGCGATTTTGGACATGTGGGCTGGATGAGCTTCCGTTATCAACACTATTGTGGATTGAATTGGTGAAAAGAGCATTGTTTATGGTGTCGTTTGTTTCGGAAATCATTGTACGATTTAATCGTTCTTCTATTTTTCGGATGTGTTCTATTTGAACTACCTCTTCCTGGAGATATTCTAACAGTTCATTAAAATGTAAATGTTTGTTTGTTCTCGCGAGTGTTTGCAATTCTGGCTTCCTTAAACCGGCCAAAAAGTGAATTTTTAAATTTTTCATCGCGTATGAATCTTCCGTGTTATTTATGTCATTATTGATGATTTGCTCTTTTAGTGTTAACACCCTTTCTTTGTATTCCGAGAAAGGTTCATTGACCCCTTGATGAAGCGTCTCAACTTGTTGAAAAATGGCTTCGATGTCAAATTTTTCTCCAAATTGTCTAATCAATTTCATCTTCACCTTTTCCCACGTATCATCCAAAATACGATTAAAAAAACCAGCTGCTTTTCCTTTTAACTTAAACATAACTGTGCGAATCAAATCCTCTTCAGCCTCTCCCTCCGGAATCTGATTTGCAAAATATTCAATCTGATACAAAAAACCATCCAGATCTCTTGCATCTCCGTTAAATTCAGGAATGCAAAGCATTGCCTGTTTAATGGGAAACTCGTAAGCCATGCTATTATGCGATCCGTTTATTGCTCTATCAAGTTCCGCGCTTTGATTAAGAAGCTCTGCTTTAAGTATTTGAAGGCGTTCTTTGAAGCTATAATTTTTAGTTAAACACGCTTCACTAATTGTTGTTGAATTTAAATGATTTGCAGTCTGGGTGATACGAATATTTGTTATATTTTCGGTGTTAATTTGAACAGTTCTGTTCCTAAGAGACAGAACTTTGTTGTTCATTACCTTATATGTTATATGTACGAAAAAATATGTGACTATGATTAATAAAAAAAATTCACTAAATAAAGGTTTTTTTTGACACTATAACTTTTTCAAAATATTTTAATAACTATGCACTTTACTATTAGGCCACTAAATATATGTATATTAAAATTAATTCACTAGCTATAATTACCACTATGACGCTGCGTTTTCCCTGCACCACTTATCACTAAAATATTTACCGTTACCAAATTACCCGGGTTAAGAACACCAGCCAGAAATGACTTTATATGCGCTAAATTTTGCGCTTTACCGCTGTCACCAGATGAAACGGTTAGAACTATTTATTATAAATAAAAATGCTTAATTTTATGCTCCCCAACACCAGAACTTTTATTTCAATTACTACACTTCCGATCAAGCCAAGCACCGACACCAGAATCTCCTTCATCTTTTTACCGCCATCGCCCGTTGGCTCCTTCGATCGTCAACCTTGTCCTCTCTCCATTCTCACGATGATCTTTCTCTCACCTCCTCTCCTATTTCACGGTTCGTGTACTTTAGCCGCCTGTACGGATACGGCCGCCGTTATCAGCTGTCATCGACGGTCTCGTACGACGGTATCGTAGCGGCCAAGGTCGCTACAGTAGCATGTATGGCACTGTTACCGGGGATGAGATTTTCTTCAACCAACTGCTGAAAACTTTTTCAGAGTACAATTTTGAATGGAGTAACCTTAGTTGTGTAACTGTTGACCGAGGAAGAAATATGAGTGGTACTAAGAAAGGTTTGGTAGGACAAGTAAAAGAAGAGTGCAAAACAAAAATATTCCGCAGCCTTTGTTTGTGCATTGTATAATTCACCAAGAAGCGTTGTGTGCGTAATATTTTTTATATTAGCTGCGTTCTTCAACCAGTGGTTAAAATAATTAATTTTATTAGGTCACATGGTCTGAATTATCGACGGTTTAGAAACATGTTGAAAGATAATGATGCAGATTATCAAGATCTACCTTATTACACAGCAGTGAGATGGTTAGGCTGTTGAAAATGCCAGTGCATTTCATTCAGCAGAGTCCGAAACCCTATCATATTTAATTACTCGATGAGAGACTCGCATCTTGTTCGAACGTCATGTATTCGCGACCTGGGAGTGTTACTAGACGACAAACTTTCATTTCGTCCTCATATCGACAGCGTTATTGCGAAGGGAAACCAACTGGCTAATCCTATAACGCGCACCTGCAGTGAATTCATCGATCCCGTGTGCATCAAATCGATCTTTTGTTCCATTGTACGATCTTGTCTTGAGTACTGCTCTCCGGTTTGGTGTCCGCTTACTGTTGGTGATATAAATCGACTTGAAGCCTTGCAAAGGAAAATCACTAGGTACCATACCAGGCCTTCCTACCATCAGCGATGTCTGCTTCTCAGACTCTAAACACTTAGGCGTCGAAATGCACAGTGTGTTTTTAACTTCCACCTTCTCAAGGGCGAGATGAACTCCCCCGCACTCTTAAGTCGAGTCAACCTATTCGCTCCCTCCCGAACACTGCGGTACAATTTCCATATGCGCACCCCCGCACTCGTAATAACCATGGTCAGGGTCAACCATGGATAAAAATATAAAGTGTCTTCGGCTTTGGATTGCCCATCAAAGATAAAAAAGTGTTTTGATATTACACATTTGAGATACACAATTGATATTTTTGCTAATGATACATTACGATTGGCACTCACTCACGATGTTTGCCCGCTATGTGGCCCGCTCATCAAAAAGTTTGGAGACCCCTAGTGTAGATGTAGATAACGATAAGTTTCGTGTAGATGCGTCATAAGGCGGCCTTATCAGCACCGATGGCTACTGTGTGGGATTCGAGGATCGGAGGTTCGGCGAAGCGATGGCGAATGATGAAGACGCGGAAATTTTCGACGACTCATTCTGTCGCTCACGCGACGTGAGTACCAGTGAGCGTATGCGTAGGCTACGTGAGTAACACAGTGAGCGTATGCGTAGGCTACGGTGAGCGTAGGCGGAGCTTAGTAGTACCACTACTACTAAGCCGACAAAACTGTTTCCTTGCGGAACACATGCATCAGTGCTGCGCGGCAACAAGCGCAAGTTGGCAAACTTGCGCACAGGAACCCTGGTTCGATTCCGCGTAGCGATTACTATTTTCGTCTTACGTTCCAGAAACGGATTTACTAAATATAATTATATTTTCGCGGAAAATGCTCTAGGCAATCGCTAGAGCAGCATGTTGCTTGTAAACGACTCCAGTGGAAGAAAAATAAAATAGTCAGTAGAAAAAGGAGAAATTTTGTGCAAGAGATTATTACTTCCGATTATTCCGAAAGTATTTAGATCCGTTCCACACAAGCCCTGTACTCCCTTCGAGACCCTACCCAAGGCAATCTTGACTGGACACTACTTGGCGAGAAGGCGTGGTCACCATCCTCTCCTTTACTACCCAGGCTCGTTCCCTCGTGTCAACTGACCAAGGTGTTCGACATTGGCAGGATTCCCCTTCGGTCCGCATAGGCCCCCGCAAGCTTGGGGCAACTAGCTGGAAGGCAGCCGTGAGGCGCGAATCTCTGTCGGTGAAGACGCTGCGGGAGGGAGACACTTGGTGCAAGACCGTGGTCGGCGGGTCCGCTTCGTCCATCCGCTTCGACAGCACGGGAAGGCAGCGGGCATATATTTGCCGCACGGAAGCCGACGGCATCGCCAGGACCAGTCACCTTCGCGGCTGGTCGGTGCACGACGGAGGCCGGGCGACACATTCTAATTCTGGTAGTGGATGTTTGTGGAAGCAAATACAGTGTTACAGAGAAAAATTAAACTTTATTTAATCTTAGTAGTTAAGTGTGGCACTTGTCCGAAAAAAGTTAGTGTTCTAAAACGACTAAAACTACAAGTCGTTTCAATTGATATGCACGAAAACTCCACCTGCGCTATCCCTGTACAATCGAAACGGGCAGAACTGATACGGCAGCAACATTAATTGTTTGGGACGAAGCTTCAACGACTAATCGGTACGCGCTCGAAGTAGTAGATCGAACACTGAAAGATATTACGGGATTGCAACGTCCCTTCAGTGGAAAGGTGTACTACTTTCCGGAGACTTTCGAAACATTTTACCAATCGTACCGAAGGGCACGGATGCACAGGTCATCGATGAATGTATAAAAAAGTACACTATAGCCGCTGTTTACAAAGCTACGATTGTGCGTTAACATGCGGGTACGTACGGCCAGTTTTCTGCTCCGTATCGGTGAAGAGCTGCACGATACATTCGCAGAACTGACTCATGAGTCAAACCACGGGATATCGTACTACCTCGATCGGTGAACTGACTACCCGGCATTCAATCGCTGGTTGCTAGTGCTTACCATAATATCAAACAGTGTTGCAAAGATCCGGCCTATTTTTATGATCGAGCAATTCTTTCGTCCCTAAACGTCGATGTGACCAACATCAATAATTTGGTGCTAGAGCATATCCTAGGGCGTGTTAGGGAATACCGTTCCGTCGATACGCTGGTCAACCCAGAGGAGCTCGAACAGTTTCAGTTGCCGTGCGAATATCTTAATTCGCTCAACATCAGCGGGATACCTGTCCATTCTCTGCGATTGAAACCATCGGTTCCAGTGATTCTATTGCGAAACCTAAACTAGGACATGGGGTTGTGCAGAGCACGTGACTGAAGATAGTGCTCATGGAAGGAACTGCATTCGCGTCTAAATACTGACGAGCAAACGGAGCGGCGATGACGTGTTGCTTCTTCACATATATTGTGATAGCAACGACATAGGGCATGTATTCCAAATCAGCCTTAAACAGTTCCCTATTCAGGACAGGAGTGCTTCTCAATGACCATCAACAAGGCACAATGACAATCTCTACATCATTTGGGTCTATACCTACCGAAACCCGTTTTCGCACACAGTCAACTCTACGTTGCACTATTCCGTGTGACATCACGGTCCAACATTGCCATACTGATACCGAATCCAGAACGAGAGGATGATGATTCTCTCTGTAGGTTTTTGCACCCAAGACGGTAGAATTGATTCGAGTCGACTGTAAGTACAATCAACACCCAATCCCGCTGCACCAACGGGTCGGATTCGCTATTACTTTCTAGCACCTATTTATCATTCGGGTTGACGCGAACTCGACTCCGATCTTGCGCACCCACTGCACTCACGGGTCGGAATCGATTCCGACTGGCTCACACCTCACTCCGGGTCGGGTCGTGAAATGAATCGTATGGCCCACCACTAGCGCAGATCTTCGAAAGAGGTTGGACCTCTGCGATAGCAAAGAAGCAGTCGAAGGCAATACCGTTCCATTTGTGACATAGAGCAATACACCTTTCGACCTACCACGATATAGAACTCTCTGTTGCGTGTGACTTACCCAGCTAGCAAAACCGAAGGTCTTTGTATGGGAGACATCGCGCTCATCAAGGCTCACTTCCCAAGTAGCAACCGAAGCTTGTTTCTCCCAGTTTCAACCCCCTGATGTCCAAAAACTTCGTTCACTATTGCTATCCTATTTCTACATTCCACAACGTTTGTTGCGTTCTCGCTCATCAGGGTGTTAGTCAATTCTCTCTTGCCACACGAAGAGAATTCTCCTGCACACTTCGTGTGTTTGATTCTACCCATCCCTGTTGAACACAAGTAATTTTCTTCCATCGCACTCATCTGGGTGTTTGCTCTTTTCCATCCAAGCTAAAGAGCGACTTCAGTGTGCTCTGAACCGTGGACGCGAGAGTGTATGTTTGTGTGCTGCGTGAACTATTTGTCCTGCGTGAACTATTTGTCCTGCGTAAAACACTTTCCCGTACTGCACCATCCGCGGTGTTCTTTCTGCGTTACCGGAGGATGAATTGTTATCATCTAATTGTTTCGCTAAGTGTCATTTTCAAAGTGTCTAGTGCTATGTGACATTTATTCTAATTAAAACATTGCAATTTACAAGTTTCAGATGTGTTCTGCTACCACTAGCTGTTCCCCAAACCTCTTCAAATTGCGTCACTGTGTGCACAGGTGTTCAATGTTCAATTGATCCTCAAGCACAAATGTAACCCTACAGGCAAAGAGCGGGATATTTTATCATGGTGTGCGTAAAAAAAACCTAGAGCTAAGCGGAGAAACGGTGTGAAATACAAGGATGCGAGAGCGCGTTTTGTTTTCTACACATTTTTGACACTAACACAGTTACAATTCAGAGGACTTACAACCATGCCAAGTTATCGCTCGCGTTTACTTCTGCTTGGCCTATAGACGCTCGAACTCCGTTTTAAGGAAAACCAATGTGTATTTGTTGCTAAAATAAAAAAAAACTAATTAGTTTTTTGTTGTTTATTCAATAAGAGCAACATCTACGTGCCTTCGAGATCTCTTCGCTCTCGTAACTTGCTTGTTGGTGAGAGCAGGCGTACCTTATATGGATACATTGAGCCGTTACTAGCTATTTATTTTTTATTTTATTTACAGTCTTTCCCCGAGTTACGCGAATAATGCGTTCCGGAGACATTCGCGTAACTCGGATTTTCGCGTAAGTCGAGTTCTGCTTGACACATGGTTTATACCTAGTATTAAGAGATCGAATATTTAATATCACCGTTAAAAAAACATGAAAAATGACACACAAATTTAAGTCCTCCAATTTATTTAGTCCATTTTATTCGATCACATTCGAATTTTATTCGATCACAAATTCATTATTCATATTTTTTTATTTACAAAGTAATAAGAAAGTAGTCCATCGTTAATTGTTTTGTAGATTTTTTTTGTCTTCCCAAATTTGTAGATAAATTTTCATATTTTCGCGTACACTGTTGCTCACTCTTGCAAATCTTTCCTCATCACTGTCCATCGCTTCGATGGTTGATAATGCCAATTCCAAATTGCTGAATGCTTCAGCTAAACCTTTTGTTGAGAAACATTTGTTTTCCTCTTCCATGCCCTCACTATCGTCCTCTAAGTACTCTTCGAGTATTTCTAGGGATTGCATTTTAATAAGCTCTTCATTAGATAAAGGCTCTCCCGCACAATTAACGAGCTCCTCCATTTCCTCATAGATAACTTCTATTTCAAGAAAGTGAGCCAAGGAAACACATTCACTTAATACAGTTGATATAGGTTCCTGACTACTGTCTGGTGGTTCATTGCTAGCAAAAAAATGAGGGTAAATCCTTTTCCATGCCGCTTGCATTGTCGCTTGTTTCACTTCTTTCCAAGATGCTGCAACATTATTTATCGCATTCAAAATGTTAAAAGCTTTCCAAAACTGACTAAGCGTCTTAGACCCAGTTTCTACGGTTTTTAATGCTTGTTCGAACGTATGTCGAAGGTAATGGGATTTTAAAGCAGCTACAACACCTTGATCCATTGGCTGCAACAATGACGTTGTTCTCGGAGGCAAAAATAAAATTTCTACATTTGGATGCATGTTGTTTAGTTCAATCGGATGGCCAGGAGCATTGTCAAGCAACAATAGCACTTTAAATGATATTTCCTTTTTTTCGCAGTACTATTTCACTTCTGGCACAAAACATTCATTGAACCATTCAACGAAAATACAGCGAGTAACCCATCCTTTTGTATTAGATTTCCAATAGACCGGCAGATTGTTAATATTTATGCTTTTAAAAGCTCGTGACCTTTGCGACCGATAAACGGCTAGTGGCTTTAACTTTAAATCACCTGCTAAATTACCACCAATCATTATAGTTATTCTATCTTTAGCTACCTTATAACCTGGCATTGTATCCATTTCTTTAGAAATATAGCTTCGGGTGGGCATTTTTTCCAGAAAAGCGCTGTCTCGTCCACGTTAAAAATTTGTTCTGGAATATAAGAATTTTCTTCAACAATTTTGGCAAAAACATCAGGAAAATAGCTAGCGGCGTCATCATCAGCACTAGACGCTTCTCCATGAATTTTTACGTTTCGTAAATTGGTTCGTTTTTTAAAGCGTGAAAACCACCCATTGCTTGCTTTGAATGATTGTTCTTCAATATTCTCCTTATTGGATTTACGTTTAATATCGTGATATAACGATACAGCCTTCTCTTTTATACTTTTTAAACATAAGGGAATTTTTTTAGCTGTTAGATCCTCTATCCAAATTAACAATAAACTCTCCATTTTCAATATCGTTTCATCACGATACGGCGTTACGATTGTACCCTGCATCAGCGCATTGCTTTTCACGGATTCCAGGAAACGCTCCTTTGTTTTTTACGGTATTTTTTCGAATAGACGACATCTTTACTCGCTGAAAATGATTCTGATTTGTTTTGAATGGAGTGAAATGACGATATGAAATTATGAAAATGACAAGTGAAGTTTGATTTGACAATTAAAGTGTGCATCATAAACTCAGCGAACTGTCAAAATTTCAAAACTCGCGTAACTCGAATTCGCGTAACTCGAGTGACGCGTAACTCGGGGAAAGACTGTATATAATTACGTCATCTAGCCTAGACTGGCCTACATATCTATTCTCAATTTTTTAATACACTGGCTAATAATGGAACTAACTGAAATTAACATCATACAAACCATGGTGATATCAAATTACTAACAGATAGCTATGAGCTATGAAATAACTTGATGGTTCTGATCGTCAATATGTGCCTCGAAAAGTCATTTTGAGATTATTTACAATAACGTTAAGATCGACAGTATTGTAAAAAGAGCTATATGCATTAACCATTAGAAGTAAAGGGTCTTTGGAGCCAAATTCCGTCGTCCTGAAATCAGTGCTAAAAAGAGCTCGTGGCCTTAAACTCCTGCTAGGGGCCTGAAAATGATTTTTTTTCGAGAATGGAAAAGGCGTCAATGAATCCACTAATGAGCTTATGTAAGAAAGTGCATTGAGCCGTCATTCGCCTGTGTTCAAGGGATTCCAGTCCAAAAAGTAGCAAACCTGGTACGGTAGCAGGGATAAGTAGCGTCACGAGATCAATTCAGACGGTACCAAAGGATGCGTGTGAATTTTCTTTGGATTAATTCTAGCCGTTCAATTCTGTATTTTTGAGTTGGTATCCAAATTATTGAAGCAAACTCTAGAACAGGCCTAACTATAGCACAATATAACGATTTTAAGGTACGCGGATCACTAAAGTCCTTTCCAACACGTAAGACAAATCCTAACAACATAGAGTTTTTGAAATACATAACTCATCTTGAAGAGTTAATCTACTATCTAGTTGTACACCTAAGTCACGAACTACATATGTGCGCGGAACTGAGCTGCCATCTAAGGAGTGGGTTTGTCAAACCGATAGTAAGTTGGGCTTCTTGGTATGTTCGATTCAGTGCGCCAAGATTATTAGCAGCCAGCTGGAAGAAGCGCG
Organism: Anopheles coluzzii; assembly: GCF_943734685.1. Lineage (NCBI taxonomy): Eukaryota > Metazoa > Arthropoda > Insecta > Diptera > Culicidae > Anopheles > Anopheles coluzzii. The sequence goes on along the minus strand of NC_064671.1, from coordinate 57,403,418 downwards.
TAAACATAATATGATGACCCCGTTCTAACACAGAATTGACATTTTCGTTTGACTGGAACGTGATACGATGTTGGTGTTCCAGATGGGCAGTTGGACGATGGTCACCGTTTTGACCTGCATCTAATAACCAAAGATAACTCACATAGCTTGAGCGGCTGAGATGCATCGTACATCCTGATACTACAATATCATCGCATAATCATCGCGTGTCAGTGGAAAAGGTTACATGGTCGGCACCCTGAAACAAATAGTTGTTAAACATTGACTTGGCAGTTATACTTGTGACATAGTCATAGGTTGTGTGGCACAATATACCGGTGGTCCAATTCCACCCCCTTCCCAACCAACATCAACGCGTGACATTTTACAATTTTGTATGAGAACAAACGGGCAGCGTGTATCATACATGTGGTTTCCTATATTCAACATTTTCAAACTCTCTAGTAAAACCTTTGCTCTTGCATTCGGACCAAAATAATGAGAAAGTGTACAAGTGTACACTCGCTACTAATGCGGACACCCGATATACGCTACTAATGCGGACCGGAGACAATCGGGGCGACTATGGGCTTCGAACGACGAGATCCGTTCGCCGCGGTTGTCAGAAGGCGCTCACTTGGCGCTTAGTTTTAAAATAACGTACCATTGAGAGACCGTAAGAAGCGCGTGAAAGAATGAGTTCTACCTGCCGGGGTCGAACGTTCCCGTTAGTATGGGGAGAAATCCGCGCGGTTTTGCGTTGCGGATTTGGAACGAATGTTGTTTTCAATGTAACGTTTTGGCTTAAATTTTGCTTTAAATGATTGAAGTGAATTGAACTTAGAGGTATGTAACATTTTGAAAATGTTTTATGTTCTATTTCCACTAAAACAAATTTTCATCGGTTTTGAAAATGTATATAAAAACATAAAACATATCGGAATATAAATATACATACAAATATCTAATAAACAGGGTTTTCCTGTGGTTCTGATAACTTTGAGATGCTTAACGGACTATATCGCTCGGGAAGTGATACTTTTGGCGCGTTAGCGATAAATCTGTAACTTTACTGAACTTTATATGACGGGAAGTGGATTCTTTGACACCTTTTTTGGACAGGTCGTTTGGTGCCATTTGCCACCTGGGTTTTCGTCAAGGATAATGTATTTAGAAGGTTGATTTTTATCGCTTTTGCTGGGCGACATTGTGAGGGACATCTGTCACTCTCTGCATACAAATTTCAATACCCCGCACCAGCCCTCCCCGATTTTTATACCGGAGCCCCTGGAAGAGAAATGTCAAGTCGAGAAATGTCATTTTGCTATGAACAACTTCACCTTGTCATTTATAACACCTTGGTTTTCGTATACATAAGGTGGTTGAAGTACAGTAGAGCGTCGATTATCCGGGTAGCTCGGGACCGGACGGTTGCCGGTTAATCGATTTGCACGGATAATGGTCCAAGATATGTCAAACGCATATAAAACATATGAAATTCACTAGTGTTATTATTAATTCACCTAGAATCAATCGATTAATCGTTAGTAGAATATTATTTTAATCAATAACTGCAGGTTTAACAACTGTTCATGAACAAAAATGAATTTCGAAAATACCCCTAGACCTAGACAGAGCTGCACAAGAAACTGGTTACCCAATTGATTATCGCTGCAAATGTTCGCCGTACGTATGAACAGCTGTCAGATTTATGCGCACGGTTAAACCGCCCGCCGGTTAATCCGTCCAAGGATAATCGACGTTCTACTGTATTGCTATTTTCAATAATACACATCAATATAAAATTTGCACTATACAAGACTATACACATTTATTAAAATTATGATCAAAGCGTGATATGTTTTGTAAATTATCGAGTGATGTTATTTTACTTCAATTTATGCTTTGTTATGGAAGAGTAATAACATTCAACTCAACTAGCGTTTATAAACATTCGCGAGTGAAATCATTTTCTGTCAATTCGGATGGGTGGGAAACAACTACAACAACAATTTTCCACAACCAAACGCATTCCGAAAATATCGCTTCAAAAGAGGTTTCATGCTGTCGTGGCTGTGCTGTTCCAAAAACATAATAGTGCTAATTCGTGAATTTTATTGCACACAGTATATATTTTAGCCCATAATACTTGAAGTAGTTGTAATTATTTACGTGTTCCGGTTGTTACAGGTGTTTCAATATAACCGAAATCATTGGATGCTGTTTGTGAAGATCGATTGTGTTATCATTTTACAAGCAAAAGTAAGTCATTTCATATCCAATGCCTATGAGCGCTTTGTCCTCTAATGACTTTCTTATATATACTATACAGCTCATATATTATTACGGACATGGAGCCCAATACAAGTGCAGCTGCATGACGTGTTGTAAAAACCACATCCGATAGCGACAGGAAGCGGGTCATAACGGCGTATGAAAATGGCACAGCTCCATCAGCAATAATCACTCTCATTCCAAACGTCACTGTGACTGGTCGAAGATTCTCTGCGCTCCGATTATTTTCAATATTACTCCGAGAAAACCTGTATCTTTGCTGAACCTGTTGCTGTTGTAGGTCACTTCATTGGCTGGTTTTGTTTAACAACTGGATTATTCACCGTCAATCACCTGGAAACGTTTTTCCGGCCCACAATCATTACGTCGCTTCAACATCACAATCAATCGCTCATCCACAAAGCAATGGCTGGTATTTGTTCCGCCTGCGCTAACGACATCGTAGCTGCTGATCGCATTGTGAAATGCCAGGGTTGGTGCAACTCTGAGTTTCACTTCTCATGCAGCGGACTTTCTGAGGAACTGTCCGCTACTATAGAGTGCCTGTGCACAGCTTTTTTGGGCCTGTAAAGCCTGTGTAAAGTTTCACAAGGATCCGCGTACGGCCGTGTTGAGGTCATACACCCCGTACACTCACACTTCTGTCGAGCTACTGCCCAGCATAGCCGACCTTAAAGCGGGCCTCCGTAGCGAGCTGTCACAGCATACCACAGCCATTAAGTTAGAGCTTCTGGAAGTTTTAAAGGCGGAGATCCGCTCCTGCTTGCGATCATCGCATGCCGCCACCGATTTACCGTCTCAACGGCCCATTCATCACAATTCAGCGCCTAAATTGTTTAATTCAGTGGTCAAAAATATCCCTGGTACTATTACACCCACACTACAACAGTATCCATCATTAGCCGCTTCTCTTAGTGTGAGTGCGAACGATCCGTCATCCTTCACCAATATGCCACCAGTTTACAACCCGCAAACACCACTACTCAGAGGATCGGGATCGCCGCTCGATTCTGACACACTAGACACCATCCCACACACTGATACGCGAATGTGACTATTCTTTACGCGTTTCTCCCCATCGGTTACCACTGAGCAGATTTATCTCATGGTGCAAGTACGTCTAGCACTCGATAAGCGGGATGTGTTTGTACACCGTCTGACGAAGCTTGGTGCCGACACTAGTACACTCTCATTTATCTCATTTAAGGTGGGCATACCAGCCACTCTACGCAACAAGGCTCTCTCACCTAAGACATGGCCCTCTACTCTTTCCTACCGAGAGTTCCGTGACTATCGGACTAATAATTATAACACTAATACCTGTGCAACAATTGAAACAAATTCGATGCTCGATCAAAACGTTACTCTCGCTACCGACACTTATCATAATCCTCTCTCACATTCTGGAGGGAGTGCCGCGATGCCAACTACTACAACAGATACTACAACAACAAGTACAACAGATACGCTCGCACAGCCCGTTACGATTTCCTCACCTGCCATGACCACTACAGTCACAGCTTTGTTTACAAACGAACCACATCCTGACCTTAATGAGCGAATGCTTGTTTCCACCACACCTACCAGGTCACCTCCCGAATGCTTAGCCGCTCCTAAAAAACGACCGAAGCGAAACGCTAAACGGACTGATGAATCTGCTGACGCTGGCCCGTCGAATGAATAGCAATCTTGCACTGCATCCGGCGATGCACCTCGTTCAGCTCATCCCAGTCTCTCTATCTACTACCAAAATGTGCGTGGTCTACGAACGAAAACTACAAATCTTCGCCTGGCGCTATCAGAATCAGAATATGATTTTATCATTCTCACCGAGACTTGGCTTACTCAGTCCATACCTTCTTCGCTCCTCACTGACGATCATTATCATATCTACAGGTGCGATAGGAATCTTTCCAACAGTGCCCTCTCACGCGGTGGGGGTGTTTTAATTGCATGTTCCTCTTCAATACCGACATGTGAAATCGCATCGCCTAATACCATACTGGAACAACTTTGGATCAAAACATTGCTGCCAGGTGTCTCTGTTTACATCGGCGTTGTTTACATTCCGCCTAGTCATGCGAATGACCCCGCAGTGATGAACGCTTTACATGATAGTGTACGTGAAATTTCAAGCCGCATTAAAGAGAGCGATTTATTATACGTCTTCGGAGACTTCAATAAACCTGATATCAGATGGGAGCTGACTAATACATCAGAAGCCACCGATTGCTCTCCATGTTATTCTGTCATGCATTATGCACCTTTATGCAATTCCGTGGCTAATACCGATTTCGTTGATGGGTTGCATAGTATCGGATTATTTCAGTTGAGTGGTATTGCAAATCAATCTGGGCGTCAATTGGATCTGGTCTTCGCAAACCTTGCCGCAACCAATATTTTGTGCGACTCAATCACACCTCTGCACTCTGTGAATGGTACTTCGGCTCTAGAGAACTTCCTCCCATACGTAACACACTGTAGTATTCCACTTCTCAGTGAGGACTTTCATCATCCTTCATTGGATATGATGATTTTTTATCCCGTACAACTATCCCACACCACCAACAGTCACACTAGCAGTACAGTCAATAGAAATTTCTTCAAAACGAATGTGGAACGTATGAATTCTCTTATTGTGTCGTTTGACCGCAATTTTGACTGCTCCAACTTTTCCACTATCGACGAAACCACCGATTTCTTTAGCGTTTTTATGCGCTCAGCGATTAACTCCTGCGTTCCTGTTGCTCGACGAAAGTACGGCCCCGATTGGTCTAATGCATCTTTAAGACGGTTGAAAAAAATAAAATCAAAAGCCTACGCGGATTACAGTAGAACGAGATCATCGCTGCATAAGAGAATTTTTTTCGATGCATTGAACAATTATCGTCGACATAATCGTGTGCTCTACCGCTCCTTCATTCGCCGTACTGAAAGGCAGCTGTTTTCTAAGCCGACACGGTTTTGGTGCTTCTGGAACAAACGGCGCAATATAAGAAGTATCCCTCCGTCAATGAGCTACAATGGCCAAACTAGTATCGATACATCCGATATTTGCAACACTTTCGCCAATCGTTTCGCTGATGCATTCACCCTTCCTGTTCACAATCCTAACACACTAGTAGAGGCCACCCGCAATACTCCATCCGATGCTATCGATTTTATTATTCCCACAAGTGACGAAGCATTAATTGCGCGCACACTCAACGATATAAAACCATCTACATCATCTGGACCTGACAATATTCCCGCATACATTTTGAAGCACTGCCGTCAATCACTCGCACCCATTCTTGCCAAAATATTTAATGATTCCCTTATGCGTGGCACGTATCCTGCGTCCTGGAAACACGCGCGAATGGTTCCTATCCATAAACAAGGCAGTCGACTTCATGCTAGTAATTATCGTGGCATTGTATCCCTATGCGCTTGTGCAAAGGTGTTTGAGCTCATTCTATACAATCCGCTACTCACAGCAGTTCAAAACTATATGAGCCCTAGTCAGCATGGATTTCTCCCAAGGAGATCTTCCACCACAAATCTTGCTGAATTTGTTGGCTACTGCTTCGACAACATGGATCGTGGTACTCAAGTTGATGCAGTATATATCGACTTCAGGGCTGCGTTCGATAGTATTTCTCATGATATTCTACTTTCGAAGCTAAAAAAAACTCGGTTTCCTCGACTGGCACATCACCTGGCTGCGTTCATATTTAACTGGTCGTTCGTACTACATAAGCATAGGATCTCATCGTTCTCACTCCTTCACCAGCTCCTCCGGTGTGCCTCAAGGGAGTAATTTGGGACCGCTACTCTTCCTCATCTATATAAATGATCTATCTTTCGTTTTACCGCCAGGCCAACACCTAATGTAGACGATGTAAAAATATTCGCTCCAGTTAGAAACGACAGTGACTGTGTACGCCTTCAAACGATCCTTGAGAATCTGGATAGCTGGTGCAGCAGAAACGCCCTCCAAGTGTGTGCTGATAAATGCCAGTGTATATCATTCAGCAGAGCCCGTCACCCCATCACGTTTACATACACTATGCTCAACACGGCTTTGGCTCGCACGACATGTATCCGTGATCTGGGGGTGCTACTAGATCAGAAGATGTCATTTCGCCCTCACATTGATAGCGTTGTGGCGAAGGGAAATCAGCTACTTGGTTTAATTACGCGGACCTGTAGCGAGTTTACCGATCCCATTGAAGTCTATCTTCTGTGCCATCGTAAGGTCGTGCCTGGAGTACTGCTGTCCGATATGGTGCCCGCTCGGCGTTGGTGACATCAATCGCCTCGAAGCCATTCAACGGAGACTCACCTGGTACGCGGTTCGACTCCTTCCATGGCAATCCCACCACGATCGGCCCACCTACCATCAGCGGTTTCTGCTTCTCGGACTTGAACCACTCTGCTCTCGACGTAAAAACGCCCAATGCCTTTTCATATTTCGGCTCCTTAACGGAGAGATCGATTCCCCGGCATTACTAGCCAGCATCAATTTGTTCGCTCCCTGTCGGATTCTTAGATCCAATTTCCATCTCCGTGTACCGCGTACCCGCAACAATCATAGCCAGGGACACCCTGGTATACGTTATACGTATGTCCCTCGAGTTCAATGAAGTGTTAGATTTGTTCGATTTCAGTATGTCTACTTCTACGTTCAAGGAGAAATTGCGTCTACGTCACATTTAATGTAAGCTTATAACTAGAGGTCTATTTATATGTTATAAATGATCATTGTTATACATATCTTACCTATGTGTTTAAACTCACCTCTTCTACTATTATCCCTCAGCAACATGGCTTTTTTCCTAACCGTTCTACAACAACTAACCTTATGTCCTTCACCTCTTTCGTATCATCCCAGTTAGAGTCAGTTAAACAAGTTGATACTATTTATACTGACTTCAAATCTGCATTTGATCGTATTCCTCATTCCTTACTTCTAAATAAAATTTCACAACTTGACGTCAATAATCTTTTTGTATCTTGGTTACGTTCTTTTCTATGTGATCGTTCCTATAGTGTTAAATTTAATGATATGTTTTCGACTCCCTTTTCATGTAGTGCAGGCGTACCGCAAGGTAGTGTTCTAAGTCCTTTGCTGTTCATAATTTTTATTAATGATGTCCGTACCACCCTCCCTCCTGAGTGTTTCCTCTGCTACGCAGACGACCTCAAAATCTTTCTCCCAGTTTCGTCTCCTAGAGATTGCATTTCCCTACAAAATATTCTTGATCGTTTTTCGTCTTGGTGTTCTAGTAATTCCCTCACATTATGTCCTGATAAGTGTAACGTCATTTCGTTTAGTCGTTCGCAGTCTCCAATCACTTACTCGTACGTCCTAAATTCTGTACAAGTCAATCGTGTTTGTGTCGTAAAAGACCTCGGTGTCTTGCTTGACAGAGGCCTCACCTTCAGCCACCACATTGACTCAGTTGTCAATCAGGCGCGGAAAACATTGGGTCTCCTAAAGAAAATTGCGTGCGATTTCTCCGACCCAATGTGCCTGAAGACTCTGTTCTGCTCTCTGGTCAGATCGATTTTGGAGTACTGCTCAACAGTCTGGTCCCCTACAGCTCGAACCCATGTGGAACGTATCGAGCGGGTGCAGCGATCGTTCACCAGGTTTGCTATATGTAAAATCCTGGGTAGATTGTCCTCCCCCATACCTCCTTACGAGGACAGGTGTCGGCAGCTTGGCCTGGAGCTATTGGAAAACCGCCGTTCCCATGCCCAGTCCACCTTTATTGCCGCATTACTCCTTGGTAATATTGATTCTCCTTCCCTTCTTTCTTCTATCCCTTTCTACGCCCCTAACCGTGTTCTTCGAAACCGCCCTCCCCTAGTGATCCCTTCCCGCCGAACTGCAGTGGGCCGTAATGACCCCCTTCTTCGTGCAATTCGTCGATTTAACTGTGTATTCTCTATGTTTGATTTCAACCTTCCCTTATCCTCTTTCCGATCCCGCATCAGAACCCTCCATAATCCCGTGCTGCCTTAATTTTTAATTTTTAAATTTTAGATTCTAATTTTCTAAAAAAAAAATTTTCTCAAATTTTAGATAATTTGTGTTAATTTTTGTTAGGTTAGGAACATAGGTAATAAGTATTATTTAAGCATTTGTGTAACCAAAAGGTAGACAAATAAATTTGAATATGAATCTGAATATGAATATGAATATCTTAATTTAATTATAAGGTTGCCGATTAGACACAATGGTCCGTCGGTTGTGTATGAAATAAATAAATAAATAAATAAATAAATAAATCAGCCAAATGCTTAATATAAAGAGACCAACGGTGTATGGAATCATAAAAAAATACAATGCAACTTGGCAAATCGCTGCAGCTAAGCGTGGTGGCACCTGTATAAAAATGTTGTCGCAGGATGCGGTAGAAAGTATTCGAACCTGGATCGACGAAGATTGTGCGATCACGCTGAAGCCACTGGCACAGAAAGTATTTGAACGACACGGTGTACACTTTAGCATCTCAACTATAGCCAGGGAAGTTAAGGGCTTCAACTACTCCCTTAAAATGCTGCAAAAAATACCTGAAAAGCGCCACACAACTGCAACGATCGAGGAACGTTCCACATACGCCAGAAACTTCTACCAAATAACAAGGGCATTTCCTGTAAGCGGGTTAATATATTTGGATGAATTGGGTTTCAACGTGAGCATGCGGACAAGCAAGGGCAGATCTCAGAAAGGAACGCCAGCAGTAACCGTGGTTCCTCAAATCATAACTAGAAATATATCGATAGTATGTGCAATGAATTCGAATGTGATCGTACAATACGTCACACACAACCAACCGGTAAACAGAGAGCTATTCACCAATTTTATTTATGAGCTTAAAGAATTTTGCGATCCAAAAACATAAATGGAAGCTATTTAATAATGGACAAACTTGCTTTTCACAAAAGCCAGTCCGTGCAGAAAGCTATAGGAACCGTTATAGACAAACCTCTCTATCTACCCCCATATTCTCCCTTTTTAAACCCGATAGAAAATATGTTTAGCAAAGTGGAAAAATTATGTAAAAAGATCTAACTGCACTAATAACGACCAATTAATGGAAGTTATATGCAACGAAGCAAATTATGTTACCGCAGAAGATTGCGAAGGATTCATAAACAACATGTGGAACTACATGTCACGCTGTTTAAGCGGTGAAGAAATATTAGATTAGATTTAACTTTATTCTTTGATAGTTCCTTTGATAGAATTCCTGAAAAACATGCTGTGTAGTTTTCGTAACATTTATGATATTGGTTTTACTCAGTAGTTAAGATAGATGAGATTTATTAGTAGTAGTTAAGTCAATTAATACTTAAATGGAAAAACCGTACTTCAAGAATTCTTCCTCAAAATGTGCTGTGCAGTTTCCTCAACATTTATTACGTTTTTTTTCATTAGTTAAGTTCTTAATCTTTAGATGGAAAAACGATACTCAAAGAAATCCTTGAAAACGTGCTGAGCAATTTTCTCATCATTAATTACTTTTTTTAGTCAGTAGTAAATATCTTGATTGTTAGATGGAAAACAATACTCAAAGAGTTCCTTGAATAAAATACAATGCAATTTTCGAACGTTTCTTAAATCAGTTTGTTTTACTGCTGAAAGAAAAACTAAGCTGTTTGCATTCTTAAATCAGCTTTTATTTACGACAAAACCCTGCCAGTATATGCCATCGTTAAGATGCCCGGATCGCCATACAACACAGCATGCTCCTGATTCATTCTTCTACTCAACACTTTCTGTTCAAACATACCGCTAAAGATGACCCTTAGTAGCACTCGTGTCAGTAGTAGTGATGGGAGAACTCTACAAAAGCCTGGTTCAATTCCGAATGACTTCGCCAAAGACGAAAGCCCCTCAGAAAAGTTGGTGCAAAACTCCAGATTCTGAACCATCCGAAGCCGCTTCATCGGGATCAGCAAGACGAAATCAGGACAATATCGAAGATTAAGACATATTGTCCTGTACTGCACGCTGTCTGGCATTGTATTTTTTTATGATTCCATACACCGTTGGTCTCTTTACATTAAGCATTTGGCTTATTGCTGATGGAGCTGAGTCATTTTCATACGCCGTTATGACCCGCTTCCTGTCGCTATCGGATGTGGTTTTTACAACACGTCATGCAGCTGCACTTGTATTGGGCTCCATGTCCGTAATAATATATGAGCTGTATAGTATATATAAGAAAGTCATTAGAGGACAAAGCGCTCATAGGCATTGGATATGAAATGACTTACTTTTGCTTGTAAAATGATAACACAATCGATCTTCACAAACAGCATCCAATGATTTCGGTTATATTGAAACACCTGTAACATCCGGAACACGTAAATAATTACAACTACTTCAAGTATTATGGGCTAAAATATATACTGTGTGCAATAAAATTCACGAATTAGCACTATTATGTTTTTGGAACAGCACAGCCACGACAGCATGAAACCTCTTTTGAAGCGATATTTTCGGAATGCGTTTGGTTGTGGAAAATTGTTGTTGTAGTTGTTTCCCACCCATCCGAATTGACAGAAAATGATTTCACTCGCGAATGTTTATAAACGCTAGTTGAGTTGAATGTTATTACTCTTCCATAACAAAGCATAAATTGAAGTAAAATAACATCACTCGATAATTTACAAAACATATCACGCTTTGATCATAATTTTAATAAATGTGTATAGTCTTGTATAGTGCAAATTTTATATTGATGTGTATTATTGAAAATAGCAATACAGTAGAACGTCGATTATCCTTGGACGGATTAACCGGCGGGCGGTTTAACCGTGCGCATAAATCTGACAGCTGTTCATACGTACGGCGAACATTTGCAGCGATAATCAATTGGGTAACCAGTTTCTTGTGCAGCTCTGTCTAGGTCTAGGGGTATTTTCGAAATTCATTTTTGTTCATGAACAGTTGTTAAACCTGCAGTTATTGATTAAAATAATATTCTACTAACGATTAATCGATTGATTCTAAGTGAATTAATAATAACACTAGTGAATTTCATATGTTTTATATGAGTTTGACATATCTTGGACCATTATCCGTGCAAATCGATTAACCGGCAACCGTCCGGTCCAAGGTGTTATAAATGACAAGGTGAAGTTGTTCAGAGCAAAATGACATTTCTCGACTTGACATTTCTCTTCCGGGGGCTCCGGTATAAAAATCGGGGAGGGCTGGTGCGGGGTAATGAAATTTGTATGCAGAAAGTGACAGATGTCCCCCAAATGTCGCCCAGCAAAAGCGATAAAAATCAACCTTCTAAATACATTATCCTTGGTCCAGTCCCAAGGTGGATTAAAAATATCAGTTGGTGGATAAGGGCCTTTGGGGGGTCGCCATAGTTGAGGAACTTAACGTCATTTTAAAACCGTTAACCATTGGTTTCCGCATACAAAGCTTAGCAAATATAACAGATTTCTTTGTTATTATGTTGATTTTTGTGTGTCTATTGATTTTATCGAAAAAATGAGATTTATTAACAAAAGATTTGATAATTTGTTCATGCACAAAATTTAAAATCATGTGAGTAAGAGTTCTTATCTCACGTAAATTGTCCATGCGGCTTGTAGATAATGAGGAATTAATGTGAAAATTGGAAAAAATAATGATTTCTTAGTTTTTATCATCAAAAATGTCGAAAACACAATGATTTATAGAATAAATTCACGGAATAACACAAAATAACTCACTTTGATCTATGTTTTAATGCTAAATAAGAACTCGCAAAGTCCAAAATATATTTTTAAAGAATATTTAATCGAAAAAATGGGGTAGATAAATTACATGAACAAATTTGTGGTGACACAACGTGTAACCGCTCCTTAAGACGCGTTACGCATAGTTAACACATACAGAACGCATCGCGCGTAACGTGTAGCACTCTTTCACTCACTAACACCAACAATATCAACGACTGCACTACTACCATAGGATATAGGATTAGAATTATATTTTATGTTAGAAATAAAACTTCTTCTACGAGTGACCACCAAACGAGTAACAAGCAAATTCAATACGTGCACCCGAAAGTAGTAAAAAGTAGCTAGAACATCCCCATAACTGGTGACTCCGACGGAACAAGCATCAAAATACGTTTGTCCGAAACGTAACGTAGCAATCGCGAGTGATCATTTCACAGTGACCGATTTTCATTTGCATTTCGCTCGCCGCGTTTTTAAGTTCAATAATCGAACATTGACCATCAAGTGTCGACCGCGTGCGAAACAAAATCACAACCAACAACGAAGTTGAACAAAATGGTGCGCTGATTGTGAAAAGTGAGGCAAGTGAAGCTACAGTGATTGCCAAACTAAATTTCCCAGACTTCGACCAAGAGGATATTGAAACCTGGTTCATATGCCTTGAAGCCTCTTTTCACGTCAACGGCATTAAACTGGACAAGTTTAAGTTCAACACAGTGATCGTTGCTCTTGGTTCACGAGCAAAATACGTGCATTCAGTTATAAAGCAGTGCCAAAACGAAAATAACAGCAACAAGTACGAAACACTAAAGGAAACTGTTATCGCTCATTTCCAACCATCGGAAACACAGCGACTGAGCAGTTTGCTGTCCGGCATGTCCCTTGGAGACCAGTAACCCAGCGTCTTGCTGTCCGAGATGCGCCGCTTAGGAGAAGCAGGTTGTACCGACAACATCCTGACCAACTTATGGTTGCAAGCCCTGCCCAACACAACTCGTGCCATCATCGCTGCCATACCAACCGCAACACTGGACGACCAGGCAAAAGTTGCTGACAAGATTCTGGAGGCACCCCGCAAGCAGATTTCCTCTATTCAACATCGAGGAGATGGAGCTACGAAAAATTCGCTGGAACAACGTATCGAAGCCCTTACGCAACGCTTAGATGAAGCACTAACAGGTAACCCCCACAGACGGAACCGTTTTTCTAATACACGTTCTCGTTCTTGCAGCCGACGGGATGGAACGCCAGCCAGAAATAAACGTGGCTGGATCTGCTGGTTTTATTTCCGGCACGGTTCTCAAGCTCGCAAGTGTGAAAAACAGAAGGCTGATAACCCGAACGTACCGTGTATTTTTTTCGACGGGAAGATCGAGGTGTACTCTCGACCGCGACCGATGTAAGCGCTAACCCGCAAACCGCCCACGCCGCTGCTGCATCTGCCAGCAATCCTGCGTCCGCCACGGACAATAACAGCAGCGACAACAATCGTTTACAACGCATACACATACACGACCCGAAAACATCGAATCGATTCCTTATCGACACCGGAGCGGACGTTTCTGTTGTCCCACCAACCTTAAGAGAACGTAACTCACCAAAACAATCACAACAGCTGTTTGCCGCGAACGGTACCCCAACACACACGTACGGTACCAAGCGTATCACTGTCGATCTCGGCCTACGACGATCCTTTGTGTGGGTATTTGTCATCGCAGATGTAAAGTCGCCAATCATAGGTGCCGATTTCTTAAAACATTACGATCTCCTTGTCGATCCCCGGCGATGCAAACTGATCGATAACACGACCCGTTTTGAAATCGAAAACATTAACGCAGTGACCGAACCTCTCTTCGTATTACCACGTTCGACATGAATTCACCGTTTTTTGACATTCTTACCGAATAAAAGGACATAACTGTTTTAAACATGAAGCACAAACCAACCGAGGCGAACACCGTTCATCAGATAATCACCAACGGACCACCCGTTTTTGTCGACCACGACGATTGCCCATCGACAAATTAAGAGAAGCCAAGGCTGAATTCCAATTTTTAATGGAACAGGGGATTTGTCAACCCTCTAAAAGCAACTGGGCAAGCGCTTTACACCTTGTAAAAAAATCGAACGGCAAGTGGCGACCATGCGGAGATTATCGGAATCTTAACGCGATCACCATACCAGACTGATATCCAGTACTGCATATTCAGGATTTTTCGAATATCCTGCACGTCAAAACAATATTTTCATGTATTGATTTACAAAGGGCATATCATCAGATTCCCGTAGCCCCAGAAGATATCCCAAAGACGGCCATAACGACACCTTTCGGACTTTTCAAATTTAAATACAAGACCTTTGGCTTAAGAAACGCAGGACAGACTCTACAAAGGCATTTGCACGCTATCTTAGGCGACCTCGATTATGTTTTTCCTTACGTAGATGATCTATGCATAGTTTCAGAGAACATAGTGTTGTGTCCGCACAAAACAATCATTAAACGTGGTGTGTACGGCACAAACAGAATATATATTTACAACTACTAGTTAAGGCCCGATAAAATCTACCGGATGTCCTCAAATTTAGAATTATTTTCAAACTCTACACGTTCAGTGGCAACAACCATAACTCAAAATCCCTATTTGTTCTTATTTGTTCTTACAACTGTGTTAACCTTGTAACTTCCTGGTTGTTACAGTTCTTACTGTACATTGCAGAACCGTTAAATAACGATGAGGCTACTTTTGAGCCATACTGATGTAAAAAAAAATCTTAAATCTTAAATAGCCATAAAAAACCAAGTCACGCAATTTTGTAATTATTTCAACTGGTGTTCAAAAATAAGGTTCTTTGTTACGCACGTAAAGTACCAATGAATCTTATTTACTTACACTTATAAGTAATAACAATGGTAATCATGATTGGTAAATTTTGTGGCCATTTTGATAAAACAGAAAGTTCAGTAGCTGCATTCCTTCTTATTTTCAATCGAACTGATACGTTCCATGCTTCTGTTGACACAAATGTATAATTTTTTGATTATTATTTTTTGGTTATCGGCGTGATTTTATGGAAAGCATAGCTAAGTAGTAACCTCAACAACGCGTTCATTGAAAAACGTATTGATGTGCAGTGGATTAAAAAATTAGGGCGCCGCTAGTACATATACAACTTGTTTAGATCCAATCCCAATTGCGTACTTAAAAACATAAATTTTTGAAATGCTCACTTCTATTTCAACCCATCTTCTGTTTTTTGTGCCCATAAATGTAAGATTGAACTACAAAAATATGATATCACACGTGGTTCGAATTCCATTACTACTCTTTTTTCGACGTATGTTTCATACGTTAGGTAATAAGTAATAGATGTTAGAACAATTTCAATGTAAATTTGCTCGGTCTTTAATTTCATGAGGGTCATTTCCAAAAACGCCATCAAAATTTTATTTTAATATCCTGAAACTGGTTTTGAAGTATTAAATGGAATTGGTATTTGTGTATGAGACAATTGTTATTGTTGTGCCAAATATCAAATTTCAACAGTGAACATATCCCCTCAAATAACCATTCCAAATGTGTAGTTCTAATATTCCGATCTATACTGTTATAGAAAAGAATGGTTCAACACTGTTTTAGCCTTCCCAGATCAATCAACTAAATTCACGTTTACTTGCAAACTACTTTATTTACTCTTGCCGCTCCACATCTTTCAGATTTTGCTTCTAATTTGACGTGTCCTTAATTATAACGTGGTTGTTCTTAATCAACAACAAAGTACAGTGATAGCATCACATGGTAAATATCTTCATCACTCTTGATAGATACAGTCAGAATCTTTTCAGCCCTCTTGGGCACGCTATAGTAAGCACAGTTTCATTGTGGATCATTCTGCAGTTGATGCTGATCCGGCTAAATGCAGTGCGCACGGTTGTCTCACCTAACGCGCAGTATGTTGCAGCCATGTCGCGCAATGAACCATCTCTCCCTTTAGTGCTTTGTTCCGGAAGGACGTCCTGAAATAAGTAGTTCTTCCCACCCGTGAACAAATCGTTACAAATTCAATTTTACGTTTCAAGCCATCAACATCCGCCGTTTTTTTGTTCGGAATTTCAGCAAGGCTTTTTAGCATATGGCCGCTTAGGGTCTCTCGGCTACATCCGCCTCTTATGCGTTTTCCTTGTCCCGACTCAGCTAATATTGCGGAGTAGTAGAGTTGGGGCGATCCCGTGTTACGTTGTCGTCAACTCGAACGACTCAATAACATGCCCGTCATGGGTTCAAGCCCATGGACCGTCCCCCGTAGCAAGGATTGACTATCCGGCTACGTGGTAATGAATTAAGTCTCGAAAGCCTGTATAGGCCGACATGTCCGCATAAGACATTACACCAAATAGAAGAAGATTTGAGGGAGTGTACATGTTCGACGTCCTGGATATAGCAACCCGTTTTACAGGATATTCTGTACCACATTTATCTGCCGATGACGACGGTGTAGGTAGTAGTCGAGGTGCTTAAGCACCAATAATGAGTATGGTTGGCTTTATTAATGATTGAATGAATTGGAATATCAACTATTTCACAATTAAGCTAATTTGGATAGTTTTCAAACATGTTTTTTTAAATATTGCCTTGAATATCTTGATTTATAATGGGAAGGGGTATGAGATGGGACACTTTATCATCAGGTGGCTAATTTGCAACTTTAATTATTGAAAAAAATCATTATATCCAATACCATGTGTTTTCAAATCGGTTTGTGCAAACAAAAAATCTATGTAACCATTGCCCTCATTACCTGCGGGCTAGCAGTGGTGCACGGAGCAAATCCTTTCGCAGCAACGCGCGTTGCTAAGAGAGCTCTGCTCTCACCGCTTTCTCTCTCTCGCTTAATGGTTACTCTCACGTCATTGTGGCGATTTTCGATTTTATATATAGTGAGATTTTTTGGTATATGTTATACAATAACACACGCACGTAATAAATAATATAAATACAGCACACGCAATGCGGGGAGAGGACGACTGATCTCTCTCGCGCCGCGATCCTCACTGAGGACGTCACAGGATGACAGCCTTGCTGTCAACAGTGAGCCCTCAGGATGAGGTAGCGGTCTGTCCACAACACATAGAACTGCATAAAAGGCACCTTCGTGAAGTTTTTGAACGCTTGAAACAGAATGGTCTCGTCATAAACGCAGCTAAATGTCAAATAGGCCAACAAGCTGTGGATTTTCTCGGACACAGAGTCACAGCCGAGGGTGTTAGAAAACGAAGCGGAAAATAATTAAGTGCCGAACACGTTAAAGGTATTTTGTTATACTTTAGCTGTTGCCAAAAAATTAGTCTGTTTATTCCGCCGGTTCGTTTACGATAATGCCAGAATTTGTCTTTCGAGACCGTTTTATCGTTTTTCACCTAGCTTTTTCTCCCTTTTTTCCTATCTCTTTTTCTCCAAAACAATTCCTAACGCTAATGTCGACAGGTCGTTGGAACCCTTCTATCATGCTGTTGTAAGGTTCCAACAATGTCCCCCCAAGTGTGGCACAGTTGATTCTACCTGGCGTTTCACTGCAACTGTCGCCTCACTTCCTTTGTGGACCTGTCGTCATTAGCGTTAGGAATTGTTTAGGAGAAAAAGAGATAGGAAAAAGGGAGAAAAAGCTAGGTGAAAAACGATAAAACGGTCTCGAAAGACAAATTCTGGCATTATCGTAAACGAACCGGCGGAATAAACAGACTATTTTTTTGGCAACAGCTAAAGTATAACAAAATACCTTTAACGTGTTCGGCACTTAATTATTTTCCGCTTCGTTTTCTAACATTCCAAAAAATTAGATCAACTATAGAGTCAAAAATCGTTTCGTAGATCAAAATCGAAGTAAGTCGCGCGTGTGTTTCTATTCGCGTAAAGATAAACCGTGTTGCAAGTGACGAGTGAAAGGAAGGCTGAGTACGCGTCGTATGCGAAGGGTGGAACCAGCTACCGAAAGACGAGTCCAAAGATGGAACGCGAGTACGTCTCCATCGACCCTAGCAGAGCATTTCACATGGGAATATTGCGCGAAGCTGCCATCTCGTCGGAAGTAGTCACCCCCAGAAAGTGCATTTCAACAAATGGAAATTGGATGCCTTATGAGCGGGTGCAGAGTAAGGCGGGAACCTTACATCGTCGCAAACTCATCACGTCGGAAGTAGCCACTTTGAGGAGCATCTCTGAAGCAGGAGACGCGAGTCCTCACAAACAGGTGCAAAGTAAGGCGGGTGAGTTACATAGACACGGAACGCAAAGATCACGGGTCGGGACGGAAGGGATGAGATCTACGTACGAAAGACGACGACAGAAGAGATATCTGCGTCAGCGCAAGCTGCGGAAAGTCGATGATGAAAACGTTCATAACAGTTTCGCGGACTGAGGCACACCGGTAGAATTCGAAACAGAATTAGAATTGTGGCTTCGCTACATAAAGCATCATTCGAGGCAGACAACAGCTAAAGTATAACAAAATACCTTTAACGTGTTCGGCACTTAATTATTTTCCGCTTCGTTTTCTAACAGAGGGTATACAACCGAAACTCGCCAAAGTTCAAGCCATTATTGATATATCTAGACCCATTAACGCCAAGGAACTGAAAATATTTCTAGGTGCCATAAACTTTTATCGCCGATTCATACCACGCGCAGCTGAAAACCAACGCATCCTACAGGCCATGATATCAGGCAACATAAAAAACGACAAGACTAGCCTCGAATGGAATGACACTACCAACGACGCATTCCTAAAGTGCAAACAGGAACTATCAAATGCTACTCTGCTTGCACACCCTTCACCTGAAGGAACACTAGCCCTTGATGTGGATGCTTCGAATACGTGCATCGGTGCCGTTCTTCATCAGATCACCGAAAAGGGACCACAACCACTTGCATTCTTTTCGCGCAAGCTGAGTGAGAGCCAACAAAAGCTAAGCACGTATGATCGCGAGCTAATCGCGATGTACGAAGCAGTACGGCACTTTAAAGATACCGTACAAGCCCGAGAGTTCTGTATTTATACAGATCATTTATTTTATTTTATTTATTTTATTTCATATATAAACCGACGGACCATCGTGTCTAATCGGCAACCTTATAATTAAATTAAGGAGCATATAAATAAACATCTAGTTATAAGCAAACATTACATGTGACGTAGACGCAATTTCTCCTTGAACGTGGAAGTAGACATACTAAAATCGAACAAATCTAACACTTCATTGAACTCGAGGGACATACGTATAATAGGGTGTCCCTGGCTATGGTTGTTGCGGGTACGCGGTACACGGAGATGGAAATTGGATCTAAGAATCCGACAGGGAGCGAACAAATTGATGCTGGCTAGTAATGCCGGGGAATCGATCTCTCCGTTAAGGAGCCGAAATATGAAAAGGCATTGGGCGTTTTTACGTCGAGAGCAGAGTGGTTCAAGTCCGAGAAGCAGACACCGCTGATGGTAGGTGGGCCGAGCGTGGTGGGATTGCCATGGAAGGAGTCGAACCGCGTACCTGGTGAGTCTCCGTTGAATGGCTTCGAGGCGATTGATGTCACCAACGCCAAGCGGGCACCAGATCGGACAGCAGTACTCCAGGCACGACCTTACGATGGCACAGAAGATCGACTTGACGCACATGGGATCGGTAAACTCGCTACAGGTCCGCGTAATTAAACCAAGTAGCTGATTTCCCTTCGCAACAACGCTATCAATGTGAGGGCGAAATGACATCTTCTGATCGAGTAGCACCCCCAGATCACGGATACATGTCGTGCGAGCCAAAGCCGTGTTGAGCATAGTGTATGTAAACGTGATGGGGTGACGGGCTCTGCTGAATGATATACACTGGCATTTATCAGCACACACTTGGAGAGCGTTTCTGCTGCACCAGCTATCCAGATTCTCAAGGATCGTTTGAAGGCGTACACAGTCACTGTCGTTTCTAACTGGAGCGAATATTTTTACATCGTCGGCGTACATTAGGTGTTGGCCTGGCGGTAAAACGAAAGATAGATCATTTATATAGATGAGGAAGAGTAGCGGTCCCAAATTACTCCCTTGAGGCACACCGGAGGAGCTGGTGAAAGAGTGAGAACGATGAGATCCTATACTTATGTAGTACGAACGACCAGTTAAATATGAACGCAGCCAGGTGATGTGCCAGTCGAGGAAACCGAGTTTTTTTAGCTTCGAAAGTAGAATATCATGAGAAATACTATCGAACGCAGCCCTGAAGTCGATATATACTGCATCAACTTGAGTACCACGATCCATGTTGTCGAAGCAGTAGCCAACAAATTCAGCAAGATTTGTGGTGGAAGATCTCCTTGGGAGAAATCCATGCTGACTAGGGCTCATATAGTTTTGAACTGCTGTGAGTAGCGGATTGTATAGAATGAGCTCAAACACCTTTGCACAAGCGCATAGGGATACAATGCCACGATAATTACTAGCATGAAGTCGACTGCCTTTTTTATGGATAGGAATCATTCGCGCGTGTTTCCAGGACTCAGGATACGTGCCACGCATAAGGGAATCATTAAATATTTTGGCAAGAATGGGTGCGAGTGATTGACGGCAGTGCTTCAATATGTATGCGGGAATATTGTCAGGTCCAGATGATGTAGATGGTTTTATATCGTTGAGTGTGCGCGCAATTAATGCTTCGTCAATTGTGGGTATAATAAAATCGATAGCATCCGATGGAGTATTGCGGGTGGCCTCTGCTAGTGTGTTAGGATTGTGAACAGGAAGGGTGAATGCATCAGCGAAACGATTGGCGAGAGTGTTGCAAATATCGGATGTATCGATACTAGTTTGGCCATTGTAGCTCATTGACGGAGGGATACTTCTTATATTGCGCCGTTTGTTCCAGAAGCTCCAGAACCGTGTCGGCTTAGAAAATAGCTGCCTTTCAGTACGGCGAATGAAGGAGCGGTAGAGCACACGATTATGTCGACGATAATTGTTCAGTGCATCGAAAAAAATTCTCCTATGCAGCGATGATCTCGTTCTACTGTAATCCGCGTAGGCTTTTGATTTTATTTTTTTCAACCGTCTTAAAGATGCATTAGACCAATCGGGGCCAGGCTTTCGTTGAGCAACAGGAACGCAGGAATTAATCGCTGAGCGCATAAAAACGCTAAAGCAATCGGTGGCTTCGTCGATAGTGGAAAAGTTGGAGCAGTCAAAATTACGGTCAAACGACACAATAAGGGCATTCATACGTTCCACATTCGTTTTGAAGAAATTTCTATTGACTATACTGCGAGTGTGACTGTTGGTGGTGTGGGATAGTTGTACGGGATAATAAATCATCATATCCAATGAAGGATGATGAAAGTCCTCACTGAGAAGTGGAATACTACAGTGTGTTACGTATGGGAGGAAGTTCTCTAGAGCCGAAGTACCATTCACAGAGTGCAGAGGTGTGATTGAGTCGCACAAAATATTGGTTGCGGCAAGGTTTGCGAAGACCAGATCCAATTGACGCCCAGATTGATTTGCAATACCACTCAACTGAAATAATCCGGTACTATGCAACCCATCAACGAAATCGGTATTAGCCACGGAATTGCATAAAGGTGCATAATGCATGACAGAATAACATGGAGAGCAATCGGTGGCTTCTGATGTATTAGTCAGCTCCCATCTGATATCAGGTTTATTGAAATCTCCGAAGACGTATAATAAATCGCTCTCTTTAATGCGGCTTGAAATTTCACGTACACTATCATGTAAAGCGTTCATCACTGCGGGGTCATTCGCATGACTAGGCGGAATGTAAACAACGCCGATGTAAACAGAGACACCTGGCAGCAATGTTTTGATCCAAAGTTGTTCCAGTATGGTATTAGGCGATGCGATTTCACATGTCGGTATTGAAGAGGAACTTGCAATTAAAACACCCCCACCGCGTGAGAGGGCACTGTTGGAAAGATTCCTATCGCACCTGTAGATATGATAATGATCGTCAGTGAGGAGCGAAGAAGGTATGGACTGAGTAAGCCAAGTCTCGGTAAGAATGATAAAATCATATTCTGATTCTGATAGCGCCAGGCGAAGATTTGTAGTTTTCGTTCGTAGACCACGTACATTTTGGTAGTAGATAGAGAGACTGGGATGAGCTGAACGAGGTGCATCGCCGGATGCAGTGCAAGATTGCTATTCATTCGACGGGCCAGCGTCAGCAGATTCATCAGTCCGTTTAGCGTTTCGCTTCGGTCGTTTTTTAGGAGCGGCTAAGCATTCGGGAGGTGACCTAGTAGGTGTGGTGGTAACAAGCATTCGCTCATTAAGGTCAAGATGTGGTTCGTTTGTAAACAAAGCTGCGTCTGTAGTGGTCATGGCAGGTGAGGAAATCGTAACGGGCTGTGCGAGCGTATCTGTTGTAGTAGTTGGCATCGCGGCACTCCCTCCAGAATGTGAGAGAGGATTATGATAAGTGTCGGTAGCGGGAGTAACGTTTTGATCGAGCATCGAATTTGTTTCAGTTGTTGCACAGGTATTAGTGTTATAATTATTGGTCCGATAGTCACGGAACTCTCGGTAGGTAAGAGCAGAGGGCCATGTTTTAGGTGAGAGAGCCTTGTTGCGTAAAGTGGCTGGTATGCCCACCTTAAATGAGATAAATGAGAGTGTACTAGTGTCGGCACCAAGCTTCGTCAAACGGTGTACAAACACATCCCGCTTATCGAGTGCTAGCCGTACTTGTACCATGAGAGAAATCTGCTCAGTGGTAACCGATGGGGAGAAACGCGTAAAGAATAGCCACATTCGCGTATCGGTGTGTGGGATGGTGTCTAGTGTGTCAGAATCGAGCGGCGATCCCGATCCTCTGAGTAGTGGTGTTTGCGGGTTGTAAACTGGTGGCATATTGGTGAAGGATGACGGTTCGTTCGCACTCACACTAAGAGAAGCGGCTAATGATGGATACTGTTGTAGTGTGGGTGTAATAGTACCGGGGATATTTTTGACCACTGAATTAAACAATTTAGGCGCTGAATTGTGATGAATGGGCCGTTGAGACGGTAAATCGGTGGCGGCATGCGTCGATCGCAAGCAGGAACGGATCTCCGCCTTTAAAACTTCCAGAAGCTCTAACTTAATAGCTGTGGTATGCTGTGACAGCTCGCTACGGAGGCCCGCTTTAAGGTCGGCTATGCTGGACAGTAGGTCGACAGAAGTGTGAGTGTACGGGGTGGATGACCTCAACACGGCCGTACGCGGATCCTTGTGAAACTTTACACAGGCTTTACAGGCCCAAAAAAGTTGTGCACAGGACTCTATAGTAGCGGAAAGTTCCTCAGAAAGTCCGCTGCATGAGAAGTGAAACTCAGAGTTGCACCAACCCTGGCATTTCACAATGCGATCAGCAGCTACGATGTCGTTAGCGCAGGCGGAACAAATACCAGCCATTGCTTTGTGGATGAGCGATTGATTGTGATGTTGAAGCGACGTAATGATTGTGGGCCGGAAAACGTTTCCAGGTGATTGACGGTGAATAATCCAGTTGTTAAACAAAACCAGGCAATGAAGTCACCTACACCAGCAACAAGTTCAGCAAAGATACAGGTTTTCTCGGAATAATATTGAAAATAGTCGGAGCGCAGAGAATCTTCGACCAGTCACAGTGACGTTTGGAATGAGAGTGTCATAAACCGCTCGTCACCGCTTTTCAGCAGCGTCCAGAAAAGGCTACACCTACACAACACCCGACAGACAAAGAGAACGAAATTTTCAGGCGAGGGGTAGGTAGAAACATGCGGTGGGGGTCCGGCCCGAAGTCGGATCCAAAGTCCGTTGTTTTGGGCTCGAAATTAAAAATGGCGGATGGAGCGCTACCACGGAGAGAATGCGCTCTCTTGCTTGCCTTTAAAATACACGAGGCGCTCTCGCTGTAAAGAACGCTCGCTCGCGCTGTTTCATCGTATTTTCTTCATACCCCTTCCTTCCCGTTTCTTTCGGCTTGCGCAGCGCTGAACTGGTACCCCCTCCCACTTGATTCCAGCGAATTGCGCTGCGCTGGACTGACACCCCCTCCCGCTCGTTTCTTTCGTAGCGCGCTGTGCGCTTCCCTTCATTCGGACTTGGTGCACCCGAATCAAAACAAAAACTTGAACACATCAAACTTGGTTTATATTTTATCACTTTTATTGCAAATAAAGGGGCATTTTCACACATAGCTTCACACAATCTTGCCACAAAATCACACAAATTCTTAATATAAAAAAATCGTCGTATTTCAAAGAGCCGTCAAACTGCGTGGATCCCGTTGTTGATGTTCGATACAGCAAAAATAAACATTGAAATAAAGCAGCGCATATCACACATTTAAGATAAATGGTGAAAGAAAAGCGCAGCTTCATTTCAATGTGCACAACACTTCAACACTTAGCGAAACTTCGATCGCCCGGGACTTAGGCTAACACGAGCGCAGCCTTTCACGGCGAACGCTTGAGCTGAACTGACGATTTCGTGTGGTGGCAAGAAGGGGAGCGCACAGAGGAACACTCGCTGCACTAGTGCGAGCGAGACACCGATACCCGCATGCCGCTGCGAGAAAACCAAACTGAGCGCGCAGGCTGAAAGTGAACGCACACATTCACACATGTGTAATTGTGTGAGTGCAAAAACTGTGTAGAAACCAAAACACGCTCGCGCCTCCGAGCAATTCCGCGAATTTCCAACCGTCTCCCCATGCTTCTACATGCCCCTCGCCTGAAAGTCGCACACTTTTTCATTCTCATTGCTAGTAGGGCAACGCAGACTCAGCTACATAAGCGAATTTACAACCGATATTCGACATGTAGCCGGCGATGCTAATAAAGTTGCCGACATGCTGAGCCGCATTAACACCATCACTGCAATAGAAACAATAGATTACAATCGCATGGCTCAGGAGCAGAAAACCAATCCAGATCTAAAACATTTCCTAGAAAACCCACCAACAAATACTTGCGTTCATCTTAAACAATTAAAATCACCTCTAGCCGATACGCCCATATATTGCGATACATCTACAGAAGCGATTCGCCCTTTTGTACCAAAGCAATTTAGAAAGCAGATTTTAGAAAAAATGCACAGCACATCACACCCTTGTATACGTGCTACCACTCATTTGGTATCTGACCGCTTCATTTGGCCTTCTCTTCGTCGAGATTGCAAAGCATTTGTAACGAATTGTATGCCATGCCAGAAGTCAAAAATACAACGCCATAACAAATCGCCAATTGACCAAATCAAAACGCCTGATCGCCGATTTGCACACATCCATATGGATCTCATAGGACCCTTACCGCCATTTGAAGGCAATTTATATTGTCTTACCATCATCGATAAATTTACCAGGTGGCCCGAGGTTTACCCTATACCTAACATGACAGCACACACCGTAGCGCGTGCTTTCATCAATGGTTGGATTTCGCGATTTGGTGTACTGACGAATATTACAACCGACTGTGGCAAGCAATTCGAATCAGAGCTTTACCGTACCCTTACAAGTATGCTCGGCATAACACACTTGCGCACTACCCCATACCATCCGCAAGCAAATGGACAAATCGAGCGTACACATCGACAGCTCAAGGCAGCTATAATGTGCCACCAAAAACTCGTGATGGACTGAAGTCCTACCTATCGTCCTCTTAGGCATGCGATCTTCTCTGAAAGCAGATTTAAATGCAACGGTTGTTGAGCTTATTTACGGCGTACCACTTCGACTACCTGGTGAATTTTTCGTGCCAAGCGAAGATAAGAGAGCAACAGCTGAGTTTGTAACACAGCTGAAGCAGCAAATGTCGAAAATAGCACCAAAACCAACCAGCATCCAAAACACACGAGAAGCGCCATTCATCCAAAAGGAGATAGCAACATGCACACACGTTTTCATCCGAGTGGGTGCAATCAAACCGCCTCTAACGCAGCCGTATGATGGACCATACCGAGAGGTCCGACGGAAGAAAAAGGTTTTTATCGTCGAAGTAAACGGAAAGAACGTCCCAGTTTCCATCGACCGCCTTAAAGCAGCATTTACCCAGGCAGAAGATGAAGATTCACCCGCGAAAAGTGATCAGCATTCCGAATCACCACCAATTGTAAACCCTCCGTATTGGACGTCAGGGCATACGTCAGGACGTCGTGTTGTGATTCCTATCCGCTATTAAAATCTAAGGGGGAAGTAGTGTGGTGACACAACGTGTAACCGCTCCTTAAGACGCGTTACGCATAGTTAACACATACAGAACGCATCGCGCGTAACGTGTAGCACTCTTTCACTCACTAACACCAACAATAGCAACGACTGCACTACTACCATAGGATATAGGATTAGAATTATATTTTATGTTAGAAATAAAACTTCTTCTACGAGTAACCACCAAGCGAGTAACAAGCAAATTCAATACGTGCACCCGAAAGTAGTAAAAAGTAGCTAGAACATCCCCATAAATTTAATAAATGTAAACAAAGTTTGAATCCTGGGGACCTTACGTCAAGTGACGAATTGTCAAAATGCACTAGAGTCCACCACCTAATATTTTTAAATCCACCTTGGTCCGGTCCCGAGCTGCCCGGATAATCGACGCTCTACTGTACTTCAACCACCTTATGTATACGAAAACCCAGGTGGCAAATGGCACCAAACGACCTGTCCAAAAAAGGTGCCAAAGAATCCACTTCCCGTCACATAAAGTTCAGTAAAGTTACAGATTTATCGCTAACGCGCCAAAAGTATCACTTCCCGTGCGATATAGTCCGTTAAGCATCTCAAAGTTATCAAAACCACTGGAAACCCTGTATTGAATGAGCTTTCGTCGCTATCGTCAGTGTCTATCCATACTGGAAGTCAAAAGATGCCTCGCGAGAATGTTTCATCGACAAAACGTGAGAAAGTGTTTTAGAGTGTTCTAAAAAGAACTGTAGTTCATAAATATTTCTAGAAACTGTATCAAGTGATAAACGCAAGCCGGTTTCTCGTACGATTAATGCAATGATAGAAAATGTAACGTTCACATCGATGGTAGTTTGTTCTTCTTTGGATCACTTCTCGTTTATGGAAACAACTGCATCAACTTCGGGTGCTTGTCAACGAAAACCTAAACGTATGTCTGAAATTTGTTTTAGAGTATATTAATTGCTGCAAAATACTATATGGACGTTTATTTCCAGCCCTTTCATCTACTGCTTCAATGGCAACGCAAACAGATTTTTCTAGTGGACAGAACGTGGGATTAGATGCCATACTAGAAAATTTAGACACAACGCAGAGGGAGCAACAAAGACAAGCAGACATGTATCAGAATAAAATGTTGGATATGGATAAGCAGCAGAAAATAATACGATCACAGTTAGATATTTTATCCGACAAATTGATTCCACGGCCAGGATTTGTTTCAGAATCGTCGTTTGAATTGGAAACGGTGGGAGAACTAGATCGACTGGAGGAAAGATTGGGGGAACCAAAGTTAAAAAAATGGAATTTTTTATGTAATTTTTAGATACAAAGCTGCCGACCGACAGTTCAGAAGCTAGACTCCATGATAGCATGGACATTATATTCAAAAAGGATTTTGTAACACAAGCCAACTGGACAGAGTTAGGACGAGATAAAGTTTGTTTTTCAAATTATGAAAGGGTTATTTAGATTTTTAAATTTATAGGAACATGTCATGGAGTTTCACCCACGGACCAAAGAATCAAAAGATTTTTCCAAAATAAGTTTAAACATTCAAAACAAAGACTTAACTTGGTGGGAAAAGTTAAAACTGCACCTCATAGACGCAAAGTTTAGTTTAATTTTTGTTTAAATACTACTATAATTCTCAGTTTAGCTTCAAGCATATAACATAATTCATGGCTTTTTGTAAAATTAAAGCTTATACCCAATTGCATATCATGTTCCCATTATAGAAGTGTTAAAGAATTCAAAGAAATGTTATTATCTTTTATGATATAAAAAACGAAATAAAATGTACGTTCAACAAATATGTATTACATATTTCATATGACTAATGTGTCAATTAAAGGAACGAAATCGAATGTATCTTCTTGAGCAAGAGGTGCCGCAACTAATTTACATTTTATATCGCTGATTCCTAGTGTATAAAAAATTCATCTAAATCATTAGTACTTGCTCGGTGAATATTTATCATTTTAGAATCGTAGAGGATAACTGAAACTACTAGACAAGTAAATGATCTTTATGAAGAAATTTTACAAAATTAGTTTAGACATAGTAAGCAACGGTTAGAATTAGTAGGATTAGTGAAAACTTCGCATCATAGACATAAGAAGTATTAATCAGTTAGGAATAGTTTTAATATTGTTAATCAGCGGCGGGTCAAGCCTCTCCGAGGCCCTAGGCGTTATGGTAGGGGGGAGGGGGGGGGGGGGTGGGGAGCGTTGGTTTGGTGTACGAATCATACACTGCAAATTTTATAAGTTTGCTGCAGTTACATTTTTTACTGAAAGCTATTGAGTAATACATGGTTATCTCGTTTCACTGAATATCAGTAAAACAAATTACTGAAAATGCAGCTATTTATTCTGTCAAAACGACATTTCTGAGCTTCAAAAGAAAACATAATGCGATACCCACTTGCTCGTGATGAACAAACATTTGATTTGGTAACCGCTTACACCCCGATAAATTTTAGGTGCGTATTCGGCTTGCGGGATTAACGTTTTGGTTGAGAAAAATCTTCACACCACTTTGCTGTTCTTGCTGAAATTTCATGATAACCTTGAGTGCGTACCAAATCAGCAAACTTGTTTCGACAAAATACAGTTCACATCTGTATAAATCTTTATGAAACAGAGATGAACAAGAGCAGCATGGACTGCCACCCGCGTATCAATAAAAACCCCAATTTCAATACTTTTTTCGCCAATTTTTAATCGATATCAATGACTAAACAATCAGTAATATCAGAAAGGCTTTGTGGTTTGTTCAAATTTTGGGTACTGTGGATACTGTTTCGAAGCGGACTTTCGACACTTGATTGTCTAGGCGATCATAAAAACCTTTAGGACGTTGGAGTTTAGAGGGATTACCTTGGGTAGGAGGACATAACTAAACTCCTTAAATGAGAAGTCGATAGATGATGGATGGGCTTAGTCCTATCCTGACAATCCGAACAAATCTGACCTGCCATGATCGGAGTTGGTTTTATCTATACTCAAAAGAAGTTAAAGGTCGGAAAGTTATCGTTTTCGCTAAGCTAGTTACATTTGTCTTTTATTGACAAGAACGATGGTTCTAAACGATATTTTCTTTCCTACTTTACAGTTTCCAGCTCGTGTTTCATAATACGGACGATTTTATTTAAAATCGTCATCGTGAGCATAACATGAAAACAATATTTTGCTTTTACGTTGGTGTTTACCTTTACAATGAATACTGAAGTACCGTCTTGCTTCGAATTACGGCCACTTCATTTTCAATCGGTCAGAGCGATAACTTGTTGCACGCGGGAAAAACAATATTTTCATTCGAAAGTAACTGGAAATACCTTGTATTTCAGTATGTTTGTCTCAAGTAATCGGACCACAGGTTGGAGACCACTGCTTTAGATCAGCTGCTTTCTAAATGATCGAGCGGTGAGGGCCAGGAGAATGCATTTTTTACACATATATTATTATATTATTACAGTTAATACCCAAATAACTGGTTTATGATATTGAACAATGCGATTGGTTATTGGTTTTCTTAAATTATTATATCATCCAAGTAAGTTTCAAATTCATTTTATTAAATAACTAAAATTGATTGTAAAGATTCTTCAATTAAGAGTCTGCAGCATACTGTGCAAAAGTCATAAAAAGTTCAAAACAATTAAGCAAAATCGCAATATCGCTTCTGAATGTACCCTTCCTTCCATGTTGCAAAATGTTTTCAGGATATATTTGAAAATGGTACAAAAACCTTAACAGCTGAAAAATTATCGAGACAAACGTACAATCGTTCAGTACTATTATGAGGCCACGGACAAGTAAGGCCAGGTCAGACCAATTGATAGTGCATTTCTTTAAAAAAAAGCTCCAAGAAAATCGTTGCATCCTTAAAAAGCAATAGTGTGTAACCATTGTTCTTGTAAAATCAACAGTCAGGTTTTTATGGAATTATTCGTTTCTATTTTCTAATTTCTCCTCAAATTTGACCATATTGATTGGTCCGACAATCCATGTTATGGTGATCAAATTTGGAATAGTTCAACGATATGAATTGTCATATTAAAATATGTTCAGTTAATTTGTAATGAATAGGATCTTCCTATCTTTCAAAATCGCGCAAATATTTTCACGGGCCTGACTGCATATTGTGGCGGGCCGGACTTTGCCGACCGCTGCCGTCAAATTTTACGCGATCATTCATATCGATATTTCCTTTCCGTCGACCCTTCCAAATTTGACCCAAACCCTTCAACAGCTTGCTTTTCCACCATCACTTCGTCAAGTCCCCAAAAGATAGCAGGGGCACGAGTTCTTAGTTTTTGCGTGATAACATAGACCAAATTAAAAAGCGCACACATCGACATCGGAATCGATTCTTGAATGAAACCTCAACAGATAAAAAGAGCGTGCTTGGTGTCAGCCAATTTTTCTTGCTAATTTCTCCGGCTACGAACCGTTGTGTTGAGATCGGTTTCGGAGCCTTTTAATGTCGTATGTGCAAGTAGTTTGCGTGAGGCATCTCTTGTAACGGATTTCGCTTTACCCAACTCGCGCGTAACGTTCAATGCATTGGGCCAACGATGATGAAATGATATTGTTTTGAGCTGTGGGCATGTATCGCAGCGTTCTACGCTTCCAAATAAGGTGCACGTGTTAAACAAAAATATTGCACATGTTAAAAAGGCAAATGTTTTCTACTTCTGATAGTAAAATGCTTATGATAAATAAAATAAATATGCTTCTGATAGGTCTGGTAGTAATAGTAAATCTGATTGTAAACATAACCCCCGGGGGGAAAATGGAGGTATATTGGGTTGACAACACCAAATAGAAGGGGCCCCTCAATCGACGGGATCATCAACGGGGCCCCAAATGGACGCGGCAATGGAGATTGTTCTTCGTATTATCGCTGTGTATGACTGTATGTAGATGCATCTGTAACGGTTTTTGGTCTTGTTGTATTCGCAAAAATTGAAATAGTCGATAAAAACCATATATAAATGCACATGTTCCATAGGTTCCTTGAGTATTTTTATACCCTTCCCCCCTTTCTTCTAACTGAAACCTTTCCCATTTCCCCTTCTCTTCGGTCCACAAACTGGATGTGTTCGATTAGGGCCAAGAATAAAAATTTTAGTTTTTGCATGAAAAGACACACACAATCCACTATCCCAGGCCAGGAATGTGAATACCATTTTTCGTGTGAAACAGCTGTCTGCTTTTGGCACAGAATCGCAAAGCGGTAGCAGGGGCCCCGTATACAAGAACAGGACGGTTCATCCCAGCCAAGAGCGCACACAATGACAATGATTTAACCATTCCTCGAATGAAACCTCAACCCACTGAACCCACCTCTGACCAAACGACCTTCCTAGGCTTTTTAAAGCGACGCGAGCTTGGTGTCATTTTTTCCTGCTAATTTCTCCGGCTACGAGCCGGTGTATTGAAATTTTGTTTAGGGGCCTTCAAATTTTTGTCTGTGTATGATGTGTGCTTGTGGCTGTTGAAACGGGTTTTCTTTGTGGTTAAACGCAGCGTTCTGTTCTGTGTGCTGTGCATTGGATTTTAGCAGCAAGTGTCTCCGCGTTTTTTTTTTTGGTGAGCTCGTGCATCGACCATCCACACCAAGACACCAAATGGACGGGCCCTTCATTGACGGGGCCCCTTATAGACGGGGCCCCTTATCGACGGGGCCTCCTTACCGGCGGGGGCCCTTACCGAAGGGGCCCCTTCATCGAAGAGTCCACATAATAGTTGGGGCCCCGTAAACCACCTTTGAGTTTTAGTTTCAGCATAGCTGTAACGGTTTTTTATCTTGTCTTCACGCAAAAAGTTGTATGTAAATAGTGATAAAACATCATTTTAATATTAACATGGCACAGTTTCTTTTTGGACATAGAAATACCACCCCTTCCCGATTTCCCCTAGTTGTCAGTTGACCACAAAAGTTGAGTAGGGCCCCGCGTGAAAATTTAAGGTTTTGCGTTAAAAGCAGGCACGCTCCACGATCTCAGGCTTGAGATATGAATACCATTTTTCGCGTGAAAACAGCTGTCTGTTTTCGGCACACATCTGCAAAACAAGTATAGGGGCCCCCAGCAAGCACAGGCACGTTTCATCCAAGCCAAATTGAAAAGCGCACACATCGATATCGATGGAATCGTTTCTCGAATGAAACCTCTACCCACTGGAGCACCGTTGCTTGCTTGATGTTAGTCAATTTTTCCTGCTAATTTTACCGGCTACGAGCCGGTGTATTGATATTGTGTTTCGGGGCCTTTAAACTTTTGTTTGGGTGTGTTGTATGTTTGTGTTGTGTAACGGGTTTTCGGTGGTAGTTAAGCGCAGCGTTCTGTGCATTCCATTTTAGCAGCAAGTTGCTCTGCGTGGTTGTGGGTTTGGGTGTCTCGTGCACAGGCCACCCACACCCAGTGGCGGATTTAACGGTAAGCGGACTGAGCGGCCGCGGGGGGCCCCGAGCTTGCGAGGGGCCCCGAGCTCGCGTGAACCTCCCATAAGTTCCTTGGACATAATGCGTTGCTGTGCATAGCACACTTTTTTCATCAAAACGTCTGTTGGGGGCGTGATGTTCGACGTGTCGATGCCACTAGTCAAAATGCGATCCCACTAGTCATTCCAGAGCGAGCGAATTCTACTCACACAATCATAATCAAAACGTTGAGCAAACGTTGCCAGCGAACCTGGTTTGGGTGGTATGACAAAGCAAGACGTTGAGTTACATGTAGTGCAATAATAAATGTGGTTGTGTAGAAGCAATACATGCATGTGATCGAAGTCACACAGTTGGTGCCCAGTTCCTCAGAAAATTTGATTGTGCTTCATAGTTCATGAGTGTCAAACACAATTGGAACCAAAAATCCTTCATTTATTTCATTCGAAATGGGATTTTTTTTTCAAAATATTTTTAACATGTTTTTGAATAATTTAATTTAGGTATTATGATATACTACAAATATTGCAAAAGCAATTGATATAGATATTGTAATTAATTGTAATATAAAGAGTTTTACAATCCTGACGATAATGGAAGATAACGGTAAACGGATGGTTAACGTGGTAGTGTTACAGGGTTTTTTGGGTTGTTTCTCAACGATTTTTCGATGTTTCCTGATTTTTTTTTGATTCGTCTGATATTTTTTATAGTGTTTCCCGATTAAAAAAATAAATAAATACTGGAATGTTTCCAATAAATCCGGTCAACAATTAAAAAATATGAGGGAGGCTAATAATACATCGTGGAAATGATACAACCTATTTTGAGGAATAAAAAATATCGATAGAAACCCTGTATTATTTCGATTCTAGTTGTATCGTTTTTGGCACTTTGTTCAAAATTTCCCAAGAAAAAGTCTGGCTTAAAACCACATCATGAGATTCTTTACAGTTTGTATCTCTGAACAAGTGATCAGTCGACAAGTGGAAGCCAATCTAGAGCCATTAAATTTGATATTGCGTGTGCCAAAAGTATGTGTGTGGCCTGTCATCAAATATATTTTGTTAGGAGCAGATTTGAATAGCATGTTAGTGATAAACATAGGGAATTTTCGAGTAATTATTAGGTGACGTTATTGTTCAATGCAACGTTATTATTGTTTCTGTATTGCTAAATTACTCGCAAATCAAATAACTGTGTTTTTTTATACATAGAATTCTTGGCGTTCAGAAAGTTTTAAGGGTTATATAACTGTTTATCTACATGTAACATAACTGTCATAATATAGATTTTATCTATACTAATGTTTCGCGTAGAAAACCTTCATACAATTTACAGGTGAATATGATTATGGATGGTTTTACTGAAAGCAGTTCGTGTTGTGTTTACTAATGCTAATATCCTTCATTCTTGTTCGTTACAGTACTATTTGTTCTTTGAAAAGTTTTTGTTAGGTGTTGCAAGTGTACGTACACTATATTAAAAAAAAAACAATATGAAGAGGTATCAGAGTGGAGCTGAAAAGCGAAAGAAAATTAAAAAGGATCAAGAAGTAGTTGAGAGTCAGCGAAATGCACTTCATAAATTTTTAATTGTTGAATCGGGACCAACATTTTCTGGTGAATCGAGAACTTCACCTGAAAAGCCTAATACATTTTCAAGCGGTAGAGTTGATTGCAACGAAATCAATGAAAAAGCATCGCAGCTACATGATACTGCAGAAAATGACACGGATTGCGCTAGTTGTTCCGTAATTGATTCAGCTATATGCGATGGAAAATCTACACATATAAATAGTAACGCTTCATATAGCTCTTTGGCCTTCCAATTTTGGTGATGAATTCATTGAGTACGTCATTCAAAATAAACCCAAAAATGTTGGAGATATAAATCAATCAAAAATACTGTACCATGATAAGGATGGTACATACAATAGAAGTTTAACACTCGATCATTTTCAAAGGAAAAAATCCAATGGCAGTCTCGAAGAAAGAACTTGGCTGATTTATTCTGCAACCACCAACAGCGTGTATTGTTATCCCTGAAAACTTTTTTCGAAATCCGGTTCTAAACTAAAAACAGGTTATAACAATTGGAGGTCGGTTACAAATGTTTTATCAGAACACGAAAGCTCAAAGGACCATTTTTTATCAATGTGCAGTTTGTATCGAAGAACAACGAAACTAGAAAGAATAGATTTAAAGATTGTGCAGGAACGTACTAAGGAAGAAGGATATTGGAGGGAGGTTTTAAAAAGAATAGTTTCAACTGTAAAATTGTTAAGTCGCTTAGGACTAGGCTTTAGGGGGCACGACGAAGGAAAAAATTCTAGCAGAAAAGGAAATTACATAACATGCTTGGAATATTTAAGTGAGTACGATGAATTCCTGAAACATCATTTAGAAAAGTTTGGTAGCCAAGGAAGTGGGAATGTTAATTATCTCTCACATAAAATTTGTGATGAATTCCTGGAAATACTTGGAAATTTTGTTAGGGATGAAATAGTTAAAGAGATTCATTCGGCTATGTATTTCAGCATTATTGTTGATTCCACTCCTGACGTATCTCACATCGATCAAATAACCTTCGTTGTCAGATATGTCTTAGGTTCAGGAAACATTAAAGAACGCTTTCTAGGGTTTATACCAACTCACAAGCATGATTCGTCACATTTGGAGCAAGAGGTCATACAATTTTTAAACAACTTAAACCTTAATGTGCAAAATTGTCGGGGCCAATCTTACGACAATGCCTCAAATATGGCTGGCAGGTATACAGGCTTACAAGCGCGAATAAAACAACACTGCTCTAGTGCAGTTTTCGTACCATGTGCAAACCATTCTTTGAATCTGGTCGGTAATTTCGCTGCCGAAAATTGTAGCGCTGCAGTGCACTATTTTATATTCTTACAAAAATTATACACTTTTTTTTCATCCTCGACAAATCGTTGGACTGTTCTGACACAAAAATTAAAATCACAAGACCATCAAAGGCCTATATTTTTAAAAAGATTAGTTGATACTAGATGGTCTGCCCGGGCTGATGCAGTGTATGCAATCAAAACCGGATATAAAAGCATTAAAGAAGCTCTAAATGAAATACGTACGACCCCAGACGAAAAAAAATCTACAATAGAAGAAGCCACATCTCTCCTTAAAAAAATGACTAGGATCGATTTTTTTCTACTCACTATTATATGGAATAGCATCTTACAGAGAATTAATGCCACAAGCAAATCATTACAATCTATTGATAACGAAATAATGAAAGGAGCAGCTCTTTTGCGATCCCTTCAACAATATATTTCAAACTATAGGAATAACTTTGAAAGTATTGAAGAAGAGGCTAGACAAATGTCAGGTTTGTCATTTAATGAAAACTGCGGACAGGTTCGAAAAAGACGGAGAAAAATGTTTGCCGATGATTCGAATGAAAAGGATTACGAATTTACACCAAGAGAAGAATTTAAGGTCAATGTTTTTTTTGTTATTTGTGATAACATCATACAGCAAATAACGCAAAGAGCTGAAAAGTATGAAGAGATTTTGGAACCATTCAAAATTTTTTATTATTGGAACATGACACAAATAGAAAAAAAAGAATGTATCGAAAAACTTAAACTATTATATTCGTCTGACATCGATACTTGCGTCTTAGAAGAGGAGCTGAATCACTTCGTAATATTTTTAAAAGAAAATCGTAGCAGTGAGAAGGAAACAAAAGATGAACATCAAGACTCAAATGATAATCTTGATATTATGAATTTGTATCGTATATCCAAGGAAATGTTCTGTACATTTCCCAATATAGAAACAATTTTGAAAATTTTGTTGACAGTTCCAATATCTAATGCTTCAGGAGAAAGATCGTTTTCGGCTCTGAAACGTGTAAAAAATTATTTGCGCAATTCAACAGGAGAATCAAAATTAAATAATTTGGCAATATTGTACATTGAGCAAGAATTTTTGGACAAAATCGATACATCTTCAATGATTGATGAATTTGCTAGAAAAAAGTCTAGAAAAAAAATTTTTGAATTTAGTAGGTCCTAAAAATATATCGATAATCTTAATAAGCTATAAAATCGCAAAGAACTAAAAAAGAACTAACGTTAAATAAATGGCTTGTGGAATCTATATGAACAATACAAAAATAGTTGTGTATAACATTATTTTAATGAAATTCAATTAAATTTATTTAAACTTTAAGCATTAATATACAATACAATCTGAACATAAATTGGAACTAAATAACCAAATATGATTAACTTCATCAAATTGTTAGAAAAAACATTATGTTTATAATAATGGAATTTAATAGGGGCCCCGTTCATTTTTCCGCTTAGGGCCCCTAAAGGTGTAAATCCGCCACTGCCCACACCAGCAAAAATTGACGGTTTCTCGCTCTGTCCAATACTTTGCGCCAACGATGATGAGGTATTGATTTGAGCTGTGCGCGCGTGTCGCAGCGCAGCTTTGATGCAAGTATTGGCAGATTTCTTAGAACATTTAATGTGCTGCTTTGAGTAGTATGGGCCCCGGTTTTCTGCAGTTCGGGGCCCGCGACAAAATACAGTGAGTAAAGCGATGGGAAAAATGAATTAATTAAAAATGTGTCTTTTTGAAATAGATGGTAAAAGTCCCATCCAGGGGGGGGGGGGGGTAGAATCGGTACGAAGTCGAACATCCACAATGACGGGGCCCCCTAGATCGACGGGGCCCCCTAGATCGACGGGGCCCCTGGCGGCCGCCCAGTCCGCCCACCGTTTAACGCGCCACTGATGTTAATACTTATAAATGAACTATGAACGAAAAATGTATGTACTGAAAAAAATTATTATTATTGAATTAAAACACACCATTTCAAGAAACGTTGTTGTTTTGTTTTATTAAACCAATGTATGTATCAAGGGAACAAAACTATTTTCATTGTTTTTAAACAATGGTACTACTACTAATTTACATTTTATATCCTGAAAACCTATAATAATATTTTCTTTTCCTAAATCGTTTATATTTCCACGATGTATGTTCAAAAATTTAGAATTGAAAGGATAGTTGAAATCATCAATAGTCCTAGTTAGCTTTCTTGCTGTCAAGTCTACGGAAGACTGCTGTATATCTGCATTTACAAATTGACATACGCTACCCGATTTTGTCAAAAACCAAGAATTGCTATCATCATTCTTTAAACAAAATTCTTGGCGCACATGAAGTGTAGTAATATATCCTCTCCAATGAATCGTGGGATATTTTAGTTGTTTAATATATTTATCCGGTTAATAGGCTGCCCATTCTGTATACGGGTTATTGTTTGTTCTAAACTTTTCGCTCCTCTTCGCAATGAATGTTTCATATGCTGAAGTTCGTTCTCAAAGTCATAAGAAAATGTAAACCGAAGTATACCAAAATCAATTACTTCTTGGTAAATATGCAAAAGGTTATGAACACTACTCGAAATATATTCTGGGCCGTAAATAATTCCGTATTGTTTGACGAACAGCTGTAGGAGAGTATTTGCTAATGACCAATGCTTTTTGTATACTTCAGATGAAAAAATTATAATGCTGCAAGAATACAACATAAAATGATTGTATTGTTGTTCACTCAATGTTCCTTTGAGTACAATAACGTATGCGTAAAATAAGAAAGAGTTTGATTCAGTACCTTTCCAATACTTGAGATCACGTAATGAACGGAACTTTCTGTGTATCTCTACAGGTAATTTGATATGCATCAACATTGCTGACATTTTGTTGATTTGTTCAGGAGATAACTTGTGCACCACACCAAATTTTCCACATATCCAGCCCATTAACAAACGTTTTGTAACTCCATAATCAATTAAATGCAATAAGTCTGCACCTATTTCTTATTTTACAAGATCAAATACATCTAATAGAGATAATAGAGGAGAATCAAATTTGTGGTGTTTACCATACGAGCGCGACCTAAATCCTTCATTAGTGCGATCAGAACCAGCGATATCGGGAAATGCTACTCTTCCTGGGATACTCCTTCCCTCAGAAACACATTTCAAACAGCCATGTATACCGTTGAAGCTGACAACACCTACGAAAGAATCATAAAGTTTTAATCACCTAAGTACATATATGTATAACTGTTTTGTACTACCTTTAATAGGCGCCCGAGCTGGAGAATTAGCTATAATTGCGCGCAGTTTTATCTTAACCGTCTTATTATTGAACTATACTCCTTTTTTCATGAGGAAGTTGATTTCATCAACAAAACGACGAAGAAAGTGTTCGATGCTGACTGGTTTTGTCGGACCACAATAAATAGCACCTATCATTACAGGTACTTCTGGCATTTCATGAATGTTGAATATGGACCAAAATTGAAGGTTGTTTCTTTTGAATAGTAGTAATCCGTCGATCGATACGTTTATCAAAAACGTTGAATGGGAATGAAGGCTTAGATTGCTTTAAATTAACAAACCGTATGTATGAATATAAACTATAAACTATACTTAGTTCGTTGAAACATTTTTGAATACCGTGATACCAATATTGTCCTCCTTCAACTGTTGTTATCTCCGCAGAAGGGTTTCGGTTGATCTTCAAAAGAGTCCTTGCATCTTTTGGCATCTTACAATTACTTGTTTTTCGATTGACTCATACGTTTGATTCCTCGATATGGCCCAGCGATGTAATGCATCATGCACTGAGAATGCTTCGTTGTGTTGTTCCAAAACTTCCTCTTCATCTGAGCTTTCCATGAAATAATCGATAACATGATCACCACTATCATTTTCCTCATCATGCGCACATTCCAGCGCTCCAATTTCATCACCGTCCTGGATATCTTGAACATTCGCTGGTCCATCATACGGTACGACATAGTCATCAGCGTTTTGCACAAGTTCTACAGCAACAATGTAGTAAAAATAATTGATAAATAAAAAGTAAACGCGATCAGTAAAAAATTTATCATACCATTCGAACTTCCATATAGGTATAGGAAAATAGGTTTTTCATCCTGTTCTGTTTTAACCAGACGATCACAATTGCGATACAGATGCGAGGTGTATCGAATGCGCTTGGCGAAAGACTCCTCCATTCTATGTTATTTGTTAAAAAAAACAATAACGCTTGAATTATCACTGAAATCACGCCTTACATACCCACTTTTGATGCTCAAGACTATTTCTGGTGCTTCTCTAATGTTTTGATGTGAGCAATTTGAGCGACTGACACCCAAAACAACAACAACACTCGGACCAAGCAATCAATATCAATAATATCAATGACAATGGCATTTGGGTCAAAAGATGAAAAATGATGTAAACCTGTCCTTATTGGGATACAATGCATTTTTGTAAAATAATCGATACCAATAATAAGAGTAAAATGCTTAAAAAGCAAGTAAACTCGCCAACCTGGTATTATAAATACACAAAATGTGGCCTTTCGGGTTCGGATCGGTAGGTTCATGTTTTGGTCGATTGTATTCCGTTGATTTGTTGCGCTATAGCGGTAGATCCTGCAGCAACAAAGTCAAGACAAACTATTCCAAATTATTATTATTATTATTATTATTAATATTATTATTATTATTATTATTATTATTATTGTTATTATTATTATTTTTATTATTTTTGTTATTAGTATTATAATTATTATTTTTATTATTATTATTATTATAATTATAATTATTATTATTATTATTATTATTATTATTATTATTATTATTATTATTATTATTGTTATTATTATTATTATTATTATTATTATTATTATTATTATTATTATTATTATTATTATTATTATTATTATTATTATTATTATTATTATTATTATTATTATTACTATTATTATTATTATTCTTATTATTATTATTATTATTATTATTATTATTATTATTATTATTATTATTATTATTATTATTATTATTATTATTATTATTATTATTATTATTATTATTATTATTATTATTATTATTATTATTATTATTATTATTATTATTATTATTATTATTATTATTACGGCTTACGCGATCATGCCGGCCTTCTTCTGTCTCCTGCTCGGAGCATACGCTGCAAGCAGGGGGAAGGATGCACCTCCACGATAAAAAAAAACACCGTCATGAACCAGCGGCGGACCTAACGGTAGGCGGACTAGGCGGTCACCGAAGATCTCTAGTCTGTGATATGCCGTATGGCTATAAGTATTAGCGACAAAGGCCCCCGGAAAGATGATCGTAGGGATCCCATGACCATCCCCCTCCCTCCCCGCTGGCAATTTAAGTATACAGGCGTCCCCCGAGTTACGACCTCCTCGAGTTACGACGATTCGAAGATACGACGATTTTGATTTTGACAGTTAAAAGTTGTCATTGACAAGAAATTGATGTATTTTTTAGAATATCTGAATCTGTATTTATTAGAATATTCTTCTTCGAAGAAGACCAACAAAGTGCCAAAGACACCCTGCTGGAAATGTGGGGAACTGCACTACGTTCGTGAATGTCCGTTTGCATCGCACATGTGTGCATCTAGTACAAGCACACATACATCTGTACATCTAGAAGCAAGGACATAAAGAAGGCTACTGTTCAAGCAATAAGCCCGCTGCATCCAAGCCTTTCAAGCAATGGAAGCCCAAAGAGAGCATGAAGACGAATGGCATTTACACTGTTCGCAACGTGGGAAGAAAACGCAAATTCGTCTCGGTCGAGCTCAACGGGGTAGCAGTCAAGCTTCAGCAAGACTCGGCGTCCGACATCACCATCATTTCGAACGAAACATGGGCTACCATCGGACGACCACCCACTCAACCGACCGATGAATCTGTTGTCACAGCGTCTGGTAGTGATTTGAATCTCCTCGCAGAGTTTCAAGCCGACATCACTATTAACAACGTGACCAAGACAGGGCACATTTTCATCTCTGATAGCGCCGATCTCAACGTTTTGGGAATCGATACTATGGATCTGTTTGATCTGTGGTCCGTATCGATTAACAGCTTGGTCAACGTCGTACATCAAAACTCTGACCAATACGTTCATCGCCTCAAGCACCATTTTCCGGAGGTTTTTCGAAGCACGCTGGGTAGATGCACAAAAGCGCAAGTGAAGTTATACTTGAAGCCTGATGCCCGTCCATGCTACTGTCCGAAGCGACCAGTGGCGTATGCGGCTCTTCCCAAAGTAGATGCGGAACTCGAAAGGCTCGAAACAAACGGTATAATTTCTCCAGTTCAATTCTCGAACTGGGCAGCACCAATAGTCGTCGTACGGAAGTCGGACAATGTTTCGGTCCGTGTGTGCGGTGATTATTCTACGGGGCTGAACAACGCGCTGGAATGTGACCGTCATCCTCTACCTCATCCTGACGATCTTTTCGCGGAGCTGGCTGGGGCACACTATTTCACACACCTTGACTTATCAGACACCTATCTACAAGTTGAGGTCGAGGTGGAATCGATATCTTCCTACCTTGATGATACCTTCATTGCTGGCCACACCAAAGAGGACCACGACCGTATCCTCTATGCTGTTCTCGAATGCGTCCGTGAGTATGGTTTCCATTTACGCCTTGAAAAATGTCGTTTCGCGCTTCCCCAGATCGGTTTCCTTGGATTGATCGTCGACAAGGACGGTGTTCGGCCTGACCCGTCCAAAACAGAAGACATTGCCAAGATGCCACCCCCGAAGGACGTGAAGCAACTTCGCTCCTACCTCGGAGCTATCAACTATTATTACTATTATTTGTCATCTATCGCTGCGACCGAAATTCTCTCAACAGTAACCGTTGCCGTGGTGGTGGTGTACTCATTGCCTGTTCTTCCGTGCTGAACACGTCAACTTTATCACTGCCATTCGACTCGCTGGAGTCGGTTTGGACAATTGTTAAGCTTCAAAACCTTGCAATCTATATCGGCGCCGTTTACATCCCACCCGATTTGCGTTCTTCCGAAGTAGTCCTTGACGATTTACATGAGAGTGTTAGTTTCGTTGCTGGCAAACTTAAACCAAATGATCTTATGGTGTTACTTGGTGATTTTAATTCACCATCACTCTCCTGGCAACCGTCGGCATCGTGCGTTAATCAGTTCATTCCTACTGGTGTATCTCGTGAAAATGTTTCTCTGCTTGATGGAACGTCGGTAAACGGTTTGCTGCAATTATCCGGCATAAAAAATATACGCGGAAGACAATTAGATCTTCTATTTGCCAATGCTGCCTTCTTGGAGTGCTGCTCCCCCGTCATAGCTAATATATCCTATCCTGTCTACCGATCCCGTCTTCGCTCCTTTTCCGTACCATAAACTCCTTCCAACTCCTTCGTGAATAATTGTATACTATAGTCAGTAAGCACTATTGCTGTAACCCAACGTGGCCGAGCAATTAATAAAATAAAATAATAAATAATAAATAACTATTATGGTCGATTCGTTCCACAGATGAAGCACCTCAGGGCTCCCCTGGATGACCTGCTGAAAAAGGATGCTCGCTGGAACTGGACAAAAGAGTGTCAGAAATCTTTTGAGCAGTTCAAGACCATTTTACTCTCCGACCTGCTGCTTACTCACTATGACCCATCTAAGGAGATCATCATCGCGGCAGACGCATCGAAGTATGGTCTAGGCGCTGTCGTCATGCATCGTTTCCCCACCGGTGAGGTGAAGGCAATCGCACATGCTTCTCGCTCACTGACGGCAGCGGAAATGAACTACGGCCAAGTGGAAAAGGAAGCATTGGCGTTGATATTCGCTGTCACCCGTTTCCATAAGATGCTGTACGGACGGCATTTCACTCTCGAAACCGATCATCAACCGCTACTCAAAGTTTTCGGCTCGAAAAAAGGAATACCAGTTTACACAGCCAATCGTCTGCAACGATGGGCTTTGACACTTCTCCTGTATGACTTCGAGATCAAGCACATCTCGACGATGAATTTCGGCTACGCAGACTTCATGTCCTGGCTGATGTCATCACAGCGCAGACCAGATGAGGATTACGTCATAGCTGCCGTCTATGTCGAATCCGAAGCAAAGGCGATTCTCGAAAACTCCATCAACAATCTGCCAGTCACACATCAGATGATTGTGGCTGAGACACGTTAGGATGCTGTTCTGCAGCAAGTGATTAGTTACATCAATGAAGGATGGCAGGCAAGCGTGAAGCTAATCACCGATCCTGATGTGAAGAAGTTCTTCGTCAGACGTGAGGGACTTCAAGTCGTCGATAACCGCGTCATGTTCGGCGATCGAATCGTCGTTCCATCAAAATTCCGGAAGCGAATCGTCCGCCAGCTACAGGAAGTGCGCACACCGTGCGGATTGTGCTCGCACTGTGCGAAAAGTGCGAAGTGCGGGCACACCCTCTCAACAATCTTAGAGAGAATCTGTATGGAAACCGTTCGCCTTGTTCTCGCCTTGATCTGGCCTTGATGGTATGGCTGTCACTCAGAGAACAAGGCGAAAAGAGCAACGATCCGTGACGTCACGCGCATTGCTTTACAGCGGCTCTGCGGTACGTTTCGGTCTGCTTCAATCCCCAAATCCCTGCATTATAAACCTCCCATATGGATACTGTCAAAATGAATAATCCAAAGAAATTCGTGTGTGTACATTTTATTGAAAAGCTATTGTGCGTTGGCGTCATATCGTTGCATCATAAATCGGCTGTTTAATCATCTAACAATGATGACCCGGCATATTTGCTCTGCAACAACCTGTAAGTATAATCCAAGCTATTTATAAGTAAAGCTTTACATTAACGATAAAAGTGACATACTTAATTACAATTTTAGGCTTAAATGGATCGTCAAAGCACCGCCTAATCCGTTGTCTCCTGTTGCGCGGCTGCTGGGGGACAATGCAATTGCGCAGCGATAGCCCTGGAAAACAGCAAGGATCTACATACATTAAAGAACATAATTACTGACGTCATTATACAAAATGAGACGATAATCAAGTGGCAACAACAAAACCAACCAAATGTACCTCTGCAAGAAACACCCGAACAACAACAAGTAGCGGAAGCCGACGAGGAAATTATA
Source organism: Anopheles coluzzii (assembly GCF_943734685.1). Lineage (NCBI taxonomy): Eukaryota > Metazoa > Arthropoda > Insecta > Diptera > Culicidae > Anopheles > Anopheles coluzzii. Next base: position 57,358,726 of record NC_064671.1, on the reverse strand, counting down.
CCCTTGATAGCTATTAAGAAAGAGTTGGATGATCTGCAGCAGAATTTAGCTATGGAGGATTATTTTAATGATATACAGGGTTTTCAATGATATTACAGGGTTTTCAATGATATTATTGACATGTTCAGCGAGTTGTTGATTCGTTCGGGCATATAATTGACTCTTTCATCGAAATATTGAATTGTTCGGATGCAGGCGTTGACATGTTCGACGATACTATTGAGCTCTCGTTTGTTTTGTTTACACCCTGTGCCGAAGCGTGTAATTTTTCATTCTTAGGTGTCCTTTTATTAGCAAATAGCCATTCCCCAAGCTTTTTATTACATACATTAGTTAAAACCAGCATATTTTTTCGAAAACTGTTTGCTTACCTTCTGATGGGAAAGATCCAAGCTGCAGTCCAAGGGGTACGAAAGTGACAGCTCTATAGTATCGCCGAACTTGTCAACGCCTGCTTCCGAACAATTCAATATCTCGCTGAAAGAGTCAATTATATGCTCGAACGAATCAACAACTCGCTGAAAACGTCAATAATATCATTGAAAACCCTGTATTGACGTGTTCAGCGAGTTGTTGATTCGTTCGGGCATATAATTGACACTTTCAGCGAGATATTGAATTGTTCGGAAGCAGGCGTTGACAAGTTCGGCGATACTATAGAGCTGTCACTTTCGTACCCCTTGGACTGCAGCTTGGATCATTCTCATCAGAAGGTAAACAAACGGTTTTCGTAAAAATATGTTTGTTTTAACTAATTCATGTATTAAACAGCTTGGGGAATGATTATTAGCTACTTTTAGGACTTCTAAGAATAAAAAATTGAGCCCTGCGGCACAGTGCGTAAACAAAACAAATGACAGCACTACAGAATCGCTGAACATGTCAACGCCTGCTTACGAACAATTCAATATCTCGCTGAAAGTGTCAATTATATGCCCGAACGAATCAACAACTCGCTGAACATGTCAATAATATCATTGAAAACCCTGTAAGGCTAAAGCTGGAGGCTAAAATAAAGGCCACAGTAACGAAGGCACGACTTCATGAGGCCTTACAGGGTTTTCAATGATATTATTGACGTGTTCAGCGAGTTGTAGATTCGTTCGGGCATATAATTGACACTTTCAGCGAGATATTGAATTGTTCGAAAGGCGGCGTTGACAAGTTCGGCGATACTATAGAGCTGTCACTTTCGTACCCCTTGGACTGCAGCTTGGATCATTCTCATCAGAAGGTAAACAAACGGTTTTCGTAAAAATATGTTTGTTTTAACTAATTCATGTATTAAACAGCTTGGGGAATGATTATTAGCTACTTTTAGGACTTCTAAGAATGAAAAATTGAACCTTGCGGCACAGTGTGTAAACAAAACAAATGACAGCACTACAGAATCGCTGAACATGTCAACGCCTGCTTACGAACAATTCAATATCTCGCTGTAAGTGTCAATTATATGCCCGAACGAATCAACAACTCGCTGAATATGTCTATATAATCCTCGAAAACCCTGTATATCTGATCTTCAATAGGTTGTTTCTAGTAGAATGTAGTTGGAGTGGAAGAGGAGGCAAAATAGCTTTTCGGAAGTACGATCAGGTGTTGCGGCTATTTGGTCGCATAGGTGATGTCGGTGAAAAAAACGTTGAGAAAGCATTCCTTGAGAAATTTATTCAAGGAAAACTTCAGAATGCAAAAAACAGTTCAACTATATCTGGTGTGATTAAAGGCGTGACTCGTGGTTCATTCACACGGAAGACCAAAGGACGGCGTAACAAAAAAATTAAAAATATAGTTTAGTTCAGACAAGTTTGTTTTTTATATCCCCACACAGTGATTGGCTGTGACGTTATGAACTATGAGTTAATATGAATAAACCAATGAATTACTTTATGCAACATATCTCGTATTAAGTGGTTTAGGAAAGGTACTTGAAAGAAATGATAATTACTGACTCAGAGTTATGCGTTTGTATCACATGTATCAAGTGCCACTTCAAGCTGCATATCTTAAAAGAAATGATCTGGCTGGTGTATTGTTATAGTATAACCCAACTGCTGAAGAAATAATGTCTTTTTTAAGCAATTCGCAATGCGCTACACGACGGATGTGATAATTGACTAAAACCGGTTATAATTTTCCTATTTCCAACGAGATTGATAACTCGCTTATGCACAGTTGCTCATCAAACTGAAATTGTAAACGTGCAAAGATACTGCTTCTAAAGCATTTTAAAACACGTTTTACTTCAAGGCACCTATCGTGACGGTCAAACGTGTTATTGTGCATCAAAAACGCCACATACACAATGCAATCGCGAGCACTATTCAAATAGGCCGGAGCATATTGTTGGTAACACTACGTTGAGAAGTTGCTTTAAGGGATGATTGACCGTATGTATGGAAAATTATTTCCGTCCTTAAAGCTCTGTTTGGTTATCCACTATAAGTAGAGAAAACATATTTTAGTTAAGAGATAAAAAAAGCTGTCACACTTATGCAACATAATCGATTTGCAAATCAAGATGCCCGGTTGTTGATTCATACGTGTGTTTCTTAACGCGACATAATTTTGTTTCAGTATTGTTTTACACGCCCTAAAACGAATAACAATACATCCCAAAACAAAAAAAGATAAAAACTAAGTGTAGCCTTACCATAAACATATATACATGTTAATGCTCTGCACAAAGACGTGTCAGAATTGCATTGTTGTAAGGGTATTACCATACATTTAACAATTTACAGATAACTATGATAGAACATAAATGATAACATGTACATTTGTCACATACTTAGCTGCTTACTTGTGTATCGAGCGCTAACTGATTTCGAGATCTATAAGAGTTCCATGAACCACTTTCAATCCAGATCCGTCGTTTGCCCCTGAATTGGTTAGGTGTAATGGGGACATATGTCCACAGGTAGATCGACCATTGTTTTTTACACAAATCAAACTATACGGGACTCATAAAACCTTAAAGTATATTAAAAATATTTACATAAACAATTCTGTGCTTGGAATAAAGGTCCCCAAAGTGTACTTACCCAAAGGTGTGTATGTTTAAGTGCATGCAAGCAAAGCCGTTCGTCGTAGTCGTCCTGCTGCACATGACAATAAGGCTTTTTATGTGCATTTTTTTTTTCAAATCGGTGCTTGTACTCGACTCGAGGCAATAGTGTGCTGTTTTGATGTTTTTTTTTTATAATTCAATTAACTAGTACGTTTATGGTCAAATACTCCAGTATCATAAAATATTCCGGTGCTGGTCCATTTGGCAACCGTTTCACAGCTTCAGAGGAACACGCATCATAAGATGGATAGTAAGATGCGGATTGTGCACAATGCCGAATGTTGCCGAGGAACACGTTGCTGATGATACTGCTGAACATTATGTAACTGCTATGCCATCAACGTAATGCCACCGTCGTTCACGTTCTACTTTAATTCGTTGGCCGCTTGGCGCAGCAATATGAAGCCTTGCGCGGTCCATTTCGTGCTGGGTCCAGCTAGTTGATAGTTGGCCCAAGCACGGCTATCCTTCAGAGCAGATAAGCAGCGGTAAAAGACCGCTCACCAATTCGCAACACCACAACGGCATGGCGCTGGGCGGCAATCCCCGACAACTTGCCCGTACCCTTCTGGCTATGTCACTAATTAGCACCAGCAACTATCCCTCATCGTCGCGGTCCTCGATCTGAAACGAATCTAGCACGTCCTTGTTCGACTCGTCGAACTCCTATGCCATCTCCTTCTGTGTCTTGCCGAACGCCAGCATCAGGTGGCGCACTTCGCTGATCAGTTGCATGTTGTCTATCGTACTCTATACCGTTGTGTACCACTTTCACAAACCGCCGGGGACAGGCACCGTCTATGCCGATTCGTTCACGATACGGATCACCGTTAGATTTAGCGCATATAGCCTACCGGGAGAAAGGTCACATACATTACAAACGATTCAAATAAAACACAACAAGTTCAACCCACCAGGAACATATTCTTCATCCGCGGAAAAAGCGTCCGGGTGTGGGAAGGGTGGTAGCGAGCCCCTTCTTCTGCACCCCTTCACAGCTGCAAAGGGTATCGACTATTGACTATCCCCGCCAGGAACGGTTATATTGCACAAATCACACCCTAAAATGGAACAATGATCGTAATTACACATAAACATACCTTACCTAGCGGCGGCGTCGTGCGTGAAGGTTAGAAATTTCATTCGGCTTTATTCCATGCTCCAAGCAGTGGCGGATTTAACGGTGCGTGGACTGAGCGGCCGCGGGGGGCCCCGTCAATGTAGGGGCCCCGAGTAAGGAAATTCCAGCATATAGAACAATGTGTACAGTAGTGTCAGCAAGAGCTTCTGTGCTAGTTAGGGGCCCCATGGATGAAGGGACTCATTAACTATAGGGGCCCAGTACAGGGATTCTAAGCACCCCTCGAACCCCCCCCTCCGCCAGCAAACCATTGAAGTGTGTTTGATTCAAAACCTAATACAACAATATGCACCCCCCCTCCCAAAGCCCCCCCCCCCCCCGCTCGACACCAACCGGGGGGCCTCTGCTGCTTTTAACGCTTAGGGCCCCCAACACCCTAAATCCGCCACTGGCTCCAAGCATTGTTTTTTCTCTTCCACCACAACTAAATCATGCTTCCGTGGTTGATTTTATGTTTATTCTACAAAACAAAACGTTTTTAATGATAAATATCATAAAATTTGCATAAAATACTTACAAAATCACCGCACACGCAAACACTTGCTGTTTACATTTTGGCGTCACTCTCATTTGACATGTCAAAAATTTGCAAGCCCCAAAGCGAGGATCAAAAAGGAAGGTGGGAGGGGAGGGAATTTGATGAGATCGAAGCGGTACGAAATGGCCGATGCAAAAACCGCATGCTCAGAACGCTAAGTCCCAGAAGAGGGAGATCGAGCTACGAATGTGACAGAGAGGGCATGAGAAAATGAGAGAATTTGAGTGCCATTGTCGGGAGGGCAGTGCGGAGTGCGCGCACAGCGCGGAGAGCGCGCACAGTGCGAAATGTGCACCGCACACTGAGATGTGCGTGCGTGTACGCACAGCACACTTCATTGTGCTACTTTACCCAACACTAGCTTGCATAAATCATAAGAAAATATTTTCTTTCAAACAGGTGAGTAAAAATAATTGGCGCATTCCGCTCACATTCCGCAAGTTAAGGCCTGGATTTATGCAAGCCATCATTTTCTGTGCGAAGCTTTCTAGAGCACATCTTCTAGCTCCTGCGTGCAGCGCTCCGTGAGGTGCGAAACTTCGCTCCTGGGAGTGCATCGCACAATCGCTCCTGCGTGCAGCGCTCAGTAAAGTGCGAAATTTCGCTCCTGGGAGCGCATCGCACAATCGCTCCTGGGAGCGCATCGCACAATCGCTCCTGGGAGCGCATCGCACAATCGCTCCTGTGTGCAGCGCTTTGTGCGGAGCTATCTCAAGCGCACCGCACACTTTAGAGAGCGAGAGCGGTGCGCTCCGCGCTTGCAAAAGAGCTACTTGACCCAACACTATTTACAGTATGACGCCATTCGTGAGTATGAAGGATTCTAAATGTGTTGTGAAAGTGTAATTTATGTTTCAATAAAGTGTTTAATGTAACCAAAAATGACCGTGTTTGTATTTGATGTTAGAATAAGTGCGTATTTGCGATCGTGGCAATGCATGAAAGAAAACGAGAAACGAAAGAAACAAATATCTTTGGATGTGTTGGTAGCATGATTGGAAAGAACACAACACATTCAGAACTGCAGAGCGCACCATGCATTACGGGTGGGGAGGGGGAGGGCTCGCGCGCGGGTGTAACTCATTCCTCTAAGAGTAACTGCTAACGGGGGACGGTACTCAAATCACTCAAAAAATACACTCATTTTGCCGGACGGGGCCGGTTGGAAATTACACACACCTGATGAAATCAAGCGTTCCTCTAACGAAAGCTTCAGTACCGGCTTTTAACATCAATAGCGCCGTGGGGCCAATTCGTATGAATGTGACCCGCCTTCAGCCTTCGATTCCGATTGTCCTTCCTTCAAGTAAGCCTCTAACGCATGGTGCAGAAGCATTTCTGCGTCGAAACAGGCTAAAATTGCCTCTTTCATTACCATAGACAATTAAGCCTTCTTAAAGAATAGCAAAGCGTTCTACGAATGTTTTTTTTTTTATATTATTGCAGGGCCAGTGAATGATGTGATCCAATTGCAACTGCAAAATTTGGCAGCCGAAACTTCCAGCATGCTTTTATCATCAATGTTAAGACCAGAAGAATCATCAATTTATAAATCTCGAAACATGATCAGCCCGCCACTTTCCCCGCCGTTGTTTGAGCTTCCTTCGTCAATCCTTTCAAATTCTTTTACAAACAAAACAGATATGAATACCTTTGAAGGGCCAGTGTTGATGGATGTTATCGAATTGAAACCGCCAAATCCAGAAGCTGGATCTTCCAGTCAGCCATTTACTTTAACGGAAGGTATACAATCAACTTCGTTGCACAACTCGGTACAATCATTACCTTTGTTATCTATGCCTTTTCCGCCATTGCACGTTCAAACTAACTCAATTGAAAATATAACTGCTTTCGATCAGATGTTAATGATAAAAAATTAAAACACTATCATATCCTAATTGGATACTATTATAAGTGAACAGCGAGTTTTGCGACAAGTCTTTGAACATGCGTTACAATCTAACATGATTGGTTCCAGTGATCATCGCGAAATGACATGCATTAAGTTAAGCCCGATAAATGACGCGAATGAATTAAAACGCTTTGATAAACAACTTGGAATCGATCGAGAATTTCGACAAAAATTAATGCAATATATTAGATACAAAACAAACGATACACGCACGGAAACCCTGTTACACTGCGCGATTGATATATACTTCTAAAAAAAATGTTTCATGAGCTCACTTGGACAGGACGCTCGTCGTCAGAATTGCACCAATTCGGTAAGAAAAAGTTATACAAACGAGTTAGACCTATATAAAGAGGTAGGAGGGTTTTCAAATCAACAGCTAGGAGATAAAAAAAAACAAAAACAGTAATCGACGTCAGCAATTATCGTACCAACGGAAACCAACACCAAGAACCAAAACAAAACAAGAAAATATCTTGCCACACTCCTTGCAAAGGTTAAAAAACTAAAATAAGTATGAAATAGTTGAACTATTTGAACTGAGATGTTTTTGAATAAAATTAAGAAGGTATATTTGTGTATTTTTATTTATTTATTTTTTCAATAAAGGATGCACTACCAAAATGGAGATATTACGAAATTAACTTTATAAAACGAAAACAGCTTACGAAATATTTTATACTAGCTGGTGGTGTGCATTAGGAGGTTCAAATAATGTATGCACCACGGGAACAAACAATGCATCTCCTTGCCCGTTCAATATAACGGAACAATATTTGGCAATAATATCGTTTGGTTCAAATCAACCAAAGAATCAGACACATTGTTTACATTGTCCTTGCATATGTACAAAATCGCAGAAGATATGGGACGGTCAAAATACTCCATCTTTTCGGCCAGTACATTTCCAATTATTTTTATTTTATTATTTTATTTTATTATTATTTTTATTATTGTTGGCTTTTGCACTACGGTACCGTACAACCTCAACCGTACAACAACCTTTGAGGACAAAATTCATCCATCCCGGTTATCTTCTTTCAAAACAAATTCACGTAAGTGGAGATTTATCTCCGAAATTCAGTGTGTAGCAGGGATGAACGTTTTCCAATGACTTCGGAGCGAAGAGGTAATCAAGATCGGATAAACGATTAATCACTTGTTCCAGATTTTTATGCCCAAGCCTCAAAAGGTGCTTCTGAATTTTCAGACTATTTTCGTGTGTATATGCGCTGAGAGTTGTAAGGTTTCCTATATCGTTTACCTGGTCATATACGTGCAAAAGGTTATGTACATTACTGCTAACATAACCTTCCCATAAATACGACCATATTTTTTACATAAAGTGCTAGCATATCATCAGCGACTTTCCAATGGCTTTTGTAAAAGTTGGTAGACAGCATAGTTATGGCACAAAAATATAAAAGAAAATGGTCATATACTTCTGAAGAAATACGATCCTTCAGTACATAAATGCTAGCATCATGTAAAAATACACTATCGGCCTCAGCACAATTTTTCGATCGAAAAAATTCGATAGATCCGGCTGTCATTTTGGTGTCATTTGACAATCATTTCGCCGCCAAGGTGTTCATTTTACTGGTCTTTTTGAAAACTGGTATACCATGACACTCACGAGCAAAATGAACTATGCTACAAAAATTCGATCGTTCCGCTTTGTATGGGGCAAAATCCGCGACGCATTGAGCTGCGGAAATTATCGAATATCAGAAAAATTCCGTAAATCAAGGTTGATATTTTTGAAAAACGATATGTAAAAGCAAGTTGGTAGATGTGTTGGTTCTTTTTCAATATTTTGGCTGATAAAAAATTATTTATAAATTATTTTAAAAATTGTTTACCTGGGGGGGCAACTTCATGCAGGGGTATAAAAGAAATAGTTATACTGTCAGTTTTACGTGAGCGCCTATCGAATTTTTTCGATCGAAAAATTATGCTGAGGCCGTATATTCGGAACCCCCAGGACAACCCCCAGGACAATCGCATGGCAATCGGATTGAACGCGCAACATTTTCCATACAATCCGCAGTGTTGCGTTTTCTTCGCGCCAACTTTGCCTGTATTTTCAATGAGCCAAACGATTTTACCCCCTCCTACACGCGATGTATCCTAAAGCACGCTTGTCGCGGCAACGTTCACCACATACACACACACATCTCCACACTCAGGGTACGACATCTTCCCTGTTGCTGTTCTGGACTCAGACAAAATTTGTGTTTCTACACTTATTGTTCAAAAAAGTAGTAGCTCTTAGGAACTGAATTTACAAACAAATATCAAAATGTTATGTTCTGCTAATGATATTGCTCTAAATTTAAATGCACTACATCAAATTTTTACATATCTTTCGTAAAAGTTCGTCAGAGTATGAAAATGTCGATACAATTTGTCATGAATAACTTAAATTTCAAGATTTTCGCGTATAAAATTATGACACGCGCTGTGTGTGCGGCGGCGTAATTCGCTACTCGTATAGCCGTCTCGCTTCTTCTTGTATGTGCTTTACCGTTGCTCACCGCTTCAAGAACATTGCTGCTCACACACACGTCAGTCTGTGGCAAACAATTGGAGGGGGAGGATGTGTCGGTTTGCTCCAGAAATCGTGTGTGATTTTGGTGTTCTGGATTTGGTTCCATCGCTGTTTGTTTTGGTGAATTTGAAAAGGTAAGAATCATTAACCGATGTAAAAGTGTGAGAGTAAGATGATGCTGATGGTGACTGATGCTTTTCTTTGTTTCTTTTCCTGCTTTCATCCACTGATGGTGTCGAGCATCGCCGAGGATGTGATCGAATGCGGAATATTCGAAACGAGGAGATTCATTCCGGATTTTGTTTGCAATAAGGTAAGTTATGAAAACACACAAAGCATACGAAAAAAGAGTGAGTAATCTTATTCTTAACTTTCATTTCTTCAACAGCGCTGAACTAATCCTCCAGCTTACAGGACGGCAAAGGTACACGCACAAACGTGCACACCTCAGCCTTGTCGGAGAACGAGAACACGGGAGGGGGAGACCGGCAACGTATAGAACCTTTACGCTCCCTCGTGCGTTCGTGCGTGCGTGCGCGCGCGCGTCTATGAGTGTGTATGTGTGTGCATGCCTGCGTGCGTGGCTGTGTGTGTTTTTGCCGCTTCGCATAACGAGATCCTACGGGATCACCTTGCGAAAAACACCAAGAGAGGGGGAGGGGTAGGTATGTGTGTATGTGTGTGTGTATGTGTGCTTGCATGCGTGCGTGGCTGTGTATGTGTGCTTGCATGCGTGCATGGCTGTGTATGTGTGTGTATGTGTGCTTGCATGCGTGCATGGTTGTGTATGTGTGTATGTGTGCTTGCATGCGTGCGTGGCTGTGTATGTGTGTGTATGTGTGCTTTTGCTGTTTGGCGATCTCCTACGGAATCACCTTGCGAAAACACCTGGGGGGGGGGGGGGGGGGGGGGGGAGGAGTGAGGTGTGTGTGTGCTTGCCTGCGTGCTTTGTGTGTGTGTTTTTGCGTTCACGTTCTACGGGATCACTTTGCGAAAAACACCAAGGGGAGGAGGAGGTGTGTGTGTGTATGTTTTTTTTTTCTTTGCCGATTCGCACTCTCTCGCGGATCTAGTTGTGTGCGTTAGTTTTTTTTTTTAGTTTCTTCGAAAAATACCTGGGGGAGGATGTGTGTATGAAAGAATGTACTTCAGAAAAGAAAGTGAAAAATAAAAAACGAATATGAAATATGTTAAACGAAGTTTTAAGTGTGTCTGAACTCATTGCAATCCGAAAGAAAGCGAGGGGGGCTCTTAAAATGTAGTACACATGTATGCAACATGTATCGTGTCGCCGCGACGGTATATCTCGCTCAATCCGTTACCCAACCAGCATTATCGCGCGATTTTTATGTGTATCTATCATTTTTCTCATTCTAACATTCACAAAATTTTTCATTCTGCCTCGCTCTTCTGGGTGTTGGTCTGTATTTGCTTGCGACTTGGCTGTGTCGCATCAACGATTCGCATGTTTCATTTAGCTCATCCCTTTCCATCGTTGGAGAGAAACTCTTGCGTCTCGCTTTTCTGGGACTTGTCCAAATTCGCTTGCTACACCAATCGTTCACGCAAGCGTTCTCCTCTCGCCCGCTCTTTGTATCATTGTACAGGTACTCCCCGATATACGCTATCAATGCGTACCGGAGGCAATAGCGTATCTCGAATATTCAATAGCGAAAGTCGAATTTCGAGGTTTTCAGTCAAATTATAACTAATATCCGTATAACTTTGCATGAAGTGGTAGGTTTTAGCCACTTAATTAGTTATTTGATCTAATTTCAACTGAATTTTTCAATTTTATACCATTTGAAATGGTTTTTAATATTCAACCAAAGGGAATTTATTTTGCATTTGACATTCGATTTATAAAATTAGTACTACTTGTTCAAAGAACCGTCAAATTTAGAAAAAAAGCGTATAGCGAAATCGTGTATATCGAGTATGGCGTATATCGGGGAATACCTGTATAGCCACACGAGGAAGGCGCTGCTTCGCGTTCACATGAAAATGTGATAGTGTGAAATCAAGTTTGCAAGCGGTAGGACGCGTCGGTGTGTGTCCGTTTTTTCTCTCGTGAAACCAGTACGGAAAAACTATTTGGTAAGTACAGTTTTTAATAAAGGGTTATATCAATCTTTATCAAACTGATTTGTATTGATAATTGTGATATAAAATCAATTTCGTTTTTTTTTAAAGAAATCGTAACACACGCACGAACGGAAGTGAGCACGGACCACAACAGAAGCAATATTCAATTGGTTGGTAAGTATTGTGCTTGACGTTAAATTGAACAGCTGTTGGCAAAATAATTAATATTTCCTTCTATCCCTAGGAGTGCCGAAAACAGAACAGGAGAGGAAAGAAGGCAGGAACGATCCGATCCTCCAACGTGCTAGCGCCTGGTAGAGGAGAAGCGGCAGGAAGGTAGAGACGAACATCCACCTCGCTAGTGCAGCACGTAGGAGCAGCAAGAGGGAAGCAAGCAGGACGCGTACACACCATTCGACGAAGGCAAAGCTGGAGGAAAGGAAGAACGAGGAGAGAAGGCAGGCAAGACGGGTACGTGTGTATCCCGCACCGGTTTTCGGCAGTGTGAATTGTGTGAGTATTGAAAAGTGTATGTGTGAGTAGAGGTAAAGAGGTTAAATAAAAAGCGAATGTGTGGAATGGAAAAATTAGAGAGAGTCTGTGTTTGTTTTGGGAGAGAGGAGAGAATGAAAGAAATTGAACAATAATTTAGCATACAGAAACTACATGTATGATACACGCTGTCGCACTGTTGCAGAAACGTGCTCTTTAGTGCTGCTAATGAGCACGATTTGAGAACGTTTTGAGCCCGTTTTTTCTCATACAAAATTGTAAAATGTCGCGCGATAATGTCGGTTGGGTTTTCAGGCTTATCCCAACCGACATTATCGCGCGACATTTTACAATTTTGTATGAGAAAAAACGGGCTCAAAACGTTCTCAAATCGTGCTCATTAGCAGCACTAAAGAGCACGTTTCTGCAACGGTGCGACAGCGTGTATCATACATGTAGTTTCTGTATGCTAAATTATTGTTCAATTTCTTTCATTCTCTCCTCTCTCCCAAAACAAACACAGACTCTCTCTAATTTTTCCATTCCACACATTCGCTTTTTATTTAACCTCTTTACCTCTACTCACACATACACTTTTCAATACTCACACAATTCACACTGCCGAAAACCGGTGCGGGATACACACGTACCCGTCTTGCCTGCCTTCTCTCCTCGTTCTTCCTTTCCTCCAGCTTTGCCTTCGTCGAATGGTGTGTACGCGTCCTGCTTGCTTCCCTCTTGCTGCTCCTACGTGCTGCACTAGCGAGGTGGATGTTCGTCTCTACCTTCCTGCCGCTTCTCCTCTACCAGGCGCTAGCACGTTGGAGGATCGGATCGTTCCTGCCTTCTTTCCTCTCCTGTTCTGTTTTCGGCACTCCTAGGGATAGAAGGAAATATTAATTATTTTGCCAACAGCTGTTCAATTTAACGTCAAGCACAATACTTACCAACCAATTGAATATTGCTTCTGTTGTGGTCCGTGCTCACTTCCGTTCGTGCGTGTGTTACGATTTCTTTAAAAAAAAACGAAATTGATTTTATATCACAATTATCAATACAAATCAGTTTGATAAAGATTGATATAACCCTTTATTAAAAACTGTACTTACCAAATAGTTTTTCCGTACTGGTTTCACGAGAGAAAAAACGGACACACACCGACGCGTCCTACCGCTTGCAAACTTGATTTCACACTATCACATTTTCATGTGAACGCGAAGCAGCGCCTTCCTCGTGTGGCTATACAGGTATTCCCCGATATACGCCATACTCGATATACACGATTTCGCTATACGCTTTTTTTCTAAATTTGACGGTTCTTTGAACAAGTAGTACTAATTTTATAAATCGAATGTCAAATGCAAAATAAATTCCCTTTGGTTGAATATTAAAAACCATTTCAAATGGTATAAAATTGAAAAATTCAGTTGAAATTAGATCAAATAACTAATTAAGTGGCTAAAACCTACCACTTCATGCAAAGTTATACGGATATTAGTTATAATTTGACTGAAAACCTCGAAATTCGACTTTCGCTATTGAATATTCGAGATACGCTATTGCCTCCGGTACGCATTGATAGCGTATATCGGGGAGTACCTGTACAATGATACAAAGAGCGGGCGAGAGGAGAACGCTTGCGTGAACGATTGGTGTAGCAAGCGAATTTGGACAAGTCCCAGAAAAGCGAGACGCAAGAGTTTCTCTCCAACGATGGAAAGGGATGAGCTAAATGAAACATGCGAATCGTTGATGCGACACAGCCAAGTCGCAAGCAAATACAGACCAACACCCAGAAGAGCGAGGCAGAATGAAAAATTTTGTGAATGTTAGAATGAGAAAAATGATAGATACACATAAAAATCGCGCGATAATGCTGGTTGGGAAGTGCTTCTATCGGATCGTCTAATCGGGCGCCATTTAATCAATCCGTTAGCGAAAAGTCGCATGGATTTTGGTACCGGGGAAGCTTTACAAAATCTTCCAATCACATCTTCCAGGGTTCGGAATTTTCTGTGGAATTCAGATGGTAGTGCAATTCCAATCAAATCTTTAGAAATGTTTTTGCTAGTTTCTTCCGACCATTTTGGTGCTCCCCATAGACCAAAAGTATAGCCCTGCACATTTTTACGTGTAACACCGTAGACTATCAAATGCAGGCCATCCGCAACAGACGCGGAATTCACAATATTTATTTTTGTTTCGCTGAAGAAGTGGCGTTATTTCCTTGTGATGCTCGCCATATAAACCCAAGCGAAACTTTTTGTGGGTTCTTGGAGGGACCGTTGAACCAGTAGGAAAACAAATGGCTTTGGAAATTGGATGCCGATATCCAACAACCGTGCATTTCATACATCCGTGTTTTCCTCCAAAACTTTGTACACCTATGAGCCTCATCGCGAACGAAAGTCGATAACGGAGTGGATAATTTAGCCGATCGGTTAGCAAAATTCCAATGTTATCCAATTGTGTTTTCTCAATCAGAATCTTCGCTAACCGATCGGTTTGGCAGTGGAGTGGAATGGTGTTTGCCGCCATAGCAACGTGGTTAAAAAGTCGAGCAGTGGGATATGCACTTGAAAACTTCATATAAAAAAAAACCATTTCAGTCGGATAGCCATATCTACTGCTCCACCCCAGTTGATATAACAGTGGAAAACTAAATAATATTAAAAACCATGTTTAGCAGCTTTCAAAAAAGGATGTTTTATCGCTGTTTGAGGTATTTGAGATGTTTTGTCACTCGGTGATGCTCAAATATTCTTTTTTAGGAAATATAAATTTACCAGTTTTTTATAAACAATCAAAACACATAAATTTAGGTTTATAACAGGTATCTAGTTTTTATGGTCCAGGCTAAGATATGTGGCGTACCTCGCACGCAAGCTGCACCACACTATAGTTGCGCTAATACACCACACCTGCGTTACACCGCATGCAAGCAATCGACTTAATTCGGTAATCGTACCGAACCGGATAGTTGCACTACCGTGCATCGGAAATAGAATAAAAATGCTCTCTTTTCATTTTGACCGCTAAGCAAACCAGACGTGAGTAAAATCATTCCGCACATCCTAAGTAGCTAATAGTTGACACGCATAACCCTATAGATATAAGAAACCAACAAAACAATTCCTTTTCTTTTATCCAGCCTTTTGTTATGGCCTTATGGCATGTTAGAATCGGTTCCGACAGTAAATGCAAAGAGATTGAGAAGACCAGTAGGATCACCAGGTACAAGAAAGTATAAGCAACTCATATCCGTTTGAGTGGCGAGTTCCGGTCGGAATCGTTTGCGTTGTCTTGCACCTATTGAAGGCGTTGTGCTTACTTGTACCTTCCGCACTATCCCCAAAAACTCGGGGTCGCTTGGAAACCCGCGCACTTGCAAATACACACTACGCACACTCTCTTTCTACTACACACACAAACACACACACACACATGCACACACACACACCCACATTCACACACACACACACACACACACACACACACACACACACACACACACACACACACACACACACACACACACACACACACACACACACACACACACACACACACACACACACACACACACACACACACACAAACACAAACACAAGTAACGTGGCAAAACAAGTGCACGGTGCGTTGAAAAAACCAGGGTCCTATCTTAATGTCCGATACTGCAGCTCTTGTTCCTCTGACGACAAAGCAGGTGTGCTGGTTGATGAATGTGCATACGCAGCGATGCGAAATGGACACGCGCACTATAGCAATGAACTCGGCATTCCCTCACAGGTGTTTCTCCAGTGCACGCCATTGAAAGGCCTGCGTGCATCTCTGCGTTGAACGTTGTTTGCGCATGGCAAACTTTGTGCGTGCATTGAGCTGGCGCGCAGGTGTTCTTTTCAATGGGCGTTTTGTTTCATGAGCGCGACAGTATTCTGTTCTCGATTTAAATGGATAGACACTCACTCGCTTACTCATTGATAGTTTTTATCCATGCGATGTTTTCGCTGCTCGAAAACGATGTAATTCATCGCGTATAGAAGCAGAACGCAGGCAATGCACGGGATCAGCCGTGTCCAACTTTTTAACCAGCGCGTTCTTGACGGTCTCAGCAAGCAATTTTTATTACAATGGATCGAGGTAAACATTGTACCGATTATCAGCGCGATATCATTAAGCGAATGGCGGCTGCTGGCATTAAGCGCAAAAGGATCGAGTTCTTACAGCCGTTGCCGTCAAATTTTGGCCGTAAGTCATGTATTTTTGTCTCGTAGGCGTCAATTTTTGACAGTGTGCATCAATTTTTGTCTCGTAGGCGTCAATTTTTGACAGTGTGCATCAATTTTTGTCTCGAAGGCGTCAATTTTTGTCAGTGCGCATCAATTTTTGTCTCGAAGGCACCAATTTTTGTCTCATGGTCACAAATTTTTGTCTCTTGGTATTTTTTCGTTATTTTAATATTTTAATAATTCCAGAATGCAAAACAAAATTAAAAAGGTTATACAATGCAAAGGAATCAATTCAGGAATTCTATATTTCACATAGTTTTACGTCTTATTTATAATAATATCAAAACAATTTAGAGAAGATTAATCCACGATTATTTCTTAATTTTGGCATCGTGGCAAATCTTCTTCTTCTTTTGGCTCAACGACCATTGTCAATCAAAGCCTGCCTGTACCACAACTTGTGGGCTTGGCTTTCAGTGACTTATTGATCCCCCCATAGCAGGATAGTCAGTCCTACGTATGGCGGCACGGTCCATTTGGGGCTTGAACCCATAACGGGCATGTTATTAAGTCGTACGAGTTGACGACTGTATTACGAGACCGGCAATCGTGGCAAATAGTTAAATAAATTCCTAAAATAGTTCTCGCAATCCGTACGGTTTATGTATCATTGTACTGCCATTTTCGATTAAGTAGTACAAAGTATATTCATTGTTCAAAAGCAATCAGCTGTGTTGATCTACGTACCTGAAATTTAGTCAAAAATTTTGAAGCATTTTCCTTAAAATCCCAATAAAATATTCATAAACCACAGATTTTTATTCAAATTAAATGTTACTACAATTAAATAACCCTAAATACGCGTCAAATCAGGTAAACTCATGTTGATATATTAAGAGGCAAAATTTCATGAAGAAGCGACAAAAATTGGTGACCATGAGACAAAAATTGGTGCCTTCGAGACAAAAATTGATGCGCACTGACAAAAATTGACGCATTCGAGACAAAAATTGATGCACACTGTCAAAAATTGACGCCTTCGAGACAAAAATTGATGCACACTGTCAAAAATTGGTGACTTCGAGCCAAAATTTGACGGCAACGGCTGTAAAGACAATTTAGAGAAGATTAATCTTCGATTATTTCTTCATTTTGGCATCGGGGCAAATAGTTGAATAAATTCCTAAAATAGTTCTCGCAATCCGTACGGGTTATCATTGTACTGCCATTTTCAATTAAGGAGTACAAATTATCTTCATTTTCTGGGTTCCCTCGTTTAACGATATTCTTCCATTTTGAAAACATATTCTCTATAGGGTTCAAAAATGGCGAATACGGAGGTAGAAACATTATTTTGAACCCTGTATGTGTTTCGACCAGCTCTTTAACCCTTGCAGAATGATGGAACCTAACGTTGTCCATAATTAATACGCCGGCTGTTATATTTTTTTCCTCTAATTTTTGAAAAAGATCTTCCAAAAATGCCACGAAAGAGTCTGTGTTGAACGGAAAAGGTTGTGAGGAATAACTGATGATTTCATGTTTGTTGATCGCACAACAAATTGAAATATTTTTCGATCGGATATAGGGTACTCTTTGCACTGCCGGTCGGCCGACTAAAGCCCTACCGTATCCTAATCGCATAGATACATTAAAGCCCACCTCGTCAATGAATATCATATTTGATTCAGGAATTGTCGCTAAATTAGCCATAAAGTCAAGTGCATAAGATTTCCGAATGCTTAATGTAGAATTACAATTTCGCCTCTCTGGTATTTTTGATGTACGTTTAAAAGAAAAATTGAAATTTTTATTGACCTCTGAATGGTGGCCGTGCTAACAATCACATTACATTGATTTTCTAGTCTGCGTTTAATTTCTTTTAACGACAAACAGCAATCCTCGTCTAACCATTGCCTTATTTTGTTTTGGGCGTCTTCATTCACTTTTGATGTTGATGGATTACCTCGTTTTTGAATTGACACATTCCCTGTTTCCCTATATTTTTTAAGAATTGCATTCACTGTTGTACGCTGTATTCCTAACAATTCTCCTATTTCTTTTGGTAGTTTTCCGCTATTGTGCAAGGAGCACACTCGCTCTCGATCTGCGTTTGTCGTTAGATGATTTTTTTTACTCATGTTTTGTCGAACATAAAAAAACTAATTTTGGAATCCAGGAAGTTTACTTTGTTGAAGTTCTGCAAAAACATAAACATGTTACTTTACCACGTTTTATGAAGACAAAACAACATTTTAACTTACGCAATAAACACAAAAGCTTTAATAGGGGAAGCTTGCAGTGATTTTATAGCTTTATGTATTCTGAAACATCCAAACTAAATTTTTCATGCACGTTGCCAGTTGCATTGTTTTGGAATAATCTGAATTTTGCTTTAATTGCTAGGTCCATAAATGACTGCAGGTTGATCCCGCGTACTTTGACAAATCTGGATTTGACAATTAGGGAACCACTGATTTATAAAAAGCTTAGCAGTCTCCAGAGGTATCCCCGTTCATGATGGCGACCAAAATCAGATACATAAACCTGCCTGTTGTCTATTTATCCACCTTGCTCAAATGACGCTTTCAGATACAGCACACGTAATTCAATTAGGTACACTTGAACTAAATGATTGATTGTTTGAAATGAAATGAACTTTGCGGGTTGAAATTAATTTTATGGTAATCATTAGTGCTCTGTACATATTTTATATTTTTCCCCGTTAAAATATATATATATATATATATATATATATACAATTTGCACTGTTATACCCACTCTTTTTTCTTCTTCTTCTTTGGCACAACAACCGCGGTCGGTCAAGGCCTGCCTGTACTCACTTGTAAAGTGAGCTTTGCTTTCAGTGAATTATTGTAACTGTCACGCTGGAAGATAACCTCCGATTTACCGTAGTGATCGAAAGGGTGTGAGGTTAACACTGACGCTTTATTACCATAAAATTTACCTATTTATACCTAAATGGTTACATGCCAATTGTTCTTACTTGCTAAAATGCTGCGTTGACATCATGCCGATCGACCACCGATCGTGCGCGTGCTCGCAGCATTGTTTATTATTATTTTATTTATTTATTTTAGAGCTAACGCAGCCAAACCGTCTTCGATCGGTTGATCGACCGGATGGCTATCGCGACCTAGTAAACTAATTATTTTAACTGCCAGCGACAGTAACCATAGCAGGATAGTCAGTCCTACATGTAGGGACACGGTCTATTCGGGACTTGAACCCATGACGGGCATGTTGTTACGTCGTACGAGTTGACGACTGTACCACATGACCGGCCTAATACAGTATCGGACAGAATGATAGGACCCTAGTGTTTTCAACGCATCATGCACCCGTTGGGACAGGTTTATGTGTGGTTTGTGTGTTTGTGTTTGTGTGTGTGTGTGCATGTGTGTGTATGTGTGTGTGTACATGTGTGTGTGCATGTGTGTGTGTATGTATGTTTGAATGTGTATTGGTGTGTGTGTTTGTTTCACAAGTAGGTCGTTTCGGATAGTTTTGTTAGTAGTTTTTTTGTGTTTTGGGTTAGGTTTTTGATGTAATAAGCAGGTCCACCGCCCTCGCGATCAGTGTTTTTTCGATCTATTAACAATGTTACGGTCTTCTTTCGCCGTGATCTTCTGAGGACGTCCGGTTGACTTGCGCGTTTCGGTTGTCCAAGCGCGTTTCGGTTGTCTAAGGACGTTTCGGTTGTCCGAAGCGCGTTTGCCACAAAAATGCGCGATCGTTCCATTACAGCCGTTGCCGTCAAATTTTGGCTCGAAGTCACCAATTTTTGACAGTGTGCATCAATTTTTGTCTCGTAGGCGTCAATTTTTGACAGTGTGCATCAATTTTTGTCTCGAAGGCGTCAATTTTTGTCAGTGCGCATCAATTTTTGTCTGGAAGGCACCAATTTTTGTCCCATGGTCACCAATTTTTGTCGCTTGTTCATGAAATTTTGCCTCTTAATATATCTACATGAGTTTACCTGATTTCACGCGTAGCTAGGGTTATTTAATTGTACTAACATTTAATTTCAATAAAAATCTGTGGTTTATAAATATTTTATTGGTATTTTAAGGAAAATGCTTCAAAATTTTTGACTAAATTTGAGGTACGTAGATCAATGCAGCTGATTGCTTTTGAGTGAGCAACTCACCAGTATATACGTATCGCACAGCTACACCTAGTGAAATTTAATTGAAGACACTTGTTTTTTAGACAAATAAGCAGCTCAAAAACGTAACCCATCCATAGAAAATTATGTTGATTACGCAAAATAATCCATATATATATATATATATATCTATATATATATATATATATATATATATATATATATATATATATATATATATATATATATATATGGACCTGCTTATTACATCAAAAACCTAACCCAAAACACAAAAAAACTACTAACAAAACTATCCGAAACGACCTACTTGTGAAACAAACACACACACCAATACACATTCAAACATACATACACACACACATGCACACACACACATGTACACACACATACACACACATGCACACACACACAAACACAAACACACAAACCACACATAAACCTGTCCCAACCTGTCCCAAAGGGTGCATGATGCGTTGAAAACACTAGCGTCCTATCATTCTGTCCGATACTGTATTAGGCCGGTCATGTGGTACAGTCGTCAACTCGTACGACGTAACAACATGCCCGTCATGGGTTCAAGTCCCGAATAGACCGTGTCCCTACATGTAGGACTGACTATCCTGCTATGGTTACTGTCGCTGGCAGTTAAAATAATTAGTTTACTAGGTCGCGATAGCCATCCGGTCGATCAACCGATCGAAGACGGTTTGGCTGCGTTAGCTCTAAAATAAATAAATAAAATAATAATAAACAATGCTGCGAGCACGCGCACGATCGGTGGTCGATCGGCATGATGTCAACGCAGCATTTTAGCAAGTAAGAACAATTGGCATGTAACCATTTAGGTATAAATAGGTAAATTTTATGGTAATAAAGCGTCAGTGTTAACCTCACACCCTTTCGATCACTACGGTAAATCGGAGGTTATCTTCCAGCGTGACAGTTACAATAATTCACTGAAAGCAAAGCTCACTTTACAAGTGAGTACAGGCAGGCCTTGACCGACCGCGGTTGTTGTGCCAAAGAAGAAGAAGAAAAAAGAGTGGGTATAACAGTGCAAATTGTAGCAAACTAAACACCTGAAATTTAAAATTTTATTGTGAAAAAAATCCACATAAATTGAAATAGTGATCTTTTTGACATATAAAACCGCAAAAAAATAATAAAAATTAAGGATTATTTAAAATACCATAAGATTTAGAGCAGATGGGTAGTATCATCTCCTCTAAATCTTATGGTATTTTAAATAATCCAAAATAAGTTTCATCCACGTTGATGATTGGTTCGGGAAGATACCCTTTTTCCCAAGTTTTTACATTTTCATTACATTAGATTCTCGCGTTTTTTTAAATCGGTTGAACCAACCTAAACAGGTGTAGCATATCTGCTATACAGAACATATTGTAATACACACTATCAGCCATAGACACATTGTAACACACTTTGGAAAGCCAAGCCACACCATTGTAACACATTCATTTAAACACATTCAGTAAATCAAATTATACCATACACACCCGGAAGAGCAGGCCACACCGTTCATATAAAAACAATTGTGACACACTTATCAGAACCAATCGAAACGTACAACATAAGCAGGAACAGTTTATGCATTATAACCCAAAGCAGGAACAGTATAAGCATTAAACCAAAAACAGGAACTTAGTGACAAGAACCATCGTTCTCACAAAGACAAACGTAACTAGCTGAGTGAAAACAATAACT
This sequence comes from Anopheles coluzzii, assembly GCF_943734685.1. Taxonomy (NCBI): domain Eukaryota; kingdom Metazoa; phylum Arthropoda; class Insecta; order Diptera; family Culicidae; genus Anopheles; species Anopheles coluzzii. Next base: position 57,336,833 of record NC_064671.1, on the reverse strand, counting down.
TTCCAACATACAACCCGGAACCAAATGTGAGAAACCCTTAACTTCTTTTGAGTATAAATAAAACCAACTCCGATCATGGCAAGTCAGATTCGTTCGGACTGTCAAGATAGGACATTACGCTGCCCAAAAATCTTCGCCTTCCAACTTATTTCAAGAGTTTAGTTATGTCCCCCTTCCCAAGATAAGGCTTCTGAACTCCAACGTTTCCAGTACGGGAAATCCCTTTTTGGTTTCAATGATCGCCTGGACGATCAAGTGTTGAAAAGTCCGCTTCGAACAAAGTATGATTCTTCATCGATACATGTCAGCGAAACACTGACCTACCGCGACGGTACTCGGGGTACAGTTGTACGATCATCGCATTACATGGCGATCGTAGCTATCGCCTAACGCATTACACAGGCATTGAAACTACAAACCGATTTTTTTGTAGCTGATTTATCTAAATCCTCTTTTAAAGATTTTGCTTTCGATTGCATTATTCCCAAACTAAGGGGAATCCGCTTCGATATCATCAACCATCCACTCAATCAGCTATACTAAACGCAAATATTTGTCACTTTTGAAGATAATCGCGTATATCGAGTAACGCTTACTGCGGATAATTGCTATTGTAAGTGCATTGTGCTTGTGTATTTTATTAGGTAAATGTTAGCATTTTTTATTCGTGTGTCACCTTGACCGAATTAGGACGTTTTTTTTCACATCAATTATACTGAAGGGAAATAGAAAAAAAAAACACAATTATACATACAATCTTACAATCATGATACCAGGCACTGCTAAGTTTAAAACTCAAAATCAATACAGGTACAGTATCGGACAGAAAGATAGGGCATTGGTTTTTTAACGCACCGTGCACCCGTTGGGCCAAGTTTATGTGTGGTTTGTATGTGTTTGTGTTTGTGTGTGTGTGTATGTGTGTGTGTGTGTGTGTGTGTGTGTGTGTGTGTGTGTGTGTGTGTGTGTGTGTGTGTGTGTGTGTGTGTGTGTGTGTGTGTGTGTGTGTGTGTGTGTGTGTGTGTGTGTGTGTGTGTGTGTGTGTGTGTGTGTGTGTGTGTGTGTGTGTGTGTGTGTGTGTGTGTGTGTGTGTGTGTGTGTGTGTGTGTGTGTGTGTGTGTGTGTGTGTGTGTGTGTGTGTGTGTGTGTGTGTGTGTGTGTGTGTGTGTGTGTGTGTGTGTGTGTGTGTGTGTGTGTGTGTGTGTGTGTGTGTGTGTGTGTGTGTGTGTGTGTGTGTGTGTGTGTGTGTGTGTGTGTGTGTGTGTGTGTGTGTGTGTGTGTGTGTGTGTGTGTGTGTGTGTGTGTGTGTGTGTGTGTGTGTGTGTGTGTGTGTGTGTGTGTGTGTGTGTGTGTGTGTGTGTGTGTGTGTGTGTGTGTGTGTGTGTGTGTGTGTGTGTGTGTGTGTGTGTGTGTGTGTGTGTGTGTGTGTGTGTGTGTGTGTGTGTGTGTGTGTGTGTGTGTGTGGATGTATGTTTGAATGTGTATTGATGTGTGTGTTTGTTTCACAAGTAGGTCGTTTCGGATAGATTTGTAAGTAGTTTTTTTGTGTTTTGGGTTCGGTTTTTGGTGTGATAAGCAGGACCACCGCCCTCGCGATCAGTGTGTTTTCGATATATTAACAATGTTACGGTCTTCTTTCGCCGTGGTCTTCTGAGGACGTCCGGTTGACTTGCGCGTTTCGGTTGTCCAAGCGCGTTTCAGTTGTCTAAGCACGTTTCGGTTGTCCGAAGCGCGTTTGCCACAAAAGTGCGCGATCGTTCCATTACGAACTCGATCGTTTTGCGCTTAATGCCAGCAGCTGCCATTCGCTTTTACATATGGCGCTGATAATCGGTACAACGTTTACCTCGACCCATTGTTACTAACATTGCTTGCTTGGACCGTCAAGAACGCGCTGGTTAAAAACTTGGACACGGCTGATCCCGTGCTCTGCCTGCGTTCTACTTCTATACGCGATGAATTACATCGTTGTCGAGCAGCGAAAACATCGCATGGATAAAAACTATCAACGAGTACGCGAGTAGGCGTCTTCCCTTCAAAATCGAGAAAAGAATACTGCCGCGCTCATGAAACAAAACGCCCATGGAAAAGAATAACTGCGCGCCAGCTTAATGCACGCACAAAGTTTACCATTCGCACACAACGTGCAACGCAGAGATGCACGAAGGCCTTTCAATGGCGTGCACTGGAGAAACACCTGTGAGGGAATGCCGAGTTCATTGCTATTGTGCGCGTGTCCATTTCGCACCGGTGTCGCATTCACATTCATGAAACAGCACACCTGCGTTTTCGTCCAAGGAACAAGCGCTGCTGTCGATGCAAACTTTAGCTTTTATCCAAGTGTGAACGCACGCTGTTTCACATGATAACACACATAAACAGAATGCTTTCAATGCAATATGAAACCATGGCAAGCTATGTTTTTCAGACACAAACCCGCGCACTTGCAAATACACATTAAAAAGCACACTCTCTTTCTACTACTACACACACACACACATGCACACACACACACACACACACATACACACACATACACACACACAAACACAAGTAACGTGGTAAAACAAGTGCACGGTGCATTGAAAAAAAGGGTCCTATCTTAATGTCCGATACTGTATAACTTCGGTTGAGCTATAAGAAAAGCTCATTTCATTAGAAATGAAAATAAGGAACCCATTATTTCGTCCCTTGCGCTATTGAGAGCTTCTGGAAAAAAGGAGAAAGTGATTGGATGATAATGCAGGATGCTGTAAATGTATCGAGGGTGTTTGATTGTGTAAAGCAAGAATTTTTTTCAGAGAAAAATATTACATTGTCTAAGATGATTGTACTTGTGCGATTATTAACCAGTAAACTGAAAAGCTATGAGTTGATAAATATGTGTGAAGAAGTGAAAAAACTGTAAGGAAATTTTTAAATAACCTATGTAATCGATATCGATACTTAAGCAAAGATGTTATAGCTCATGCAGATGTATCAGATCCGAGGTTAAAAAAAGGGTTTGAAAGTGATTCCGTATTTTATGATAAATATGTAAGTCTTATTGAACTAATGGAAAACTTTGAAGTTGTACATAATGATTATGATTTAGAATTAACTGAAACTACCATGGAAGTGACTGAAACGTTAGAGTCCGAAAGCATTTGGAATTAATTTGACAAGGACACAAACGATCAAGTAGTGCTTCATGCTCGATCTTACAGCAAGATAGAGTACGATAATTATTTAGCAGAACCTAATATACATCGTAAAGATGATCCTCTTGAATGGTGGAAACTAGAAAAATACAAATACCCAATACTTTATATAATAATGCTACGCACTCTTAGCTTTCCTGCATCTTCAGTACCTTGGTGAGAGGGTAATTTCTAAAGCTGGAGTAAATTAGGAAATATTTTGTTTATAAAATATAACCAGAAGTGAAAACAATGCCATGAACTATTAAAAAATTTAATATAAACTTAATTACAATCATAACATGATTTTTTAGGGTTAGCTAACGAGTTTGTTGCATTATTCTATGAAATAATTTGAATTTGTAATAAAAACTTGTTAAATATTAAATTGTTGAAAATCTAATAAAAAGAAACACTCAGCAAATTTTTAAAACATCTATTTAATCTTGTTTTAAATGGTCTCCTTCTTCTGGTACTTGGCGTAACGCCTATGCGGATATGTCCGCCTATTCAGGGTTTTGAGACTTATAGCGAGCAGAACCGATAGTCTACGATTATTTCTCACCCGAAAGATATGCATGCTTCACTCATCAGGATCTAAAGGCAAGGACAAGGCAAAAGAGACGTAGAAAAGTTTCTGTTCGAGCAGCTATGCGAATCGTCCAGATTTGAACTGCGGATCGGATCACATCCGCGCACGGTCGATTATTTATGTACACATCTCTATCGATCTTAAATTAATAAATAGAGGGCGAAAAGACTTTTTCCCTCTCTTCATCACCAGCAATTTATTACAACGGGTTCGGTAATTATCAGCAACAAAAATCAAAGAAAGAAAAGGAAACTTTATCCGAAAACTATGCGCGACGAAACAGTTTCCTTACGGCTACACATGTTCGCTAGACCCGATGTCTATGCGTCTCGTTTGGTATTACAGCGGCATACCCCAGTCCGCAAAAAGCCGAAGTTTTGTATGGGATCGTGTCGTACACATATGTACCCACTTACGTACCCACTTGCAGTAGAAGTGTAAATGTGGTTTCACGCACACATAGACACCTTCCACCCGAACGATCGCGTTCACACATACTATCACGCTCTGATTCCTTCTGCACCTCACGTATACCAATGTGTTTGCTCCACCCCCTTTTCGGATTGCTTATAGAAATGATGAGGCACACATGTTTACATTTGCTGTATGCACATATTCGCATGCGGTTTATTCCAACTTTTTCGCTCCGTTCCAACACGTGCTTTGGCATACTCACACTGTGTAGACGGCAGAACGGTCTCCCCCTTCCAAATTTACCGTTCTTCCTCCTCTTGATCAGAGCTGCGCCATCAGAGCTGCGCGCTGGCTTTAGTTATTCCTCCTCTCGTTCTTCCTTTCTCCTACCGCTCCCGGGGGCTGCGCGCGTTTCGACAGGTTCTTAGCGTAATCCAGTGCGTTGTTTTGTGGCTGAGTTGTGCTGAACGCTGTCAATAAAAATGAATCAATAATTAATTTATGTAGTACGTATTACTTTGGATAGTCTTGTGTATATGATGAGAGCAACACTTACCTTAATATTTTAAAACTGGAAAACAATTTCTTTCCGTCACCCATTTTGAAGATTGTTGATGATGCCAACAGGTAGGCGTTGATGAATGGCGCATGCACCTGTAACTTTGAAGACGATAAGCATTAGTTGAATTAGTACATTGAAGCACATATGAGATCAAGAAACTTACCTCAACAAGTTAGCTAGGATAAATCATTCAACAATGGAAGAAGAAGCAACACACCGCAAAACGTAAACAAGGAAAGTAAGGGACACAAGAAATCGCACATCACTCCCGCACATCCTTCCACAACGAAAGTTCTGGACAGACTGAGGATGCCTAACAACCGGATGAGTGCGATAGCAGAAAAAATCATGGTAGATCGAGAAAGATGGGTAGACACGGTGTAGCGTAATCCGCTGGTAGATGCATGTGTGTGTGACCAACGAAAGACTTCAGACCCCGCTCCTCGCGTTTTTCATCCATCATTTTTCGTCACACGCACACACCTCTACACGCGCGGCGGTTTGCTGCCCAAAATCTGGAGAGAAGACAGGGCATCTCGCTTTGGCACACAGAAAAATCTCTGAACAACTTCGGCTCTGCTACTTGGGACGGTAGTTTAGCAGTACAACTTCAGCTACCTGATACGCATACATATTTATCTAACACAACTATTCGGATCGGGTCTGTAAACGTCGGGTGGATGTCGGAACGCAAGGTCGCAGACTTTTTCATGAATTTGTGTGACTTTGGCTGGTTTGGACCTCACGTTTGCATGCTCGCATACTGTTGTGTTTCGGAACGGGACGTCCATTTGACACACTTAAATAAATCGGTACACTCGGGCTCTTTATAAAACTTATACTCTATTTACAACATTTATAAAACAACGACCGTCCTAGTCCGCAGCATGATACCGAGTCGCAGCGATCGATCACCCGATCGCTGCCGAAGTTCTTCCCGGCCCTTTTTGACATCACATGCTGTCAGTTACGTGACAGCATTGAGTCGCGGCTACACCTGCGCTACCTAGACAACACATACAGTACCATGCAGCTGGAGATTCAGTCCTTCCTACGGAGTAACGGTTCATTTGAAGCTGGAACCCATGGTAGGCATTTTATTAAGTCGTTCGAGTGAACTACTGGAGCGTCCCTAAGTAAAAATCATTTCAAGTGTCATGGACTTAATACAGGGTTTAACTAGTTAATCCGGCATCGTAAAGGTGTTAGAGGTCGCCGTAAATTCGTATTCGGGCGACGTAAACCCTTTATTTCTATTCGAGCCTTGTGAAGAATGAATAGGGCATAGTAAAGAATGAAAGCGGCCTTCCCTGGATTTTCTTATTTTTTAGATGAAAAACAAATCTTTTTTTGCGTGGTGTTTGACTAATTTGTAAGAATATTGACTATTTTGAAGTGAATTGTCAAATAAAAATGATGAAATTACTTTGTTTAAAATTTCATGCGTGTTGGAACATTTGTAAGGTTCCAACATCTGTCAGACTAGGCGATGTTTTGATCCGATTCAAAACATATAAAAAGGGAGAAAACTCTTAGAATCGGCCCTTAACGACAAAAAGCGAACAAGTGTACAAACGATTATGAGAGAGAATAAAAAACACCAATTTTTGGGCACTGCGTTGAAGTAGCCTAAAGAATTCAATTCTCTCACTTTTTTTACACGAGAAGCAAACGTTTTCCAACAATGCGTGTACAACGCGAAATGATTTTAAATTATTTAAATAATTTAATGATTTTGGTGATTAACTTAAGTTAACATTTTAAAATAAAATATACTAAATTCAACAAAAACTACGTAGTTTAAAACAACTTTATGGATGAAACACATCGGAGCCACCGAATTGACACCTTCAAAAGTAGGTCCCGTTGATTATATATTACGCCCGATTCATACTTCACAAGGCCCGAATAGAAATGACAGAGCTTAATTCAGAAATTACGTCGCCCGAATAAGTATTTACGTTGACCGATAACGTCTTTACGATGTCAGATTGCCGAAGCCAGGTAAAACCTGTAATGATATTATATAATAAAAAAACTTGTAAGAGGGGTGACCCCGTGGTACAATCGTCAACTCGAACGACTCAACAACATGCCCGTCATAGATTCAAGCGTACAACCGTCTTCCCGTAGCAAGGACTGACTATCCGGTTGCGTGATAATGAATTAAGTCTCGAAGGCCGGCAAGTCCGACTTACAATAACAGCAGTAACATGATCTTTAATGTGTTCGTTTTGATAGAGGTGATTTCATTTAGCCAAAGTGAATAAAATGTTGTATTTTATATTCAAATTCATTATATTTTAACAATTCTACACAGCAGAAGAAAACAATAACGTATTACAACAAAACTGTGCGTAGTATATTGTTTATGTGCAGCACATTTTTTGTACGTAGTCCAACAATTGTGCTCAATTAAAAAAAAAGGTGATCGCGCAAACCCCTACGTTGTGTTAATTTTTATGTTTTTTACTTAAAACTGCTGTATGAAATATAACGCGAAACTTTTGTGTGCTACGCAAAGCCGTTGCTCTTGGTGTGTCGGTTCTTGTATCAATTTGATCGATCTTTTCCCGCTATCCTAATCGCACCAATACATACAAAACAGAAACTGTCAAATATACGCACAGTCCGATAAAAAACGCAATTACGTGAAACGCAGTTGAAATATTTCAATTACACGGACCATGGGTAACCGTAACACACCCTAGCCGCAAAATTGAAGATTTCGGACGTCGTGTGGACGTCGGGTGGACGTCCACCCGACGTCCACACCACGTCCGGTTTAAGAGGTTACTCGACCAAGCGAATTTTTTTAGACGGGTTTTATAGCAAAAAAAATCAAAATTATGGTGGATTTCCTTGCGCTTTTGGTTCTTGTCTACGGTGCGGGCCATAAAAAGCACATGAAATTTATAGCACGTGCGACATGGACAAAAAAAAAGCTCATTACTGTGTTACGATCACGACATCTGTCTTGGTGTGTTGCTTTTGGCGGGGCGTGAGTGGGTGGGTGTATGTATTGATAACACTTGTCGTTGTCTGCTGCCTGCTGCCTGCTGTCTTCTTCATCCGCATTACCGATGATTATTACCTTTTTGTCTGTCTGCTATTCTGTCTGTCTGTCTTATTGCTATAGTTTTTTTCTTCTAAGCCATTGCGCGCAGTGATAGCACATTTGCTATCTCCTTTATTCATTCTACCGATCAGATTCTTTTTGGTAGCGTGACATCGAATATCTCTCCCACACCCTCCTGCCCTTCTAAGCCTACACACATTCACCCCGCTTCTCACCCATCAGTCAGCGTCAGTGTGATCAACTTACTTGTGCGATACGAGACGATTGGTGTGTGTTGTGTGTTTCCTTCCTCCCTCGCGTTGCAGCATTTGGCTGATTGATTGCAATGTAAGTAGATCGATGTGCATACAGAGAAGAAAACTTTTTTATTTAGTGAGTGTAATTAAACGGATTCGATCGAGGCTCAAGTGTATGGTGTGGTAGAGTCAATCGATTTACCATTAGAGCTATTCGGGGGACTGATTGTGTGCATGGTTAGCGAAGTTTTTATTTTCCTTGCAGTGCGTTAACATGAATCGGACGAATGCACCAACGATGAATGCACACACAACGCATGGTATGAATGCGCGCACAGCGTAAAAAGAAAATCCACCCGTTAATGGTAAGTTCAAGTTAAGGAAATGCGAAACATGCGCATGTGCGATAATAACATTAAACAAATATTGCAAACGCGCTATTTCATTGCAACCGCGCTCCCACCCCCGCACTACCTATCCCGCTCAGTGCGCATCTTAAATGGATCGCTGTCAAGCTTCTTAAACAGATTGTCCGGACTACCAGCAGGCCGGCCTCCGCTGAAGCGGCATGTAATAGGTGAGTAAAAAAATAATATCAAACGAAATCGAACTATGGGAATTGGAATAATTTATTGGTTGTAAACAAACGATATCTATTACAGATACCCCAGCAGTGTGCATTGAGACCACGCCGTTAGCAAGCCGGCCTCCGCTGAAGCAGTACGTAATAGGTGATTTAAAAAAAAAAAAAAAAATATATATATATATATATATATATATATATATATATATATATATATATATATATATATATATATATATATATATACGAGACGATTGGTGTGTGTTGTGTGTTTCCTTCCTCCCTCGCGTTGCAGCATTTGGCTGATTGATTGCAATGTAAGTAGATCGATGTGCATACAGAGAAGAAAACTTTTTTATTTAGTGAGTGTAATTAAACGAATATATATATATATATATATATATATATATATATATATATATATATATAATTATAAGTCGTGGATTAGAATTCGTTACGTTTATTCGTCACAAAGGTCCGGAAATAAAAGAGGACGATCCTCTTACTGCAGGTCGCTGGCGGTCTTCTACTTTATCATTATAGGATAAATGCGCAGAAGGCGGTTTATCCGTGTTGTTTAGGATTGTGGGTTTGATCCTATAATTCCTCCGGGGGAAGAAAAAGGACGTCCTCGTCCGTAATTGTATTCGTCCGTAGAATGAAGGACTCTCTTGGTAGAGAGTAGCAATTGCATTGGTGTTTCCGTTACTTAGTGGTTATACATTTTGGGCACCTAGATCCTAGCTACTAACAAAAAATCGTAACATAACCTATTCTTAAAACTAAAGACCGATGTGTGACCAACTTAATTTACAGTGATCTATTTACTATCTCTGCCAATTAGCCCATTATTCGTTTCATTACCAAAAAGAGGAATAGGAGAAAAATATTGAGAAACAACCATAATGGCTTTAATTTGATTGATTGCAGTTTTTTCTTATTCTCTTTAGTTTACTCTTATTTCGTTTAACGTTTCTGCCGATTTTTATAGTTTTAATATTATTTTGTAGACAGGTTGTCATTTGAAATCGTGGGTCTAACTTTTTTCTAACTCCTTTTTTAATCAAAACGCCATTTCCTTCCTTTATTGTAGGAGGTTCTTCTTTCTGTTCGTTATTCTTTTCCATTTTCTTTTTTGCTTTTTCTAGATTGCATATTACCTTATCAAATATCTCTTTTGAGTGAGTCATAATTATCCTAGGGTCTATTGTGTTGGTTTGATTAAACACAATTTCGTTAGGTGTGAAATTTGTTGCCGAATGTACACTATTGTTGTACAAAGATACAGTAAGCTGAATGATATCGGCTGTATTGAGTGATGTAAATTTTTGCTTATTTGAGTTGAAAATTTCGATAATTGTACTGTGCGTTTTCTCTACCTGGCCGTTGGATTCCGAGCTAGAGGCAAATTCTAATTCGATTTGAAGACTGTCTAAGAATCCTCGTAGCTGAATGCTTCTGAATGAACATTCGTGGTCGCATACTATCTTTCGTGGGGTTCCGAAGGTAGAGATATAACGTGTAAGGCCAGATTGTATGTCTATCGTATTTCTTGATTCAATCTTGATGAGCTGCAAATGTTTAGAGCAGGGGTCTCCAAACTACGGCCCGCGGGCCGCATGCGGCCCTCAAGAGCTTATAATGCGGCCCACGATGACTTTGCCAGAGTTAAAATAAATGTTACGTTATTTTGACTTTTTCAAATAAAATTGTAGTTTTTACTTTTCTTAGACAAAAATCAAGCTTTAGTAACACGAAGCTGTACAAGTATAGCTAGTATTTTTTTTATAAAAACGAGATTTAAACGATCACTCATCAGTTAAAGGTAGCGTCAAATGGCCCTCAACATAGTTATTTTTTAAGCATTGCGGCCCGCGAGCTGAAAAGTTTGGAGGCCCCTGGTTTAGAGAATGCACACACAAACGATAAGAAATAGTTCTTGTCTATGCCAAAAATATCCATGTGGATTCTTTCTAACGGAGCTTTTGTTATTGGTCTTGGCGAAATTTTTATATTATATGGCCGGCGTTCGTATTTGTGTTGGGCACATATTTTACAGGAATTAACATATTCTCGTATATGCTGAACCATTTTAGGAAAATAATACGATCTTTTCAGTTGCTGCTCGATCTCTTGGATGCCTCTATGCGCACGATTATGAGCTTGCTGTACGATTTCGTATTTATCGTCGTCTAACACGACGTCCTCGACAAGATTCGGAGCTATTACCAAATGAGAAAGTACATCTGTAGAATACGTCCTACATGCTTCTTGGATTAGTTGTAACAGGCTTTCAGGGGCGTATATTGCGCTTTGTTTTCCATCGTGGAATTTCATCAGATACGATTCAATCTCCTCGGAATTAAATGAATTTTTACAAATGGTTGTTCTATGGTGTCTGGGAAAAGGAGATTCTTCGTAAATTTGTTCTTGTTCCGCTAGTTTGAAGAATATTTGGTTTCTATAAGAATTCACTGGTCTTTCGGTAAAGTGTACAAAGAAGTCTTCTGAAGTCTCTGCGGAATGGCGTGTGTTCGTATCTGAATGTGTTGTTTGCAATAAATTATCTGAGTTGGTCTCATTGTTGTTCATTTCTAGTTTCCTACTAAGGGCATCGGCGACTACGTTTGCTTTACCTTCCTTATAGGTCACATCATAATCATAATTTTCTAATTCTAATCTCCACCGAATGATTTTTGAATTTTTAGAAGAATTTTTAATAAAAATTAGAGGTTTGTGGTCTGTTACTAAGGTAAATTTATGACCAAAAAGATAAGGCTTGAATTTTTCGACCGCCCAAATGATGGCTAAGGCCTCTTTCTCTGTTGTAGAATAGTTTACCTCAGCGTGGTTTAGGGTTCTAGAAGCGAACGCAATTGGGTGGTCTTTACAGTCGAATAGCTGGGAAAGGACTGCGCCTAATGCGTAGTTAGAGGCATCGGTGGTCAATATAAATGATTTAGAAAAATCTGGGTATGCCAAAATGGGATCCATTATTAGCATTTTCTTTGTCTTTTCGAAAGCTTCGATGTATTCGGGATCCATTAAATTGAGTACCTGGTCTTTTTTTAAATATTTGGTCATTGGCCTAGTTATTTTAGCAAAATCTTTTATGAACTTTCTGTAGTATCCTAAAAGACCCAAATATTGTTTAATCTCTTTTTCGTTTGATGGCAGTTGCCAATTGATTATTTCTTTAATTTTATCTGGGTTGGGCTTAATGCCATCTTTTGTAACGATGTGGCCGAGAAATTCACAATTTTTCTTCAAAAACTCGCATTTTTTTATTTGGACTTTTAGATTTGCTTTCTGTAGCTTTTCTAATACTAGGTTGAGATTTGAAAGATGGATTTCCAAATTTCTTCCGAATACTATCACATCGTCTAGATACACATAGCATTTTTCGCCTATGAGTTCTCCTAGAATGTTGTTCATTGCCCTTTGGAAAGTCGATGGAGCGTTCTTAAGGCCAAATGGCATTCGCAAAAATTCGTAATGGCCACATTCTGTGCTAAAAGCTGTTTTTTCTTGTGAAGAAGGTTCCAGTTCTATTTGGTGAAAACCACTCTTTAGGTCGAGGGTAGAAAAATATTCTGACCGTCCCAGATTGTCGAAAAAATCGTCGATTTGGGGAATCGGATACTTGTCGTCAATTGTAACGTCGTTAAGTTTCCTATAGTCAATAACCACGCGAAAATTTTCTGCTCCTGTAGCGTCGCTCTTTTTTGGGACGACCCAAATAGGTGCGTTCCAAGGAGAATTCGAGTGTTTAATAACCCCACTGGTGAGCATTTCCTGAATTTGCGTTTTAACTATATTTTTATGAGCGTGTGGATATCTATATGACTTTGTGTAGATAGGTTTATCTGTTGTAGTTTAAATATGATGTTTTATTTTAATTGCAGCAGACAGCTTTTCGTTTTCTTTGGGAATAATTTGTGTGTATTTTTTAATTGTTTGGATCAATTTTATTTTTTCAAATTCATTAAGATGGTCTGTTTTTATTTGATCTTCTAGTTTATTTTCTTCTATGTGAGGTAAACAGTTCAACATGAAGAATTCTTTTGATAATGGTTCTATAGGGTGTTTATGAAATTCTATTGTTTGATTCAGTAAAGTTATAGTTTCGTTTTTATAGTTAAGAATAGATTCGAGGGTTGATAATGTTTCCGTACCAATTAAACCATCGAAAAAATCGTGAAACTTTTTTTCGTAAAGTTCGATAGGGGGCAACTTTGGTCCCAGGAAAAATGTTTCGCCTTTTGAGGAAACTGTAAAGTTACCATACATGTTCTTTACGGATGTATGATGACATTCTTTTGATCCTTTTAATATTCCTGGTCGCAATAGATTTTTATTCGCGCCAGAATCAATAAGAATATTTAATGTTCTTTGATGATATTTATCTAATATTTTAATATAAGGAAGAAAGTTATGCTTGTTCAGGGCTATTCCGGAAATTTCGGTTCTGAAGCAAAGCAAAAATTTTCATCACTGTTTTGTTCATTATTGTTTTCCAAAATTTCATGATTATTTGTTGATCTATTAAGGGTTAGCTTTGAGCGAGTTGTGTTCGTTTCCATAGGAGTGTAATGGTTGTTTACCGTGTTAGTGTGTGTACGATTTGCATGTGGATAACGCGAATTGTGTTGTAAATTTAATGGTCGGTTATCTTTTTTATCATTGAAAAATGTTTTAGAACCTGTCTGCACATTTGCATCATAATCACGTTTATTTTTAAGCTTACATAAAAATGTGTAGGCGTCATTTACGTCTTTAGGTCGAGTAGCATGAACATAGCCAAAATAATCGTCTTGCAGGCCTGCCATAAATGCGGCCAACGAATCCTCTTCTATAAAATGACTTATTGCTTCCCAATTGTTGCTGTATAATGGATTTTGTTTAGCAATATTTTTTATTTTTTCGACTATTTCTTTGTGACCATGATAATACTTGTGTATTGTCATATTTTTAGTCAATTTCCACTGCCATAATTGGCATTTGTAAGTGGAAATTTCTTGGCGGTCGCCGAAAGCATTTATTAATATTGCTTTAATCTCATCGAATTTATGAGGGTTACCCTCTTGGCAGACGACATCATTTGCCTTTCCTATTAATTTTCCACTTACGACAATTTCGTACATTTTAAATATATCGACAGATACCATAGGTCTAAAAATATTCAGAGTGGTTTCAACTTTGGAAATCCAAGCCAATAGTTGTTTTTTATTACCATCAAATGATGGTAGCTCTTTTATTAAATCCGGAATTAAGAAAAAATCGCTCCGTTGGCTAGGAGTGTTCGTATTCACATGCACCTGATCGTGTGTTCTATCGCTTTGTTGCCCCTCCACGTGTATCGTCGAGAACGCTGTCTCAAGCGAGATCTGCCTTTGTGTTAGTGCCGTGATTTCGTTTGCTATACGTGATAGCTGCTCGGCAATTTGGTCCATACCGTCGCCTTGTATTGATAGGTCACTGAGGGTCAGTTCTCTTGTATTAGCGGTAGGAATATAGGCTAACTCGTGGTTTGATTCGAGGGAAGGGAAAGAATCACTTTCAGTGCTTGAGTCGTTGGCTCGAATTTGCCACATTAAAGCAAAAAACCGCAACAAAATTACTTTTCCACTTATAATGCTTCTCTTTTTTTTTTAATTGAAATGAGAATAAAACAATAGTAGATGAGACGTTATTGCAAAAACGTTCTCTTCCGTTACTTACGGAGATTCGTCGTTTACGGGAGCGGGTGCTAAGGCGATAGGCGGGGGAACCTCGAATCACACAACGGATAAACCTACTTGTCGTGGAAGCTGCAAGCGGATTCAGAACGTAGCCTTTTTTAATCAGCTACTGCCACTGTTTATAACCTAACACCATTTACTAGCACACAGTTTAACTCCGCACGGCTGCGCCAATTATAAGTCGTGGATTAGAATTCGTTACGTTTATTCGTCACAAAGGTCCGGAAATAAAAGAGGACGATCCTCTTACTGCAGGTCGCTGGCGGTCTTCTACTTTATCATTATAGGATAAATGCGCAGAAGGCGGTTTATCCGTGTTGTTTAGGATTGTGGGTTTGATCCTATAATTATATATATATATATATATATATATATATATATATATATATATATATATATATATATATATATATATATATATATATATATATATATATATATATACATATATATATACATATATACATATATATACATATATATATATATATATATATATAGATACGTTCGTGCAAAAATTGGATGCAAGCAAACGATATTTTTACAGATGCCCCTGCACCACCAGCAAACCGACCTCCACTGAAACAGGAAGTGATAGGTGAGTAAAAAATTAATATCAAAGGATTAATATCGAACTTTCCAAAGTTTTGCATGTTTTGGTTGTAAACAAACGATCTCTATTCAGATACCACTGCAGTCTGCATTGAGACCACACCGTGGTCACCACATGATGCACCACCCACAACCGAGTCGGTAACCAATGCGGACATCTTTAAAGCAGTTGGTACTACCGATTTATGCAAATGTACAGATGTAAAGGTAGGAGATTTTTTTCAAAACAAGCTAAAACACGCAAAAAATCGCACAAATCTGCAGGGTTTCAGGAAGACGAGCTGCCAAAATAGGCGCAAACTGCCATGAAACCCATTCGTGATGAAGATATATTTTCAAACTGAATTGAAGAAATGAATTATTAGAAATAGTTCGTTCGCTCTTTGTTTGTTTCTCTCTAACACCGAAATAGATATGTTACAAGGATGTTACAGGAATGAAGTTTTTATTAAGAAGCCATGTTTATATTTTCTCGTTTAATGTTAACCCATTATTCTTTATTAAAAAAACAATAAGACCGTGTAGAGAAATTATTATTATATTTTATTTTCACAAACTATACACATACCAGAATCGAATATTTTACTTAAATAAAAATCAAGAAAAAACATTTAAAAAATAATGCAGTTCAAAGTTCATATCTGTAATAGCAGAAGTAGTAGTAGTAGTAGTACAGTAGCCTTTACTCTAAACCAGGTATGTCAAACTGGCGGCCCGCGGGCCGCATGCGACCCACGTGGATAATGAATGCGGCCCGCGAGAATATTTTGAGAAGTGCTGTAAGCACTGCAAATCAAACATCTGTTCTTACTATTTGCGTCGGATAAAATTATAGTAATTTAACAAAATTATTCATAAATAACGGGTTCTTGTTATAAGAAATGAATATACCACCAGAACATTTGGGACTTGGAAATTAGCAAAAACTAATGTTTAAACACGATTTAGATTTATAGATTTCCCCTACCTCAGTGAAAAAGTAGGGTTGAGCGATATTTTCTAACAAAACTGCCGTGTGAGAAGGCGACAAATGAAAAATATCCTATTTCAATAATAATTAATTTCAATAATTTCAATAATAAAGATAAAATAAATAGCATGTGACTTTAAAAGTATATTAAACATTTTTTTTAAAAGAGCACAATGAAAACTAACATCACACATTTTTAAATAAGAAACGATTCCAGATTTGAAGCAAGGAGTACAAAAAGTCAATTTGTTTCTTCTTCATCTTCTTCATTAGCACAACAATTGTTGTCGGTCAAGGCCTGCCTGTACCCACTAGTGAAGTGAGCTTGGCTTTCAGTGACTTATTGTTACCATATCAGGATAGTCAGTCCTACGTATGAGAGCACGGTCCATTCGGGGCTTGAACCTATGACGGGCATGTTGTTAAGTCGTGCAAGTTGACGACTGTACCACCAGGACGGCCCAAAATTCAATTTGTTTAACAATGAGGATATATGTGTAGATGTCCCATGTCATTATTAAATGTGTAACTGCAGTTGTCATCACGATCTTTATGATGCAGATAAGTTTTTTCTTTATATACTATAATTAAAATTAGAAAAAATATAAGAAAGATTCAACATAGGTTTGAGACACGCGCGCGTACAAGTGGATATTCGGGATCTATTTGGGGGAATTTACGGTTTGCACACGGTCTGGGAGGTCATAACAGGATTCACTCATTGATGATTGTTAGTGGGAAATTCCACATACAATACATTAGGTTCACCTGCTTCGGAAGGTAGTGCCCTAGAGCCAATCATTGGCACTAGTGGAACTGGTCATATGCATGTTGCAGTTGTGTTCTAATAAGTAGTGCGCCGGATCCATTAGTTGGTTCTTGGCGAGGTGCGTAAGGGATACATTAGATTCTCCTGCTTCGGAAGGTAGTGCCCTGGAGCCTGCCATTGGTGCCATAGACCCTGGGGCCATCGGTTGGCACTAGTGGAACTGGCCATATGCATGTCGCAGTTGTGTCCTGATAAGTGGTGCGCCAGATCCATTTATTGGTTGTTGGCGGGCTGTGTAAAGGATGCTAGGGAATACCTTTTTTTTTATGAAACTATGTTGGTCATCTTGGGTGTGTGTATGACTCGGACAGTTCCTCTGAGAGTTTTCCGATGCCACCACTTGCTGGTACAAAATATTTTAATGTACCTATCAGAGTAATATTATCGTAAAAATACTTCCGTCCTTCTCAAACCTATGTTGGGGAAAGAGGTGGGACTCATCATCATCAACAATAATGATTTTACAGTATTTTATTTCAATATTGAGGTAAGTTTTTTATTCTCAACTTTGCGGCCCGCGAATCACTGAAAATCTGTACTTGCGGCCCTCTGATGAAATGAGTTTGACACAGCTGCTCTAAACTATAACTAATTGACCAAAGTGTGAAGGAGTGGTATGACCACTTTGCTTTCTCCTTCATCTACATCAATTGTCACTAGCTTACATTTAATATCGTCCAAGGAAACCTCGTGGCATGTATGAGTTAGGTCATTCATTTTGGTGCAAAATATATGCAACAGTGCTGAGTCGCACGGTTCCATGAAAAAGGAATGTTGCTTTACAAAATATTGACCATGCACAGTGTTAACACGCCAAAATATAAACAGTACAAAGGTTGGGATAAACAGAGGTGCGTTAATCGATCGGAGCGCAATCGATCACCACTGCTATAAAACGCGAGCAGGATAGATGATCGGGCGAGAGAGAGAGAGAACAATCGTTCTAAGCGGTCAGGGTTCGTGTGCTAGGTCAACGGTCGAGGATCGGGAATCGGCAGAGCGCGCGAGAAATATTGACCAAATAAGGGCATGCGCAACAGAAGCGATTTATTAATCAAAGTGTGAAGACCCAAATTGTAAAAAAGTGTGAATAATTTTGAACCAATTAAAATAAATATAATTTCAAATCCACGCTATACAAAGGTCTTGTTATCGCTTACACAAGCTTTTTTACAATTTAAAAGTTTTTCTTTTAATATCAACCAAATTAAAAGTTCGTGAAAGTGTTCAACGCAGAAAAATGCCGAAGCCAAAATTCGACTGTGTCGGTTGTGAACGCGAAAACGCGGTATCGGGTATGGTGCTATGTGACGCGTGCTCTAAATGGTGGCACTTCGATTGCGCTGGTGTTTCCAAGGAGGTGAAGTACGTGAAGTGGGTGTGTGAACGGTGTGAAAGCGGCGAAAAGGACGAGGCAGCCAAGGTGAAAGGCCACGAGATGAGTGGCAAACCTAGTAGGGCTACTCGTAGGAAGGCTCAATCTCAGGATGGCGATACATCCAAAACCCGTTTAGAGAAACCCGTAGAAGTACCTTTGCAGCAGAAACCAGCGGACCAAGAGTTAGCCTCATCAAAAGTGTCCTTAGACTCCGGACATAGTTATGGCTCAGCGAAGCGTTAGGAGCGAAACGGGTACTGCGCCGACAAATACGGAGCATGTGGAAAAGAACAGAATGGCGCCCAGTCTGATCGAAGGTTCTAGCTCTCGATGCAAAATAAACCCCAACCAAAAGGATAGTGCATCGCACGTTTCTCGCAGAAGTAAAAGCTCTGTGGCAACGACACTGAAGCTAGAACGTTTAGCTAAATAGCGAAGGTTGGAAGTCGAAGCGCTTCAAACTGAAATGAGTAAAAGAATCGCGAAATTGAATTCGGATTACGAAGCGATGAAGCAACAGATAGAGGATGGCAGTGTTAGCAAGAGAAGTGGTCGCAGCGTTAGTGAAACATCACAAGTCGTTGATTGGTTAACCAGTGACTGTGAGCGAAAAGTACTTCCTAACCCCTGCACAAGTACCGCGGAAGAACGTGAGAGTGCGAGGCGATTGTGGGGTAGAAAGCTACCAGCGTTTTCCGGTTCGATAAAACAGTGGCCTGTGTTCTATAGCTATTACAATCGGTCAACCGAGGCGTGTGGTTTTACTTCGGTCGAAAACATCATCCGGCTTGAAGAAGTGTTTACCGGACCAGCAAGAGAAGTGGTGGAATCCAAGTTCACCTCTCCAGATGCAGCTCCCCAGGTCATGAAGTTGCTGAAGCAGTTGTATGGACGACCAGGACTTTTAGTAAAAGAATTGATCGAGTAGGCACGGCAAATCGAGAACCCGAAACCAGAGCGCTTGGACCAATTGATATCTTTTGGTATAGCAGTCCAAAAGTTATGCGAT
This sequence comes from Anopheles coluzzii, assembly GCF_943734685.1. Classification (NCBI taxonomy): domain Eukaryota; kingdom Metazoa; phylum Arthropoda; class Insecta; order Diptera; family Culicidae; genus Anopheles; species Anopheles coluzzii. The sequence goes on along the minus strand of NC_064671.1, from coordinate 57,317,649 downwards.
CATTTGACGGCCAACGAAATGGAAGATCATTTCTCTAATCCGGAACTGCTGGAAGAACTGGTAAGAAAACTGCCGGCCAACAGAGCCTTGGAGTGGGTGCGATTCAAACGGAACTTCGTTAAACCAACGCTAAAGGAATTCTGCGCTTTCATGGAAGAGCTGACTGAAGACTGTTGTGAATTAACAGTGCCTGCTAATGTAGAAGCTCTTCGTGCGCCACCAAGTAACATTCGAGGTCATTCCTTCCTGCACGTGTCCAATGCGGTTGAATCCGCAAGTAGAGTAAACACGAACGGCCAAAATTCTCATCATGCGCAAGCTACACCATCGCGAACGAGTGTGAAGTGCTATGTATGTGAAGATCCAATGCATCGCGTCCGTCAATGTGGAGTCTTCAGAGCCATGACGGTTACAGATCGTCATGCTACAGTCAGTAGGTTGCAACTTTGCGCGAATTGCCTGGGCAGTCATGGAACGAGACCATGCAAATCTACGTTCGTCTGTAGAGTGGTGGGATGCGGTATTCGGCATCATACACTGCTCCATCAAGAACCATCCGCTTCCACGTCAAATGCGCAGTGTTATGCTCACGTAGAGAAATCGACGACGACGCTATTTCGAATAGTTCCGGTGACTGTTTATCATGGCCAACGCAGTATCGACACGTATGCTTTCTTGGATGAAGGATCTTCTCTGACACTGGTGGAAACGTCGCTAGCCCAACAGTTAGGACTTGAAGGTGCTCGTGATCCTCTAGAGCTGTGCTGGACTGGAAATTACTGCAGGAGAGAGGAATCATCGCAACGTGTGCAGCTGGAGATATCGGCCAGGGGCGGTGAGCGACGCTACTCTATAGCGGCCGCTCACACCATAAATCAGCTAAGTTTACCGACTCAGTCAATTGACACTTCACTGATATTGAATTTGAATTACTTCCAGGAACTTCCGGCGATACAGTATCGTAACGCAGTACCTCAACTGCTGATTGGGCTGCAAGACGTGTCGCTGATGAAGCCACTGGAAGTGCGATCGGGCGAGGAAGGTCAACCAATTGCTGTGCGAAGTCTACTAGGCTGGTCGATTTATGGTATAAACTGCATCGACGGATCGACAGCAGCAACGCCATTCCCGGTCCACCGTCACGAAAGAATATCGAGTGTAGTTGAAACTGTGCAACATCCGAACAGCATGGACCGACAAGGGCTACTTGAAGTGAACATCGCGCATAACATCGCAGCAGTTGCGGAAGATAGTTCAGCCGAAAGCAGCAATGTAAACGCTGATCAGACGACTCATGAAATGCTACGCCAGTATTTCACTCTCGAAGGTACGGGCATTTCTTCCTTCAGTGTCAATGTTCCAGAATCAGTAGAAGTAAACCGTGCCAATAATCTTCTACAGACTACAACCGAACGGCATGCTGAGCGTTTCACTACCGGCTTATTGTGGGCAGAAGATGAGGTATGTTTCCCAGATAGCCTTCCTATGGCTAAGAAACGTCTATTGGCATTAGAACGCAAGCTGAAAAAAGATTTACCCCTAAAAGAAGAAGTCCATAATCAGATAAGAATGTACGTGGAGAAGGGATTTGCGCATGAAGCATCTAACGAGGAGGTGCTTGAAGCCCCTCCTGGTCGTGCATGGTACTTACCAATAAACGTCGTTGGCCACCCTCGCAAACCGGAGAAGAAAAGACTAGTGTGGGATGCAGCTGCTAAAGTAAACGGGGTATCTCTGAATTCAAAGCTGCTGAAAGGCCCAGACTTACTAGTTCAGCTTCCTGGAGTGCTGTGCAAATTCAGACAGAGACGTGTCGCCTTTGGAGGTGATATTGAAAAGATGTTCCATCAAATACGGATAAGAAAGCCCGACACACACTCTCAACGATTTCTTTTTCGATTCGATCCGAGCGAAAGTCCCAAAACATACATCATGGATGTCGCTACGTTTGGCGCAACTTGCTCACCGTGTTCTGCTCAGTACGTTATGCACGTGAATGCTGACCAATACAAAGAGACGTACCCAGAAGCTGCTGCTGCAATCAAGCAGAAAACCTACATGGATGATTACTTTGATAGCTGCGACACCGTAGAAGAAGCAAATACAAGAGCACGACAAGTCCACTTTATACATAGCAAAGCCGATTTTAATATGCGCAATTGGATGAGTAACGAGTCAACAGCCTTTGTAGGTTTGGAAAAAGCTAACAGAATCCAACACAAGGCGATAGAACTGGAACAAAAAGAACAATTTCCGAGAGTTCTAGGTCTCACCTGGTACACGTCAACCGACGTAATAAGATTTGCTGCAAATTGGCAAGATGCTCTGAAACCTTATGCGGTAGGAGAAAAGAGGCCAACAAAGCGAATTGTACTGCGCATTGTGATGAGCTTATTCGATCCTCTAGGCCTTCTAGCCCCAGCACTGATCCATGGCCGAATCCTAATGCAAGACTTATGGTGGTCCGGACTGGACTGGGATGCTGAGTTGAGCGACTCAGAACATCTTAAATGGCAACGATGGGTTAACCTACTACCGGGTATCGAAAGGCTAGAAATTCCTCGATGGTACTTCTCGAAAACATCGGTGGTTGACTACAATAGAATTCAACTTCATGTGTTCACCGATGCGAGTGAACTTGGGTATGGATGTGCAGCCTACCTCCGCATGGCAACGGCTAGCGAGATTAATTGCTGTTTGGTGATGGCGAGAAGTCGCGTAGCACCATTAAAACATTTGTCTATACCGCGCATGGAGCTCGAGGCAGCATTGCTAGGGGCAAGACTAATGCAAGCAGTGAGCGAAAATTTGGAGTTACACATTCGTCACAAATTCATACATACAGACTCTGAAGTTGTCTTGTCCTGGATCCGTTCTCCCACGCGGGAGTTTAAACAATTTGTAGCTTGCCGAGTTGGCGAAATACTGACGCTAACCGAACTGCACAACTGGAGGCATGTTCCCACGAAAGAAAATCCGGCAGACTGCTTAACTAAATGGTGCAAAGAAACAGACATTCAGCCAAACGGAATGTGGTTACTTGGGCCATCGTTCTTGCACAAACCAGAAAAGCAAACCTATCGATAACACAATGGAAGAGCGTCGCGGACATGTAATGATGCACACAGAAATAGAGAGTTTTAGCCTAAAACCTGAACGATTTTCTAAATGGAGCGTGTTTGTGCGGACAGTAGCGATTCTGTACCGGTTTATATCAAATTGTAGACGAAAACGTGTAGGTCTTCCGGTGTTAACGTTAAAGGCCACTAAAAAACAGCAAGCTCATATTCTAAAATCTGTTTCGTACGAAAACTTACCCCTGAGCTCCGAAGAGTTTGAGAAGGCTGAGATAGTGATATGGAAGCTTACTCAAGAAGACGCATATCATGCGGAAATGCAAAAGCTAGAGATCAGCCAGCCAGACCTAAAACAGGATGCCGCAACCGAACTGGAGAAAAACAACCCCCTGTTCTCGCTCACGCCTTTTAAAGACGCACACGGAGTTCTACGCGTGAATAGCCGAATATGCAAAGCAAAGCAGATAGATCTCAACGCAGGTTATCCGATCATACTCCCGAAAAATCACGCCGTGACGGAACTGATCATTAACGATTATCACCGCAGGTTCGGGCATGCCAATAGCGAAACGGTTGTGAATGAGATTAGGCAGCGGTACTACATACAACATCTGCGTTCGTGTGTCTCCAGGACAATGAAAAACTGTCAACGCTGCAAAATAAGAAAATGTCAGCCGAGCATACCTAGAATGGCACCACTCCCAGAAGCGAGACTTACCTCCCACATTCGTCCGTTTAGTGCAGTAGGCATCGACTACCTGGGGCCAATAGAGGTGGTCAATGCAAGACGGCGACAAAAACGATACGTAGCTGTGTTTACTTGCCTCGTTACACGAGCATTGCATTTAGAAGTCGCACATAGCTTGTCTACAGTAGCGTGCATCATGGCAATTCGTCGGTTTGTGAGTCGAAGGGGTCCTCCTACCGAAATATTTTCCAATAACAGCACGAATTTCGTCGGCGCTAACAACGAGCTGCAAAAACAAATAGCAGACAATAAGTACTCCCTAGCCGACACCTTTACCGACGCACACACTACGTGGCGATTCAATCCACCATCAGCACCACACATGGGCGGAGTATGGGAGCGAATGGTGAGGAGTGTCAAAGAAGCATTGAATGCGTTTGACGATAGGGGAAAATTAAATGACGAAATTCTACTCACAGTTCTTGCAGACTCAGAGAGCCTGATTAATTTGCGCCCCCTCACATACATGCCACAAACGTTCTCCGACTCGGAAGCATTAACACCAAACCATTTCCTTTTAGGATCGTCGGTAGAAAGAAAGGAGATGGTAACCATTGTACCACACCCGGCGGAAGCTCTAAGGAACAGCTATTGCCGAGCTACAGAACTCACCAGCCACTTTTGGGACAGATGGCTCAAAGAATACGTTCCGACTCTTCATGGGCGAGCCAAGTGGCAAAAAGAAGGCGAACAGTTGAAAGTGGGCGCGTTGGTCTTCGTGACGGAAGGAGCTCGAAAGGAATGGCCACGAGCTGTTGTAGAAAAAGTATATCCTGGATGTGACGGTAGAGTCAGGCAGGCGATGGTGAGAACAGCGCACGGGAAAATGTTAAAACGCCCGGTCGTAAAACTAGCGAGGATCGATGCAGAAGTTGATAAAGAGGAAGAATTTGATGATGCAAAGGCTGATAGTGGGAACGGCAAAACACAGTAGGTTGATTGTCGCGTCTTTATCAACTGGTGAATCCAAACCGCATGGATTCACGTGGGGGGGAATGTTGACACGCCAAAATATAAACAGTACAAAGGTTGGGATAAACAGAGGTGCGTTAATCGATCTGAGCGCAATCGATCACCACTGCTATAAAACGCGAGCAGGATAGATGATCGGGCGAGAGAGAGAGAGAACAATCGTTCTAAGCGGTCAGGGTTCGTGTGCTAGGTCAACGGTCGAGGATCGGGAATCGGCAGAGCGCGCGAGAAATATTGACCAAATAAGGGCATGCGCAACAGAAGCGATTTATTAATCAAAGTGTGAAGACCCAAATTTTAAAAAAGTGTGAATAATTTTGAACCAATTAAAATAAATATAATTTCAAATCCACGCTATACAAAGGTCTTGTTATCGCTTCCACACACAATATTCCATCAGAGGTCTGAACTGCACCGGCAAACTTCATGATGAGGTTGTTTTTTAACATGAACCATCCATCGCGGTCTCCCTTTCTGAGCATAAAATTGCTCCTAACTGGTAGGGTTACTCCACTTGCCTTGTTTAATATAACAGGACACTGGTGGGAATCCTGTTGAGAAACCGAGTTGAGCTCGTTAACCATTCTAGCAAGCTCTTTGATGCGATTAATAACTTGTGGCATGATGTTGTTGCCTGTACGTATCATATGCTTTATAAGGTATAGTGCACTTTCATAAATGTATGTGGAATACTCATCCAACGAACCAAATCTACATACATCTTCATAAATATGTTTAAGATTGTGCACATTACTTGTAACGAAACAATCGCCGTAGAGCGTTGCATAGCTCCGTACAAATTTGAGCAGCATTTCATGTGCCAACTCATAGTGCTGTTTATGAGCTGGGGATGAAAAAATGGTCACGGCGCAGAAGAACAATTTGAAATGTTCATACGCTGCTGGGGTAGTGCAAGAAATTCTTAAATTCGGCACCTTTCCAAAATTGAAGATTCGTGGCACTTCCGAAGGCAGCTTTACCGTTTCCATTATGCTTGATATAAAGCTTATATCATCCAGCGTCCACTTGTAATTTTTCCCAAAAGTGCCTTTTTTCCACGATCTCATCAAAAATCGCATCACTCCTAGATCGATTAGATGAAGTCGATCGGTAGTGGGTATATCATCGATTATATCAAAATATGTCAGGGCAATGAGTATGGTGGAGTTTTTGCTATGGCTGTTATACCTTCCTGCCTTGAAATTTTTGGCGGTTCTCTTCGGTGCATCTACTCCCGAGAAGTGCATCCGATGCGTGCTACGGTCATACACAGTGTGCTCTGTGCACTTAAGGCAGGAATCGTAGCCGGTATGAGCAATTGCGCCTGCAATTAGAAATACATCATTTAAAGAAAGAAATGATCATTTACTACCGTCATAATTTACCTTTGATGAAAGCACGTGCGGGAGTGTCGGCGACGATGGCACGTACACGTATGGTTACCTTCTTCCCACCCAGCGTCACGCCCGCTGACTGCAATCGGTTCAGTTCTGCAACCTGCTGCCGAAGATAGTCCTCCGCACTCGCCGGTTTGGTTTTCCCACAAAATAGAGCAACAACAAACACAGGTGCCTGGGGATCTACCCCAGGCACCTGTGTTTGTTGTTGCTCTATTTTCACGCGCATTAGAATTGGCCATAATTGTGTAGGCCCGCTGTTGTGTATGGGCAATCCGTCCATCGAGAAATCCAACCGAAGTGTAGAAGGGCCAGGTTGCATGGTGCTAAAAAAGAATTATACTACTGGTTAGACATTAATTTGCAAAATAGACACTATACATTTGCCTAAGTGAAGTATGATTTGAGACAATTCGCTACGCCGTTGTACCAAAATTGACCTCCTGCGATGTTTTTGATGTCGATAGACGTAGCAGTCGGTGTTTTTAATAAAGTCCTTGGATCCTTCGGCAGTTTGAAATTAGTTTCCTCTTTAAGCAAAGAGAGAAGCGAACCCACGGCATAATGCGAAATATTAGACGAAAGTGCCCAATGCCTAAGCTTTTCCTGAAACTGGACATTCCTGATATTGAGGCCTTCGTCGTCACTCCAGTCACTGTCGTCGTTTATGTCGCTGAAGGGATCATCTTCGTTGAAACTATCTGCACCATCATCACTTTCTTCATCAGCCTCATGGGCATCCACAGGAATGCTTTCATCACTTTCTTGCGATTCCTGTGGCACGCTTTCTGGCAAAGTTTTATCCGCAGTTAGCGATGCATCTGGAGTAAACATGAATATAAAATTAATTTACATAAAAAATTTATAGCCAACTGTAAGGCATACCAAACGATGGAATGTGGGCCGATGTCGAAGGACGAGCGTTTTCCTTACGCAGCACGTTTTCCCATTCGGCATCAAACGCACGCATCCTTTTGTTGCGGTTGTAGTACAAACCGCCTGTACTGCGCCATCTCTTTGTCGCCATGGTAACAATGGATACTTTTAAATTTGCACTCGTTAATATAACTGTTGCGACGAGTCTGGCAACTGTTCGATGTTATAATAATAATTCCCGCTGCGCAAATTCGAGCAGTTTCCAGCGCAGAAAATGTACCAAAATCTGCGCTGGCCAGCGCAGATTTTGGCCCGTTCCCAGCGCTGGACTTCAGCGATTCCTGCGCTGGGTCGAGCAAGTTTAGCGCCATCTGCTGGCGAAATGGACGAACTATTTATGGCGGCGGAGCAAAAAAAAACGGTCAAAAAATTTAAAAATATTGGCGCCCATTTTTTCGTCCGCTTCTTCTCCCTCCCTCACCCTGCCCTGCCTTACTTGCGCTTCTGCCCGTGCCTTCCGCCGCCAGCTGATTGGTTGTTGTGGTGTATGCGTTGAAACTCATATGTGCATTGCGGTTGTGTATTGTTATTGGTGGATGTTAGCATTTATTAATTTGTGTGTGACCTTGAGACGCTGTGGGAGAAGCTGGATTGGGATTCAAAGTGTTATCGGTGTATTGATGGTTTATTTTATTTCGTGCCGCTGCTGATGAGACCATTCGATGCCCCTGCCAGTTGAGGGTGAAGAAGCCTATTTAAAACAAGCGTAGGAGAACGTCTAACACTAATCTAATATTTTTTAATTTGAACATGTTTGATGCTTCAACGACCTTCTAAGCATCATGTAGCAATGTATAGTGGCAATAAAATATTTTTTTAGTGTGCCGAAATCTGTCTCGCGTTTTCGGGTCTCGTCACACACACGCACACACACAGCGCGGGGAAAGTGACCGTTCACTCTATCATGTCGCGATTCCCCACCCCGCCCGGCGCTAGGGATGAGGATGCTACAAGAAAGCTGAACCAACCGTTCTACCGATAAGGTAGCCGTAATCGATCATGCGTGGAGGGGGGGGTGGTCTAGTGGGGGGGGGGGGAGTGCGTGCTTGCGCGACTTCGGGGGTGCGTGCTCGCGAGCGCGCTTTCGTGGGTGCGTGCTGGCGTGCGCGCTTTCATGCTCGCGGGCGCGCGTACGTGTGTGTGTGTGTGCGTGCGTGCGTGCTGGCGTGCGCGCGTTCATACATGTGTGCGCGCGAGCGCGTGTGTGTGTGTGTGTGTGTGTGTGTGTGTGTGTGTGTGCGAGTTTGCGCGCGCGTGTTTGTGTGTGAGTTTGCGCGCGCGTGTTTGTGTGTTTGTGTATGTGCGTGCGTTTGAAAACCCCAAAACTATTTGATTCTGATGTGTACATTTTCATCCGCTGCGGCTACAAAGTCCATGCATTTTCGATCTCGCTACCTGAGAGACAACACAACCATTGGTATTGACATCTTTGCGATCGGCTCTGCTGTTGGGGGTATCAAAAAGACACACGATCTAAGCAAACGTGCGTGTATATTGTACATTTATTTCTAATTCAGCTAGCGAAGGCAAGTGGAAACAACATTTTGAATTGAATCCCTACAAAAGAGGATTCTGGATTTGTTTATTACGGTGCGCGTATGGTGCTGCACCTGTCCGTCCAGAATCTGGTGGCTTGTTGGTTTGGAGTAGTTATCATGTCGCCGATTGACCGGCAATGCCTTGGAATGGGTTCGGATCGGTAGGTTCATGTTTTGGTCGAGTGCATTCCGTGCATTTGTCGCGCCACAGCAGTAGACCCGGCAGCTCCAAATTCAAAACAAAAACCTTCCCCGAGTGTGGACTGCTATGCTAAGTTCTTCTTATTTTTATAATTATTATTATTGGTGTACTAGCCAACGCGATCATGCCGGCCTTTTCAGGACTTGACTACCACGTAGCCGGATAGTCACCTCTTGCTACGGCGGACGGTTCATACGCGGTTAAAACCCACGACGGGCATACAGATGTGCGGAATGATGGCGGTGCCACGGGCCCGCTCCTATCCAGTGTGCAACTTGCATACTGCCACACTGTCTCCTGCCTGGTGCATACGCAGCAGGCAGGGGGAAGGATGCACCTCCACCATAAAAAAAACGCCGTCATGAACCAGCGGTGGATCTAACGGTAGGCGGACTAGGCGGTCACCCAAGATCTCTAGTCTGTGATATGCCGTATGTCTACAAGTATTAGCGACAAAGGCTCCCGGAAAGATCCCAATTGACATTTTCGAGCACGAATAATCGGGAATTAGAGCAACTTCCCTTAAACTGGAGCCTTAAACTTCCCTTAAACTGCACCAGTTTAAGGGAATTCAGAAAAAGTCCTTTAAAATCAACTGTGATGCGGCTTTTTCGTTACTTTCTTCTAGATTTGCTCGGAAACGATGTTTTCTATCGTTACAGTTGGTCATGTTACCATTTTATACTTAAATAATATCCATTTTTATAGAATAACGTCACACAAATTAGCTTTTGTTTTTCATCAAAAACCCAGTGCTATTAGTGAAAAATGAGCTTGATAGCATCGTCCATCGATAGAGGAACGTCTAATTTACAAACACACCAAATCTTGGCGCTTTCAACACACTTAATCATACACAAATCCACAATTTCAAGCGTATCGAGTACTAATCGAGCAGATATGGGAAAACAGTTTCGAGCAAATGTCACTTGGGATGATCGTAGGGGTCCCATGGCCACCCCTCCTTCCCCCCATCCGCCGGCAATTTAAGTATACCGTTCAATCTTCCAACAGCTGTGTGCCAGTACCTCCTGCTCCCGGTCATCAGTTACCATTGACAGGGGCCTCAACTCGTCTTTCCGCCTTTCATGAACACCTTCCTTTCTTTGACCGATGGATCATAACATTCCGGAAAAAACACATTTGGCGACAGTTGTGCACACACACGCACGCTCATACCTTTGCGCAGACGCCACAGCATATCTGTGTAATATACAACATACGAAAGCAAAAGCTTAGTGTAACAAAGTTATGTTTAATGCTTAACACGTTCAGATCGATGGCAGGCCCAAGGAACTACCAGTGAACTTTCCAGCCTACGTTCTAAATGCTGGTGGAAAGGAAAGTTGATGAAAATCAGCGGCGGGATGAACGTGTTAATGCGAATTAGGATTCACCGCGTTTCATAGCAAACCAGCGTAAGCTAGCGATTCCTTAGTCATTTTTACATTGCAGCAATTGAACTTATTGCGCTTTTTTTGTTTGATTTGTGAAAATGCAACTTCATCGCCGCAATGTTTGTTAACGGCATTTTTAGGCGCCACAACAGCTCGCGAGCATTGACAACACGCGAGAATGAGATAGCGCTAGGGAGGGAAAGAGCACGGACGATGGCTGACAGCGATTGGCCGTCTGACGCACCAACACTTCCAAAAAGCGAAAGGCCACGGGAGTGACAAAATGCTGACAAATTTTTCAAAATGTGAGCTTTTGTCACTTTTTTGAGCTTTTGTCAAAATTTTGTGACCTGGAGCAGCCAGGAAAAAAAGTTGACAAAAGTTGACAAAATTTGACGTTCGTGAAAAAGCGTAAACAAACAGCTATTTGGCGCAGTTGTGACCCATTGCTATGATAATAATGCTAAAATGCATGATTCTAATTGATTTATGTACTTATTCCGTGCTTCTGAAACAAAATATCGATGATATTCAGATGTTGGAGCTTTTTGTCGCTCTTGTGTATGTTTTTGGTGCGGTCACGAGAAAAGCTCTTTTTTGCAGTTGACAAGCAATTAGCGCGTGGCCACGGAAATGAAAAAATGTTGAAAAATTTTTCAACTTTGTCAAAATCTTGTGTATGCGTGGCCGCACTAAAAACATACACAAGAGCGACAAAAAGCTCCAACATCTGAATATCATCGATATTTTGTTTAAAAAACACTAACTAGGTACATAAATAAATTAGAATCATGCATTTTAGCATTATTATCATAACAATGGGTCACAACTGCGCCAAATAGCTGTTTGTTTACGCTTTTTCACGAACGTCAAATTTTGTCAACTTTTGTCAACTTTTTTTCCTGGCTGCTCCAGGTCACAAAATTTTGACAAAAGCTCTAAAAAGTGACAAAAGCTCACATTTTGAAAAATTTGTCAGCATTTTGTCACTCCCGTGGCCTTTCGCTTAATTTTGACAAAGTTGAAAAATTTTCAACTTTTTTTCAGCTCCGTGGCCACGCGCTAAAACCTTCAACAGCGCGCTCAGGCGAGGGGTATGAGGCGGAGCCAGGGACTCGACAAATTTGCCGTTGGAGAGAAAAGAAGGGCATAATAAAATTCTCAGAACTCCATGATTTCTTCGCTTTGCGCAGTGGGAACGCGTATTGATGACTGCCCGGTGTAAAAGATAAACAGATACTTGATAACACACGGATAATGCGAACGGAAAGGATAAGGCGTACGGAAAGGATGTACGGAAAGAAACAGAGTGCGGCGGCTCTTTTCTATTCTAACCGTACGACGAGACAGAAGTTTTTTTACTTGTTATCACCGTTAGTTAAGCTTTCGGCAATAAATATACTTGTAAAATTATCTGGGAAGTCATCGAGTTCATTTTGACTGTTGCTCAACGCAACAATAACTCAAGATACTTTGATCACCTGCTTGCTACTAAAATTTTACCCTTGGAATCAACCGAATCGTGAGGATGATGATCGTTCGTAGCCAATACCACCCACAGGAAAAACAAGGAGAAAACTCCCACACGTGCGAGAAAGAGCAGCAACAACCAAAGCTTTGAGCCGATAGTATTGTGAGAATGCGACGGAACATCATCGCCTGTGAGCGAGAGTGAAACAGAAGTCATAACCATAATCTTCCCACCCATAATCAACAACCATAATTCGTGTGTGTATGTTCGCCCCATACAAATGGCATAATTTTTATTTTCGCTTGGTCGAAAATCGCGGCTAAAACCCGATTTTGCGGCTGGGGCACATTCCTAAACAAAAGGGTATCACAAAAACTGTCCGCAGAACCCAACCGACGTAGCACGAGAATATAGAACCGCACATTTTATGTTGTAACACACTTACTACAGTTGCGCAAAGCAGCACACAAAATTGTGTTATTGCTCAAAACTGTGCTCTTACACAAAATTGTGCTCTATCACAACATTGTGCTCTATCACAAAATTGTGCTAAATCACAAAATTGCTTGCGCACAAAATAGTTCACGTACAAAATAGTGCGCGCACAAAATTGTGCTAGGGTAAATGTACCTATAGTGGTGGTAGTACCAATAGTGGTGGTATTGCACTAAAATGCGGTCCATACGGTAAATTAAAAGTAATTAAGTTATTTTCGTCAGTGTGTAAAATGCTAAAGAACATTTCAAAGAATTTAAAAGATAAATGGGACCATTCCGTTACTTCGTGACCGAAAAATCCATTATTTTATGAAATGTGTCAACATTTTTCCAAAATTCTTAAGGCCGGGCTACATTGATCGTACTCCATAGCGTAATTTCGATTTTCACTAGCGCATCTGGCGGCGGCTGACTGAAGCATTTTGCCAAACAATTTGTAGCCGCTTCAGAAAATATGTTATTTTTCCATGTTTTTTACTTAAATTGGTCTGGAAAAGCTATGTAATTGATAGATTAATATGTTGTGCAAGTATTTCAGCCATTTTCGCATCAAAAAACGATGAAAAAACAACTTGAATTTGAGATCCGGCATGACCATTCCCTCGACGACCAAAAAAAGCTTCCACCAGCTTTCGCCAGATGCGCTAGTGAAAATCAAAATTACACTACGGAGTACGGTCAATGTAGCCCGGCCTTTAGGATTTCATAACCAAACTCATTTTTCTGTTAACGTTCTAAATGATCACATACCCACGCAATTACTAGATTTTCAACATGATTGTTGTGAAATGTTATTGTTTTACTAAAATTATTGGTCTTTTGACCATATTTATGCATTTTTATGTGTTTTTTACCATAGTGCCATTATAGGTACACAAAACAGGCATGTTCCTATAGTGGTTATAGTTATAAAATCAATAAAAACAGTTCGTTTTAGATTTTTTCGATGATATTTTTGACATGTCGTACTATTGTCATTAAAATAAGCAACAGAAATGAGTTTTCTGTAAGTAATGTACCAAACAAAGGCCAAAATTCGCTTATCTGGCTGAGTGAAAAAATCAACCTCAAATCAAGCTTTATCTTCCGGGTGTGGGTTGACGACAGGTGTTATTCAGTACTTTAGTCAATATTTTATTTAACCAAATTCATACATTTTAACGATCAAATTACGAAAGAAATCATTATTATGGCAGCTATCCTTGCTATTCATACAAAAACAACTTCGGAACTAAGTTTCATTGATATTATACACTGTTTTCGAGGTATCTTTGTTTACCACCACTATTGGAACACAATACGACTACTATAGGAACCAAATCCATTAAATCCATTAAAACACATCTGCGTCACTACAAATTGCACCACTATTGGTACATTTACCCTATTGAGCAAAATTGTGTGGTTTCCCAAAATTGTGCGGTTGCCCAAAATTGTGCGGTTGCCTAAAATTGTGCGATTGCACAAAATTGTGCGGTTTCAAAAAAGTGGTACCACAATTTTGTTAGTGTGCAAGTGTGCTCGAACATATTAATGTGCTGTGCGTGCGGGGTAGCACTGTGCTACTTGACCCATCACTACTCCGCACAATTTTTGTGCTCCACTCAGTTACTGTGCTTCGCACTCTCTTTGTGCTCCATACACTTTTTTGGTCTGCACAGCTATTGTGCTTCACACAGTTATTGTGCGCGCACAATTACACCGCGCTCTGACACCAATCGAACAAGACACCACATTTGTTTGGAATTTGATCGGTTCGAGACGATGTTTGTCTTCTTTGTTCGAGATGACTGACTTGTCCTCACGTTTGATCGACTCTGATTTGCGGGTTATACCAACAGTACACGAAGCGAAAACTCAAAAAGTTCACGCTTGATTTGTATGAGAGAGCGTAAACTTTCCGTCAAAAGATTATAAAGTTGCATGGCTGAAATCTAGTCTAGGCCAAAGTTTACGCCTCGTATGACGTCCAGATGATGTCTTGTTCGATTGATGCGAGAACGTGGTGTAACTGTGCGCGCACAATAACTGCGGAGCACAAAAAGTGTTCAAAGCACACTAACTGTGCGATACAGGGTTTACCAAGTCACTTTGCGATGTGAGCTGCACAATTCATCTCATTTGAGACGTATTTCTATTCTGACGTGCTACTTCATTTGGCCCGAAATAATTTTCTATTCCGCCGCATTCATTTTCATCCATTATATGAAGTCTTTTCACAGGGGATGTTAGCTGGAGCCGTCCGCGATGTTTACATTTTTTTCAAAAATAAATTTTTGGGCTTTTAGTGCTGATTTGTGATACAACTATGTTGTTTAACAAAGAATAGAAGTTTATCTTGGCTCCGCTGTAGCATTCTAGCCGATACATGGGTTATTCATTGAGTTATTAGCAGATTTGACTGAGCAGGTTCAACTGCTAATAACTCAATGAATAACCCATGTTTCGGCTAGAATGCTACAGCGGAGCAAAGATAAACTTCTATTCTTTGTTAAACAACATAGTTGTATCACAAATCAGCACTAAAAGCCCAAAAATTTATTTTTGAAGAAAATGTAAACATCGCGGACGGCTCCAGCTAACATCCCCTGTGAAAAGACTTCATATAATGGATGAAAATGAATGCGGCGGAATAGAAAATTATTTCGGGCCAAATGAAGTAGCACGTCAGAATAGAAATACGTCTCAAGTGAGATGAATTGTGCAGCTCACATCGCAAAGTGACTTGGTAAATCCTGTAACACAGTAGCTGTGCGATGACACAGTAACTGTGCGGTCGCACAGTAGCGAGAAACAGGTTGCGGCGAGGACGAAGCAGAATATTTTTGGAGAGAGAGGAATGAAACCAAGAAGAAAACGAAGGGCCTCAAAAACGGAGAGCAAGAATGCAATAGCGAGGAACAACAAAGGAAGAGGATGAAGTGGAAGAGAAGGAGAAATGTCAATACAAACCGTTCGAAACACGTTCAAAGCGAGGACGCTGCGCGAGCCGATGTTTGTGAAATTCATATTTTGTGATTTAAAGTGATTTTAAGCGTTTCAGAGGAGAAAATGGACCAAATGAAGCAGTTGAAGAAGAGTGGGCTATTGAGGAAGCGAGCACTGGCTAGGATGGGGGAAATGAAGAAGAAATGGGTGGCTGAAAATCAACCCGGTCCGAGTACGGGTATGAAAGTGCAAGGTAGGCGATTTTCATCATCTTTTGCTCACGTTAAACTCGGTATCAAGCGTATATTTGACATTTGTTTTAGAAGGAAACCATCTTTAGCTGTGTGTAACTGTGAGTATACGAAGTGCGTATACTTTTTGTGCATTTTGGTGCACGCTCTGGGCCGGTGACCGTGCGAGTTTTTGCAAAACATTTTTGAACTTTTTTAAGTTTTGCGTCAGACTGCAAACTCAAAATTGTTTTGCTGAACGAACAAATCGCAAATGCGCTAATTTATGTAAGCTTTTATGGATGTATTTAGTAATAAAACCTTTTAGTTTCAGGTCCGGTCTCGTAGTATAGTCGTCAACTCGTACGCCTTAACAACATGCCCGTCATGGGTTCAATCCCCAAATAGACCGCGCCGCCATACGTAGGATTGACTATCCTGCTATGGGGGGAATCAATTAGTCATTGAAAGCCAAGCCCACAAGTGGGTACAGGCAGGCCTTGACCGACATTGGTTGTTGAGCCAAAGAAGAAGAAGAAGAAGAGTTTCAGATCCAGAAGTTGTGGTTGATGGCGTTGCTAAGGAGCGCTTGATGGATTTCCCGTTGTCGGAGGAGGAGGATGTATTCATTTTATCCAATGATGAGGATGAAATAATTGATACATCGAGAACGAGAGCGAAGAGGATGATAAAGATGAAAAAGATCATCTACTGAATGAGAATAATAATAGTCGAGCAACATCCGATGGCCAAGCGGTTGAGAGTTTGGGCTTTATCTTATAAGATACACTGGTGGACATAAAAATAGGAACTTTTTTCTGTGACCGAAAGACATAGTTCTTGTCAGAAATATTTGGTAGCCCTGAAAAGGACTGTTTAAGTGGTTGTTGGGAGGAGGTGTTGCGGTGTTCCACAGAGCGAAAACACATTCTAACGGTCAATGTGGTGACCGTTAATCGCTATCACTTCCTGACAGCGTTTGGCCATATCGCCGATGAGCTTACGGCATTCGCTTCTGGGTATGCGTTTCCACATAACCTTGCAGCGTGTCCATAGATCATCGGCTGAACGTGCAGGCTGGTTCTTTAGCTGATGCTTGCGAGTTGACCACAGATTTTCAATCGGGTTGAGGTCAGGACTCAACGCAGGCCACGGTAGAACTTGCACATCCTTTATTCCACATCCAAATTTTTTTTCCTATTTTTATGTCCACCAGTGTACCTCATTTAGTATTGAATGATCTTCTTCGCTTGGTTCGCGAAACAACGGACATTCCTCTTCCTCTTGATTCTAGAACGCTCCTTAAGACACCGGTTGCTGTGGGCAAGGAAATATAAGCGGTAGCTGGCGGTGAAATGTCGTATCATGGCATTGCAAAATGTATGCAAAGTTGTTTCCGGTAAGACAGATTGTGCTTAGCTTGATAACATGTACCATATAAATAACTAATGCATAATTAACATCTACTGTGTTTTATTTCATGAAGCTGACTCCTTGGATGAACGAAATATTTATCGATATATTCGTATATGGACTACCGTTATTTAACAGCGGGCCAAAACAGCTATGGCCCTTATCGGTGAAGCTTGTAAACGTCCCAGAAGCTCCCATACTGGTGGTTCTCGTGTTTTATGGCTTATCCAAACCGGAAAATGTCGAGGACTCGTTAATGAATTGAATGGCCTACACGATGATGGAATTGTTATGCTTTCAGCATGGTCAGCAGCAGTGCAGGAACAGATTAACAAGATTTTAGCTAGACTAGAATTGCCAACAGAGATACATCGAGGTATTTGGTCTTTAAAATATGTGGATTATTGGAAGGAGTCCGAATTCCGGTCCTTTTTAAATCATATAAGTATTCCTTTTCGTTTTCGGAAGAATCCACGATTCAGCGTATGAACATTTTAAACTTTTT
Organism: Anopheles coluzzii; assembly: GCF_943734685.1. NCBI lineage: Eukaryota > Metazoa > Arthropoda > Insecta > Diptera > Culicidae > Anopheles > Anopheles coluzzii. Next base: position 57,300,338 of record NC_064671.1, on the reverse strand, counting down.
TATGAAGGTCAGACTTTCCTCTCTCATTATTTCTTTAAACAATATTGGACATACGCTGGTCAATTATTGAAAATTTTTGCTTTAGTTCCTAATACAGCAAATATAATTTAACAAGTAATGTCCATAACCTTTTACACGTCACAAAAGACGTTCAAAAGTTAGGTCCCCTTCCAGAAATTTCAACATATGGTTGTGAGAATACGCTGCAGTTTATGAAAAGGCTAGCTAGACCAGGACCAAGAATATTAAGTCAAATAGTTTGCAGGCTTGCTGAGCTTAGGGAAACACAAGCAGTAGTTAGAAAAGAGGATAAACAGTATCCCATTTTAAAATGCAGAGGAGAGGAAGTAATTTTATTCGTTAAAGAAGGTTTAATGATAAGGAAAGAAAATAGGAATGGATGGTTTTTGATTAAGGGTGGGGAGATCATCAGGTATAGTACAGCATTAGAAGAATCTGGAAAGGTTTACATAATAGGACATTAGTTAAAGAAGAAGAAGCTTTAGTACTCCGTGTAGTTCAGATATCATGTTTAATTATGAAGGGAACACCTCGATGTATATCTGTTGGCAATTCTATTCTAGCTAAAATCTTGTTTATCTGTTCCTGCTCTGCTGCTGACCATGCTGAAAACCCTATATAACCTCCTTTATAACCCTTTACACTCTGGGCGCTGACATTTTGCATTAGCTTTATGCGGAGAACTCAGTTCAAGATAAGAGAGCGATGAGAGCGTTTCATAGGCTTACGATCGTTCATTTTCTTTCCGATCCTCACTTACGATGCCGCTTCTGCAATATGCGCTCTCTCTTTTTTCCGCTGCAATACGCTCTATCTTTTTTCCGCTGTAATACGCTCTGCTGAGAGTTGCTGAGAGACCAATAACAGAGAAGGAGAGTGAACAAAGCTGTGATTCCAAAACGAGACACACATCGCCCAGAGTGTTAAGAAATTTCTTCAATCCTCTTAGATGAAATAAGTGTAAATAGTCTGCAATTGCCGGTCTCATAGTACAGTCGTCAACTCGTACGACTTAACAACATGCCCGTCATGGGTTCGATCCCCAAATAGACCGTGCCGCCATACGTAGGATTGACTATCCTGCTATGGGGGGAAACCAATCAATCCTTGAGGTGAATGGTGACAATGCAGTCCTGTGAATGTGTAGCTCCCGTTTGTGAACTGTGAAAACTTGTGAAATAGAGAGCTAAGTGTTATTTTGTTTTGTTCTACTTGTACTTAATGTTAGTGCTACCTGCGGTATCATTGTTTAGTATTTGTATTATTGTTTTGCGAATGTAAAACACGGGTGAAGTATCTCGGTCGACAGCGTCACTGCGTTGTCGAGGGTGATTAATCTTTACTCGGTATGTGTTTGTGTTCGTGCTAGACATACGTATCGTTGTCCGTTTGTCAAGACGTGTACACGAGTGTAAGCGTTTGATATCGCAGGCTATAGTAGAGTAGTGTTTGTGTGCATTTGCTGTTACCCTTTTTTTCATGTCTGTGTGATAATTTTTTTAATTCTAAAACAGCTCGCCCGAATTTTGTTTTTACGGCATGGAGTGTTTAGCATGCTCCGCCGTAGTTTTAATAAACGATGACCCAATTTTGTGTGCGGGGAAATGTGGTGGCAACTTTCATCGTCGCTGTGTTAGCCCCTCGCTCTCGAAAACAGCGGCCAAAATAATTAATGAGAATAAGAATGTGCTGTATATGTGTGATAGATGTTTAGAACACAAATCGGACTTGGCGGGTATGGATGTAGATGTGAGTGGATCGTACGATTTACTCCATAAATTCATAAAAAATTTGGAGTCGAATGTGAGTGTATGGATATCGAGTGCCTTGGAAAAGGGAATCGAGACTCTAAAAACTGAGCTCTGCGCACAAGTGGAACGCAAATTGGAGCAAACATTGCGTGAAAGCTTGAGTGCGGTAGAATGCTCAAATAAGGCAAAGGAAGCCTTGCGTGCAACCTTTGACGATACTAAGGCCAGAGAAACTGTAGAGGATGAAAGTTGGGCTACAGCGACTAAGAAAAGAAAAAGGACGAATAGTGGGAACAGTAATGTTCAAACCATTATTAATCGTTTTGACACGGGGAATGTTAATTCGACGCCCAAGATTTCTGACAAGGTTACTGGACCCATTTTAGCAAACAAAAATAAGAATAGTAAGACTCTGGTTATTGTACCAAAGGTGGGTCAATCTTGCGATAAGACAAGAGCTGACCTTCGCGCTAAGCTGGATCCAGGGAAGCAGCAGGTGTCGGAATTCCGTGACGGCAAGGACGGTCAGGTGTTTGTTCAATGTTCTGCTCAGGTTAAATTAGATGAACTCAGGAAAGAAGTAGAAAACATTTTGGGAGATGAGTATGCAACGGATTTACCATTGTCACGTGTGAAGATAATTGGGATGAGCGAAAAATACACTGACTCACATTTAGTAGATCTTTTAAAATCTCAAAATGAGGGAATACCCTGGAAACAGGTCAAGGTCATAGGAATGTTTGAAAATAAAATTTACAAGTACCAAAAATTTAATGCGGTTTTGGAAATTGATTATGAGTCTGACCTATGTCTGGCAAAATTAGGAAAAATAAATGTGGGATTTGATAGGTGTAAAATTTCGAAGTCCGTGCATGTTATGAGGTGTTATGGTTGTGGTCATTTTAATCACAAGAGCACCGAGTGCAAGAATAAGCAAGCTTGTTCAAAATGTGGTGATGAACACAAAACGTCTGAATGTACTTCATCTTCTTTGAAATGTGTGAATTGCGTGTTAGCAAACTCTGTTAGAAACCTTAAACTAGATGTAAGACATGCGGCCAATGATTATAATTCTCCGATGTTTAAAAAACAGATAGAAAGGCGTATGCAACTTTCTCAATAGCAGGTAGGGGAGGAGTTAGGACGGTTCAGAGAGATTTTATATTTCAATGTAGCCGGTCTTTCGTCCAACTACGCCATGTTTCGTGAGACAGTAGAGAAAGTTCAACCGTTGCTGGTCTTAATCTCTGAAACTCATGTGATTGAGGAAGAAGCATTTCAGCAGTTTCATATTAATGGTTATAGGGTTGTGTCGTGTTTGTCCCACTCACGTCATACAGGAGGTGTAGCTGTTTATGCCAGGAGCGAAATTATCCTATAGGTGATTTTTAATGAATCATTGGAGGGTAATTGGTTTCTTGGTGTTGCAGTTTCTAAGGGAATGACAGCAAGCAATTACGGGATATTGTATCATTCGCCAAGTGCAAGTGACTCAAGGTTTGTTGACATTTTGGAAGAATGGTTAGATAGGTTCTTGAATTTTATCAAACTTAACATTATCGTCGGTGATTTCAATATTGACTGGTTAAATGTAGAAAAATCTGCGAAGTTGAAAAGCTTAATGGATTCAGTAAACATGAAACAAAAAGTTAACGAATTCACACGAATTGCTAGGCAGAGCAGAACATTGATCGATCAGGTTTACAGTAGCACAAACTCAATCAAGGTCACTACTGATCCGTTATTAAAAATATCGGAACATGAAACACTTGTTTTGAATATAAACGTGAAACGTGGTGAAACGATTGAACAAAAATTTAAATGCTGGAATAGGTACTCGAAATTTGCTCTTTGCAATCATGTGTCACAAGGTTTAAGGCAAGAAGCGCCGAGCTTCAACGAAGCTGCAGACTTGTTATGGAACACATTGAAAAAAGCTATGGGCATCTTGGTTGAAGAGAAGACAATCTTGTCAAGAGAGACTAGTAGGTGGTATACTTTGGAACTTAGCCGTGCGAAACGGAAAAGAGACGAAGCATACCAACATTTTATTAGATCAAACTCAGGCTACGATTGGACTGAATACACTAGACTAAGGAATACATACAGCAGGAATCTCAAAACTACTCGTAGAAATTACTTTAGTGGTGAGATATCTAAGCATAAAGGAAATAGCAAGGAGTTGTGGAAAGTGCTTAAAAGTTTACTAAGGCCAGAGGAATCACGCGTTTCTGTTGTAAAATTTGATGGGTTGGTAGAATCGGAAGATTCAATAATATGCCAGAAATTCAATTTGTTTTTTGTAAACAGTGTTTTAGATATAAATCAAAACATTGCTGATGCCAGAGCGCCTGATTCTTTGTTTTGTAATGATGCTTCAGGAAACCAATTCAAATTTCAGAAAATAACAAAAGAGAAATTAAAAACTATTTGTTTCAGCCTGTCCAAAACAGCGGGTATAGGGAATGTTAACTGTAATACTATTCAGGATTGCTTCCTTGTGGTAGGAGAGTCTCTTCTTGTAGTGATCAATCAGTCGCTGGAGGAGGGTATTTTTCCGGAGACTTGGAAGGAATCATTGGTAATACCTATTCCTAAAGTGGGCGGAGCTGCCAGTGCGGAAGAGTTTCGTCCCATCAATATGTTGCATGTACTCGAAAAGGTGCTTGAATTGGTGGTTAAGGAGCAATTGGTCCAGTTTCTAACTCGAAACGACCTGTTGATTAGTGAACAATCAGGATATCGACAGGGACACTCTTGTGAAACTGCTTTAAATCTTGTACTGGTGAGGTGGAAGGTGTTGATGGATCGAAAGGAATCGATAGTTGCCGTTTTCTTGGATCTAAAACGAGCATTTGAGACTATTTCAAGACCGTTATTGCTGCAGACCTTAAGGCGTTTTGGTATTGTGGGGAAAGAGCTCAATTGGTTCGAAAATTATTTAAAAGACAGAACTCAGAGAACAGTTTTTGGAAACTCTAAATCAGAGCCTATAGAAAATACCCTTGGAGTGTTCCGCAAGGAAGTGTTCTTGGACCAATTTTGTTTATAATGTATACCAATGACATGAAACAGGTTTTGAAGTCTTGTGAGATCAATCTTTTTACCGATGATACTGTTTTGTTTATCTCGCACAAAGACATCAAGCAAGCAGAGTCTCTGATTAATTTCGATTTAAACGCTCTGGATGGTTGGCTTAGGTACAAAAAGCTAGCATTAAACGTTAAGAAGACTAGTTACATGGTAATGACTGCTGGTGTATTAGACAGTCCCCCATCCATCGTGATAAATAAGGAACAAATCGAAAGAGTCCGTCAGGTTAAATATCTGGGGGTTATTTTAGACTGGGTTATTTTTAAAAATGGGCTCATGGAACGTACGCACTCTTAGCAAAGCCGGAGCCTTGAAACAACTTGATGACGCCCTAGCCACACTGAGCATGGACCTCGTAGCTCTACAAGAGATTCGGTGGCTAGGGAACGGTGTGCACAACAGGCGTGGTAAGCAATGCTACGACATTTACTACAGCTGCCACGACCGCCACCACGTCCTCGGAACGGGTTTCGCCATAGGTCCCCGGCTGAAATCCGTAATCATAGATTTCAAGGCTATAAACGATAGGCTATGCACCCTGCGCATGCGAGGCAAATTTTTTAATACAAGCCTCATAAACGTTCACGCCCCTACCGAAGATAAAGAGGAAGAGGAGAAGGACCTTTTTTACGGCCGCCTCGCTAGAACTATAGATGCGTGCCCCAGGCATGACCTCAAAATCATCCTGGGGGACTTCAACGCAAAAGTCGGTAGGGAGCCAATGTACCGCCAATACACTGGCTGTCACAGTCTGCATGAGCACAGTAATGATAATGGTAGTAGATTGGTCCAGTTCGCCGCAGCGAACAATCTGGTTGTAGGAAGTACCAAATTTGCGCGCAAAAAAATCCACAAGATTACGTGGGCGCACCCGGGTGGAGAATCCTTCAACCAGATCGACCACGTGTTAATAAGCCGCCGACGACAGTCGAGCCTGTTAAACGTCAGAACTTATCGAGGAGCCAATATCGATTCCGATCACTACTTGGTTGGCTTAGTGATACGTTGTAGAATCGCCCGCCCCCGCGCCAATGGGGGCGGAGAAAACACGCAGCCTCGGCTCAACACGGACTCTCTAAGGGACATTACTGTCAAACAGGAATTCAAAGCCGCTTTAGACGAGTCTCTACTACCAGAAAACTGTTATGGAACTACGGGCGAGAGGTGGAACGCTCTAAAAACAAAAATAATAAACTGTGCAAGAAATATACTCCCACCACGTCGTGGCAACACCAAATCTGGCTGGTTCGACGATGAATGCAGACTAGTGACCGAACGTAAGAATACTGCATACCGAGCAATGCAGCAACGGCATAGAACGCGGGCATGCGCAGAGGAATATTCACGGCTCAGACGCGAAGAGAAACGAGTTCACCGCTCCAAGAAGCATGCTTTGGAAGAGCAAAACATGCGGGAACTCGAGCAAACCAGAGAGGCGTACGGACCGACACGAAAGTTTTACCAAGCGATAGCAGGTCACCGAAACAACGTTGTACCTAAGATAACCTGCTGTCGCAACAAGGATGGAGATCTGGTCAGTAAACAGCCAGAGGTCCTCTCGCGGTGGGCTCATCATCTGCTCCAGATACAAAAAGGAAGACAGGTTGAACAACTACAGGGGTATTACGGTGTTGAATACCGCCTATAAAATATTCTCCCTGATCCTTCAGGATCGCCTTGTCCCGCACGTCGAAGAGATAGTCTGAAACTATCAAAGAGGATTCCGAAACGGAAAATCAACCACTGATCAGATCTTCACCATGCGGCAGATCTTGGAGAAGATGGCTGAATACAGAAACGACACATACCATCTCTTCATAGACTTCAAAGCCGCATACGATAGCATAGCCAGGGTAAAACTGTACGACGCTATGAGCTCATTTGGAATCCCGGCCAAACTGATAAGGCTAGTTAGAATGACTATGACCAACGTCACATGCCAGGTGAGGGTGGATGGAAAACTCTCAGGACCTTTTGCTACCACCAAGGGTCTGCGCCAGGGGGACGGGCTTGCCTGTCTCCTATTCAACTTGGCGCTAGAGAGGGCCATCCGCGACTCGAGGGTGGAGACTACGGGAACCATCTTCTATAAGTCAACCCAGATCATGGCATACGCTGATGATATAGACATCATTGGTCTGCGGCTCTCCTATGTAGCAGAAGCCTACCAAGGGATTGAGCAGGCGGCAGAGAACCTCGGATTGCAGATAAACGAGGCAAAGACCAAACTGATGGTGGCAACATCAGCGGACCTACCAATAAATAATCCGAATCTACGTAGGCGTGATGTACAGATAGGTGAACGCACTTTTGAAGTCGTCCCAGAATTCACCTATCTTGGGTCAAAGGTCAGCAACGACAACAGTATGGAAGTTGAGTTGCACGCAAGGATGCTGGCTGCCAACCGGTCATTCTACAGCCTGAAAAAGCAGTTCACCTCAAAGAACCTGTCGCGACGGACGAAGCTGGGACTATATAGTACCTATATAGTACCAGTACTCACATACGCCTCTGAGACATGGACACTGTCCAAATCTGACGAAACCCTCTTAGCCGCGTTCGAGAGGAAGATGCTCAGAAGGATTCTTGGCCCCGTATGTGTGGAAGGACAATGGAGGAGCCGCTATAATGACGAGCTATACGAGATGTACGGCGACCTCACTGTCGTACAGCGTATTAAGCTCGCCAGGCTCCAGTGGGCTGGCCATGTTGTACGCATGGAAACGAACGACCCAGCCCGTAAAGTCTTTTTAGGCCGTTCACAAGGACAGAGGAGGCGTGGTAGGCCCAAATTGAGGTGGCAAGATGGCGTGGAGTACGTGCTCACAAAACTGTTAAAGTGAGCAACCTCTGCTTCATTATTGCTTATTCGGATATGTCACTTTGACATTTGGACTTTCTTCATTGGGAACGCATTTCTCTCTTTGAGGTTGGCAGTCATGCCGTTAATCTTGATTCATTGAACTTCTTCTTTCCTGTACTTTTGTAGCGACAAGTCGCAATATCGTTTTTGCTTCAATAAATACAATTTTAGGTTATGGGCCCAGCACGTTTTTGAACAAAGGGAAAGTGACTAATCGAAATTGTGTATTGTGATGGAGCAAGAAAAGAACGATCGTCATTTTCTCCCGCTGTTTGACGGCACAAATTATACCGCATGGAAGTATCGGATGACAATACTCTTGGAGGAGCATGAGCTGTTAGAGTGCATTAATACGAACGCGGATGGACTAGAGGTGCTGAAGGACGAGGCGGGAGATAGTGAGGCGATAGCTAGGGAAAAGGAGCGGAACTGTGAAGCGCGGGCCAAGTTAGATCGGCGATGCAAATCATTACTTGTATCGAGAATACACGACTCGCAATTGGAGTACATTCAGGACCAGAAAACTCCAAAGGACGTATGGGATGCTCTTCGGCATGTGTTCGAGCGACGCAGCATTGCAAGTCGCATGCATTTGAAGCGACAAATGCTTACTCTTCGTTTCGAGGGCGGAACACTTCAGCAGCATTTTTAAAAGTTCTGATAACTAGTGCGTCAAACTGATAACTAGTGCGGGAATATCGGGCTACTGGTGCTGTGCTGGAAGAGCTTGATGTGGTTTGCCATTTGTTAGTTACGCTCGGATCGTCATATTCGACCGTTGTAACAGCATTGAAAACAATGCCCGAGGAGAGTCTGTCCATCGAATTCGTTAAATGTAGGTTGCTTGACGAAGAAACAAAAAGACAGAGTGTAGATCTTGGCGCACCGGAAAATGAAGCTGCATTCTCTGGCACGAGGCCAAATTGGCAGTAGAAAAGTAAGGTTAGGTGTTTTGGCTGCAAGGTTATCGGACATAAGTTATCTGAGTGTCCGAACAAAAGGCAAAGTGACACCAATACATCGAAGGCACACGTCGGTGAAGCAAGTGTTAGTTTTGTTGGTGTAAATGCGGGATGTTTTAACAAAATGGAGTGGTATATAGATTCGGGCTGTTCCGATCATCTGGTGAATAACAAAGAGTTTTTCGATGAAATGTGGCTATTGGAAAATCCGATTGAAATTGCGATTGCTAAGGATGATGTGACGATTCGTGCGGAATATTCTGGAAACGTGAAGTTCATCAGCAATGTGTTCGGAAAGCAAATTGAGTGCGTGGTGCGAAATGTTTTATATGTGCCTGATTTGCGTTGTAATCTTTTCTCAGTAATGCGTGTCGATGCTGCTGGTATGAAAGTGGTATATGCAAACGGAGCGGTACAGATTTATCGTGGTTCGGAAATTGTCGCGTGTGGTTCACGGGTTGGAAAATTATATCAACTAGATTTTAGTTATGTGAAGCGTGGTGAATATTCGATGATGACGACAGGTCGAGTGTCTAAAGAGCTGGAATTATGGCATAAGCGTCTTGGTCACTTAATTGCTCAATACTGCGCACGTTTGATTCGGAATGAAATGGTTTCTGGGCTGAAAGTGAAATGTACCGACAAAAATGTCGTGGTGTGCGAGTCTTGTTTAACCGGGAAGCAAACACGGAATCCGTTTCCATCGCGTAATGAAAAACGATCGTCGCGAGTGTTAAAGCTCATTCATTCGGATGTTTGTGGTCCAGTTACTCCATTTGGTAACGGTGATGTGACATACTTTGTGTCTTTCGTAGACGACTGGAGCCATTTTTGTATGGTTTTTCTGATTCAGTCAAAGGATGAGGTGTTCAAGCGTTTCTGTGAGTACGAGGCTATTGTTACCGCAAAGTTTGGTCAACGGATCAGCCGTTTACGTTGTGTCAATGGCGGTGAATACCGAAGCAAGCAGTTTGAGCAATTCCTGAAGCATAGTGGTATCGTTGTGGAGTGGACAGTTCCACATACACCTCAGCAAAACGGGGTTAGCGAGCGGATGAACCGTACCTTGGTTGACAAGGCCAGAACAATGCTGCAGGATTCCGGAATCGATAAGCGATTTTGGGGGCAAGCCATTCAAACGGCTGCATACCTTCTCAACCGCAGCCCCACGAATGCGATCGATGGCAACAAGACTCCATACGAAAGATGGGAATGTAAGAAACCTGATTTGGCAAAGCTCCGAATTTTTGGATGTGATGTGTACGTTCACATTCCGAAAGAACAAAGTGCTAAGCTGGATGCAAAAGCTTGGAAAGGAGTTTTAGTGCATGAAATTGTGCAGCATGAAATTGTGCACGTGCGTGATGTTGTATTTTTGGAAGGCTGTCCTATTACTTCAGAACCAGTTGAAGATATGTCACACGACGATTTCTTTTTGTCACCAATGAATAGAGAAGGTTCATCAGATGATGTTGAGTTAGACGATGAAGCAAGTAACAATGACCATGACATCGAATCTGCGGAAGGGTATGACACGGCTCCTAGCCTGAATTCTGATGTTGAAGTGGTTCCTGATGATGAAACTTCAAAACGACAACGGACGGTTCCTGTGTGGCACAAAGACTATGCGGTGGAATATGCAGCATACGCATTGAATGCCGCAAGTTATGTTGAGAATCTACCGACCTCACTAGCAGAAGCTCGTCAGCGCGATGATTGGAACGAATGGAAAAAGGCTGTTGCTGAAGAGATGCAGTCCTTGGAAAGGAATAAGACATGGGAGTTAGTAAAGCTACCGGAGAATAGGACACCTATTTCATGCAAATGGGTGTTTAATGAAGGACGATGGGTGTTTAATGAAGCGGAGCATGGATTATTAACCTTGTCGTTATAAAGCTCGCTAAGTGGCTAGAGGTTTTAGCCAGCGTTACGGTTTCGATTACAATGAAACATATTCTCCGGTTGCTAAATTGGATACTCTGCGCATGGTCTTGGCTTATGCTAATGAAGCAAAGATGATAGTGCATCAGATAGATGTTCGAACTGCCTTCTTGAACGGCACGTTAACGGAGGAGATTTTCAAGACACAGCCCGAGGGTTTCCAGACTGACGGAGATCTTGTGTGCCGTTTACATAAATCTCTGTACGGTCTTAAGCAGGCGTCTAAAGCATGGAATGATCGGTTTGACGATTTTGTTCATGGACGTTTGGGTTTTAGACGGAGTCTAAACGACCAGTGCCTTTACATAGGATCAACGAAAAACGGCACTGTTATCATCGTGTTGTACGTGGATGACCTCGTGATCGTGGGTTCAACTCTAGAGGATGTGGTTTATGTGAAAAGATGCCTATCAAACGAGTTCGCGATGAAAGATATTGGTGAGGTGAAGTGCTTTCTTGGAATGAACATAAGCTACGATAGGGAACAAGGTGTGATGCAGATTCACCAGCGACATTATCTTCAAGATGTCTTGCGACGGTTCAAGATGGAGACATGTAAACCTTGTTCGACACCTATTGAGTATCGTCTAAAGCTGATGAAAGGCGACGAGGATAAACGTACGTCGCAACCCTATCGTGAATTAGTAGGTTGTCTGATGCATGCAGCTCAGACGACAAGACCTGATCTGGCCGCTGCAGTGAACTTCTTCAGTCAGTATCAGAGTTGTCCAACGGACGAGCATTGGACACATCTCAAGAGAATCCTTCGCTACATACAAGGATCTCTAGATGTGGGGCTCGTGTATCGCAGAGGCATATGAAAAGCGCTGGAGGTGTATTCGGATGCAGATTGGGCCAATGAGCCCAACGATAGACGATCAGTGAGCGGAAGCGTTTTCAAAATGTTCGGATCGACCGTGGCCTGGATCACCCGGAAACAACAAACCGTGGCGCTGTCTTCGACGGAAGCTGAATTGACGGCTCTATGTGTTGCTGTTCTTCATGGGGTGTGGATGTCGCCTCTGCTTCATGACCTTCGCTGCAAGGTGGATTTTCCAGTGACCTATTTCGAAGTACAGTCGTCAACTCGTACGACTTAACAACATGCCCGTCATGGGTTCAATCCCCAAATAGATCGCGCCGCCATACGTGGGACTGCCTATCCTGCTATGGGGGGGAATCAATCAGTCACTGAAAGCCAAAGCCCACAAGTGGGTACAGGCAGGCCTTGACCGACATCTGTTGTGGCGCCAAAGAAGAAGAAGAAGATTTCGAAGATAACCAGTCAGCGATGAGCATCGTGAAAGACTCCAAAGGACTGGGAAGGCTGAAACATGTTGATGTTAAGCTGTTCTTCTTGAAAGACTTGGTGAAGGATAGACAGATTGTCCTCGAGTATATCCCGACAGCGAACCAGCAGGCAGATATGCTGACAAAGGGACTACCGACTGCAACGTTTCAGCGAAACTGTTTAGCCATAGGTTTGGCAAGGTGCATCGGTTGAGTGGGGGTCCCGCTGCGCAAAGCGATCGAAAACTTCTCAAACTCAAACTGCAAACATATTTCACAGCGCATGGCTGTGAAATATTTCGCATTCAAAATTGTTGCAAATTTATAAATGAAATATTTCGAAATTTTCAACGCTGAAATTTTTGGATTGATATATTTCTTCGATCGGAGTCCAAGCGTTTTCCCTGACATTTCTGCTCGCTTTTTCGATCGCTTTTGGCGGAAAGCGATCGAAAATCCGAGCTACAAAACTGCTCGATTTTGTCGTGCGCGGTGTGAAAGTGAGCAACCTTTGCTTCATTATTGCTTATTCGGATATGTCACTTTGACATTTGGACTTTCTTCATTGGGAACGCATTTCTCTCTTTTAGGTTGGCAGTCATGCCGTTAATCTTGATTCATTGAACTTCTTCTTTCCTGTACTTTTGTAGCGACAAGTTGCATATCGTTTTTGCTTCAATAAATACAATTTTAAAAACTAACCGCTTTCGCGACTTAAAATTAGGGAAAAAGTTAGATCCGAACTAAATAGCCCCTAACAACGTGGTTCGAACGGTTTGTTTTGACATTTCTCCATCTCTTCCACTTCATCCTCTTCCTTTGTTACCCCTCGCTACAGCATTCTCGCTCTCCGTACGTGAGGCTCTTCGTTTCCCCCTTGGTTTTATTCCTCTTTATCGCTAACTGTTCTCGCTACCTCTCACCCCGTTTGCCTTAGAAATGATTCCCCATGGTTGTATGGGAATTGATTTTAGCAGTTCCCTGCATGACAGCTTAAGAGCGTTGCGTTTAACACACCCGGTGTGACAGATCGACTTGAACAATAATCTGTGGATAATATTGAATCTTATCCGTCCATTAGTTTAAAGCATTTATTTTACTGCTATATATCATCCAAAACATACGATATAATTAATCTGATAGGTTTTCTGTGCTATTGTTTTGATTTTTTGAATGCACAATACAACACGAAAGCACTCAACAGCTGAATTGAAATATGGAGTAGTGGATCCACAGGCATAATGATTCATAAGCTAGATACGTAGTTCGATCGATTTTCGATCTAATATCGGTTGACAATTGAGCACACCAAAACTCAATTTTTCTAACCAAAAATCAAATATTTCTCTAAGTATTGACCGTTCAACCATAAAATTGGAATTCAATGAATTGTTGCGACGAAACCGTTCGACACCCTTGGCGTTTGAGCACCCTAGAAGAGACGAAAGTCTCACCGGGCGAACGCCAAGAGAAATGCAGCGAAACTTAGTAGAACGTTGTAAGAAAAGCGATCCAACCAGCGAGGAGTAATGACCAGCGACAAAGCCAACAGACATGTGCCTAACAAGTGATTCAGATTAGCAAAGGGACGGGAAAAGTGAGTGAAGATGAAAAAGTGATTGTGATGTATACTAATATAATTGAAATATATTTGAGAACCGTTCTTGTACGGTTAACGAGAAATCCATCCCAACAGAATTTTGAGTAAATAATAAGTTGTTTTTACCAAAAATTAAAACAAGCAACCGAAACCAAACCTCTTAAACCTCTTAACAACATCTTAAAAATCTCTCTCCTAGTCAATAATGCATTGCTCGTTATCAAAAATAGAGGATGCTAGTAAAGAATCTATTGGGACTATTCAAAAAAAGTATGCTGCTAGTCTAAACTAAATTTGAAAACCCTCTAAGTGCTACGATTTTATCGTCAATTTTGCTGCGTCCTCCGGTAACACCGTTGCCATCCGGAATGGCTTGACTATCGACGACGCTGCCGCCTAAATTTCCGCCAGCACGTGTGTTGCCAACAGGTGCGTTTAAAACGGTACGTTTAACATTCCCAACTCATTCGTCTCCGCTGTTTACCAAGGCGTCAGAACTATCGGAGCCGGTTCCTTCGCCGCGTACCGCTGAGCACCCTACGAAAAGTGCTACGATTTTAACGTCAATTATGTTGCGTCCTCCGACTCCGTTGCCATCCAGAATGACTGGACCATTGACGACGCTGCCGCCTAAATTTCCATCAGTACGTGTGCCATCAGGTGCGTTTAAAAGGTTCCGCACAACGTTTCCCCCACCGCTAGTTCCGTTGTCATCAAGTACGAAGGGGGTGCCGTCGAAACTGTTATATCCATCCGGAGGAAAAGGAACATCTCCGATGACACCGCTACCTTCATTGCCTATGTTTATACACAAGAGTTAGGAGCTGCGGCAGCTGCAATGCTATAATTAGCGAATATAATAATTAGCGTATTGAACCATAAGAGATGATAATGCTATAATTAGAGTGCCATAATTTGGCGGCCATCAACGCGTTGGTTGGTGTGCGTGAGAGGGCAACAGCAGAAAGGTGATCGCCCGAACAGCGGGAACCTTCTTCCACGAACGGCAACTGCAGCGATCGGACGCGCGCAATCCGCTTAGTTTTTAAGTTATTTGTTAAAATAAAATTAAATGTAACTTAACAACATGTCCGTCATGGGTTCAAGCCCCAAACAGACCTTACCTCCCGATACGTAGGTGTTGACGCCGTCAACTGTCAATTCAGATGCAAAAGCCTCCTTGCACGGGTCACGCGATAGAGGGCGCTGCCGGTCGCTTCGAAATTAATCGGTTTATCGAAACCCGACCAGCGACGGCACGAACCGAAGCCCTTAGGAGGAATGACCGGCGCAGCAGGATGACGAGCAGATTCCTTCGCGCACCCGAGCATACGCACGTGATTTTTTAGCGCCACCTTGCGAAATAGTAATAAATTATACCACTCTAATTTCGGCTAAAAAACGTTTTAATTGATCTCTGGGTAGAAAGAATCGGTTGCATCGCAACAGTAGGACTAACTATCCTGCTACGGTAGCAAAACGTCACTGAAAGCCAAGCCCACTTCATTAGTGGGTACAGGCAGGCCTTGACCGGCAGCGGCTGTTGTGCCACAAGAAGAAAAAGAAGATCTTCGCGATGGTCATGGGAGATATGCCAAGCGTGCGAGTGGTTCCAAGAAACAAAATGAGCATGTTTTCTCGCTCTGTTTGACCCGACACATAATCAAAACAGATAGAGGGAGAAAGCATGCTCATTTTGTTGCTAGAGCCCATTCGCCAAGTATATTCCAAGAATGTCGCGATTGAGTGACCAAAAGTTGGATGCTAAACTAAATCTCTTCAAATCTCTTCTAAATTCTCCAACTGTTTGAGTATCGTCACTGATCATCTCAGTTGTTTACGTGATCTGATATGGGCTTAGTTCCAGTCATGCGTGTTGATGACTGAAAGAGTGGCATTTGACAGCACTGTTCACAGCCAGAAAAAATCATGACTACCCGCACGACAAAATCGAGCAGTTTTGTAGCTCGGATTTTCGATCGCTTCCCGCTGCGCAAAGCGATCGAAAACTTCTCAAACTCAAACTGCAAACATCAAATTTTCAAACAGAAACCCGCATGACAAAATCGAGCAGTTTTGTAGCTCGGATTTTCGATCGCTTTCCACCAAAAGCGATCGAAAAAGCGAGCAGAAATGTCAGGGAAAACGCTTGGATTCCGATCGAAGAAATATATCAATCCAAAATTTCAGCGCTGAAAATTTCGAAATATTTCATTTATAAATTTGCAACAATTTTGAATGCGAAATATTTCACAGCCATGCGCTGTGAAATATGTTTGCAGTTTGAGTTTGAGAGGTTTTCGATCGCTTTGCGCAGCGGGTACCGACCAAGCAGAACGTCGCCGATGAAGGCACAAAATGGTCGACGAGGCCAGATCTATCGGCGCAAGGACGGTGGTTTCGCGGACCCTCCTTTCTTTGGGGGCCGGAAAGTGCCTGGCCAGATCATGACGCCACACAGAAAGACACTACAGAGGAGCTTCGGAAAAGTATTCACCTCCATCAGGTGGTGGAGCCACTGGTACGGTTGGAACGGTTCTCTAGATGGAACCGAGTGCTCCGAGCCACGGCGTACGTGACGCGCTTTATATCAAATGCGCGTGGCTCGGTGAAAAAAGAACCGAAAGTGTTTGGCTCGCTAACACAAGATGAACTCAGGAGAGCAGAATGCATTCTCATCCGCACAATCCAACAAAACGCATTTCATCGCGAGATCAACAGTCTGCAGAAAGGAAGCATGGAGAAACATTCCTGGAAGAAAAGAATCGAGAAAAGTAGCAGCATTTATAACCTATCCCCTATTCTGGACCATGATGGGATCCTCAGAGTGGGGGGACGTTTGACGGAGTTTTAGGGATCAATGTGCACTTACGCAACCCTATAATTTTGCCACGGAAGGAATACGGCACAGACCTCATCATGCAGGAGTACCATGCGAGGTACAAACACGTCCATCACGGTACAGCTCTGAGCGCGTTGAGAATGAAGTTTTACATTCCCAAGCTGCTAGGGGAATTTCGACGCATCAGGAGAAGTTGCCAAAAATGCAAGGTGGACAACGTGCTTCCGGAACCACCTCTGATGGGTAATGTACCTTTTCAACGAGTTGCTATTGGTCAGCGTGCTTTTTCGTTCGCAGGAATTGATTATTTCGGCCCCTTTCTAGTAGCCATCGGACGAAGGGTAGAGAAGCGGTGGGGTGTTATATTTACCTGACTTACAAGCCGAGCAGTCCATTTGGAGGTAGCGGCATCGCTGAACACAGCGTCATGCATCCTGGCAGTCCGGCGTTTCATCGCTATACGTGGGACGCCGCTCGAGATGACCAGCGATAGAGGCACTAACTTCGTTGGTGCTGCGAGGGAGCTGGACGAAGCTATACAGAGGATTGACCACGACGCTCTTATGACAGCCTTTTGCGGACCGCAAATGAAGTGAACGTTCAACCCCCCCGGCGCTCCACACTTCGGCGGTTGCTGGGAGCGTTTAGTCCGCTCGGTGAAGACGGTGCTGAACCAGTTCGTTTTCCCTAGACGACCGACGGATGAAATCCTGATGTTAACCTTCGCCGAGATCGAGTTTATCCTGAACTCGAGGCCTCTCACCTACGCACCCCTGGATGACGAGACGACGGAGCTGATAACGCCAAACCTCCTGCTGCTAGGGAGCCCGGATGGGAGCAAGCCCCCGGCCATACTTTGCGACAGTCCTGCGGCGGTGAAATCGACCTGGAAGATGGCACAATACGCAGCAGATTTATTCTGGAAAAAGTGGGTTACAGAATATTTACCAACACTCACCCGGCGAACCAAGTGGTTTCAACCTGTACAGCCGCTAGAAGTGGGAGATTTAGTGATCATCGCAGACAATAACTTACCTAGGAACTGCTGGCCAAAGGGCCGCGTTGTATCGACGGTTTTAGCTAAAGAGGGACAGGTTAGGCAAGCTACGGTGCAAACAGTGAACAGCACATATATACGACCAGTGCATAAATTGGCCAAGCTAGATGTAGGCGTGAAAAATAACAACCAGAGGAAGCAAGGAATATGCACGGAAACCAATTGAAATTATATACCCAAGCACGAGGCCGCACTAGAGAGGAAACGAAATGTAAACAAATGCACGCGTTTTATGACAGGTCGAGCAAGGAAGTGAAGCCACAGCTAAAATGACGCGAGGTGATTAAAGGCAGATAAGCTGTGGTACACTTGGGGGGACAATGTTGGAATCTCGCGTTCCAACTACCTGTCATAAACGGGACGTTTTAAAACGAGCGACCAGTACACGAACAAGGCACGAAGCGTAACAGAAAAAAAGCGTTAAAAAGGGCTGCAAGATAGGAACGAGCCCTTTTCTAAACCAATTGCGGAAAAACGGACAAATTTTTTGGCGCGTAGTAAGATAATAAATCGTTTTTGGCAAGAGATTTCATCCGCTTTGGTTTTAGTTCCCAACACCTCGAAAAAATCTAAAACGACCTGTTTTTATTGATTTTATAACTATAACCACTATAGGAACATGCCTGTTTTGTGTACCTATAATGGCACTATAGTAAAAAACACTCAAAAATGCATAAATATGGTCAAAAGGCAAATAATTTTATTAAAACAATAACATTTCATAACAGTTATGATGAAAAACTAGTAATTGTGTGGTTATGTGGTCATTTAGAACGTTAACAGAAAAATGAGTTTCGTTATGAAATCCTAAGGATTTTGGAAAAATGTTGACTCATTTCACAAAATAATGGATTTTTCGGTCACGAAGTAACGGAATAGCCCCATTTAACTTTTAAACCCTTTGTAAAAGGCTAAAGAACATTTCACACTAACTTAAATAACTTAATTACTTGTAATTTGCCGTATGAACCGCATTTTAGTGCAATACCACCACTATTGGTACTACCACCGCTATAAGTACATTTACCCTATATTTTACAATCTTTGGTTTCGTTGCAATAAATACGTATATGAATAATATCGCACAATAACACGCAATGCGGGGAGAGGACGAGGTCTGTCCACAACAATATTGATCATTTATCATCATTTATCGAAGAAAGTTGGCAGATCGAAGATATCCCAGATGATAATGACGTGTCTTCAGCACCACTCCTGGCTCCAGTTCATCGCCTGCTAGTCAAAACGAGGAAAATCGCATAATACTTCGTACCCTTAATTCGTTGTATCTGTTTGTTGAACATTCGATTCCATCAGAGGCCATTGGCCCTCCGAGGCAAAGTTTTTTTTAATCCACTCGAAGGGTTCTTGAAGGGTTCGATTCTCTTTTAGGAGTAGATCAACAGCTCCAGGCAAATGTGAAAATGTTTATTTTACTGAAAGCAGCTGACAGTCGAACAAATTACACATTTCATCGCGAAATCGATGCTGTTTTTTTTTTAAATATTCGCTAAGTGTTCTTGGAGCGGCAGAGGCAAAAGACAATAAGTTGAAAGGAACTTTATAATGTGTTGAAACTTTTCAAAGATCTTGGCAATATAGAAGATGAAGAAGTGGAGAATTTTTTGTTAAAAAATATCATAATACCATGCGGAGGACCACATTAACTAGCGCGAGAAAACGAGCTCGGCAAGTAAAAATTGGTAATGAAAATGTAAATAAGAAATAGAATAAAAAAGAGAAAATATGAATTATTTTAAATTAATTACTAACAACGAAATGTGATCTTTTGCTACTGAAGATCGGCCAGACTATTGCATTTTATATAAGTTATTTTTACTGCTTAATTAGTTTTAGCTATGAGTTATTATGAACTGGTTACATAAAACCAGGCTATATAAAATATTTTAATTTTTGAAATAGTTTTATTTCGGAATAATTCTGAAGTATCTACGGCCAGGCCGTTCTAATTGTTATGAATAAATTGAATTTTCGAATTATTGTTAATCAATTATGGCCAAGCCCTTCTTATTTTTTATGAATTAATTAATAACAATAATGAAATGAACAATATCAGAAGCGCACTAAATGAACTATATTTATATTTATTACAAACAAAACTTACCCTTTGTTTAAATGTCGTCTACGTCGGGAAGGGTGTGCATCAAAGGAGTGGCGGATTTAGGGTGTTGGGGGCCCTAAGCGTTAAAAGGAGTGGAAGCCCACCGGTTTTCGATCGGGGGAGGGTGCTTGTTGTTGCATTAGGTTTTGAATCAAACACACTTTAATGGTTTGCTGGTGTGGAGGGGGGTGGGATGATCAGGATCCCTCTACTGGGCCCCTTTAGTTTATGTCTCCCTTCATCCATGGGGCCCCTATCTAGCACAGAAGAGACTACTGTACACACTGTTCTATATGCTGGAATTACCATACACGGGGCCCCTACATTGACAGAGTCCTCCGCGGCTGCTCAGTCCGCGCACCGTTAAATCCGCCACTGCATCAAAGGTGTGAAAAAATGACTCCATCTTTATTGAACTCCACAAGTTTACAAAACACTTCTAATGGACTATGCTCGACCGTGGTTCATGCTAGTGGCAGATTTACCCCTGTCGGGGCCCTAAGCGGAAATATGAACGGGGCCCCTATAAAATGCCAATATTATAATCATAGTGTATTTTTTTTCTAACAATTTGATGAAGGTTATAATATTAGATTATTTAGCTCCAGTTTATGTTGCGATTGTACTGTATATTATTGCTTAAAGTATACATAAATTTCATTGATTTTCATTAAAAAAACGTTACAGACAACTTTTTTTGTAATGTTTATGTAGATTCCACTAGCCTTGTAATTAACGTTAGTTCGTTTTTAGTTCATTGCGGCTTTATAGCTTATTATGATTATCGATATATTTTTATGACCTTAATAATTATTTTTTTAGACTTTCTTCTAGCAAATTAATCAATTATTGAGGATGTATCGATTTTGTCCAAAAATTCTCGCTCGATGTACAATATTGCCAAATTGTTTAATTTTGTTTCCCCTGTTGAATTACGCAAATAATGTTTGACACGTTTTAGAGCCGAAAACGATCTTTCACCTAAAGTATTAGATATTGGAACTGTCAACAAAATTTTCAAAATTGTTTCTATATTGGGAAATGTACAGGACATTTCCTTGGATGGATATACGATACAAATTCACAATATCAAGATTAGCATTTGAATCTTGTTGTTCATCTTTTGTTTCCTTCTCACTGCTACGATTTTCTTTTAAAAATATTACGAAGAGATTCAATTCCTCTTCTAAGATGCAAGTATCGATGTCAGACAAATATAGTTGTTTCACTTTTTCGATACATTCTTTTTTTTCTATTTGTGTCATGTTCCAATAATAAATTTTTTTGAATTGTTCCAAAATCTCTTCATACTTTTTAGCTCTTGCTTGCTCTTGCGTTATTTGCTGTATGAAGTTATCACAAATAACAAAAAAACAGCACTGTAGCACTACAATTTTCAGCAGCGAAATTACCGACCAGATTCAAAGAATGGTTTGCACATGGTACGAAAACTACACTAGAGCAGTGTTGTTTTATTCGCGCTCGTAAGCCTGTATACCTTCCAGCCATATTTGAGGCATTGTCGTAAGATTGGCACCGAAAATTTTAAACATGAGGATTTAAGTTGTTTAAAAATTGTATGACCTCTTGATCCAAATGTGATAAATCAAGCTTGTGAGTTGGTATAAATCATATGAAACGTTCTTTAATGTTTCCTGAACCTAAGACATATCTTACGACGAAGGTTATTTGATCGATGTGAGATACGTCAGGAGTGGAATCCAGAAAAATGCTGAAATACATAGCAAAATAGATCTCTTTAACTATTTCAGTCCTAACAAACATTTCCAAGTATTTCCAGGAATTCATCCCAAATTTGATGTGAGAGATAATTAACATTTCCACTTCCTTGGCTACCAAACTTTTCTATATCATGTTTTAGGAATTCATCGTACTCACTTAATTATTCCAAGTGTAAACTCGCCTTAAGTGCAAAACGATAAGCGCAAACGATAAGATGCAGGCAGATAAGGATGAGAGCGATCATTATCAAAAGAGAGAGAGATAGGCATTAGATGAGCGACACCCTACGGACAACGAGCGGGTAATTTTTATCATGGTGTGCGTAAAAACCTAGAGTTAAGCCGATGGAAGATTTCCTAGGCTTAAAAAAGGGGGCGGGAACGGGTACCGCGGTTCTCTCCCGCTCCCATATAAAATACCCGGTGCGCTCTCTCAATGCTCGCGCCCATGCGCGAGCATCCTTTCGTGTGCTTGTGTTTGTTTCTTTCGTGTTGCGCTGTGTGCGTTTCTTTCGTTCAGCGATCGCTCACACTTGCTGCGTATTTTTTTGTTATGTAAAGCTAAACAAAAAAACAAACACGCGTAGATCTTTTTTTCATCACTTTATTGAAACATTTATATTTTAACTTTACACGATTTCACACATTTACGTAAGTTGATACACAATATTTGACTAAAATAAAATTGATCGCTCCATCGATGCAAACGTTGAAATGGTCGAATATCTGTGTAGATCCTTTTGTACACGTTGATTACTGTAAAAAGGTACGAAATGAAGCTGCGCGATGTACATAACATGCATTACGAATCATTCGCGCAGCTTCATTTGAATTCGCACAACACTTGAACACTTGAACACTTTACAAAATCATAACATCAATCGTCCAGGACTTAGGCTGACGCACGTGCGGCCGCTCGCTGTCGATCCTTGAGCTGTACTGACGATTTCGTGTGGTAGCAAGAACGAGAGCACACAGAACTTTCGGTACAGCAGTGCAAGCGAGACACCGACATCAGCACAGCGCTGCGAGCAGATCAAACTGAGCGAGCTGGCCGAAAATGAACACACACATTTCCACATGTGTAACTGTGTTAGTGCCAAAACTGTGTCGAAACCAAAACGCGCTCTCGCCTCCGTGTATTTTATACCGATTCTCCGCTTAACTCTAGGTTTTTACACACACCATGATAAAATATCCCGCTCGTTGTTTGTAGGGCAGTGAGTGAGGACGGACGTATGCAAGCGAATAAAGTACCCTACAAACAACGAGCGGGATATTTTATCATGGTGTGTGTAAAAACCTAGAGTTAAGCGGAGAATCGGTGTGAAATACACGGAGGCGAGAGCGCGTTTTGGTTTCGACACAGTTTTGGCACTAACACAGTTACACATGTGGACATGTGTGCGTTTACTTTCCGCCAGTGCGCTCAGTTTGATCTGCTCGCAGCGCTGTGCTGATGTCGGTGTCTCGCTTGCACTGCTGCACCGAAAGTTCCTCTGTGTGCTCTCGTTCTTGCTACCACACGAAATCGTCAGTACAGCTCAAGGATCGGCAGCGAGCGGCCGCACGTGCGTCAGCCTAAGTCCTGGACGATTGATGTTATGATTTTGTAAAGTGTTCAAGTGTTCAAGTGTTGTGCGAATTCAAATGAAGCTGCGCGAATGATTCGTAATGCATGTTATGTACATCGCGCAGCTTCATTTCGTACCTTTTTACAGTAATCAACGTGTACAAAAGGATCTACACAGATATTCGGCCATTTCAACGTTTGCATCGATGGAGCGATCAATTTTATTTTAGTCATATATTGTGTATCAACTTACGTAAATGTGTGAAATCGTGTAAAGTTAAAATGTAAATGTTTCAATAAAGTGATGAAAAAAAATCTACGCGTGTTTGTGTTTTTGTTTAGCTTTAGATAACAAAAAAATACGCAGCGAGTGTGAGCGATCGCTGAACGAAAGAAACGCACACAGCGCAACACGAAAGAAACAAACACATGCACACGAAAGGATGCTCGCGCATGGGCGCGAGCATTGAGAGAGCGCACCGTGTATTTTGTATGGGAGCGGGAGAGAACCGTGGTACCCGTTCCCGCCCCCTTTTTTAAGCCTAGGAAATCTTCCATCGGCTTAACTCTAGGTTTTTACGCACACCATGATAAAAATTACCCGCTCGTTGTCCGTAGGGTACCGTTACACAAGTATGTCATGTAATTTCCTTTTCTGTTAGAATGTTTTCCTTCGTCGTGCCCCTAAAGCCTACCCTACGGACAAAGAGCGGGTAATTTTTATCATGGTGTGCGTAAAAACCTATAGTCAAGCCGATGGAAGATTTCCAAGGCTTAAAAAAGGGGGCGGGAACGGGTACCACGGTTCTCTCCCGCTCCCATATAAAATACACGGTGCGCTCTCTCAATGCTCGCGCCCATGCGCGAGCATCCTTTCGTGTGCTTGTGTTTGTTTCTTTCGTGTTGCGCTGTGTGCGTTTCTTTCGTTCAGCGATCGCTCACACTTGCTGCGCATTTTTTTGTTATCTAAAGCTAAACAAAAAAACAAACAAGCGTAGATTTTTTTTCATCACTTTATTGAAACATTTACATTTTAACTTTACACGATTTCACACATTTACATACACAATATCAAACTAAAATAAAATCGATCGCTCCATCGATGCAAACGTTGAAGTGGCCGAATATCTGCGTAGATCCTTTTGTACACGTTGATTACTGTAAAAAAGGTACAAAATGAAGCTGCGCGATGTACATAACATGCATTACGAATCATTCGCGCAGCTTCATTTCAATTCGCACAACACTTTAACACTTGAACACTTTACAAAATCATAACATCAATCGTCCAGGACTTAGGCTGACGCACGTGCGGCCGCTCGCTGCCGATCCTTGAGCTGTACTGACGATTTCATGTGGTAGCAAGAACGAGAGCACACAGCGGAACTTTCGGTGCAGCAGTGCAAGCGAGACACCGACATCAGCACAGCGCTGCGAGCAGATCAAACTGAGCGAGCTGGCCGAAACTGAACGCACACATTTCCACATGTGTAACTGTGTTAGTGCTAAAACTGTGTCGAAACCAAAACATGCTCTCGCCTCTGTGTATTTTACACCGATTCTCCGCTTAACTCTAGGTTTTTACACACACCATGATAAAATATCCCGCTCGTTGTTTGTAGGGTAGTATCAACTGTAAAATTGTTAAGTCGCTTAGAACTACCCAACAAACAACGATATATATATATATATATATATATATATATATATATATATATATATATATATATATATATATATATATATATATATATATATATATATATATATATATATATATACACATTTATTCATATGGTATATTTTATTATTATATATATAATATATTATATATAAGTTGTTGATATAAATATTTTTATATCATTATACCTACCATTATTAAATCCAAACGCGCTCTCGCCTCCGTGTATTTCACACCGATTCTCCGCTTAACTCTAGGTTTTTACACACACTATGATCAAATATTCCGCTCGTTGTTTGTAGGGTAGTTTCAACTGTAAAATTGTTAAGTCGCTTAGAACTACCGCTTTATATATATATATATATATATATATATATATATATATATATATATATATATATATATATATATATATATATATATATATATATATATATATATATATATATATATATATATATATATATATATATATATATATATATATATATATTTATTAATTTATTTCTATATTTATATTTATATATATATGTGTATTTATATATGTATTTATATATATTTTTTAAACAAACTTACATGTTTCTCTAAAAAAACCTTATCTTGAAGAATTGAAAAAGGAACAGAGTAAATTGTCTGTTTTTCTTTATAACATTCATATTGGGATTACAAAAAAAATTATCAAATAATTACACACGTGCATGAACATGCTTACTAGTTAGGTTATCGTAGTACATCAATGTAATAAAATACATTTTAATCATTATTAAGTTTATACTTATCTTTCTGATTATATAAAAAAACACTGATGTTTGTTTTAATTTAAACCGCTTTGAAAATAGCAATATATATGATACAATTAGAACTCGCTAATTGCATTTATATCATATCCCAAGTGCCACAAATCCACTAAACGATTAGTGTAGAACCGGATTTCGAACAAAGTTTTCAGGGATAACAATACACGCTGTTAGTAATTGCAGAATAAATCAGACAAATTCTTACTGGATTGGGGTTTTTCCTTTGAAAATGATCGAATGTTAAACTTCTATTGCATGTACCATTCTTATCATGGTTCAATATTTTTGATTGATTTACAGCTCCAAAATTTTTGAGTTTATTTTGAATGATGTACTCAATGAATTCATCACCAAAATTGGAAGGCCAAAGAGCTATATCAGTAACTGAGTAAGTTGGCGGATCTATTTATTTTTTTATTTATGTCTAACTATTTATCTAACTATTCACTATTCCATCGCATATAGCTGAATCAATTACGGAACAACTAGCGAAATCATTTTCTCATTGTCATTTTTGTAGAATCATGTAGCTGCGATGGTTTTTCATCGATATCTTTGCAATCATCTGTACCGTTTGAAAATGTGTTGGGTTTTTCAGGTAAAGTTCTCGATTCACCAGAAAATGATGGTCCCGATTCAAAAATTAAAAATTTGTCAAGTGCATTTCGCTAACTCTCAGCTACTTCTTGATCCTTTTAAATTTTCTTTCGCTTTTCAGCTCCACTCTTGTATCTCTTCATTTTTTTAATATAGTGTACGTACCCTTGCAACACCTTACAAAAACATTTCAAAGAACAAATAGTACTGTAACAAACAAGAATCAAAGATATTGAAAGAAGTAAACATAACAGGAACTGCTTTCAGTAAAACCACCCATATTTATATTAACCTGTAAATTGTATGAAGGTTTTCTGCGCGAAACATTAGAATAGATAAAATCTATATTCATGTTACTCACATAGGGTGTAGTTCCAGCTAAACGGAAACAAAGCAGATATCTACTTCCTCTCGCGAGAATCACACCACAAGATCATCGTAGCACAGCACAGCACGTAGCACAGAACACATTTTTTGCTGAGCTAGCATAAGATGTGCCATGCTCGATGTAGCAGCGATCACCAGTTTCTACCCGAAGTGGAACATCCGCCCGATGACAACCGTCGTGGAACATCCGCCCAAAGATGACATCGTGAAGCATCGGCGTAATAGACTTAGGCTCGAGCTAATTAGGAATAGGGAGTTTAAGTCAGTTCAGAATTGTAACTCACCAGCGATAGCCCAAGCGCCACGGATTAAGCTTAAACGACTGGAAAATTGAATATCCATAGAAAAAAAAATGAAAGCTCCACAGCTTCATTGGTTTGATCAATTGATGGCGTATTACAACTCATCATTATATTGCTATCCTTTTCTTGCAATGTGTTTCGACAAGTTTCATCTTATCATGACCTATATAACCTTATAACTTTCTGAGCAAAAATCTATATGAATGGTCGTGTGGTCAGATACGTGGGTATCAACACCAACGACCATTACTCAAATCTCACTTGCTTCAGTGCTGGTGGTTTACATTGGAGTTTAGTATTTAAACAATCGTATCGCCGTTCTAGTTCTAGCGTTGCATAACTTCAATGCAAAACCATACAACAGTACAGAGGAAATGAGAAAGCTCTCCTCCAAGCGAGGAAGCTCAACTGGTTGGGTATCCCACAAACAGATGGCGCCACCAGCATTTTTGCTATTTTTAGAATGCATGAGTCGTTTGCCGTCTGCTAAACGAAGTCTTTCTATATTCCGTTTAGGTAGAGTGCTTGAGTCGTTTAGAAGCCGTTTAGTGGATTTGTGGCACTTGGGAGATGTGTTAGGTTGATTAGGAGAAATATTTTTTTTTTTATAAGACTTAATATGTCCCTCGCATAACTCTATATTATCCCGCTGTGCAAAGCGACGGAAGAAATCATGGCGTTCGGAGTATTTTATCATGCCTTCTTTTTCTCTCCAACGGCAAATTTGTCAAGCAGCTCGTCGAGCTACCCGTCCCTGGCGCCGCCTCATACCCCTCGCCTGAGCGCGCTGTCGAAGGTTTGGATGTGTTGGTGCGTCAGACGGCCAATCGCTGTCAGCCGTCGTCCGTGCTTTTTCCCAACATAGCGCTATCTCTTTCTCGCGTGTGGTCAATGGTCATGAGTTGCTGTGGCGCTCAAAAAAGCCGTTAACAAACATTGCGACGATGAAGTTGCATTTTCACAAATCAAACCAAAAAAGCGCAATAAGTTCAATTGCTGCAATGTAAAAATGACTACGGAATCGCTAGCGCACGATAGAGGGTTTGCTGTGCAACGCGCAGAACCCTAATTCGCATTAACACATTCAGCCCGGCGCTGATTTTCATCAACATTTTGTTCCGCCGGTATCTAGAACGCAAGCTGATTGTGAAACCGGCATATTGGAAAGTTTACTGATAGTCCCTGGGGCCTGCCATCGAACTGAACGTGTTAAGCATTAAGCATAACTTTGTTACACTAAGCTTTTTTGCTTTCGTATGGTGTAGATTACACAGATATGCTGAGCCGTCTGCGCAAGGGTGTGAGTGTGCGTGTATGTGCCAAAACTATCGCCAAATGTGTTTTCTTCCAGAATGTTATGATCGATCGAAGGAAGGTGTTCATGTTCAGTGGCGGAGTGGGGGAATCGGGGACGCCCTAGGCGGAAAGACGAGTTGGGGCCCCTGTAAATGATAGCTGATGACCGGGAGGAGGGGGTACTGGCATACAGCTGTTATGAGATTGAACAGTATACTTAAATTGCCGGCGAGGGGGGGGGGGGGATTGGCGATGGAACTTCTACGATCATCGGTCACATGTCTTAAATTTGTTGCCGGCGGGGGAGGGGGGGGGGGGGTGCAGAAGGTTCTCCAGCGACGGGGCCCTAACGACCATCTTTCCGGCGGCCCTTGTCGCTAATACTATGTCCACAGACATACGGCATACTACAGACTAGCGATCTTCGGCGACCGCCTAGTCCGTCTACCGTTAGATCCGCCGCTGGTTCATGAAGGTGTGTTTTTGTTGTGGAGGTGCATCCTTCCCCCTGCCTGCTGCGTATGCACCGGGCAGGAGACAGTGTGGCAGTATGCAAGTTGCACACTGGATAGGAGCGGGCCCGCGGCACCGCCATCATTCCGCACATCTGCATGCCCGTCGTGGGCTCTAACCGCGTATGAACCGTCCGCCGTAGCAAGGGCTGACTATCCGGCTACGTGGTACTCAAGTCCTGAAAAGGCCTGCACGGTCGCGTAGGCCATAATGAAAATAATAATAATAATAATAATAATAATAATAATAATAAGAACTTAGCATAACAGTCCACACCCGGGGAAGAGTTTGTCATGACTTTGTTGCTGTCGGGTGTCCCGCTGTGGCGCGACATATCAACGGAATGCAATCGACCAAAACATGAACCTACCGATCCAAACCCATTCCAAAGCATTGCCGGTCAATCGGCGTCATGATAACGCCTCCAAGCCAACAAGCCGCCAGATTCTGGACGGGCAGGTGCAGCACCATACGCGCACCGTAATAAACAAATCCAGAATCCCCCTTTGTATGGATTCAATTCAACTTTTGTTTCCACTTGCGCCAGCTAGTGGAATGGGAAAGAAATGTTCTACATATCACACGCACGTTTGCTTCGATCGTGTGATATGTTAACACCCCCAACAACAGAACCGATTGCAATGATGGTGGTAACAATCCAATGGTTGTGTTGTCTCTCAGGTAGCCACAGCGAATGAAAATGTACGCAACAGAATCAAACAGTTTTAGGTTTTCCGCACACACACACACGCGCGCGCTCGCAAGCACGCACGCACGCATACACACACATACCCACGCACACATGCACGTACGCGCGCACGCGAGTATGCACCCACGAAAGCGCGCACGCAAGCACGCACCCACGAAAACGCGAACGCAAGCACGCACTCCCCCACCAGACCCCCCCCCCCCTCCTACCGCATGTTCGATTACGGCTACCTTATCTGTAGAACTGCTGGTTCAGCTATCTTGTAGCGCATCCTCATTCAAAGCGCCGGGCGGGGTGGGGGATCGCGACATGATAGAGTGAACGGCCACTTTCCCCGCGCTGTGTGTGTGCGTGTGTGTCGAGACCCGAAAACTCGAGACAGATTTCGGCACATTAAAAAAATATTTTATTGCCACTATACATTGCTACATGATGCTTAGAAGGTCGTTGAAGCGTCAAACATGTTCAAATTAAAAAATATTAGATTAGTGTTAGACGTTCTCCTACGCTTGTTTTAAATAGGCTTCTTCACCCTCAACTGGCAGGGGCATCGAATGGTCTCATCAGCAGCGGCACGAAATAAAATAAACCATCAATACACCGATAACACTTTGAATCCCAATCCAGCTTCTCCTACAGCGTCTCAAGGTCACACACTAATTAATAAATGCTAACACCCACCAATAACAATACACAACCGCAATGCACATATGAGTATCAACGCATACACCGCAACAGCCAATCAGCTGGCGGCGGAAGGCACGGGCAGAAGCGCAATAAGGCAGGGCATGGTGAGGGAGGGAGAAGAAGCGGACGAAAAAATGGGCGCCAATATTTTTAAATTTTTTGGCCGTTTTTTTTTTGCTCCGCCGCCATAAATAGTTCGTCCATTTCGCCAGCAGATGGCGCTAAACTTGCTCGACCCAGCGCAGGAATCGCTGAAGTCCAGCGCGGGCGACCAGCCAAAATCTGCGCTGGCCAGCGCAGATTTTGGTACATTTCCTGCGCTGGAAACTGCTCGAATTTGCGCAGCGGGCAGCGCAGGCTTTTGTACATTTCCTGCGCAGGAAACTGCTCGAATTTGCGCAGCGGATTCCATCTACGTTCGAATCTCGTGCCGTTTGCATCGAATTGCAAACCGCCTGCTTCGAATCCCCGGTACCAAAATCCATGCGACTTTTCGCTAACGGATTGATTAAATGGCGCCCGATTAGACGATCCGATAGAAGCACTTGTCAGGCTTAACGGATTGAGCGAGATACACCGTCGCGGCGACACGATACATGTTGCATACATGTGTACTACATTTTAAGAGCCCCCCTCGCTTTCTTTCGGATTGCAATGAGTTCAGACACACTTAAAACTTCGTTTAACATATTTCATATTCGTTTTTTATTTTTCACTTTCTTTTCTGAAGTAGATTCTTTCATACACACATCCTCCCCCAGATATTTTTCGAAGAAACTAAAAAAAAAAACTAACGCACACAACTAGATCCGCGAGAGAGTGCGAATCGGCAAAGAAAAAAAAAACATACACACACACACACACACACACACACACACACACACACACACCTCCTCCTCCCCTTGGTGTTTTTCGCAAAGTGATCCCGTAGAACGTGAACGCAAAAACACACACACAAAGCACGCAGGCAAGCACACACACACCTCACTCCTCCCCCCCCCCACGTGTTTTCGCAAGGTGATTCCGTAGGAGATCGCCAAACAGCAAAAGCACACATACACACACATACACAGCCATGCACGCATGCAAGCACACATACACACACATACACAGCCACGCACGCATGCAAGCACACATACACACACACATACACACATACCTACCCTTCCCCCTCTCTTGGTGTTTTTCGCAAGGTGATCCCGTAGGATCTCGTTATGCGAAGCGTCAAAAACACACACAGCCACGCACGCAGGCATGCACACACATACACACACATAGACGCGCGCGCGCACGCACGCACGAACGCACGAGGGAGCGTAACGGCCAAGCTACACGTGCCGGACGACATCGGACGATGCCATAAAACGTAGGACCGCAGACAAGAGATTCGCGTCGGGCCGGGCCGTGTCGGATCACAGCAGGCCGATTTTGTATGGGATTTGACAGTTGGCATTAACGGATTTATGGCATCGTCCGATGTCGTCCGGTACGTGTAGCTTGGACGTAAAGGTTCTATACGTTGCCGGTCTCCCCCTCCCGTGTTCTCGTTCTCCGAGAAGGCTGATGTGTGCACGTTTGTGCGTGTACCTTTGCCGTCCTGTAAGCTGGAGGATTAGTTCAGCGCTGTTGAAGAAATGAAAGTTAAGAATAAGATTACTCACTCTTTTTCCGTATGCTTTGTGTGTTTTCATAACTTACCTTATTGCAAACAAAATCCGGAATGAATCTCCTCGTTTCGAATATTCCGCATTCGATCACATCCTCGGCGATGCTCGACACCATCAGTGGATGAAAGCAGGAAAAGAAACAAATAAAAGCATCAGTCACCATCAACATCACTTTACTCTCACACTTTTACATCGGTCTATGAGTCTTACCTTTTCAAATTCACCAAAACAAACAGGGATGGAACCAAATCCAGAACACCAAAATCACACACGATTTCTGGAGCAAACCGACACATCCTCCCCCTCCAATTGTTTGCCACAGACTGACGTGTGTGTGAGCAGCAATGTTCTTGAAGCGGTCAGCAACGGTAAAGCACACACAAGAAGAAGCGAGACGGCTATACGAGTAGCGAATTACGCCGCCGCACACACAGCGCGCGTCATAATTTTATGCGCGAAAATCTTGAATTTTAAGTTATTCATGACAAATTGTATCGACGTTTTTATACTCTGGCGAACTTTTACGAAAGATATGTAAAAACTTGATGTAGTGCATTTAAATTTAGAGCAATATCATTAGCAGAACATAACATTTTGATATTTGTTTGTAAATTCAGATCCTAAGAGCTACTACTTTTTTGAACAATAAGTGTAGAAACACAAATTTGTCTGAGTCCAGAACAGCAACAGGGAAGATGTCGTACCCTGAGTGTGGAGATGTGTGTGTATGTGGTGAACGTTGCCGCGACAAGCGTGCTTTAGGATACATCGCGTGTAGGAGGGGGTAAAATCGCTTGGCTCATTGAAAATACAGGCAAAGTTGGCGCGAAGAAAACGCAACACTGCGGATTGTATGGAAAATGTTGCGCGTTCAATCCGATTGCCATGCGATTGTCCTGGGGGATCGCATGCCACTATGATCGAATGCGTGCAACCATGGTTGAATCCCCTACAAGCAAAGAGCGGGTAAAATCGGTACCACGGTTCTCTCCCGCTCCCATATGAAACACACGGTGCGCTCTCTCGGTTTCCGAGGTTCTTTAAAAAGTATTCTAGGAAACCGAGAAAGAACCTCGGAAACCGAGAGAGCGCACCGAATGTTTCATATGGGAGCAGGAGAGAACCGCGGTACCGATTTTCTCCCCTTTTTTAAGCCTAGGAAATCTTCCATCAGCTTGATTCTAGGTTTTTACGCACACCATGATAAAAAATACCCGCTCTTTGCTTGTAGGGTCGCGTTCCACTACGGTCGAATCGTGTGCCACTACAATCGAATCGTACGCTACCATTGGATTTCTGAAAGGTAAGGCATAGTAAACTGTTTGTTTACGTTTGCAAACTGCTTCCTTCTTCGTCGATGATAATTCGTTTGTAAAATTCTAATAAAATGTAATTATACACTGACTACACGTAAAATCTTTGTTATCACCGAATATTCATGGTTCCTTGTTGGTGATAAAATCCTTGTTTGCAACTAATATTCGGTGTTCGTTCTTGATGGTAAAATCCATGGTTTCAACCAATATTTGTGGGGTTTACCTATAATCAGAGAATAATTCCCTTTTATTAGTACAAACGAAATGCCGTCGGCGAAGAAAGAAAAAGCCAAAGTGTAAGTGTATGAAGACCAGGTGGTCTCGTCCCGTACAAATTGACAACTAATTTCGGAACCAAAAAAAAACCCTTTTGACAAAATGGGTGAAATGAATTTCCATAGGAACGGTTGGCTTTGTTCTTAGCAACACATACGTTGTGCACATTGGTGTCCTCATCGACGGCATTATTTTGATCTAAAAATAGATTTTAATTAGTTCAGACTTGGTTTAGCTTACAATAAAAAATATTTGGTGTATTTTTTAAGGTATCTCAGTGCAAATAACGAAGATTCTAAGATTGTTTGTGTATTCGTCAAGTCACCAGGTAGCTTGTTTGGGGAAAAGTTTTCACCCATGCTGTCAAAAAGTGACGTTCAAATTTCAAAGTCTTTGAGACCACGTGGTCTTCATACACATTGTTACAGAGGTTGAAAGTGAATGAAAGGTCCATAAAAACCATCAAAATGATTGTTCTTCTCTGGAAATTTTAATACACTTCGACAAATAGTAATGACAGATTCTTAATTAAGTTTCTTAATAATGACGTGAGTTGCTCAATACATTTTCGAGAAAAAAATGTCACGGAACGTATTATTTTCTGATAATTTGTCCGGAAGAAAGCTTTTCCCAAATGGTAAGTATATTCGTTTTCTCCTCTGTATAAATATTGTTTCACATTTGTTTTACTTACAGCCATTCCAACAGTACATAGTTATTTGCCAAACCCGATCGTTCAGTTGGATCACGAAGCAAATATTTATGAATTAGCCAGAGGAGATGAGGATGCTGCTCCTTAAGTACTTCAACCATTGACCAATAGGAATGCACTCAATATTACCGAATGCACACAATCTGCTAAATGTACTAAGACTATAAACATGATACGAGAAGCTAACAATAGACTCAAAAGCACTCTCAATAAAGTAGCGTCAGAAAACTCTAAACTAAAACTGGGGCCCTTTCCGTTTGAAATTCGTAGGCTGAAATTTCAGCCTGTTAGCTGTTTGCATTGTATAGCAGTTTTCGAGCTGCTATCTAATTGAGTATAATATACAGGTGGGCTTATCCCAAGGTGTATGAATTTAGAAGGCTGATTTTTATCGCTTTTGCTTCTGAATGAAGATTGTAATAGAATTTTGAGTATTAGTCAAGCCTTCAGAAAGCTCGTTGGAGCAAAAGTTTTCACTCGTTCTGTCAAAAAGTGATGTTCAAAATTGGTTATGAAAAAATGCTATGAGACCACCTGGACTTCATACACTTTGATTCCAGATTCCACCACCTGATCTCTTTAATGCACCTTGGGATAAATGTAAACAACACCGTGTTTTCGAGCAGGTACTCGAATCTAATTCTAGCTTTTGGGCTAAAATTTTCTAGACTGAAAATTGCAGGCTAGTTTTATGTGTGGTTTTGTATGGATTGTTTACATGATTTCAGCCTCCAAACTCCATACAAAAAACTAACTAGAATCGTGAAGGCCCCCACTATTAGAAATTCTAACATGAAATTAATAACCAAATTTTTTAGGCAGGTGGACGAGTAGCAAAAAATTAATTTTTTATTCTACGCTGGTCGAAATCGTGTTCGAGAAAGGCCGAAAGTTGACACCTTTCACCTATTTATATGTTTTTGTCCCTCATAACGCTGACAGTGCCGTGGAACCTTATAAATGTTCCAACAAAAACGTCAAAACCAAAAGATACAAAAACAACTAGACGCTTTGAAAAAAAGTTGCATGCAACCTAACGAACTAATCCCAAGAATAAAGAATATGTTCAAAGACACGCTTTCTTCAAATCAAATTGATTTGATATTGAAAGAAAAGCAACGGGTTAAGTGGACAACAGAAGAAATGAGCCGTGCTGTTACCCTTCGATATTTTGGGAAAAGAGGATATGAGTACATGCGGAATGATATGAATTTTCCGGTACCATGTCCAACGACGTTGCAAAATTTTACAAAGACAATCAATTTGAAGGAGGGCATTTTAGAAGATGTTATTACTTTCATGGGAAATTTTGCAAAAGGATTGGAAAGCAAAGACACCGAATGCATTTTTAGCTTTGATGAAGTGAAAATTGAATATATTATCGAATACGATCCAGTTTCGATGAAGTAATTGGTCCACACAATTTCGAGCACCCAGTAACAAAAAAAAATGTGTATACATGTATAATCTATATAAAAAATGTATAATCCCAGACACTCCTCATTTACTAAAACTGTTGCGAAACTGGCTTGTGGACTATGGATTCCAGTATAAAGACAAGATAATTTCCGTCGCTGCTTTAAAAACCATTGTACAGGAAAGATTTAAAGTGGAAATGACGCCACTCTTCAAATTTACCCAGGGACATTTTATTTTGTCCAGGCAAAATGTAATCCGAGCTGCTGAACTTCTTTCGAGAACGACTGCTAATTGTGTAAGGCGTTACTGTGCCGAAAAAAAGAATTAGCTGACTTTATCGAAGTGGTGGACTTGTGGTTTAGCGTGTCTAATTCTTATTCACCTAATGCTAAATTACATTATAAAAGGTCGTACACGAGTGATGACCAAATAAAAACTCTAGATGATATGTTCGAATATGTATCAAATATGAGACCAGTAGGAAAGCACAACATGCAAATATTTCAAAAGAGCATTTTGATGCAGATTACATCGTTGAAATTGCTGTTCGTCGATATGAAGGAGAAGCATAACATTTATCTACATACAAAGTATTAGAGCCGGTCTCGTAGTACAGTTGTCAACCCGTACGATTTAACAGCATGCCCGTCATGGGTTCAATCCCCAAATAGATCGCGCCGCCATACGTGGGACTGACTATCCTGCTATGGGGGGGAACCAATTAGTCACTGACAGCCAAGCCCACAAGTGGGTACAGGCAGGCCTTGACCGACATCGGTTGTTGAGCCAAAGAAGAAGAAGAAGAAGAGACATACAAAGTAATATAAGGTTTCTAGTTTATGTTTTATTTTTTTAATTATATGATTTTTTCTTTCAGCTAAATCAAGACTTGCTGGAATTTTTTTCACAACTTCGACAAAAAGGTGGAGCGAACGATCACCCTTCACCTTCAAAGTGTATATATAGAATTAGACTGATGATTCTCGGTAAATCTCCAACATTTTTGCGGAATGTTACTTTTATGCCGGAGAATGTAGAAAGTGATAGTAATGTAACGTCTACTAGTCCCGTTGAAAACGAAAAAAAAAACTGTGATAATAATGAACATTTCGTTTTTACAACGATGTTTGAGGAAGCCGAAATCAATTCTTTGCTTCCTGATGTAAATGAAATGCTACAAAGCAACCAATTTCAAACAGCAGAATCAAATGCAATACCAAGTCTATCAGAACAAGAGCAGGATGGAATGGAATATATTTTGGGATACATTGCAAGAAAGTTTAAAGATAAACATTCAAATTTAAATCTAGGGACATATACGTGCAACTCCACAGACGATCATACTTGTAGTCAGCCACCATCTTTTGTTTATCATTTGTTGGTTGATGGTTTATACAAACCATCCGAGACTTTTTTTAATCAAGGAATGTCGCTGACGACAATTTAGGCTTAAAAAACAAAGCGTTGCTAGGTCAATAAATGCTGACTACCTATGTTATGCAACGCGCCAGCGATGCGCGCTGGTTTAACGTTTAAATGGAAAAATAGGCTAAGAAGAATAGATTAAGAAGAATATGCTGATCGACGACGGTCAGCATTTTTAGAGTATAAAATCAAATGAATAAATTAATGAAGCCATTATTTGCCAAGAACCAGTTGGTGCGTTTATTATTGTGCTTAAGTCGGCGTGTACTGTGCCTGTCTTAAGCTGCTGCTCCGAAAGACACTTTCGTGTGCGCGACAAGGAATGTTAATGAAAGAAGTTTTCCAAAAACTGCACAAAGATGGGAAACTGGAAAAAATCCCGAGAATCGTACGAAATCTACATATGCACCTTCAGGAGATTTTCATAGAGTTGCCTTTGGATTGGATTAAAAGTTTTGCTAAGCAAAGGATAGTTAAAATAATAGTTAGAATGAGATATTTGAACACCAAACACTTGGACAACCAAAGAAACAATCAGAAACGTAAACAACAATATAATAGTAAAATGACAACATATCGGTCCGCGTGTGTGGTTATTATTATACTATTATTATTCTACGAAAAGTTCATAGAAGTAAAAATCACTATACAACTGAAAACTGATATGCTAAACCGATAAAAACGACCAAATACCACTTATTTTGCTATTCAAATTTCATGTATAACTCCAGTATGCAGTGCATGTTATATGCATTCTTATTGTTTATTGTTAGTAGGTTGGTACTCCATCCCGAATATTGTTACTGCTTTAGTTTTATTTCGTACACGTTTTTACAACTACATAAAACTATACCTGGAATAATGAATATAACACGCACTACGTACTGATGGACTTGGAATAGCAAGCAAGCAAGAGTACTTTACCGCAACGGCGGATCTAACGGTAGGCGGACTAGGCGGTCGCCTGGGGCCCCGCCGTTATAGGGCCCCGTAAATCGCTAGTCCCCGTATCATACTTTTATACATACTGCATACTACTGAGTACCAGCGACAAGGGCCCCGGAAGGATGTACGTTGGGGCCCTGACGCTGGCGTCATTCATTTAAACCCTACTTCCGTTCACCATTTACCATTTACAGGGGGCCTTAACTCGTCTTACCGCCCAGAGCCCCTGATACCCTAAATCCACCACTGCTTTACCGCATTTGCTTATTCAGCACAATGAATTTCTGTATTCTACGCAGGGAGTAATTTACAAGCGTTTTTGATGCATTGCAATGCGACATTTTTTACCTAAGTCAGTGCGCCACTTCAATGGATTCCAGATACGCAGGCTTGATTTTTCATCTAACATTGGGACTTATCGCCAACGACGTTAACCACCAGTCCATAAATATATCGACCAATATAATAACAAACATAGCGGATTGATAAACGCGCAGAGCGCACATTCCTCGTGAATCAGATTCTGATTTAGAGTAATAATCTTGTATTGAAATATGTAATGTATGTTAATCAAAGTATTAAATATTTCTCAAGAGTTTTATGTAAAAAAAATTGTCTCAAGTACACAAAAAAACCTAATGTAAAATATTAAAGTTTAAATAATTGGCGTAATTAATTAATTAATAGCTTCTTACTAAAATACGTTATGATGACAAGTAAATACTTCTTCTACTTGGCGTTACGTCCTTCGTGGATATACCAGTCAATACAGACTCTCGAATCTTATTCAGAGTCAAGCTGCTGGATAGTCTATTCTTACTGAGCAGGACGTTCCCCAAATGAGATTTGATTCCACGACAGGCATGTTATTAAGGCTACCGTGATGATGACTGAACTACGGTGCTGCCCTGTTAAGCTTGATGACTTAAAAATAACTTAATTGTAAGGGAAAGATTTTTGCTTGTTCATTTCAATGTTACCTTAAAAACAATACTTTAACAAACAATACAGATGGAACGGTCGAGTGGTACAGTTATCAACATGCACGTCGAGGGTACGAGCCTAAGATACTCCGTAGCAAGGACTGACTATCCGACTAATAAGATTGATGGAAAAGATTTAGAATATTAGTTCATGCTTTTATTTCAGAGCGTTACTACATACACCGAGACTGCAGCTGAGAGATGGCTGTGAGAGAATTGACAACCGGTTTCTCACGCTGGTGTGTGTAGAAGCTCTGAAAAGCGCCGAGATGAGACTTTTAAAATGATGTTGAAAAAATCCATTTTAATCGCTAAAATGAAGTCAAAAAAGTTTCTTTTACTTTTTAATAATATATCTACGATTATTAGACGGCAAAAATGCAAACTATAATTGATCGATCGCTATAAACTGCTATCTCAGCTTCATCGTTCTTTGCATGCCGAGGAGAATTCTCTCACCGAAAATGCTGTCAGTCGCTGTCAAAGCATGCTGTCAGTTATTTTCTCAGCTGCATTCTCGGTGTATGTAGAAACGCTCTCACACTTCACGGTACAATGTTAATGCGTCGAATGCAGAATACAAAAGAATGACGTGGTTGTAGAAAAAGACAGAACGTGACGCTACGAAAAGCGCGGACACACACTTCTGTCAGTTTGAAGTCCGGTTGATTGTAGGTTTATGGAGTCGGGTTAAAGGATCGAAGTGTAGGATTTTGCCAATCCTAACACCCCCGCTCAATATCCGGCAGGTGCCAACCCCAGTTTGGCTCGATGCTTCTGGAACACACCGGATGACAAGCCCTTGGTCATCATGTCTGTAACTTGTTCACCGGTCGGGATATAACGAACAGCAATACGCCCCCGCAGAATCTCTTCACGGATGAATCGATGCCGAACATCGACATGCTGCAAGCGCGCTGTATCTCGCTCCTCCTCGACAACCCTTATCGTCGACTGGTTGTCTTCGTAGTAGACTACCGGACTCTCCGGTTCCATGGAAAGCTCCTTCAGTAAACGAACCAGCCAAACTCCATGGCAAACAGCGGTGCTCAAGGCCACGAGCTCCGCTTCCGTCGAAGACAACGATATGGTGGACTGCTTCTTAGTCAACCAGCTGACGGCACCGCCGCATACTCGGAAGACGTATTCAGTGATAGAGCGTCTATCCACCAGATCGTTCGCCCAATCTCAATCGGCAAATGCTTCCAGTACTGGTACCGGATCCTTCGCTGAAAACAGCAAAGCCAAATCCAGCGTTCCTTTAATGTATCGCAGTATCCGTTTGGCATGTGTTTGGCTATCTCAGCTTCATCGTTCTTTGCATGCCGAGGAGAATTCTCTCACCGAAAATGCTGTCAGTCGCTGTCAAAGCATGCTGTCAGTTATTTTCTCAGCTGCATTCTCGGTGTATGTAGAAACGCTCTCACACTTCACGGTACAATGTTAATGCGTCGAATGCAGAATACAAAAGAATGACGTGGTTGTAGAAAAAGACAGAACGTGACGCTACGAAAAGCGCGGACACACACTTCTGTCAGTTTGAAGTCCGGTTGATTGTAGGTTTATGGAGTCGGGTTAAAGGATCGAAGTGTAGGATTTTGCCAATCCTAACACCCCCGCTCAATATCCGGCAGGTGCCAACCCCAGTTTGGCTCGATGCTTCTGGAACACACCGGATGACAAGCCCTTGGTCATCATGTCTGTAACTTGTTCACCGGTCGGGATATAACGAACAGCAATACGCCCCCGCAGAATCTCTTCACGGATGAATCGATGCCGAACATCGACATGCTGCAAGCGCGCTGTATCTCGCTCCTCCTCGACAACCCTTATCGTCGACTGGTTGTCTTCGTAGTAGACTACCGGACTCTCCGGTTCCATGGAAAGCTCCTTCAGTAAACGAACCAGCCAAACTCCATGGCAAACAGCGGTGCTCAAGGCCACGAGCTCCGCTTCCGTCGAAGACAACGATATGGTGGACTGCTTCTTAGTCAACCAGCTGACGGCACCGCCGCATACTCGGAAGACGTATTCAGTGATAGAGCGTCTATCCACCAGATCGTTCGCCCAATCTCAATCGGCAAATGCTTCCAGTACTGGTACCGGATCCTTCGCTGAAAACAGCAAAGCCAAATCCAGCGTTCCTTTAATGTATCGCAGTATCCGTTTGGCATGTGTCCAATGCAGTTCCGTTGGACAGCTTTGAAACTGACTCATGTAGTTTACCGCGGCACATCCCGCACGACAAAATCGAGCAGTTTTGTAGCTCGGATTTTTGATCGCTTTCCACCAAAAGCGATCGAAAAAGCGAGCAGAAATGTCAGGGAAAACGCTTGGATTCCGATCGAAGAAATATATCAATCCAAAAATGTCAGCGCTGAAAATTTCGAAATATCTCATTTATAAATTTTTAACAATTTTGAATTCGAAATATTTCACAGCCATGCGCTGTGAAATATGTTTGCAGTTTGAGTTTGAGAAGTCTTCGATCGCTTTGCGCAGCAGGATAGGTCAGGTCTTGAAGTAAGAGTTACGTACGTGAGACAGCCAACCAACTCTCGGTAAGGTTTCTCAGTACGCTCAGCTTCTTCTCCTCTTTTTAAGTGCAGGCGACACTCCATCGGTGTAGATGCTGGTTTGCACTCAAGCATGTTGAAGCGACGAAGCAGGTTCTCTAGAAATCCCCTCTGGCTGATGCGAAGGATTCTCTCTTTAATGTTTCGGTCAATTCTCATACCGAGAAATGTGCGTACCTCTCCGATGTCCGTCATTTCGAATTCCTTCGAAAAACATTTCTTGACGGCTTCTATTTGCTTCAGCTGACGACCGACAACAAGTAAGTCGTCCACGTACAGAACTAGGATAACCTGGCTGCTTTTAGAACCCTTCACATAAAGACACGGATCACTCAAGCTTCTGGTAAATCCTAGACGATGTACGAAACTATGGAATCTTGTATTCCAAGCTCGCGATGCCTGCTTGAGACCATACAAAGAACGGTTAAGATGACATACAAGATTCTTACCTATCTCAAATCCTTCTGGTGGAATCATAAAGATCTCCTCTTCCAGTTGCCCATTTAGGAAGGCCGTCTTGACGTCCATCTGATGAATTATCATCATTTGGTCATTAGCGATACTCAATACTGTTCGCACAGTATCAAGACGCGCAACTGGCGAATAGGTTCTGCCATAGTCAAAACCTGCTTTCTGGCTGAATCCACGTGCCACAAGTCTCGCCTTGTAACGCTGCTCACCATTTGCCTCGTTTTGCTTCACTAGTGTCCACGTTTCATTTCGCTCTAGAGAATCCACTTCTTCGCGAATAGCTGTTTCCCATTGATTCCAATCAGGACGTTTCCTCATTTCAACCAGCGAGCTCGGAAGATTATCCACAAATGCAGTTGCATTCATGGCATAAGCAGTATATCCCATTTCATACTCCGCTTGCCAGCTGGGATGCTTTCGGTCTCGTTCCGATTTCCGAACTTCGACCATTTCGTCTTCAGCTTCATCTGAACCCTCTCCAGGATCAATTCTGTCTGCACAGCTGTCGAAGGTCTCATCCACATCCGCATCGTTTGTCTCTGCATCATGTAAAACGCCTGATGCCTCCGAGACGCCGCCTGAATCATCGGGAACATCCTCGTCGTTACTTTCTGCCTCGGACTCACTTTCGGATTCGTATCGCTCTCTACGAATCTGGAACACATCGGGACTGCAGCTAGGCTTCGGACTATCTTCCGAAATAGTTGTTGTTTCACCTTCTAGGAAGACCACATCTCGAGCTACGACGATCTCCTTGCGATTAAGGTTCCATACTCGATAACCATTACGAGCATACCCTACAAAAACCCCTTTCCAGGATTTTGCGTCTAGCTTCTTCCTTCGCTCCTCTGGAATGTGGACAAACACAGTTGATCCAAAAGCTCGCAAGTTTCGGACATTTGGTTTTCTTCCCTCCCACATTTCAAACGGTGTCATACGCTGATCAAGCGCACTGGCAGGACTGCGGTTGGTCAAAAACGCTGTCGTCTCTATGGCAACTCCCCAAAATACTTTGCTGATACTGCGGTCCTCCAACATGGATCGAACTTTCTCGACGAGAGTTCTGTTCATGCGCTCGCTCACGCCGTTTTGTTCAGGAGTGTAGGGAACTGTCCACTCGATCTGGATTCCTTTTCGCTCGCAAAAACTCCTAAATTCGCGACTGATGTATTCTCCTCCATTGTCACAACGCAGGCGAGAAATACATGAACCAAACTTTGCGTTTACCATCGCTTCATGCTTACGGAAGTTGTCGAATACTTCTTCCTTTGACCGCATCAGAAACACCATCGTAAACCGACTCCAGTCGTCGACAAAAGTAACAAAATACTTTTCACCTTCTAGCCCTTCTGGCGTCACCGGGCCACATACGTCCGAATGAATCAATTCGAGCACTCGCGACGATTGTCGACCCTCGCGCGCGAAAAAGGGTTTACGCGTTTGTTTCCCGATGAGACACGGCTCACACACGAAATCGCCACCCGATTGTGAAACTTTCGCATTTAATCCGCAAACCATGTCATTTCCGATTAACACCTGAAGATTTTTTGCACTGAGATGTCCATATCTACGATGCCACAATTCGAGATTCTTTGGCACTCGTCCACACGAATATAACGCTGTACACGACGCTTCGTTAAGATGGAAATCTATTACGTATAGTTTCCCGCGACGCATCCCGATTGCTATAACCTCAGAATTTCGCTCGATCTTAACAACACCATCTGCGAAAACAACCTTCAAACCGGCCATCTCCATTTTCTGAACGGATAACAGATTTACCTGCGCTTCCGGAATGATCAACACATTCTTTAACCTGATCGGAAACGACTCGCCATTCACTTCACTTAGCACACGAATATCACCACATTCCTTAGCGACAATGAACTGCCCTTCCTTTCGCCACTGCGTTTCGCATCGGTTCCTTCATCGGGTAAAGCTTCTCGAATAGCTTCCGATCGTTGGTCAGATGCTCTGACGAACCAGAATCAATTATCCAGCTCATTTTCGATGGTTCATCGTACTCACTACTAAGGAAACAAATATCTTTGCTAAGATGTGCACTCGTTTGCGACGTGTCATTCTTCTTCTTCTTTTCCGGACAGTCAGCGATCTTGTGCCCTTCTCGTTGGCATCCGTAACACTTCCAAACTTTATTTTTCTTTTGTTGCTTCTTCGCTCCACCAAACGATCCGCCAGATCCACTGAATGCAGCCGCTTCCACTCTCGAACCACTCGATTTGCTGCTGCCTTCGCCGCTTCGCTTGATCTCTTCATCAAGTAATCTGCACTTGCAGAACTCCAGCGTCAGCTTGTCTTCCGGCATCGTTTCTAGAGCTGTAATTACTGTCGCATAGGCTGGCCC
Source organism: Anopheles coluzzii (assembly GCF_943734685.1). Classification (NCBI taxonomy): domain Eukaryota; kingdom Metazoa; phylum Arthropoda; class Insecta; order Diptera; family Culicidae; genus Anopheles; species Anopheles coluzzii. The sequence continues at coordinate 57,256,357 of NC_064671.1, read as the reverse complement.
AAGCGTCAAAAGTAAATAGCAAACGTGATCGATTTCCTCCAGCTTTGCTCAGGTTGACTTGTAGTCCCGGACGATTCGCTCAAAGGTTAGGAAATGATCCTGCAACCTTCCTCCGTCATGCCGTAGTGTGAGAAGCTTCTTTTGCAGGTAAAGTCGACTGGCGATGCTTTTTCGTTGAAACACCCGCTCCAAGGCCAACCAAATAGCCCTGGGTGTCTGCTGATCTTGGATATACTCAAGCATGTTGTTACCAATCCGAGAAATCAGCAGCGACTTGCAACGCCTTTCCTTCTTTAACCTCTGCTCGGACAATTTCACTGCAGCCTCCTTGACTTCAGCACTGTCCTTCTGGTTTACCGCAAGCCGATGATCATCCGCCGCTTCCTGCTCCACGCAAGACATGAGCTCGTGCTCCTCCAGTTGCACCGACATTCGGTACTTCCATTGCGGATAGTTAGATCCATCGAACAGGGGTACACGCACATATTCCATATCTTTATCCATCCTTATACGCTTTGTTATCACCAGCGAATACCTGAGCCCATAACCTAATAAGATTGATGGAAAAGATTTAGAATATTAGTTCAAGCTTTTATTTCACACTTCACGTATAGGTTAATGCGTCGAATGCAGAATACAAAATAATGACATGGTTGTAAAAAAAAAAAAAACGTTACGCTACGAAAAGCGCGGACACACACTTCTGTCAGTTTGAAGTCCGGTTCAAGATCTATTAAGGAGAACAGGTTGATGCAAAGCCCGTTGCTAGGTTGCCATTTTCAGCTCGCTTTTGACAGTTTCATGAAAAAGTGTTTACAAAAAAACGGCTAAAAGTCAACGTGGAAAAGTAGACAAATTTACTATTAGGAAGATTATATTGGTTAAATTTCTTGCGGCCAATCACTTCTGGAGAATAAAGGAGAAGTAATTGCAGTCTACTCTGTATACAGTTAACCTCATTGCTTGCCATTCAGTAGCCACGAATCACTACCGTTTGCAACGGTCATGCTGAAGAACGAAAAGTTTAACAGGCATAAAACAGCACTTTACATGTTCCAACTGGGTAACAGAAGTCCTATTTACATTCATTTTAACAAAGAGAGTAAAATGAAACATCGAATCGGCACACAAAAGTACAATATGCATACCGTCTTCTGTTTATAACCCGACGCCGAATGATAAAAGAGATCCTCGGATTGTATCAGCCATGTAATATTCTAACTGGATTCTAGTTTATGTAATATTCTAAAAGGAAATGAGTGCAAAATGTTGAACAAAATTCTTATTCACTCCATAGCAACGTCCATCGCTAAACATAAACAATGTTCAATTTAACTGTCAAAATTTTCCCATGGCTTTCGGTCAATTTACTCTAAACGCTTCGACCTGTTCTCTTTCAAAGACTTTGGTCCGGTTGATTGTAGGTTTATGGAGTCGGGTTAAAGGATCGAAGTGTAGGATATTGCCAATCATAACACCAACTGCGTGGTACGACATAAATCTCGAAAGCCTATATTGGCCGACATACCAGCCTAAGACGTAACGCCAAGCAGAAGAAGAACAACAGATAGGCAGCTCAAATATTGCAAACGATTTTTAAGATCATATATGCAACTTTTTAAATGCAAATAGTAGCCAGCGTTTCCGACAATCATAGCACTCCAACTTTATAATCACTGCATTGTAATGCACGACTGTTACCTATTGGTTTATTAGCAAATTGAAATAAAACCGACAAGCGTTTGAGAATGACTTCGTTATTATAGAGGGTGGGTCAGAAAGACTTCATTCCAAGCTCGGAAACGTCCGCATCCGCTAGGCGGCAACCGGAGCCATCGGAATCGTTGAAACCGCCCGGAACTATCCACAGCTGTCCTGAACCATCCGAAAGAGCCTAGAGTTGATAGTTGGTATCCTTCAGGGCCGTTGAAGCCGTTTGGAGCCGTGAAACACCGGAGCCATCCGGTGCCAGTTTTTATTGAGCGTATTGAGCGAGCGCAGTAAACACAACCGTTGCTGTCGATTGCCAATGCTCAACTGAGGTTTTTATTCTACATTCTAGTTCAAGATATTTACAAGTGTACAGTTGTATATGTGAATACATTAAGCACGGTTTCCACGTATTGAATTGGTATCTCAACACTCCCCCTCAATTCAATATCCCTAACAATCCTAAGTTCATTCTTTGCATAGTGAAACTTTGTCTAGGCAAACCTTTCGTCATTATGTCAGCCTGTTGTTCTGCTGAAGCAATGTACTTTAAAACGATCTTTCCGCTCTGGATTCTATCTCTTATAAAAAGATGCTTCACACTCATATGCTTCAGCCGACCTAAGTTTCGTTCATCTTCAGCTACACGTATTGTGGACTGATTATCCTCATAATAAGGAACTGGACTACTTAGCTTGCAACCTAAGTCTTCAAGCAATCGTTCCAACCAAGCTCCGTGACATACTGCATTAGTAAGAGAAATTAATTCTGCTTCTGTGGACGACAATGCTATTGTTGATTGTTTCCTTGTGAGCCAACAAACTGTTGCTCCATAGACCTTGAAAATATATCCTGATAACGATTTTCTATCTAACTTGTTGCTAGCCCAATCGGCATCAGGAAATGCTTTTAATATCTCCCTATCCATATTTCCATCGTATATCAATTTTAAATCTAACGTTCCCTTAATATATCTCAGTATTCTTTTCAAATGTACCCAATGTTCTTCATTAGGGCAACTTTGGAACTGGCTAAAATAAATCGTTGCTGCGCATAGGTCTGGACGGGATGTTAGTGCCACATACATTAGACAGCCTATCAATTCCCGATACGGTTTATCAATTCGTTCGTTCTCTTTGCCTTTCTCTAAATTCAAATTACATTCGATAGGAGTTGCAACTGATTTGCAATCACTCATGTTAAACCGCAACAACAAATTATTAAGAAAAGTTTTCTGATGAATGTACAGTAATTTGTTTTCTTTACAACGTTCTATGTCCATTCCTAAGAAATGTTTAACTTCTTCACTATCTGTCATTTTGAATTGTTCTGATAGAGCTTTCTTTACTGTTCCTATCATATCTAAACTCTCTCCCACGATTAGTAAATCATCTACATATAAAATCATAATAATTCTTTTCGAGCCACTTCCTCTTGTGTATAAGCAAGGATCATTATTACTAGGTAAGAAATTTAAACATTCAACAAATTCATTGAATTTCCTATTCCATGCTCTAGAGGCTTGTTTTAAGTCGTATAAAGATTTCTTCAGACAACAAACTAGACCCTTTCCGAGATCAAAACCTTCTGGTTGTTCCATATAAATTTCCTCACTTATTTCACCATTCAAAAATGCTGTACATACGTCCATTTGATGAATATACCAATTTTTGTAGTTTGCTATAGCAAACACCGTTCTTATGGTATCTAACCTTGCAACTGGGGAGTAAGTGTCAGTGTAATCAAAACCCTGTCTTTGTGAAAATCCGCGGGCTACTAAACGAGCCTTGTATCTAACTTCTTGTTCATTTTCCCTCTTTATCTTGAAAACCCATTTGCATGATATTGTTTTTCTACCTTTTGGGAGTTGTACTAAAGACCATGTTTTGTTACTCTCAAGCGAATTCATTTCATCTTGGACTGCTATTTTCCACTTATTCCAATCAGGCCTATTCTTTGCTTCTTCTAAAGATCGCGGTAAATCGTTCACAAAAGTTGTTGCACTTAATGCAAACCCCACATAATCCACCTCATAGTTTTCATGCCATCCGGGTGGTTTACGTTCTCTATCAGATTGACGACTCGATGATTCTGCTTCTTCGCGTTCATCAGATCGATCATCCATCGCTTCTTCTTCGTCGCATGTCCGGAAACTTTCGTCTACTGTGCTCGGTTCAGATGTTTCACCAGATTTCTCGATTTGCACATTTGGTTCGTCATCATCGTTTTCATCGTCAGAGATGTGCTTCAAAATATTAACTGGAGAATTAGTTATAGAATTTGATGTCACCTTTAGCTGTGTTGCTCGTTGGGTTTCCTCAAAAACGACATCTCTTGCCACGACGATTTTCTTCAACAGAGGGTGCCAAATGCGATAGCCACAATGACTATAACCGACGAAAAGTCCTTTCCATGATTTCGAATCAAGTTTCTTCCGGCACTCCTTCGGAATGTGAACATGTACTGTAGAACCGAAAATACGCAGATTACGAACATCGGGTTTAACACCTTCCCACATCTCATACGGTGTCTTTCCACTATCGATCGCATTTGAAGGACTGCGATTAGTTAAGTATGCCGCTGTCTGCACTGCAGTTCCCCAAAACTCCTTTCCGATACCACTATCACCAAGCATTGAACGAGCCTTTTCAACTAATGTTCTATTCATACGTTCGCTTACACCATTTTGCTCGGGCGAGTAAGGTACAGTCCATTCCACTTGGATTCCTTTTTCAGAGCAAAAACTCAAGAAACTTTCACTTTTATATTCTCCACCGTTATCACATCGGATTCTGGATATTCTTTTACCAAATTTTGCACTAACAATCGCTTCGTATTTTTGGAAATACTTTTTCACTTCACTTTTGTTTTGCATAAGAAAAACCATTGTGTATCGGCTCCAATCATCAATAAATGTAACAAAATAATTTGCGCCATTATTGTCCACTGGACTATTAGGTCCACATACATCGGAATGTATTAATTCAAGCACACGACGTGATTGTTTTTCTTCTCGCGAGTGAAACGGTTTCCGAGTTTGCTTACCTGTATTGCATGCTTCACAAAACACATTTTCGTTTCTACGCACCCATCAAAACACACTTCTACGCACCCATCATCAAAAATAACTTTAAAACCACTATTTGTTATTTTCCGTATGGATAACAAATTTGTAGGAGCTTCCGGCACATACAAAACGTTTTTCAGGGTAACTGGAATTTCATCACTTCCACCACGATCAAATACTATATCACCTTCATGCCAAGCTGTAATAAACTGATTTTCTTTCGCGACCGAAATATTCACTGGTGAACTTAATTTCCTTAACTCGCCAAATAAACTCTTATTATTCGATATATGCTCCGACGACCCAGAATCGACAATCCATGTTCCGTCAGAATTCATCGGAAATTTCCCATTGTTCACGAAACACACACCACGCGAATCGTCATCGTCACCACCAAGGTACGCGCTGGATTTCTTTGTTGGGTTTCTTCCCGTTGCTTTGTTCTTTTCTGGACACTGATTTGCCTTGTGGCCGTTCTTTTTACACACAAAACATTTTATTGTTCTCGTTTGCTGCTGTGGTTTTCGCTGCCAACCGTTTGCACTGGAAAACGCCGCTGGTTCCGAACTCGAGCTGTCCACCACACTACCACTTTGATGCTTTGTCTCTTCGTCAAGCAGTCGACTTTTCACGAAATCGACAGTTAAGCTATTCTCCGGCATTGTTTCCAAAGCCGTCACGAGCGTTGCATACGACGAATTCAAAGTAAGAAGAAGATGGCAAATCACATCTTCATCGTCCATTTTTCCACCAGTTGCTTTGTAATCGCGCACCAATTTGTCGAATTCCAAGAAATGCTCTCGAAGCGAGCCACTTTGGTGTTTCAGCGCAAGCAACTTTTTCTTCAAGAACATTCGGGACGCTAAACTTTTTCTTTCGTAAATACTATGGAGTGTATCCCACATTTCTTTCGGAGTATGTTTATCGCGAACATATTCCAACTGCGAATCTGCTATACGTGAGATCAGTAAAAGTTTACACTTCTTGTCATTTTTACTAAGATCATCACCATCTTTTCGTTCTTTCTGGATACATTCGGAAAGTCCTTTTTCTTCTAATAGAATTAACATTCTATATTTCCATGAAGCAAAGTTCGTTCCATTAAGCAATGGTAACAACACAACTTTATCATCTTCCATGGTTCAACACCACCAGTTTTCACTGCACTGTCCGTTAAACAATCACTTCACAAAAGAAGCCGGTATTCGTTTTCGCAGTACTGGATTAAACGTGTTCTGGCGGGACTGGGCCCATAACCTATTGAGCGTATTGAGCGAGCGCAGTAAACACAACCGTTGCTGTCGATTGCCAATGCTCAACTGAGGTTTTTATTCTACATTCTAGTTCAAGATATTTACAAGTGTACAGTTGTATATGTGAATACATTAAGCACGGTTTCCACGTATTGAATTGGTATCTCAACAGTTTTGGCTGCAGACTAGTTGCTCCGAACGGCTCAACACGGCTCAGAACAGCTCCGTACGGCCTTACGACGAATCGGTTTTCGACTGGCGACTCTGGGAAGCTGATTTCGGGGAAAGAATGACGATGGTCAGAAACCATTCAGAGCCTGCACACACACGATTAGTTTATCGCACAATCCACGTCCTGTGGACGAACGCATGTCGTAGGCGATGTAGAATATAGCTCGCCCACGAAAGGTACAACATTTAAAATACTAGCTGGCCCGACAAACTGAGTTATTCCGAAAAAAAAACTAAAATATTCCATTATTGCTTTTTTACTTGGGAAAGTTATATCGTGCCCGTATCCCCTTAGGATCCGATCATCGAGTGTAAACCGCCAGGCACCTTACACCAAGTGTCAAAGTGCTGTATACAACACAACAACAATCCTGCTCTTTGTATGGGAGTTTGAAAATCATTATTAAATTAAGTTTAGTGTAACATCTGAACGATTTTTAAGTCTAAAAACCTATAAACTGTATTATCATACCACCATAAGGTGTGTGCAAAGTTTCGTTGAAAATGATCCAGCCGTTTCGGAGTTTGCTCGCAACCAACACCGTGACACGAGATTTTTATATATATAGATAAAAAAAACACACATTTTAACGTAAAAATAGCTTTGAGTTGCTTTTCGTTCCAACTGGTGGGCTCATTCGTAAACAAACCCAAGTAAACAAAGCCCATTTGACTGGTGCCAAATCTACTCGATCGGTATTTCAGCACAGTGGGCTTATCCGAGGAGGTTTGAGTCAAAAGTTTTATTTTCCAAAATGTTCAAGTTTGCAGTTTATAATTTTCAAAATATAAATTGGTTTAAAGCTAGTTACAGGGTTTCACACTTTATCTCAAGACCACGGGACCCCTTCCCAAATCTGTCTTAGCCAAAGCCAAGACTGCAGTATGTTGCTTGAAAATGTTGATGATTCCTGAATTGGCTAAGGCAGCGGTCTAATGTTGTTGCGCGCAACATTGTTGCTCGGAAACATATCGCTGAGGTGGTCTATGAATGTTGCTGGCAACATTTCGCTTTGAGATTGTTTAGCGTTGTTTAGCGAAAATTGGCCCTTTAACCACCGACAAACCGACGTGAAACTGGCGTTACAAAAGTGTCCCACACGAAAGTACTGTCATTTGTATGTGAGGCGATCACTTCTGTCAAAGTAAGCTCTGTTCACTGCTGCTTCGATATAAACAACTTTTCCAAGTACAAACGGCGGAGGAAGTGTTAGGCAAGATTTTGTGAGAATTTTTGGACAAAACACCCAGGAAAATCATTTTATAAGTTTCCAAATCAATGCAAAAGATGTGAGAAGTGAATAAAACAATGCGCATTGGAATTTGCGGAGAAAAACAAAAAGGGGTTTTAGCAGTTCCTCCTTTGTGTCAGTGTAGTAAGCGAATCATTATAGAGATGGCGCTAGTGTTTAACGTATTTTCATTTGAAATAAGGATACAACTTTTGAAGCTAATTTTGTTCGAAGTGTCACGTCGGTTTGTCGGTGCTTTAACAGCTCAGAGTTTATTTTTTATCACTCACTTGTTGAATAAAGTGTTGAAAAAATAAAATACACACCAAAAAATGTATTATAAATGCTTAAAATCCAAATTTTGCGGATGTCAACAAAACGACATTGCTGCTGTGTCATTTCTTACCCCCGATTACCATGACCAAGGTAAATACAAAATGTTGCCATACAAAAATCAAATTGGTTTGAATTTGGCTGGCAACAAAGTTGCGCCAGCTGTCAAAATCCATATATTTGGCAAGCAACAATGGGCCTCATCGCGAACGAAAGTCGATAACGGAGTGTATAATTTAGTCGATCGGTTAGCAAAATTCCAATGTTATCCAATTGCGTTTTCTCAATCAGAATCTTCGCTAACCGATCGGTTTGGCAGTGGAGTGGAATGGCGTTTGCCGCCATAGCAACGTGGTTAAAAAGTCAAGCACTGGGATATGCAGTTGAAAACTTCATATAAAAAAACCATTTCAGTCGGTTACCCATATCTACTGCTCCACCCCAGTTGATATAACAGTGGAAAACTAAATAATATTAAAAACCATGTTTCACAGCTTGCACAAAGGATGTTTTATCGTTGTTTAAGTTATTTGAGATGTTTTATCACTCGAATTAGCTAAAATATTCTTTTTTAGAAAATTTAAATTTACCTGTTTTTTTTAAAAACAATCAAAACACATAAATTTAGGTTTATAACAGGTATCTAGTTTTTATAGTTCAAGCTAAGTAATAAGAAACCAACACAAGAAATCCTTTTCTGCTAATCCTTCCCTTTTATCCAACCTTATGTTATGGTTTCTTATGTTTTGTTATGGCTTTATGGCATGTTAGATTCGGTTCCGACACGTACATGCAACGAGATTGAGAAGACCAGTAGGATCACTTGGTACAAGAAAGTGTAAGCAACTCATATCCGTTGGAGCGGCGAGTTCCGGTCAGAATCGTTTGCGTTGCCTTGTACCTATCGAAGGTGTTGTGCTTACTTGTACCTTCTGGACTATCCCCAAAAAATCGGGGTTATTTATGGATGGATACTGCCCGAGAATGCTCGGCTTGACTCACACATCGCTAAGTTTCACGCCTCGTGACAAACGCGTCACCCAATGAACTTTTTTTGTTCATCCATTAAAACGAATATGTACACATCAAAAGCATTTATACTGAATCACATAGATTACAATTTTAACGTAGTTATTTTTTTTTAATCAAATCTGACGAAATCATCATCGTATGTGTGGAAGCACACTCATTGTCGTATCAAGCTCGCCAGGTTTCAGTGGACAGGCCATGTTAAACGCACGAACGACCCAGGTGTTGTACGGAAGGTGGTGGGGAGTGGATTTCATCACTTGGTTTTGAAACAAATAAACTTTAATTTTTTTTTTTTTGGGGGTAGTGGGGGATGTTGGTTGGGATTCCTCATATATGGGCCCCTTGTAGTCTTTGAGTCCCTTCGTCCGTGGAGCCTCTATCGTTCACGGAGGCCCGGGATGAGACTACTGTACACACCATATATGCTTGATATCCACGGGACCTCCCGCGGCCACTCAGTCCGCTTACCGTTAAATCCGCCATTGCGGAGGGGGCGTAGTAGGTTTAAATTTAAGTGGCCATTAAATGTAAGCCACTAATTAAGCCTAGGATAATGGACTGGCGAGGGCGAGAGACCGTGAGCGGTTTCGGACACTCCTTATTGCACGGAATAAGTGTACCGCGTTGTTTCAATATATTTTTGCACGAGAGCGTAAAACACGGATGTTCACGGATCCAACGTTCGCGGTGGCTGGAGTTGATGGACGCACATGGTACATGGCACAGGACAAGGGTCAGCGAAGGCGACAAGTTCAGAAAGGATTCAAAACTCGTCCTCCAGTTCATACGATTTTGTTTCATCTAGACTTGTTCAGCCAACAACCCGTTTTACACATTACCAGGATCGTTTGAACAGGCCTACAGTCGGTACTGTCTAAGGCCACTTCTGGTGTGGATTCTTCACTAGATGGTCCGTAAATAAGCAAAATTTACTATTTTATTCATTCCGCAAAACAACACCTCTAAATGTAAACAAAAGTGTGATTGACAGATAGGCAAAACCAATGGCTACTCGAATCGGAAAGAGTTATCCACCAGTGGAGAAATTATCTACCGCTGGAGAAAATTATCCACCGGTGGAAAACAAATTCCACCGGTGGATTCCAGCATATTTACCGATCGGATAAATTTTATCGACTATCGTTCGCGATGAGGCCCAATGTTGCGCGCAACAAGATTAGACCAGTGCCTTAGACAAATTCGGGAAGGGGTCACGCTGTTTTGAGATAAAGTGTGAAACCCTGTAATACCGCAAAGCAATCAATAATTTTATTCGATTTTGCTCTTACCAAATTCAACCAATTTCATTTTTATTAGGACATTGGAATAGTTTATCAAAAAAATATATCAAAATTTGACGCGTTCATCCTCTGATTAGCTCGTAGTGCTGATTGTCTGTCAAAAACGTCGTCGGTAACGCATGATCGGTATAGAAGTAGTGTATAAATTTGGAAAACAAAAATTATATCTTCTTCTAAACACTAATTAAGCGATATTTGAAGTAATAGCACAACTATGAATGACCATAAAGAAGGAAAAGAGTAAATACAAGTTGAAAAAATATGTTTTTTATCGATGAATTCAATTTTTATAACAATTTAGGAAAACTCGTTCGACAAAATGACAGCTGGAAAAACTGGTGGTACTAATGGAGCGAAATCCATAGCAAGCTAAGGGTGCGGGTTCCAATCCTACAGGATTTTGAAAAATGGTAGCTTTGGAACTCAATTCATTAGGCCCAGCAGTTAAGGAAGGAGCAGCTTGGAAAAGGGTATGTTGCTGTTTAATGAAAATACAAAACCCATTTAATTATTCAAAATTCATCGTTTTTTTTTGCAGACATGGATCGAAAAAAAGTCGATCGTGAAGAAAAAGCTCGGCTACAATAAAAAAGAAATGCAGAAAACCGGAGGTGGAAAGCCGACGTTTAATACACTAAGCGAGTTAGAAGAGCATATTGCAGCTATCACAAAAGTGCGAGAGATATCTGCCATATTCGACGATAGCATTTGCGTTGGAATCAAGCAATCCTCTGCAGACAAACGCTACGAGTTGAAACAACCGGGGCCATCACATCATTGCAAGGCTGTAGAACAGCAGGAACCATCGCACCTTAGCCATACTACCGATCGGCCGGGACCATCACACTATTCACAGACCACAGAACATCCGGAACCATCGCGCCAAACTCATACTACTGATCAAGGTGTTATAAATGACAAGGTGAAGTTGTTCAGAGCAAAATGACATTTCTCGACTTGACATATCTCTTCCGGGGGCTCCGGTATAAAAATCGGGGAGGGCTGGTGCGGGGTAATGAAATTTGTATGCAGAGAGTGACAGATATCCCCCACAATGTCGCCCAGCAAAAGCGATAAAAATCAACCTTCTAATTACATTATCCTTGCTACTGATCAACCAGGACCATCACGCTCTTTGCAGTACACAGACCACTCGGAACCATCACACCATACTATCAACCAATCAGAACCACCTCAACCTATGGATATCATAGAACTGCCGGAACCAATACAATTCATACATAATACAGAACAGCCGGGATCATCGCACAATAGCAACAATATTAATCAACAGCCATCAGATAGGACCAAAAAAAGCATCAAAACTGCCACAACTAAACAAGCTGATTTTCAAAAAAGGGTACTACAGCAAAATGATGAGATGAACAAACATCTTGGCGAAATTTCCAGCAAATTAAAAATATTAGCAAAGGGAACTTTGGGCTTTTTTGAAGAAATGCTAAAAATAATGAAAGATAAAAAGTAATGTAATATATCACACACACAAAAATTGTGCGCTGAATTCTTTTTATTCTGGGTAGCTTAATTGCGGCTCATCGTTATTCATTAAATTCGTCGGTAATACCATGCATGATGAGAAGGTTGTGTAACATGCAACAAACGTTTATGATACGAACACATTTGTTCGGTGCATAATGTAGTAGCCTTTCACCATTCAAGCAGCGAAATCGTGCTTTGAGCAAACCAAAGGTTTTTTTCAATGATGGAAAGTGCTTTGGCATGCTGTTCATTGAACAACGAATCTGGACTATTTGGCTCTGCATTTCTGCGCGGCTTGATAAGCCAAGATTTCGAAGGATAAGCTGAGTCTCCTAGAATATATTAGAAAGCGTAAAATGTAAAGATAAACTTAAAATGTGACATAAAAGCGTAACATGTGAATAGACCAACCAAAGAGTTTAAACATTCGGTCTCCATTTCTCCATTTTTCTTCAAAATATGAAGAAACGGACTGGAATTATAATTGTAAGAATCGTGATCTGAGCCGCCAAACCTCGCGTCTACAAAACGGATTATTTGCCTGTGGTCACATATCTTGAAGATAAGTTTCATATAATTTTATCGCTGTAAAATTATTGCACATCACATATTTATCATCAAAGCGTTAAGACTATAAAATCCCATTCTATTGAAATAATGGATTGAGTTGTCGTGAGGCGCAACGATTCTTATATGGGTTCCATCGATGCGCATTACTACACCAGGAACAGGTAGTTCGAGTAAAAGTATCTTCTGGCATCTGCTCTTTCGTCTTCTGTTAGATCCATGGTAATTGCGTATGTTAGTTCACGCTCCAGAACTGTTAAGGTTTGATCTAACGTTTCTGAAAAAGTAGATTGGCCAATTGTCATGGTATAATCGTTACCAACACCCTGTTGGTAAGATCCTTGTGCAAAAAAACCTTAACACAGTAGCCAGTTTTTGTTCTGCAGATAAACCACGGTTATGTTTTAGAACAATGAATGGGGCTATTTTTGCAAGAATTTCCTAGAACAGGCTCTTCGGGAGTCGAAAATTTTGCATAAATCTAGAAAAGAAATATTTCATCCAGTATTAGTTCTATGAACAAATAAACAAACAGAAAAGAAACAGCTCACACATCAACACGATTGACGAGAAAACAAAACTCCAGGTTCTACTTCCCAACCAACATTATCGCGCGACATTTTAAAATTTCGTATGAGAAAAACGGACTCAAAACGTTCTCAAAATGTGCTCATTAGCAGCACTAAAGAGCACGTCTCTGCAACGGTGCGACAGCGTGTATCATACATGTAGTTTCTGTATGCTACATTATTGTTCAATTTCTTTCATTCTCTCCTCTCTCTCAAAACAAACACAGGCTCTCTCTCATTTTTCCATTCCACACATTCGCTCTTTATTTTACCTCTTTACCTATAGTCACCCATACACTTTTCAATACTCACACAATTCACACTGCCAAAAACCCGTTGCGGATACACACGTACCCGTCTTGCCTGCCTTCTCTCCTCGTTCTTCCTTTCATCCAGCGTTGTCTTCGTAGAATGGTGTGCACGCGTTAAAAATTCTTCCTGCTTGCCTCCTCCTCGCTGCTCCCAGGTGCTGCGCTAGCGTGCTGGATGATCGTCCCAACCTTCCTGCCGCCTCTCCTCTACCAGGCGCTAGCACGTTGGAGGATCGTTCCTGCCTTCCTGCCGCTTCTCCTTCGTCCGGCGCTAACGCGTTGAATGATCGTTCCTGCCTCTCCTGTCCTTTTGTTTTTGGCACTGCTGGTGAAAGAGCGAAATATTATCTATGTTGAAAACCGCTGTTCCATTTAACGCGAAGTATAATACTTACCAACCAATTGATTATTTCTATCGTGGTCCGTGATCACTTCCGTTTGTGCGTGTGTTACGATTTGCTATAGAAAACGAATTTGATTTGATATCATCAATTATTAATACCATTCAGTTTGATACAGATTATATCAATCTTTTAATCCTTTATTAAAAGCTGTACTTATCAAATAGTTTTTCCGTACTGGTTTCACGAAAGAAAAAACGAGCACGCATCGACGCGTCCTTCTGCTTACAAACTTGATTTTACAATACCACTTCTTCATGTGAACGCGAAGCAGCGCCTTCCTCGGGTAGCTATACAGGTATTCCTCAATATACGTCATACTCGAAATACGCGATTTCACTATACGCTTTTTTCTAAATATGACAGTTCTTTAAGCAAATTGTTCTAATTTGAGAAATCGAATAACAAATGCAAAATAAATTCCCTTTTGGTTGAATATTAAAAACCATTTCAAAAGGTATAAAATTGTAATATTGAGTTAAAATCAGATCAAATAAATAATTTAGTGGCTAAAACATACCACTTTATGCAAAATTATACGAAAATTAGCTATAATTTGACTGAAAACCTCGAAATTCGACTTTCGCTAATATTCGAGATACGCCATTGCCTCCGGTCTGCATTGAAAACGTATATCGGAAAGTACCTGTACAATGATACAAATAGCGGGCGAGAGGAGAACGCTTGCGTGAACTATTGGTGTAGCAAGCGAAACTGGACAAGTCCCAGAAAAGCGAGATGCAAGAGTTTCTCTCTAACGATGGAAAGAGAAGAGCCACATGAAACATGAGGATGTTTGATGTGACACAGCCAAGTTGCAAGCAAAACCAGACCAACACCCAGAAGAGCGAGGCAGAACGAATTTTTTTCTGAATGTAAGAATGAGAAAAATGATAGATGCACATAAAAATCGCGCGATAATGCCGGTTGGGTTAGGCACTGGTATAATCTTGTTGCGCGCAACATTGTTGCTGGCAAAATGTATGGATTTTGACAGCTCGCGCAACTTTGTTGCCAGCCAAATTCAAACCAATTTGATTTTTGTCTGGCAACATTTTGTATTTACCTTGGTCATGGTAATCGCCCGCCATGCAATTGACAGCGATTTGCGAGGGCGTGCGAGGGCTCGCATGCCATACAAGTTCACCGCCCCAGAGCCCTCGCATTAAAGAGTTTGCGAGCCTTGGTAGTTTTTTCACACCTAGTTTTAGCAGTTATAATTATAGCACCTCGAGAGCAGGTATAACAGTGCGATTTGTAGCATACTAAACACCTGAATTTTAACATTTTAGTTTGCAAATATCCACAAAATTAGAACTAGTGATCTTTTCGATGAATACCACCGAAAAAAATATAATTTATGAGCAAAAATCAAAGATTATTTCATATACTATAAGATATCGAGCAGATGATACCACACGCAACCCTCGCAATGCTTAACGGGAAGTGTATTAATCTATATTTTGTGCAGTTTTAGATCCAGATTATTTACAAGAGTACCATCAGCAATGGCTTCAAGATCATCCCAATATCGGAAGCGTCGTCGCTTTATGGAAGAAGTTGAGAGAGAAATAGACAATGAGATCAATAATATGGAGACTTCCTCACCTGTCATGGTTCCGGCATCGACGACCAGGATGTTCAGTAAGTAACTAATATTGTGTTTTTTAGAGTACTATTATACATAGAAAACGGAATTTTGTCGCAGTATATTGCCAATTGGTAATCAGCAGCTACGTTGATTCATATTCCGATCGCAATATTAGGTTTTGTACCGCCATCGTTTCTGCATCAGTTCTGCACCGCCACCCACAATGACAACATGACGTTTTTTATATTTAACCTTACTTAGGAAATCACGTCGTCGTTTTCTGGTTGGCAGTGTGAATCCAAAAAGTTTATTTTTGCTTTTTAAATTGTTTTTAGTAAAAACAGACAGCCACTTGAATTAGCCAAACATCCATCGTGGGAGACATGATGATGTTTTGTTCTTTAACGATACATTAGTAGGACTTTCTTCCTTGCAGCAAAGCAACTTCCAAAGGCTACGTTGCTGTCTACTTCAAACTACACCGCTGCGGGTACCTCGGCAGCGCTGAGACCAACATCCGTGGCCACTGCAGCTTGCTTCTCATCGTTTATTGGCGATTCCGTATCATCTCCCTGAACCCTGCCTGTTGCTGCTGAAGCGCGCCGTGACCAGCCGCAATCTGCAGTGACGCTGGTGGGGTTGGAGGAAGTCTGGCTCGAAGCTTCTCTCGTCAACGCATCGTTGCCTCTCGTCGGTTAGCGTTGCGTGGCTCGTTGCGGACGCGCCGAACAGTTTCAGGTTGCGTCTCTAAGATGGCCATCTCCTCTTCGTATTACACAATGATCTGCGACGCCAGGGCAACTCGTTCATTGTCTCATGCTCCCTGTAATTGAATTGTGATCCGCCTAGAAGCTTCGTAGATAAGGCTCCAGCTCTCGACCTCGCGACAGGTGAGGTTGGAGGGTGTCCGTCGAATCGAACCTGATCAACCATGGCCGACATGCTTCTGGATTTTGCAGCAAAGCGCGGGCACTCCAACAACACGTGTTCCTCGTCCTCCGAAACGCCGATGAACCACTGACAGTCCGGGGACGGTCGTGAATCCTTTGCTAATAATCATTCTCGTAAAAAAAAAAATCTGTCCTGACCTGTTTAAGCCTGTGGCTGGGCCAGATGGAAGGTCGTGTCTCCGTGTTAATGCCAGTCGCTGACGGAAGGTGCTAATTTCATTTCATTGTTAACTGACTTTTTGTGCCATATATATGTGTTTAATTTAACTAATGCTATGTTTTTCTCTTTTGTTTCTTTACAGCCGAATTGCATAGTACTGATAGCAACTTAGGTGCGAATGTAGAGTGTAGCTTTAGCATAGATGTAGATACTAACAATACTAACAATGACAGCGCTGCAACTGTTGACGAAAATAATTTGGATGATATAGAAGATGAACAGGAAGAATGTGCTGAAGATTTGTATGATGCTTATAACTATTTGAATGATTTTCAAAGTTTAAAAGAAGCTTAGAGATATTTGGCAATAATGGGTCATCTTTCTCGCAACTTTCTCACCTTGCTTCTTGCAATTTTAAGAAAATTTGGTCATCCTGAACTTCCTAAAGATGGTCGTACTTTACTAAAAATTCCTAAAGTTAGCCAAGAGATTCAGCATATAGCAGGTGGACAAATGTGGTACTCAGGGATAGAAGTTGGCCTTCGAAATTATTTTAGGAATCATGTTCCAGAGGAAAATAAGTTTTCGTTACATATTTTTATTGATGGCCTTCCTCTCTTCAAAAGTAGTGCTACACAATTTTGGCCAATTCTTTTTAAAGTAAAAGAAATTCCCGATTGCCCGGTAATGATCGCAGGTGTATTTTGTGGTCAGAAATAACCTACCGACTTAGAGCCTTATTTGCGACAGCTCGTAGATGAATTAAACAATTTGCAAGTAATAGGCATGCTGTTTGGAGAGAAAGTTGTAAAAATTATTGCCAAGGCTTTTGTCACCGATACCCCTGCGCGGGTCTTTATAAAATCGGTAATGTACTTTCCGGCAAAACATGGGTGCACGAAGTGTACTCTCGTTGGAGAGTTTGTAAAACCGGAGCGCAAAGTAATATTTTGTTCACCGCAACCTGCTCCACCACGTACAGATGAAAGTTTTCGACAAAGACACGATACAGAGCATCATAAACAAATTCGATCTCCTTTAGAAGAGATTGGTGGATTAGATATGATCAAAAGTATTCCCACTTCTGATCGACTTCATCTTATCGATATTGGCAACACTCGTAAATTTTTGTACGGCCTTTTTCATCATAAATTTCTAAGTTTTGTAATATGGTCTAGTGAACACAAGAAAAATGTCTCTCACGTTTTGATGAAAACGAAACTGCCTTCTGAAATACATCGACCATTTCGATCTCTTGACACTCTTCAGTATTGGAAAGCAACTGAATTTAGGTCTTTCCTACACTATATTAGCCCTGTTATATATAAAGATTTTATGCACAGTGAGGGCTTTAACCATTATTTGCTCTACTTTTGTGGCATAACTATTTTCTCATCGTCAGTATTTAAAAATTTGAACCCGCTTGCAAACAGAATGCTTCAACAATTTGTTGTTGATTTCCCACTGTACTATGGTCGCACCCATATGAGCAGCAATGTGCACAATCTTCTCCACGTATTTGATGACGTTGAAGAACTTGGTCCATTGGATGATTGGTCTTCTTATGATTATGAAAACTTTTTACAGTTTATTAAACGAGATGTTAAGACAGGTTCAAAATGTGTGGAACAAGTAGCGGGCAGATGCAAGTTATATGCCTCAATCAATGTACATCATGGTCCCAAAGAAAAGAAATATCCCTGTTTGACTATAGATGGCTGTGGACTACATGTAACTGAAAGCTTTATTTTAAAACCAAAATTTCGGGATCAATGGTTTTTAACAAAATCAAATGGTATAGTTAAATTTTTGAGAGCAGAAATCTCTCCGCAGAATTCGTTGGTTATCGTTGAAATCAAGTATGATAATAAGGAAAATTATTTTACGGCTACATTTAAAGATAATGTATCTTTTGTAGCGATACAGTCTAGTGAACTGAACATTCATAAACTAAATTCTTATTCACCATCTACTATGGTGACACTTGACCTTAAGTCTGTTAAATGTAAGTTAGTTGCCGTTAATTTACCCCCTCGTCCTCTTGTGTACTTTGATGTTGATGAATTTCAAGATTCTATGCCTCCATCTGTATTATTTTTTCCATTATTACACACTTTTCTTCCAAACTAACCATATATTTTATCTTAAAATCATGATTGTGACTTGTTTTGTCTTAGTGTAAATTACAATGTTATTTTTTTCAAAGGTTTACGGGTTTATTTCAAAACTTTTGGCGGAGGGTATATCATAGTATGTATAATATATCATATAATGTATTATGTAGAGGGTTTAGGTTGACGATGTATTACATCACATTTTGAAAGAGGGTACATCATAATAAAAGTATAAAATAGGTTTCATTACAGAGTTAGCAGGGTAAGAAATTTGTTTAATTTACAGGAAACTTCATTGTAGTTTTTTTTACTCAACAGATCAGCACGAATTGTCGCATGCACATGCATTTAATAATAATTGTAAAAGTTTGTGAAAAAAAACCAAGAGATTCATTTCATGTTTTTTTTTTTTTTATTCAGGAGTAACGGTCCAAAAAGGCCGTATTGCTTATATTTCATGTTTGTTTATACTTAAAAAAAAAATTAAAAAATTAAACACAATTATTTTTGATAATTTGGACTTATTACTACGTTTAACAACAATGCCAATCTTTAAAACAAATTATCCAATCAACCTGTGATCCATAAGTAGTGTAACATCCACGACAGTTATAACTAAAATATTAGAACAGTTGATTGATCGTATGGTATCTTTTGATCATTCCGTACAAACACTTATCTCCAACATCTATTTTTTTTTTTTCTAATACTGCTCAACGTGTTTCGCATCCCATACGAGGATACATCGAGGAAAAGCTATCCCCTTACGTGGCACGACACGACGTGACTGCGCTTAATATGGCATTTCTTCCAGTCTCAACAGTAGAGTTCCGCTTGTTTTTTAGATAAGAAGTAAGTTAACATTTATTGTTTCATTTCTACAATTTATTTCAATTACTATATATTCAGTAATAAATGCAATCTTGCTCATAGCAAGGATTTATTTCGTAATTCTATATAATGCATTTACACAACTCAAATAAGTGTGTATTATTTCATTTGAATTCTTTTTTGATAATCCAATTCTAATTAATTAGTTCATCTAGATTATAACAGAGCTTCCACTAATTTTAAGAACTATAATCTACTTATCTTCTACTATTTACACACTAATTGATCTCGGCTTATGGCAACTAGACTTATTTATGTATTTGTTTCGTTTTAAATTATCACTATGATTTAATTTAAGCTGCATCCAATCTTTTAATATCGTATCCGAACAATTTCCTCCTAATTCTTGTATAACTAGCACTATATTTTTATATTTACACGAAGGTATTTTATCTCCTACTTTTGCTCTTCCTGTCCTCGAACATTGCAGTAAAATGTTAGGCCCTAGGATTAAATGAAGAGCGTCACAAGCACGTTGTTTAAAATCGCCCTCTGCAATATTTAGTTTCACCCATTGCACAAATTCATCTCGGTACTCTTTTTTTCAGCTTCTCCTCCAGAGCATTCATCTCCTCAATGGTCTCTACAGTGCAAAAGGTTGGCGAAGGGATTTTATCCGTGGGGCTCAAGCAGGTGTTTTGATTCGCCAACAGTTGTTGCATCATCCCGGTCAGAACATCGAGCTTGTTGTTCATCACATCGTTCTGGACCTTTAGCTGAGCTACCATTCGAAGTAAAATCATACATTCTTTTGCCAAATCAGTTGATACCGGCACGTTGTTGTTTTTGTCCTCCACCTAGAAAAGTTCGTTTTATATAGTTTCATAGAGTATTTGAACGTTGCCTATGAGTTTTGTTTTCCCTTGTGTATGCAAATCTATATCGACCAGTTAAGCTTTTTTTGTTAAACAATAAGAAGCTCTACACGAAGTGAATCTGGTGAACAATACAATCTCTTAAATTCTTTGAATTCAAACATGACATTTCATTTGGCGCCGAAAGAAAATTGATATCACAACTACATACATAAATACCCTCCTACCTCACCAATACATGTATATCAAGGTCGGCGCGCGTACACTCACACACTCGCAAAAGCCTGTTCTCATATCCCCTAATTTTACCCTCAGTCCGAACAAAAACGTCCTCATTTTTTTCATATCCCAGGGTTCGGTGACACAAAATTAGGGAGTTGTATGCAATTTCGAGCACTTGTTTGTCGAGTGGGTTTACAGCGTGCTAGTGAAACGAAACAATTTTGGAGTGGTTTTGTGATTTCAAGTGCGATAAAAGCGAAAATGGATGAGATTCTGAACATTCTGCAGGAAGAAGATGTAAGAATATACGAAGTGTTCCGTAAGTATCTTTGAATCACAAATGATTTTCATTTTAGCTTCCGGTACCTGGTCTAATTTGCTTCTTCTGTGGGGAAAAAGTGTTTGGATATGTAGAAGAACTTCAGCATCATACTAATGCACATATTCGGCAACAGCACTTTGATCCGGATCATGTGTTTTATGATTGTATGGTACCAAAATGTCGATCGACATATAACCATTTCAAATCATTAAAAAGGCACATATTGCAACAACACCCACATTCGCCCAAAACACCCGGTGCTAAAAGAGCTATCGGAGAAAGGCTCAATGAGATCCCAGACGAACCCATAACAAAAAAATCAAACCACATTGATATGGAAACTGATTTTGACACCAATTCATTTCCGGCAACTGAAGAAAATTTTGCATTTTTTGAAGAAACAATCTCTTTGGAACAAATTAAAAAAGCGTCGCTCTGGGTATTTGCAGATTGACGGCAGATGTTTCGCTTCCTCAAACCAAAATTTCGCAAATGATAAAACTTTGCGAACACCTAGTAAAAATGCTTGGTGTTTACTTCGAAGAAAGAACAAAATCATTTTTAACGGAACGTAAAACTGATTTAGCTGCTCCAGAAACTATAAACTTTTTAAACAAGTTCCACGTGGAAGATTTGTTTTCGGAAGTTTCAACGCGTTCAAAACAAACACAGTTTTTAAACAATTTGGCAGTTAGTATTCCAAGACCAGTAGAAAAATTGCTTCAAACACGAGAAGATATTCGGCATATTGATGGTATACCAACAAAAGTAATAGTTAACGAAACCTTCATGTATATACCCATCACTGAGGCCTTGAAGCTAATTTTCAGAAATCCCCAAAACAGAGAATTAATGACAGATAATTTGCCACCATACCCAACCCTCAAAGAATACTCTAGTTTTCGATCAGGGGAAACATACCAAAACAGTGAATATTTAAAAAAAAATCCCCGACGCCATACAAATAAACCTTTATCAAGACGACGTCAAACTCGGAAATGCACTGAGCTCTAGAGCAGGTATTAACAAAGTATCGGTGTTCGATTTTAAAATAGAAAATGTTCCAAGCAGGTGAAATAGTTCTCCGAAAACAATATTTCCACTTATCTATTGCAATTCTATAGACTCCAAAAAGCATGGCGTTAACAAGATCTTGGAACCTCTAATTCATGACCTCCGAAAACTGGAACACGGAGTAGATGTTTTCAACGGAACAGAAAAATATACCATACGAGCGGTGGTAACGATGTTCTGCGGTGATACACTGGCTGTACATGAGGTTTTCGGACTACTGGGACCCATGGCAAAGTTCTTTTGCAGACTTTGCACTATACCAAGACCAGCATTTCACCAGAATCCGTTCCAAAATTTTCCCATGCGTACGAAAGAGTGGTACAGTATCGGACATAAAGATAGAACCCTGGTGTTTTCAACGCACCTTGCACTTGTTTTACCACGTTACTTGTGTTTTTTTTTTTGTTTTACAAGGAGGGGGAATCTTCGAAAGACTTCCGTTGTCGCACGGGTGTTGACATGGGATTCTTACCCAGTAAACCCCCTCCTTGGGCCATATACCCTTCCCCATGGGTTCACCTTTCGGTATGCTTCTTGGGGAAGGGCTTATGCATCAGCATTTCATCCTCGCTACTGCACGATGAGCCAAAGTTCGCGAGACAGATTTGACAGTTATCACGCGAACACAAGACGGTCATGACGACGACGCTAAACACTAGACATTAAACGACACTTTTTCCGCCGCGCACTCACGCGTTCACTAACACATACACTCACGACGAATTTAAATATCGCCGAGCTGCTGGTCTTGCTTCCATTTTTGGTGCAGCTTGGTCAGGATTGTTGTTGTCGCTGCCTCCCATGAGTCGGTGTGCTGCAGCATGACTTGTACCAGGTTTGAACGGCCCACCTCTACTCTGCAACTCTCGTTCAACTGCAGGCGTTCCTCGGCGAATCGAGGGCAGTGGAACATGACGTGGTCCACCGTCTCATCTTCATCCTTGCACGCAGGGCACCGAGATGAAGAGGCGCGATTGAACCTGTGCAGATAGCTTCTAAAACAGCCATGGCCGAAAAGAACCTGGGTGACAAAGTAGTCCACATCACCATGTTTCCTGTCTAGCCATGCTGCAACGTCGGGGATCAGCAAGTAGGTCCATCTTCCGTTCAACGAGTTACTCCACTCGTTCTGCCATTGCCGCATCGATGCTTGCCTTGAGGCTTTCTTGGCAGTCTCAGTGAAAGATTCCCCCGCACGCGATTTCCGGAAGTTCTTCGAGTCCTCCTCGAGGGTGATGCAAAGAGGCATCATGCTCGCAATAACGCATACCGCTTCGTACGAAATGGTACGGTACGCGCTAGTAACACGCATGGCCAACTTCCTGTGCACCTTATTCACGGTGTTCTGGTGCTGCTTCTCCTTTAGTATATGCGCCCAAACCGGCGCTCCGTACCTCAACACCGAGATGGCGCAGTTAGCATGAAGGCGCCTAATGCTGCTACTCGGTCCGCCAATGTTTGGAGTGAATGCCGCTAGTGCATTTATTGCTTTCATGGCCTTCTTGCAGGCTTCCTCGAGGTGGCTCTTAAATTTCAGTCGGTCATCAATGACTACCCCAAGATACTTCAGCGATCTGGTAGACTCGACTTGTACAGTTCCTGCCATTATAGAGAGAGATTGACTGTCAAACTGAGTGGATGTGCCTTCCTCGTGCTCCTGATTTTATACGCTGTTTTGCCGTGTTATTTCTGGAATCTCAACATTTGCAACAGTGGTGCTGCTGAGTTGTTCGTACTGGCTAGTGCGTGCCTTCGATTAATATAAAGCTGCTTCTGTTTATTCAACATTTTTGCCGAGAAAGTGTTTGGCTTCGTTTCTGCTCCTGTCACTCATCAGATTGTGCTGAGTCATCGTTATGCAGTGCTCAACCTGCAATGCACCCACCGATAGTGCTAATTCGGTGTCCTGTGCCGGTGTTTGTGGTTCCAAGCATCACACCCATTGCACGGGGTTGTCCCGTGATTCTACTCGTGAGCTTGGGCGTAATAATCAATTGTTGTGGTTGTGCAAAACATGTCACGAGTTTCGCATTGGCACAAATTCACTTCTCACAAGTGAGATAGCAGCCCTACTCGAATTGGTGAAAGCAGATATTCTCACCACAATTGACTCATCTCTCTCTTCTCTTAGATCGGCTATCAAGAGCGATTTGCTTCCTGAGATCCTCGCTCTCGTTGATAAGCGAGCGCTAACACCCATATTAGCTAAGCCGTCTGTTAGCAACGCATCGCGATCGCACACATCCACTAATGTATCGTCGCTCAATGCCACAAATACATCCAGAACGACTAAAACAGCTTCCGCTCGCCGTACATTTACTAACTCAACGGAGCTCACTGATGATATCCTAGCTGCGAACGATACCAACACTGTGGATGATTCTGACAACTGTAACCACTACAATCATCGTACTAAGCCGACTAGTGATGTTAGTGCTGGAAACTATCGAACAAATACACAAGCATCTTCTGATCCTGTTTTGAACCAAAACACCACCAACACGGGCATAGCCGAGAAAGTATGGTTATACTTCACGAACATCAAATCGCATGTCTCGGCTGATGATATGCGTGTGTGGCTTAAAGCTGTGCTACCAACGGACGATATTAATGTTTACCGTCTCACGAAAAAGGGTGTGAACCTGGACTCGATGTCCTTCATATCGTTCAAAGTGAGTGTTCCTAAATCTCTTAAGGAGCTTGCGCTGCAGTCTACTATTTGGCCAGTTTCACTTACTGTTCGGGAGTTTGTTGCTCGTGGCCTACCAAAGCAACGTGTACATGAAAGGGCTCGATTTGACCCTTCTGAGCTTATTTCGCATCGTACAAATAGTCAAAATTGCTCTTCAGCTGTGCCAAAAACTACCGCTCATCCGGATAATTTTTTGGATCATCGATCGCCACCCCCACAGCGCGTGATTCTATCACCATCCCAGATGACCGAGATCCTAGAGACTATTCAACTGGAGTTTCCTCCCACACCGCCTCAGTTATCACCGGGGGTGGGGCTTCAATCACAATCCAATCTCAGCAACACGAACCGCTCACCACAGATCAGCCCGTTTGCCAAACGGATAGCTCGCAATTAATAGACCCATTTGTGATATATTACCAAAATGTTCGAGGCCTTCGCACCAAATACAATGAATTGCGCCTTTCTGCGAATGAATCAGGGTTTGAAATGCTTGCCCTTACTGAAACCTGGTTAAATGAATCGATTCCATCCAACATGGTCCTTGATAGTGATGCCTACAACATATACCGCTGTGATCGAAGCAGGTTAAACAACGATCGTTCGCGTGGGGGTGGTGTGCTACTTGCATGTTCCGTTCGATATCCTTCTGTGGCACTTAACATTAATCAACCCACGCTTGAAGCTTTATGTATACGTGTTTCTTTTTCTAAGTTTCGTCTTTATGTGGGGATTGTTTATGTGCCACCGTATTTGAGCAGCGACCGCAACTATTTGGAATCCCTTTCTGCTTTCATCAGTGATGCATACATGCAAATGAAACCGAATGATCATCTTATCCTTCTGGGTGACTTCAATCAACCTGCGTTAGAGTGGTCGCTTTCTACCGCAGTAAGGCCAGATTCATCTTCAGCTATAAGACATTATGTGCCACATATTTCTTCGAATACATCCAGTTCCTGCTTTTTGGATATGTTAAACCTGCATGAACTCTATCAGCTGAACGGGGTGCATAACCATTTAAATCATTATTTGGACCTGGTGCTCTCCAACTCTGCTGCAGCTGCTTGTTGTTCTGTGTATCCTGCTTCGTCACTGCTCCTGCCCCAGGATGCCCATCATCCTGCTCTAAAAATTGCGTTACCGTCTTCTTTATTTAGGGCTAGTAGGGTTATGAATGTATTACCTTCTGCTCCTAATTCATTGAGAGTTCGTTATAATTTTCGGCTCACAGACTATCGTAAACTTAATTCAATTCTATCTCGTTCCGACTGGTCTTTTTTTTATCAATGTACATCGGTCGACGAGGCTGTCCAATCGTTTAATGCTTTGTTAACCTCTGCACTCCTTTCATGTACACCTATTTTTCGTTCCCCTCCTAATCCTCCCTGGTCCAATCGTACTCTTCGCAACCTGAAAAAGGATAGAATGAAATATCTTAGGAGGTATCGTCTGAACCGATCTGCTTTCAACTTTCGTTTATTTAAGTACGCTGCCTCTGCGCATCGACTATACAACAGGGCTTGTTTTGAGGCCTATTCGAGTAGACTGCAATCGCGTTTCCGTTCTGATCCAGCATCCTTCTGGCAATTTGTTAGGATTCGAAGAGGGTGCAATACGTTACCTAATGAAATGGTACTTGATTCTCGAACTGCCTCTACGCCTGTTGAGATCTGTGAGCTATTCTCTGCGCATTTTTACCAAATGTTTGAGCCACCGGTTAGTGACCCTAACCTTATTGAGGGTGGGCTACTCTACACGCCAGAGAACTTAATTAATCTCTCCGATATTTCGATTAGCTCTGAAACAGTTGTACAGGTGTTATTTGGGTTGAAACATTCTTTTACTCCTGGTCCAGATGGCATTCCAGCCTCTGTTTTAATAAACTGTAAGGACGTGCTTGCTCCACACCTTGCTAAAATTTTCAACCTTTCACTTTCTCTTGGGGTTTTTCCTGCTCTTTGGAAATCCTGTTGGCTTTTTCCGGTACACAAAAAGGGATGCCGTAGCATTGTGTCTAATTATCGTGGGATAACCCAAACTTGCGCCACAGCCAAAACTTTTGAGCTATGTATCCTTCCAACCATACTTCATAGTTGTAGTTCAGCTATTAGCCCTAAACAGCATGGGTTTATGCCTGGTAGGTCTACTTCAACTAATCTCATGTCTTTTATTTCCAATATTTTTAGATCTTTTGAGGCCGGTACCCAACTTGATGCAATATACACCGACTTTCATGCTGCTTTTGATAGTTTGCCTCACTCTTTATTATTAGCTAAATTGTCTAAACTTGGTTTTGGTGATGGCATTATTAGCTGGCTGTCCTCATATTTAAGTAATCGATCATGCAGGGTTAAAACCGGGTCGTACTTATCTGAGGAGTTTTTTTGTACGTCAGGTGTCCCTCAGGGTTGTGTGCTAAGTCCACTTCTGTTTTCTTTGTTCATCAATGATGTTTGTAATGTTTTACCTCCTGATGGTCATCTCCTTTATGCGGATGATATCAACGCAAAACTCATGCACCACCTGTGATAACTGGCACAAAAAAGGATATAGCAGCTTTTCCTATCAAAATAGTTCCCGCTCATTCCGCGGTGCAAAAATGCGCGTTGTATATTTCCCGGCTCTCTCCCGATACAACCAGTGACCAAATTGTACAAATGGTCAAACAAGCTTTATCCATTGACGATGCTACAGCATACTGTCTTATTCGCCAGGGTACAAATACGGCTACACTCTCATTCCTGTCGTTTAAAGTGTTAGTGCCTTTATCACTACGTGACAAGGCTCTTTCCCCTGACACCTGGCCTCTTGGCCTATCAGTACGTGAATTTATTGACTACCGAACTCAACAGCCGAGTGCAAATTTTCGTATACAACCGCCAATGGGTCTCTCCACCCCTACAACTTTGCCTACGGTGCTAAATATTCGCTCACCGCCACTGCTGGATCACACAATTTTATCGGCACACACTCCACGCACATCACCAACACCGCAAACCCACTAATATTCACCGGTATTCAGTCCACGCACATCGCGCACACTTACAACCACACAAATCATCCTGACACGTCTCAAGAAACGAAGAACACCGGCGCTGAAACAACGTTAGTAAATAATAATTGCACTTACCAGACGATTGTTTTTCCTACAACAAACAACATTTTTTCCACTGAGGCAGTGCTTGACGAAAGGCGCACGCAACTTAATGATCGTGAAACCAAAACAAACCATCGCCAAAGAACGGACACTACACTCACACAATCGCACGGCTATCATGTCAATCCTACAGGGGTCGCCTGCCGTAATAATACTGACGAATTATTGTTCCTGTACCAAAACGTTAGAGGATTGAAATCTAAATGCAATCAAGTATTTGACTATGTTTCTACAACCCACTATGACGTTATTATCCTGACTGAAACATGGTTGGATTCAACGATTGATTCCTCGGAATTGTTCCCGGATAATTATACAGTGTATAGAACAGACCGCAGCACCAAAAATAGTAAAAAATCAACCGGTGGCGGGGTTCTTATTGCCGTTGCTTCACACCTACGTACAATACTTTGTCCTACACAGGATACCGTTGAGCAACTCTGGGTAAGAGTTTATGGTAATAAACGTACTTTTATCACGGGTGTAGTGTACATTCCTCCAGATTTAGTAAACAACACTACTACCATGCAAACTATCTGCTCCACCATAGATAATATTGCTTGTGCAACCACCGATACGTTTCTCCTATTCGGGGACTTTAACTTCCCCAATCTTTCCTGGAACACCGATGATTCTAACGTTCCTGCACTGCGAATCAATTATGAGAATTCACGAATTACGGACAACTGCCGCTCTTTGCTTGACTGCATCTATAGTAATGGGCTTTCTCAGATCAACTTTATACCTAATGCATCGGATAACATTCTCGATCTCATAATTGTCTCTGACGAGATCCTACATTATTGTGCCCCACCGGTGGTGTCACCCTTCCCTATGGTTGCCGTTGATGTTCATCATCCTCCTGTTGAACTACACTTAACTGGTGCTGGCAATACAGCTCGTTCCTGGCGTTCTACCGCACCAAACCGTGAGTCCGGCACACGTAACTACAGGCGAACTAACTTTATCCGTCTAGCTGAACTGCTTCAATCTACTGACTGGTCTTTCCTGGAAGGTAATCCGGATGTTAACTCAGCATTGGAACTATTTAACACAACACTACTGGCGCTTATATCTGATTGCTGTCCTCTAATGCCACCGCGTCGCAGTCCACCATGGTCTGATGCACGTTTACGCCGTCTAAAGCAAAACAAAGCGTCATGCTTTCGCTTTTACAGTACAAATGGTACACAACACTCCAAATTAAGGTTCATTGCTGCCCATAATGTATATAGAAGCTATAACAGACAACTTCATACTCGTTATCTCATTCGAGTGAAATTCTCGCTCATCAGACACCCAACACGATTCTGGAGGTATGTTGAATCAAAACGCGGTAACAGCTCGCTCCCCGATGTTCTCACATATAACAACGTCTCCACAAGCAGTAAGGAAGGCATGTGCAACTTATTTGCTGATCGTTTCAAGGACTGCTTTACTACGGATGATGCAAGCTTATCATTAGAAGCAGCTTTAAATAATGTGCCCCGTGATGTTGTTGACATTGACGTACGCGATATTATTATCTCGGTAGATACTGTACTACGTGCTCTGCAGCAGGTCAAAACCTCATACAACCCTGGACCCGATGGTATTCCTACGGCAATCCTTGCCAAATGCCGCGAATTTTTAGCAGAGCCTCTGTCTCAAATCTACCAACTCTCTTTTGCACAAAGTACTGTACCCACGGCCTGGAAATCCTCTGTGATGTTTCCGGTGTACAAAAAAGGAGATAAAAACTCTGCTGAGAACTACCGCGGTATAACCACCTTGCCTTCTTGTGCCAAGGTGTTTGAGATCGTCATACAAAACTCGCTAATGTATCACTGTCGTTCTTATATTTCTACACGCCAGCATGGTTTCTTTCCTCGACGCAGTGTTACCACAAACCTGGTGGAATTCGTCTCCAACTGCCATGCAGCCTTTACTTCCGGAGCTCAGATGGATGCAGTATACACTGATCTTAAGGCTGCGTTTGATCGTGTGAACCATCGCTTGCTGTTGGCTAAGCTCGCCCGGATCGGTCTCTCTACTCCGCTGGTGAATTGGTTCAGGTCCTATATCTCTGAACGTAGCTACTACGTACAAATCGATGGTGTCTCCTCTAACGTTTTCGAGAGTTCATCTGGCGTTCCTCAGGGCAGCAACTTGGGACCACTGCTGTTCTCGCTTTTTATTAACGACATCACACTGGCCATTACGGAAGCAGATTGTCTGCTTTATGCGGATGATGTTAGGCTGTTTCGTATCGTACGTAACACTTCCGACTCTCTTTCTCTGCAAAGATCTATTGATGTTTTCTCTGACTGGTGTATCAATAACGCCCTGCTAATTTCTGTTGATAAGTGTACGTCAATGTCTTTCTTTAGAATAGCTAGTCCGATTAGGTATATCTATAGCATATCAGGGACACAACTACCGCGGTGCAATACGGTCAGGGATTTAGGAGTGGATCGCAAACTAGATTTCCGACAACATTACTGTGATATTTTAGACAAAGCTAACAAAATGCTAGGATTTATTCGTCGACATTCGAGAGAACTCAATGACCCACACTGCCTGTTAACTCTGTATAAGTCCTATGTTCGTTCCATCCTCGAGTTTAGTTCTACAGTTTGGTGTCCATTCTCTAGTGTTTGGTCCAATAGAATAGAAGCTGTCCAAAAGAGAGTTACTCGTATTGTCCTACACTTCACTCCGTGGCGTAATGTAACCCCTCGTCCATCGTATCATACTCGTTGTTTGTTGTTTGGTCTGGACACACTTGCTAGGAGACGTGATAATGCCCAATGTACGTTTTTGTCCAAACTTATTGTCGGTGAGATAGATTCGCCAGAACTACTGGCTAGAGTCAACATAAATGTCCCTCCTAGAGTGTTCCGTAACTACAGACTAATAAGAACTGACCTTACAAGACGTGCATACAGCGAGAACGACCCAATGACTGCGATGGCCCGTAAATTTAATCAGCGTTACATTTCATTTGACTGGCACCTACCTACTAGATTTTGTTGATCCGTTTTGTCATTGTACACTGCGTTAGTTATTTAAGTTTTAGTTTTAATTCAGTGATAAGGCCGCTTGTTTGGCCAATCACTTAATACAATAAACAATACAATACAAAATCTTTTTACCTGTGTCTTCTTCTTCTGATTGTGTGAGACTTCAGCATTACCTCAATGCATTTGCTCATTGGTGTTCATCCAATTTACTTCGCCTGTGTCTCGAAAAATGTTCTGTTATTTCTTTCTCTCACTCTCTTTCTCCTATTTTATTTAACTATACTCTCTCTAGCGCTTCCCTCTCTCGTGTTATGTCCATCCGTGACCTTGGTATTATACTTGACTGTCGTCTTAACTTTAAACTGCAGCTTGATGAGGTGCTACTAAAAGCAAATCGAACCCTTGGGTTTATCTTACGTTTTACCTCTATTTTTAGAGATCAAAACATCCTAAGAATCCTTTATTGTGCTTTGGTAAGGCCTATTCTTGAATATGCAAGTATCATCTGGAATCCTCCCACTATTGATGGCTGTTCGAGAATTGAAAGCATTCAGCGCCTCTTTACCAGGATTGCCTTTCGTCGTTTGTTCGGTGCTGCCTCACTACCTCCCTATGAAACGCGATTGCAGTTATTCAATCTTCACTCCTTAAGCTTCCGCCGCCAAGTGTTTCAGGCTTGTTTTATTGGTGGCTTATTACTTTCTGCTACTGATGCTCCTGATTTACTCTCGTCCATCTCGCTGTATGTTCCCTCTCGTGCTCTTCGTCCACGTGATCCTCTGTCAATTGAAACACGTCATACTCTTTATACTTTCAATGACCCTCTTCTGTCCTGTTTCAGGTTGTTTAACCACTTTTACTATCTCTTTGATTTCGACTCCTCTCTTAACTCTTTCCGTAACCGTATTTTTTCTTCTAATTCCCTTTAATTATTCTCCTTAGTTTTCTATTACTCTCTTTTTTTGTTTTTGTTAAGTTTATGATAGTCTCTACGCTCTACTCTTGTTTTTTTTTCTTTTCTTTTTTGCTAGGTCAAGACTAGGTTAGTTAGGCTTAGTTTTTCATGAATTATTTTGTTTATTTGTTAGTATTAAATTAGTTTTAAGTCTATTATATTTAGCCTTGATGGCGGATATTGTATGAAATAAATGAAATGAAATGAAATGAAATGAAATTATCGATGCTTTTTGGTGCACCTTGTGACTGCTGATGACGATGAACTCAGTCTTCGCATGCGCAATCACTAGCTTTGCGTCCCGCATCCACCGGTCAATCCGACCGACTGCGTCGGTGGCGAGCATCTCTACCTCCTCAATAGACACAGCTGAGACAGTGATAGCGATGTCGTCTGCAAAACCAGTGATTTCGACACCAGGAGGGAGGGCGAGGGTCAGTACTCCATCATACATGACGTTCCATAGGGTGGGATCAAGCACTGATCCCTGGGGTACGCCTGCGGTGATGGCATTGGTTTTCACTCCTTCCGCCGTATCATACGCAGCACGCGACCGTCAAGATAATTCCTCAACAGCCTGCACAAGTGCGGGGGAATCTTCATGCACTCTACCGCTGCCGCAATTGCCTCCAAACTAGCACTGTTGAAGGCATTCTTCACGTCAATGGTGATGAGCGCACAGTATCGAGCTCCACATCGCTTCCGTTGAAACGCCGCATTACCTTTTTCCAGCACCGCCAGTATCGCGTCCACTGTAGATCGTTTTTTCCGGAAGCCGAATTGACGATCAGACAGACTGTGTGGTCCCTCAGTGTATTTTGTTAGGTGGTCCAAAATCACCATCTCTTGCACTTTGGCCAGGTTATCCACAAGTCCCATGGGCCTTAAAGCTGACGGGTGGCCTGGCGGCTTACCTGGCTTCGGTATCAAGACTAATTTCTGTCTTTTCCACATTGACGGAAACTGGCCGGTAGTCAGGGTGTTCATTAGCACGTTTTTGAACACATCAGGGTATGCCAACATAGCAGCCTTGATCGCCATATTGGGGATGCCATCTATCCCAGCAGCTTTGCCACATTTTAAACGATTGGCCAGGTTAATAATCTCCTGTCTCGTTATAGGCACAGGGTCAGTCTCTGGCGTGTTGATCGTAGGACTGAGGTTCGGTGGTGCATGTGTTGGAAAGAGGGTTTCAATAATGCTATTCAGTTTTACAGGACACTGTTCTACAGGTTCCGAAGACTTTACCTTATTCATGAGTGTATTGAAGGCAAGTCCCCAGGGCTTCCGAGCGATTTCGTCGCATAGGTTGAGGAAGTGTTGCCTTTTACTGGCTTTAATCGCTCTTTTAAGTTCTGACCTAGCCGCAATGTATACGATCCTGAGTTGTTGTTTTACTTCAGGGCATCTTTCTCGCTGCATTTTGCGCCGTGCTGCTACGCATTCAGCCCGTTGTCTTTTAATCGACGCGTTCCACCAGTACACAGGTGGTCGTCGCCCGTTAGGAGGTTTTCTTCTTGGCATAGCGCCATCACAGGCTTTGGTAAGGGCTATCACGATTTGAGAGGCGCTCACGGCTTCGCCGAAATCTCCGAAAGCTAAAAGCTCCTTAAAGAAATCCTCATTGAAGGATTCGGT
This sequence comes from Anopheles coluzzii, assembly GCF_943734685.1. Classification (NCBI taxonomy): domain Eukaryota; kingdom Metazoa; phylum Arthropoda; class Insecta; order Diptera; family Culicidae; genus Anopheles; species Anopheles coluzzii. Next base: position 57,223,264 of record NC_064671.1, on the reverse strand, counting down.
TTTCCAGCCTCTACAACCATCTCGGGACCCATGCACAGATGATGATGATAGTCTATGCCCTTTGTTGATGGCGTATCTGACAACATTATGGTCGCTGAGAATGAGTGAATCACTCACTCGCCAGTTTAATCTCTCCGAAGTTTAATAAACCTCTCG